>NC_064631.1:101444747-102067668 GCF_023864275.1 Schistocerca cancellata | reverse complement strand
TTTACAGAAGCTCACCTGCGAACTTTGCAGAACTAGCACTCCTGAAAGAAAGGATATTGCGGAGACATGGCTTAGCCACAGCCAAGGGGATGTTTCCAGAATGAGAATTTCGCTCTGCAGCTGAATGCTTGGGTAGCTCAGTTGGTAGAGCACTTGCCTGCGAAAGACAAAGGTCCCGAATTCGAGTCTCGGTCCGGCACACAGTTTTAATCTGCCAGGAAGTTTCATATCAGCGCACACTCCGCTGCATAGTGAAAATCTCATTCTGGTAACATCCCCTAGGCTGTGGCTAAGCCATGTCTCCGCAACATCGTTTCTTTCAGGAGTGCTAGTTCTGCAAGTTTCGCAGGAGAGCTTCTGTAAAGTTTGTAAGGTAGGAAACGAGGTATTGGCAGAAGTAAAGCTGTGAGGACGGGGCGTGAGTCGGGCTTGGGTAGCTCAGTTGGTAGAGCACTTGCCCGCAAAAGGCGAAGGTCTCGAATTCGAGTCTCGATCCGGCAGACTGTTTTAATCTGCCAGGAAGTTTACTGCTTCCCTTTCATACCCCTCGACTCTTGTAACTGCCATCTGCTTTCTGTACAAATTGTAAATAGCCTTTCGCTACCTGTATTTTACTCATGCCACCTTCAGAGTATGAAAGAGAGTATTTTAGTCCACATTGTGAAAAGCTTTCTCTTAGTCTACAAATGCTAGAAACGTAGGTTTGCCTTTCCTTAATCTTTCTTCTAAGATAAGTCGTAGGGTCAGTATTGCCTCACGTATTCCACCATTTCTGCGGAATCCAAACTGATCTTCCCCGAGGTCGGTTTCTATCAGTTTTTTCCATTCGTCTGTAAAGAATTCGCTTTAGTATTTTGCAGCAGTGAGTTATTAAACTGATAGTTGGGTAATTTTCTCATCTGTCAACACCTGCTTTCTTTGGGATTGGAATTATTATATTCTTCTTGAAGTCTGGGGGTATTTCGCCTGTTTCATACAACTTGCTCACCAGATGGTAGAGTTTTGTCAGGACTGGCTATCCCAAGGCTGTCAGTAGTTCTAATGGAATGTTGTCTACTCCGGGACCTTGTTTCGACTCAGGTCTTTCAGTGCTCTGTCAAAATCTTCACGCAGTATCATATCTCCCATTTCATCTTCATCCTCTTCCATTTCCATAATATTGTCCTCAAGTACATCGCCCTTGTATAGACCCTCTATATACTCTTTCCACCTTTCTGCTTTCCCTTCTTTGCTTAGAACTGGGTTTCCATCAAAGCTCTTGATATTAATGCAAGTGGTTCTCCTTTCTCCAAAGGTCTCTTTAATTTTCCTGTAGGCAGTATCTATCTTACCCCCTAGTGATATAAGCATCTACATCCCTAAATTTGTCCTCTAGCCGTCCCTGCTTAACCATTTTTCACTTCTTGTCAATATCATTTTTGAGACGTTTGTGTTCCTTTTTGCCTGCTTCATTTACTGCATTTTTATATTTTCTCCTTTCATCAATTAAATTCAGTATATCTTCTGTTAGCCAAGGGTTTCTACTAGCCCTCGTCTTTATACCTATTTGATCCTCTGCTGCCTTCACTATTTCATCCCTCAAAGCTACCCATTCTTCTTCTACTGTATTTCTTTCCCCCATTTGTGACAATTGTTCCCTTATGCTCTCCCTGAAACTCTGTACAACCTCTGGTTTAGTCAGTTTATCCAGGTCCCATCTCCTTAAATTCCCACCTTTTTGCAGTTTCTTCAGTTTTAATCTACAATTCATAACCAATAGATTGTGGTCAGGGTCCACATCTGCCCCTGGAAATGTCGTACAATTTAAAACCTGGATCCTAAATCTCTGTCTTACCATTATATAATATGATACCTTTTAGTATGTCCAGGGTTCTTCCATGTATGCAACCTTGTTTCATGATTCTTGAACCAAGTGTTAGCTTAGATTAAGTTATGCTCTGTGCAAAATTCTACCAGGCGGTTTCCTCTTTCATTTCTTACTCCCAATTCATATTCACCTACTATGTTTCCTTCTCTCCCTTTTCCTACTCTCGAATTCCAGTCACCCATGACTATTAAATTTTCGTCTCCATTCACTACCTGAATAATTTCTTTTATCTCATCATACATTTCATCAGTTTTTTCGTCATCTGCAGAGCTAGTTGGCATACAAACTTGTTTATTTTTTATTCGTTATTAGACCTACTCCTGCATTACCCCTATTTGATTTTGTATTTATAACCCTGTATTCACCTGACCAAAAGTCTTGTTCCTCCTGCCACCGAACTTCACTAATTCCCACTATATCTAACTTTAACCTATCCATTTCCCTTTTTAAATTTTCTAACCTACCTGCCCGATTAAGGGATCTGACATCCCACGCTCCGATCCGTAGAACGCCAGTTTTCTTTCTCCTGATAACGACGTCTTCTTGAGTAGTCCCCGCCCGGAGATCCGAATGGGGGACTATTTTACGTCCAGAATATTTTACTCAAGAGGACGCCATCATCATTTAATCATACAGTAAGCTGCATGCCCTCGGGAAAAATTACGGCTGTAGTTTCCCCTTGCTTTCAGCCGTTCGCAGTACCCGAACAGCAAGGCCGTTTTGGTTAGTGTTACAAGGCCAGATCAGTCAGTCATCCCGACTGTTGTCCTTCAACTACTGAAAAGGCTGCTGCCCCTCTTCAGGAACCATACGTTTGTCTGGCCTCTCAACAGAGACCCCTCCGTTGGGGTTGCACCTACGGTACGGCTACCTGCATCGTTGAGGCACGCAAGCCTCCCCATCAACGGCAAGGTCCATGGTTCATGGGCGAGGAGCTATGCTTTCTAAAATCATGTTGAATCGTGGACGTAAGTTTCTCGCACTCAAGAAAGGTTAATATGTTCGAACTGAATATGTTAAAGGATTCTGATGTTAGGAATACTGGTCTGTAGTTTTATGGGTCCGTCCTTCTGTCCTTTTTATACACAGGAGTCATATGCGCTTTTTTCCAGTCATTTGAGACTTTGCGCTGGGCGAGAGATTCGCAATAAATTCCAGCTAAGTAAGGGGTCAGTGCCGTAGAGTACCGAATTGGGATTTCATCCGGACCTGGTGACTTATTTGTTTTCAACTTCTTCAGTTGTTTCTCTACGCCAGGGATGCTTATTACTGTATCGTCCGTACGACATTTATTGACATGAAATTTAAAACTTTGGCTTTTGTTTTTCTGTCAACTGCCGCACGAGACTGGTCAACAAGTGACTGCATGGAAGCCTTGGACCCACTTAACGATTTTACATAGGACCAGAATTTTCTCGGGTTCTCTGTCAGATCATTGGCTAAGATACGACGATGTTAGTTGTCTGCTTCGCGTATAGATGTTTTCACAGACGTACGAATCTCTACTAAACTTTCCCTGTCCTGATTTGCGCGTTCTCTTTCGAACCAAATCTCGTTATTAAACCATGGTGGGTCTTCTCCAGACCACGATTTACATACTGCTTAAAATTTGCCCATAATTCCTCTACGTGTATCTTACGGGAACTATGTGATGTCAGTTCACTTTCTATCCGAGAGGTTAACTACTGCATAAATGCTCTTTCTAGCAGAAACACTCTCCTAGTCTTCTTAACTGATTTATTAACGATAGATGCTATAATATCATGATTGCTAATCCCCGTTTCTATAGAGACGTTGTCGATAAGGTCCGGCATATTTGTGGGTACAAAGTGTGAGATATTTCCATTGCGTGTGGGCTGCCGAACTAGCTGCTCAGGATGGTTTTCAGGAAACGTGTTCAAAAGTACTTGGGCTGTGTACCCCTGCAGTGAATCCAGACATTCCAATCTTTTTTCGGCAGGCTGAAGTCGCCTCCAACTAGTAATGCATGATCTGGGTACTTGGGTGCTACTGACCATAGACATTCTGAGAGATGATACAAATTGTCATTGAAATTTAGTGTCAAATGTTAGATGCTGCATGAAAACTTCATTTGGAATTGTTTACAATTTTGTGCCAGTTTTTGTGCACATTCTACAAAAGAATTAAGAGGACTGCCATGCGCCACCGCCTCCGGCAGACATTCATGGTCCGAAGATGATCTGATAAAAAGATCGAAACCGGTCACCATTAAAAAGGTTAAGCTATCAAGACTGCTTCCAGTTTATTTGTAATAATTAAAGATCGCTGTTTTCCTATACAAGAACTACGTTCTTTAAAATGTTAAATGTAATACAGTTTTCCAGACTATTGTGATAGGAAACGATCATTACACGCAGATATCCAAAACCTTTCACTTAATGCAAACTGAGTATTTCGCCTGCTTTTAGAAAACCTATCTAATATGGCTAAGTGTGCGCCTCTGTAGCTCAATGGTAAACGAAACTGATTGTCTTGCGGATGACCTAGATTCAATTCCCGCACTCCCGTGCTCTCGGCAGTGGGGCTACTCGAGCTGTAGCGTCTCCGAGGTCTGGAAAGCTGACAACATCCTGGAGCGCTTTGACCACACCATATCCGAATGACGTCAGTGGCAAAGGTTGACAGGACGGCCAGTCGTTACTGAATGGTCGGTCAGGGCCGGAGCTGTTTCTGTGTGAACTTAATACACACACAAATTTCAAAGACGCTCTTGACTATTTACGCAGTTCATACATGCCTTCAGTCTGTCGACAGCGTGCGTTCGTGGAATTGCCATAGAGTTCAGTAGGCCCCTCTTAACGGAAGGAAGAAATCTACTTTCCGAAAGGAAACAACGCAGTGTTTATTTCTCCTTAATGCATACCAATTCTGCTTTCCGCTTCATTACTTTGTGACAAAATATGAACAGTTCCTTCATAGTTTTATGGAAAATATCTTATTTTCCATAACGTTGGGATGAATGAAAACTGCTTCGCGTGAGCATATACAGGGGCTGGACGAAAATACGGAAACACTGTTCGTGCTTAATCATAAATGCAGATGATAGACAAGCCTGGAGGTGGTGCGTTCTACTCGTATTTGACCGCGGACGGCGCCTGTGCAGTGTCCGAGTACGTTGCGTCAGCCGTGGTCAGGAGAGTGTTCTGTGTAGCTGTGAGTGCAGTGTGTCGGAGCTAAGTATATTCGATCTTGTGCAAATTGTCTGTGCTCTTATGGTGGTTCCAGAATGAGATTTTCGCTCTGCAGCGAAGTGTGCGCTGATAAGAGATTTCCTGACAGGTTAAAACTGTGTGCCGGTAGAGCACTTGCCCGCGAAAGGCAAAGGTCCCGAGTTCGAGTCTCGGTCCGGCACACAGTTTTAATCTGTCAGGAAGTTTCTTATGGTGGTTGTTCACGTAATCAACGTAGCCAAAGTGTTCGGTGTTTCAAGAGGCACCGTACGGAAAGTTAATACCGCATACAGGGAAAGGAAAACACGTCATCCGCTATGTCACCACGCGGATGAAAGCGTTTGTTGAGTGATCGTGAAGGACGGTCATTGAAGTTTGTGTCAGTCGTTAAAGATGTCGGATCACGCGATGGCGTGGGAGTCACTAGCATTCGAGACCATTCAGGTCACGACGAATTCCTTTGGCAGACCACACTGTACGAGGTGCATTCAAGTTCTAAGGCCTCCGATTTTTTTTTCTCCGGACTGGAAAGAGATAGAAACATGCGCATTGTTTTAAAATGAGGCCGCGTTCATTGTCAATACGTCCCAGAGATGGCAGCACCGTACGGCAGATGGAATTTTACTGCCAGCGGCGAGAATGAGAACTGTTTTCAATACTTAAAATTGCGACGTTTTCCTTACTTGAACAGCGTGCAATCATTAGTTTTCTGAATTTGCGTGGTGTGAAACCAACTGAAATTCATCGACAGTTGAAGGAGACATGTGGTGATGGAGTTGTGGATGTGTCGAAAGTGCGTTCGTGGGTGCGACAGTTTAATGAAGGCAGAACATTGTGTGACAACAAACCGAAACAACCTCGGGCTCGCACAAGCCGGTCTGACGACATGATCGAGAAAGTGGAGAGAATTGTTTTGGGGGATCGCCGAATGACTGTTCAATAGATCGCCTCCAGAGTTGGCATTTCTGTGGGTTCTGTGCACACATCCTGCATGACGACCTGAAAATGCGAAAAGTGTCATCCAGGTGGGTGCCACGAATACTGACGGACGACCACATGGCTGCCCGTGTGGCATGTTGCCAAGCAATGTTGACGCGCAACGACAGCATGAATGGGACTTTCTTTTCGTCGGCTGTGACAATGGATGAGACGTGGATGCCATTTTTCAATCCAGAAACAAAGCGCCAGTCAGCTCAATGGAAGCACACAGATTCAATGCCACCAAAAAAATGTCGGGTAATCGCCAGTGCTGAAAAAATAATGGTGTCCATGTTCTGGGACAGCGAGGGCGTAATCCTTACCCATTGCGTTCCAAAGGGCACTACGGTAACAGGTGCATCCTACGAAAATGTTTTGAGGAACAAATTAGTTCCTGCACTACAACAAAAACGTCCGGGAAGGGCTGCGCGTGTGCTGTTTCACCAAGACAACGCACCCGCACATCGAGCTAACGTTACGCAACAGTTTCTTCGTGATAACAACTTTGAAGTGATTCCTCATGCTCCCTACTCACCTGACCTGGCTCCTAGTGACTTTCGGCTTTTTCCAACAATGAAAGACACTCTCATTGGCCGCACATTCACCAGCCGTGCTGCTATTGCCTCAGCGATTTTCCAGTGGTCAAAACAGACTCCTAAAGAAGCCTTCGCCACTGCCATGGAATCATGCCGTCAGCGTTGTGAAAAATGTGTACGTCTGCAGGGTGATTACGTCGAGAAGTAACGCCAGTTTCATCGATTTCGGGTGAGTAGTTAATTAGAAAAAAAATCGGAGGCCTTAGAACTTGAATGCACCTCGTAATCGCCCAAAAACTATCGTGGACCACTCAATTCCAGAGGGTTGGGTAAATGGACCTTTACGATGGAAAGAAAGATGTGTGGTAGAGGTTGCATAAGCAACTTAGACTGTGACTGGGTGGTGAGTTGAACGTAACGACGCAAGTACGCTACCCTACCCTGCTCTGCACGTGAGCCATGGGGTAACTGCTGCGATAGTCGTTTGGAGGGTCGGAACACGCACTGTAATAGCTACTATCCTAGATGTCTCTTAGAGACGCACGAGACCCTTGGCAGACCGCACGGCGCTTACCCACAAAACAACCTATAATTGACGCTGTGCCGGGTGTTCATTGTAAAGAGAGTTGCAGTCAGTATGAGGTGTGAGGTGGAAGACTCGAGCCCTCGGCGGTTACTTGTCAACGCGATGGGGCTAAACCGCCGAAACTTGAGTGACACTGACACTTCCCTGCATTCCTGTTCGTCTCGAATGGTCAGCGGGGAAAACAGTTGTTGGTAAGCATCCATGTGAGCTCGAAATACTCTTTGTCTTCATGGTCTTTTGACGCGATAACTGGAGAAGAAAGCGATATATTGAGAGACTTCTTTGAGAATATACGCTGTAGGGATTTTATCAGTAAACCACACCGTGATGCTTTTAGCGTCTATCACTGGAGGTGGATGAGCGTCTCCGTGATGTTTTCTCGCTTACTGAATTAATCTGCGACGAAACTATCTGCTCTTAATTGGTTCTTCTTCTACTACCTCTGTCAATCTTATCTGCTACGGATCTCTGACTGAACAACAATATTCAGATATCGGTCGAACGAGGGTTTTGTAAGCTGTCTTCTTCACGGATGGACTGCGCTTCCAGAGGATTCTTCCAATGAATCAGTGTGCCACTTGCCTAGCCTGTCACGTGGTCGTTCCACTTCGTGTCGCTCCTGACGCATACTCCCAGATGTTTAGTGGATGCAACTGCCTCCAGTGATTAATCTTCAGTTATGTAATCATACAATGAGTCGTTCCACCTATTTATCCACAATATGTTAAAATTGTTTACGTTAAGGGTCAACTGTCTATCCCTGCACCGAGCATAACCTAGTGGATAACAACAAAAACTCCATGAGGCTGTTACCAGATAACGCTGTTGTGTAAAGGGAAGTCGCAACTGTAGAAAATTGTAGTCTTATCCACTCTACAGGTCATCCTCCATTTCGCTGCAATTATCTAGGGATACGATTTCTCTGTATACTACAGCATTATCCGCGAATAGCCTCATTGGACTTCTGGCGTTGTCCGTCCGGTCATTTATATACTCTATGAACAGTGTCGGACCTATAACATTCCCTTGAAGTACACTCAAAGTTACTTTTACGACTGAAGATTTCTTGCCGTTTAGACTGATATGCTTTGTTCGGTTTGTTGGAATCTTTTTGTCCAATCACAAAGCTGGTCTGACATTCCGTTCGGTCGTATTTTGTTGGTTAGGTGTCCCGGCGGAACTGTATCATCATATACGAGGGTTGGAAATCAAACAGTGGCAACTATTTATTCACAACCGATACGAAAGAGATACATGTTTGCACTTGTTAATGTCCTTCAGAGTAGTCACGAGCGTTGTGTTGATCCCGTTGCCAGCGATGTGAAAGGCGTAGTATACCGTTAGCAGAGCCTATTATGTTGACGGTGCGAATGGAGCGGTCTACTGCTCGTCGAATCTCTGGAACAGTTCTAAAGCTAATGCCACGAAGTGGTTCCTTCATCTTCGGAATCAAATCAAAGTCACAAGGACTTAAGTCGTATTACTGTTCGTTTTTGGAGCATCACCTGCGACCAGCTTTGCGAAAGAAGCGGCGACACTTTCTGCACAACTCGCCCATCTTTTTGCACGACAATGTGCGGGCGCATACAGCGAAAGCTGTGGCTGGTCTATTCGGTCGATGGGACTGGGAAGTACTGTACCATCCACCATACTCCCCGGACGTAAGTCCTTGTGACTTTGATTTGATTCCGAGGATGAAGGAACCACTTCGCGGCATTCGCTCAGAGCTGTTCCAGAGATTCGACAGGCAGTAGACCGCTCCATTCGCACCATCAACAAAACAGGCTCAGCTAACCGTATACTACGCCTTCCACATCGCTGGCAACGGGTGCTACACAACGCTGGTGGATACTTTGAAGGACAGTAACAGGTGTTGTGAATAAATAGTTGCCACTATTTAAGTTCCTACCCTCGTACATCAAGGAACAAGGCATCAACATGGGTCTACATATATCTAGCTTTCTGGGTCTCGTAGACGAACCGAGCGCCTGACTTCCACATGATGGTTATTTTAAGAATAATGTTGATTCCTAATGAGATTTTCGGTCTCCAGAAATGTGATAAAACGTGTGGATCTGTTAGAGACCTTTTGGAAAACGAGAATGACCTACCTATTTTTACAAAACAGTAGGAATTATTCGCTCGTTCAGGGGTACAATGCTGCTTAGAAGGGGAGCAAGTTCTTTCGCAAAACTGTTTAGAATCGCAAAGGCATCCCACCAGGTACAGTAGTCTTTCCGCTGTTGAGCGGTTTCAGCTGATTTTCTGTACCGCAGTTACTTCGATGTCAGTCATTTTGACGATCGTGGGGCGATTGGAATGAGAAATCGCAGTACGATCTTCGTCAGTGAATCAATCTTCAAAAAAAAAGAATTTAGTGGTTCGGCCTTCCTTCTGTCATCTTCTGTTTAGATACGCTTACGGTCGCGGTATATCTGGACAGAGCGCTTTGATCAGTTTAGGCGATTTAGCATAGAAAAAATTTTTCCTAGGATTTTCTTTCAGATCAGTAAATAGAATTTTAGTTTCGAATTCGTTGCAAGCTTTACGCATGAGGCTTTGACTACGTTCAAATCTGCGGTGAGGCTCTCTGCTTTTTGATCAGCTGTCTGACAACACAGTAGAACCACAGGACTTTCCGATCCCTTTCAAATTTGCTCACCACGTACCTGCCTAAGGCGCATAATGAAACACTCCCGAACTTCGGTCCATTTGCACTCAACGTTTTCAGTTTGAGATTTATGATGTCCGCCAAGATTATCTGTTATTGTCGTGCTTATTAAGTAGAAATATCTTCCTACCTTTCTCTACGCTCCTGTTTAGAACCGTAGACAGTGAACTGCTTTATGATGACTGAATCTTAGTTCTGCATTAACCGTGTAGGGGATCGCGCCTACTCATCACCCATTTGGTATGTGCAGGGCTTGACCAGAAATGAATGTGATAGATGTGGGTGCTCCAGATGGCCAAGGGTTTGCAAAAAAACATTTTCGGCCCAGGTTGGACGAGGCACGAGCATGTCAGCGTAGTTTCCATGCAGCTGTTAGCGCAGCGGAAAGAGTAGAGAAAGGTAATCTGAGGGTCATGGGGTCGAATTCATAAGCGGGAATTTTTTCCTTTTTCTATATTCAGTTTTTTGTATACTGCAAGTTCACGTAAATAATGACCGAGCGAGGTGGCGCAGTGGTTAGCGCACTGGACTCGCATTCGGGAGGACGACTGCTCAAACTCGCTTCCGGCCATCCTGATTTAGGTTTCCCGTGATTTCCCTAAATCGCATCATGTAAATTCCGGGATGGTTCCTGTGACAGGGCACTGCTGATTTTTCTTCCCCATCCTTCCCTAATCCTATGGGACCGATGACCTCGCTGTTTGGGCCCACTTCCCCGAATCAACCAACCAATAAACCTAAATAATGCTCCATGTATTGTGTTCGGGCATTTAAAGGAAAGGCGAAGAAAAATTTGTGATTTAAACTTTCCAAAAAGGACTGTTGTGACTGCACGAGAACCCAGCAAATAACTTTCCAAGTAGGAGCTTTAATTACCTTATCAAAAGAGTAAAAGAAACCACATCCCGAAAAGACCGCATCAAAATACGTACCACTGTACTTCACTATCGTCGCCAATATTTTGCGAAAAGATGCGTCACGCGTGGTTTGCTGCCAAACTGTTAGTAGAGAGAGAACCTTTTTTTGAGCGTAAAACTAGTCTTTTTTCCAACAGAAACTTTAAAACAATCATGTAATTGTAAAAATATTCTGTTTATAAGGTGTGAAAGATGGAAAAAGAATTAATGCTTCCCATAGTTTCACGATGACTATCACTTTGTTACGTGTATATCAACTACTCCAAAATAATAAGTGTGTAATTTTATATTCGAAGTTACCGTGTGCGAGCTACAATCCATTACTGGAAATGTCTTTGGAATCCCAAGTTTTTCATGTATTTTATGAAAATGTTAACAAATACGTTATGTTAAGTATCATTCACGTTTATTTACATTGTAAGTACCGTAAATTTAAAAATAAAAAGGAAGTTTCCACACTGAGATTCAACCCCACGATCCTCGGATTACCGTTCTATATTCTTTTCGCTACGCCAGCTGCTACCTTGGAGCTGCGATAACATAAATGGCTCAGTCTCGCCCGACCGGTACAAAAAGGGCAATTTTTTTCTAAATCCGTGGCCATTTGGAGATTCCACTTCTGTCACTTTAATTTCTAGCCAAGCCGTGCATATACCATAAATTTTGACGAGTAGGCGTGGTGTGCTTGGGAGTCGAAAAGTTCGGGTCTGTTTCTAGCCTCGATTCATCGTGGACAGATTAACTCGCTCTACTTCCCGAAATATGCTCACTGCCGCTTTGACACTTACTTCACGCCTCTTCATACCAGAAAGTTACTCAGCATACGCTACCATTTCAGTTGCCGCCAAATGGAAGTCAGTGGAGTTTCAGTTCGCTAATAAGGTGTCAGATGCAAATCGACTTATTCGTTCTCTCAGACATTTCAGGGGAAATGGAATGACTTGGACGCATAATAATAGGTGGGCTGGGACTGTTTCATTCGACAGCAACGTGTACCGTCCCAACTGCTAGAGGTAAATCGCTAGGCACGAAAGAGTGTAGTCTGCTGGAATTCCAGATAAGTGTGCAGAAAGAAAGCTTATGTATAATGAAATGTCAGGGTGACCAGACGTCCAGATTACGCCGGACGTGCCCTCCTTTTTAGCTCTTTGTCCGGGTTTCGCGCGGATTTTTACAGTGTCCGGCTTTTTCGCAAAGTTGAGCGTAATACAGTTAAATTTACAATTCGTCCCGTTCTATTGCTCTTTTCTTAAATTCTTTAACTATTGGCACAGCCTTCGTGATGAACACGCGCGTAGGCGGTATTAGTAGGTGGCACCAGGATTGTCGATGTTATCGCTGATCAAATGCAAATATCGATTATGTAAAATTTTCGTTTCGTATCTTCGCTTTGTATTGGATTGGCTTCCTGTAGTGCACGTGTGATATGTGAGTGTAATTTTTGACCGAGTGAGTTACGTAAAATATTTGGCTATGCCTAGACGAAAGTGAACATTTTCTGATGTTCTTTCATGCAAATATCCGGCTTTCAAGAAAGGGAGAAATGAATTTGAAGCGGAATGTAATGTGGAGCTGGTACGTACGTATCAGGTAAGAAATAATTCGACAGGTTAACTGTCATGGTTTCATTTCATTGTTTCATAGTCATTCAATTTATTTGTATTCGGAAGGTTAAAGTGCAGTTTACATGTCGTCAGCTGCTGCTTGAATTGTAGATGTTGGTAGCGGTGCGTCGAATGAAGGGAGGTGAACGCTCTTACGTTTTTCGCTTTGTAAACAATTTCGTGTCGTTGACATAACAAAACAATTACACCACACTGTCACCACAATCAATGTTTTTAATTTAAAATTTAAAAAAAATATTGCTCTGGGAATTACCATCTGACCACCAGTAACAATTAACTACTAGTTTTACCTATAATTCCCGGCAGTCATGTGACTTCTCCAAAGCTGACGTGTGGTATCCTCATTTTGAATGTGTTGCCTGTAAACACTAATTAAATATGTATAACTTAATTAATTTTTAAATGCTACTGATTATGCTTTTTTATGAACCGGTGCAACATTTTTCATTGGAAACAAAATAAGCATTAACTTGGAAAAGACAGGTAAACTTTTACAGATAAACATTCTTACTTATAATACCACACACACACACACACACACACACACACACACACACACACACACACCATAACATATTCAAACGTTCTTATTTTTACAGATAAACATATCTGGAATATCAGTTGAGGAAGAATGGCTAGATACATTTAAAAAATACTGTCTTTCTTTGTGGAGAATTTAGGAGGAACGCGAGAACAGACTAACTGTATTCAAAATTGTTTCTTTACAGGCAGTGTTTAACGACAATGACAACTCAGCGAATGGTCAAAACATTGTCGTTGCAAGCGCACTTGAATGCTGCGCAGATCATAAGCGAAAAATCTGCATCAGACGAGCGATTGTTTTTTTCATAAACTACGTGTTATCTCCGGAGAATTTGCGATTGCCTCTGGAATAGGTCAGCGCACCAACAGCTTCCACCCGTACCATGCATCACTTCGCCACCACCTTAACCAGCGGGATTGAAGGAAAAAAAGTGGCGATCTGTGGCTCAGTTGGCGAACGGGGCATTAGCTTCTTTCTTTAAAGAAATCTCTTCATCGACGAAGCAACCTTTATAAATAGTGAAAAACTGAATGCTCGGAATATGCATCGCCATGTGGCTGAGCCTCCTCATTGGCTGCAACATTCTGAACATCAGAGGCAGTGGAGTGAGACTGTTCAGAACGGAACTACTCTAGACCATATAGGTAGTCCTAACTTCACTAAAAGAAACCACCCCCCCCAGGGGGTCCACAACTCTTTTGTGGATACGTGCGTAGCGATCACGGGACCCCGAGCTAATGTGGCCTTCCTTCCTTTCCGGGCTGCATACCTTCCCTTTCCGCATCCTTCCCCATCCCTATCTTCGCCCCTCCTCCCCTCACCCCTGGCTCTTTCCTCCCCTTTCTCCCCATCTGGGAGTATGGTTTGTGCCTACGTCTGGAGACGGACGCTCGTAAATGTACTGCATTCTTCGCCTTCCTTGCTTTTATGTCTTCTTCCTTCCTTTGTCCTTCTCTTTTCCTTACCTCTTCTCTTTACCCTTTTCTCCGCTGCGGCGTTTGAGACCTCTTCTTTCCTTTCCCTTTCTCTTTCTTCCTCCCTGTGCATGTCTGAAGGCCGACCCACGCCTTTTGTGCGTAGCCGGTGACGGGGTAACGCGTAATTCCCCGCCCCGGGTAGACAGGTAGGACACGTACGTACCCCCTGGTAACGGCCAGGCCCAGGGAGGGGTGATTACCCGAGCTGATACCTTCCGAAAGTGCCGATTGGTCCCTCCGTCCGTTTGTCGGGAGGTGTGACCTGAGGTGTGAACAATCACCTAAGGCGGGAATGCCCTCAGAGAGGGCCCCCACAAGGGAGGAGCGCGCCATCGGAGACGCCGGTAATCATGGGGGACTCTTCCGCAATGGTTTCCTCACCTTCCACTATGACTGCTCACAAACGTAAGTATACTGACTCTCAGCCACAGACGATTCTTCCATCGTTGCCACAGTTCCTTGTTGTTTCTCGGTCTGACGAAGGTCACGACTTCTCCACGGTCAACCCTTTCATTATTCAGAAAGGTGTCGACGCAATTGCAGGTCCTGTAAAGTCTTGTTCCAGATTACGGAATGGCACCCTGTTGTTAGAAACACACAGTGCCCTCCAGGCACAAAAATTGCTGCGTACTTTTCTGCTCCACACCTTCCCTGTCCGGCTGTAACCGCACCGTACCTTAAATTCCTCGCGTGGAGTCGTTTATACACGCTCCCTCGATGGTTTGTCTGACGAAGAAATTCAGCACTACCTGTCTGACCAGGGCGTAACGGCTGTTCATAGAGTAATGAAACGGGTTGACACAAACATCATTCCAACCCGCACTGTCTTCTTGACATTTGACAAAGTTCAACTCCCATCGAAAATCAAAGCAGGCTATGAGATAATTTCCGTTCGTCCTTATGTCCCAAACCCTACGCGTTGCTATCGGTGTCAGCGGTTCAATCACACCAGCCAGTCCTGTTCCAATCCGGCCAAATGTGTTACGTGTGGCAAGGATGCCCATGAGGGTGCTTGTCCACCTCCATCCCCTCGCTGCATCAACTGTATGGGTGACCACGCTGCTTCCTCTCGCGATTGCCCCGTTTTTAAGGACGAAAAGGTCATCCAGGAAATAAGAGTGAAGGAAAAGGTGTCGACCTTTGCTGCTCGAAAATTATTCGCCAGTCGCAAGCCCACCGTGCCTCAGACAGGAAAATACAGCACTGTCCTTGCTTCTCCTCGGCCAACAAAGGAGGCGGCCACGCAGACTTGCGACCTCACCTTTAGTGCCACGGTCGTCAGATCGGCCAGCGCAAAGATCGCTCGTTCAACCTCACCACTTTCGCCTGCCCACTCTATGGCTCACCCTTCGTCGGATTCTGCTAAATTTTGAGCCCAAAAGTCAGACGCCAAGTCTTCGAAAAAAGAGCATACTCGTGAAGAGTTTTTACGTACCGCAACTTCACAACCATCGGTTCCTCCTTCATCTAAACATCATACTTCTAAGAAGGCTACAAAGAAACCCAGTTCCTCTCCTTCTCCGCCAAGGCGTGTCCCATCTACAGCACCACCTGGCGGAAATCGCCCTTGGCCGTCTTCTGTGTCGCCGAGGCGCACTGCTGGTGGCCGGTCAACCGGCCGATCGCTGGTGGCAGGGGCTGCTCCTGACCAACCTATGGATCAGGATCTTCTGCCTTCGGCTGAATGCCATTCCATGCTGTCGGTCGCAAGCTCTGAGCAGTCGTTGAGTTGACAGCACACTTGGTCACATTCCTCCATTTTCTGTTCACCCTATGTCCATTATCCACTGGAATATCCGCGGCATTCGAGCCAATCGGGATGAATTGTCGGTCCTCTTACGATCCTACTCGCCGGTCATCTTCTGTCTTCAGGAAACAAAGCTGCGTCCCCATGACCGCTTTGTTCTCCCTCATTTTCAGTCCGTCCGATATGACCTCCCCTCTGTTGAAGGCTCTCCGGCCCATGGAGGACTCATGATTATTCTCCATGATACTCTCCATTATCACCTAATCCCCTTAAACAGTTCCTTCCAAGCTGTCGCCGTCCGACTTTCCCTTTCTGGATACACGTTCTCTCTTTGTACTGTATACATTCCATCATCCACACCAATGGCACGAGCTGATCTCCTTCATCTTCTTGGTCAGCTTCCACCCCCGTATTTGCTGGTTGGGGACTTCAATGCCCACCACCCACTTTGGGGATCTCCACACCCTTGTCCACGTGGCTCTCTTTTGCTAGACATCTTCCACCAAGCGGATCTAGTTTGCCTCAACACTGGGGTCCCCACATTTTTGTCTGCCTCCACGACAAATTTATCTCATTTGGACCTTGCGGTCGGTACTGTTCCGCTAGCTCGGCGCTTCGAATGGTTCGCCCTTGATGATACACACTCGAGTGACCACTTTCCATGTGTCCTTAGACTGCAGCCTCCACTGCCATATATGCGCTCGCGACGCTGGAAATTTGCCCAAGCCGATTGGACACTTTTTCCGTCTCTAGCGACATTCGATGACCGTCGCTTTCCCAGCGTCGACGATGAGGTCACACATATTACCGACGTTATTCTTACAGCTGCGGAACGTTCAATACCACGCACCTCCGAATTGCCCCGGCGCCCCCCAGTTCCTTGGTGGAACGAGGCATGCCGTGACGCACTACGTGAGCGGCGACGTGCTCTTCGCATTTTCCGTCACCATCCTACTTTGGCCAACTGTATCCGCTATAAGCAGCTCCGTGCGCGATGCCGTCGCGTCATCCGCGATAGCAAGAAGGCAAGCTGGAAATTCTTTATTAGCTCATTTAACACCTTCACTCCCTCCTCGGAAGTTTGGAGTCGGCTTCGACGGTTCTCAGGCGCGCCTAGTTTCTCCCCGGTCTCTGGGCTCACTGTCGCGCATGATACCTTAGTGGACCCCGTCGCAATTTCTAACTCGTTGGGTCAGCACTTTGCTGAGATTTCGAGCTCTTCAAATTACCCGCCAGCGTTTCTCCCGAAGAAACGTGCAGCGGAAGTGCGACATCTTGCTTTCTCCTCTCAAAATCACGAAAGCTACAATACTGTTTTCTCCATGCGGGAACTCCAATATGCACTCTCTTCTTCTCGCTCCTCCGCCCCAGGACCGGATGGTATCCATGTCCAAATGTTGCTGCATTTATCAACCCATAGTCTGCGTTACCTCCTTCGCCTTTATAATCGAATTTGGACCGACAGTACATTTCCCAGACGGTGGCGGGAAGCTGTTGTCGTTCCCGTTCCAAAACCTGGAAAGGACAAACATCTCCCCTCTAGCTATCGCCCCATTTCTCTCACGAGTAGTGTCTGTAAGGTTTTGGAGCGTATGGTGAATTACCGTTTAGCTTGGTGGCTGGAATCCCGCAGTCTTTTAACACCAGCCCAATGCGGATTTCGGAAGCATCGTTCTGCAGTTGACCATCTTGTCGCTCTCTCCACTTATATCATGAACAATTTTCTCCGGAAACGCCAAACGGTAGCAATATTTTTCGATCTGGAGAGAGCATACGATACCTGTTGGAGGACAGGCATCCTCCGCACACTGTTCTCTTGGGGCTTTCGAGGCCGGCTGCCCCTTTTGCTTCGCGAATTTATGGCAGAGCGCACTTTCAGGGTGCGGGTGAACACTACTCTCTCCCGTACCTTCTCCCAAGAAAACGGGGTACCCCAGGGATCCGTGCTGAGTGTTGTACTGTTTGCCATCGCCATAAATCCAATTATGGATTGTCTCCTTCCTGATGTCTCGGGCTCCCTCTTTGTGGACGATTTTGCGATCTACTACAGCTCTCAACGGACCAGCCTTCTTGAACGACGTCTTCAAGGATGTCTCGATCGCCTCCACTCGTGGAGCAGCGAAACCGGCTTCCGTTTCTCACCCAGTAAGACCGTTTGTGTCAATTTTTGACGACGTAAGGAGTTTCTTCCGCCCTCCTTACATCTAGGTCCTGTCAACCTTCCGTTTTCAGACGTCGCTAAATTCTTGGGTCTTATGTTTGACAGAAAACTGTGCTGATCCTCCCACGTTTCCTATCTTTCGGCTCGCTGTCTGCGATCGCTTAACACCCTTCGTGTCCTGAATGGTACCTCCTGGGGAGCGGATCGAGTGGTCCTTCTCCGCCTCTATCGCGCCTTAGTGCGCTCGAAATTGGATTATGGAAGCATAGTCTACTCCTCTGCTCGGCCGTCTATTCTTCGGCGTCTCGACTCTATCCACCACCGTGGATTACGTTTAGTGTCTGGAGCTTTTTACACTAGCCCTGTGGAAAGCCTTTATGCTGAGACTGCTGAACCTCCGCTGTCCAATCGGCGAGCAGTCCTCCTGAGTCGTTATGCTAGCCATCTGTCTTCCATGCCTGCTAATCCAGCCCATGACCTTTTTTTCGACGCCTCCTTTGATGTAGGGTATGCAGGCCGCTCCTCCTCCCTACTACCCCCGGGAGTCCGCTTCCGTCAACTGCTCCATTCTCTTTCCTTCCGCTTTCCTAAAACCTTCTTGACAACTTGGGGTACAGCACCGCCTTGGCTCCGTCCCCGGATCTGCCTGCTCCGTGACCTTTGTCGATTTCCCAAGGATGGTACCCCTACACTTGTTTATCGTCGGGCATTTGCTGCTGTATGTGCACAAATGACGGACGCCACATTTATTTACACCGACGGCTCGAAAACATCGTTAGGTGTAGGGAGTGCCTATATTGTTGGCGACACCCCAAATCGCTTTCGGCTTCCCGACCAGTGTTCGGTTTATACTGCGGAGCTTTACGCTGTTCTCCAGGCTGTCCACTACATCCGCCGCCATCAGCAGATACAGTACATTATCTGCTCCGATTCTCTCAGCTCTCTCCTCAGTCTCCAAGCTCTTTACCCTGTGCACCCTCTGGTCCACCGTATTCAGGACTGTCTGCGCTTGCTCTACCTGGGGGGCGTCTCGGTGGCGTTCCTCTGGCTCCCGGGACACGTTGGTATCTGTGGGAATGAGGCGGCCGATATAGCGGCCAAGGCTGCAGTCTCTCTTCCTCGGCCAGCTATTCAGTCGCTTCCCTTCACCAATCTACGGAGCGGTTTATGTCGCAAAGTTGCTCATTTATGGCATGCGCATTGGTCGGCACTTCCCCGTAATAAATTGCGGGAAGTGAAAGCCCTTCCTTGCGCTTGGACCTCTTCCTCCCGAACGCGTCGTCGGGAGGAGGTAATTTTAGCTAGACTCCGGATAGGGCACTGTCTTTTTAGCCATCGACATCTTTTAAGCGGCGATCCTCCCCCACTCTGTCCCCACTGCTCTCAGCTGTGGACGGTAAGACACCTTTTAATTGAATGCCCCTATTTTAATCCGTTACGCTCCCGTCTACAGCTATCGCCTGATCTATCGTCGATTTTAGCAGATGACACGCGCTCAGCCGACCGCGTTCTCCAGTTTATTAGTGACAGTGAAATGACGTCAGTCATTTGAAGCTTTTTTTGGGGACAACCCCCCCCCCCCTTTCTGTAGTGGATTTTTAAGTATTCCTTCTTTTAGTTTCTCCAATTTTATGACTTTGTTCCCATTGCTGCTGATTTTCAATTTCGGTTTTTTACTGTCTTAAGTTACGGGCTGGGCGCTAATGACCATAGAAGTTTTGCGCCCTAAAACCACAAAAAAAATAAATAAAAGAAACGACACACCTTCCTTGGTAACAGATACACACGTTTCCTCACCGAAGTAGAATACTAGGGGCAATTTCTAGCTTGAAATAACATAATGTATGTGAGACAGGCGTAATACCCATACACTTCAAGAAGGAAATAATTCCAAAGGGAGCAGAAGCTGATGAGTGTGAATATAACCAAACCATCAGAACAGTAAGTCGTTTTTGCAAAATGCTAACATCAGTTATTTACAGATGAATGGAACAACTGGAAGAAGTGGACGTACAGGATGAATGCTTTGGAATCCAGAAACAGACACACCCAATTATGTATATTAGAAGAAACGTTTATACATTTGTAGGGGAATTTTTACAATGTTGAATGGAATGCACTCTTTGAAATTTTGACGGTAGCAAATATGAGCAAAAGGTTTTTAACAATTTGTAAAGAAACCAGACTGCGGTTACAAGAGATGGACATGAAGGAAAGCCGTATTTGAGAATGGGAGAGGGGCAGGGTTGTAACCTACCCGCTATGTTACTCAGTGTGTACATTGCTTAAGCTGTGAAGGAAACCAAGAAAAAATTTGGAAAGGAAATTAAAGTCCAGGGAGAAAAAAATAAAACGTTGAGCGTTGGCGATGAAAAGAGAGGCGAAGGACTTGGATGAGCAGTTGAACGAAGCCGTAGTGTCTTAAAGTAAAACAGCTTTAGTAGAATGTAGTCGAATTCAGACCCGGTCACCTGGTCTTCATAAGTTTTATCCAAATGGTCCTCTTTCCATCGTTAAACTGGAAAACGAAGAATTTATGTGTTACGGACATCTGTATGTGTTTGTTGTGGAGCAATGACCGATATGATCCCTTTACTAAGATGTCCATTTCACACGACTGTATTTAATGTTGTTGATCAATCGCTACCTGTTTCACCGTCGGGCACACGTGGTCACCATCAACACGCTGTGCAACTGCAAAGGATATTATTTCGTAATTATGGATCGTTCTCAACTACTCCTCCATGTTGACTCGCACATCAGCTGTCAATAAACAACGTTAAACACGGATTTGTGAAGTGTATGTTACAGTAAAGAGAATAAATAATCCATTATTCTCCGCAACAAGTGTATATCAGTTGAGGTTCGTAATTTCGCCCAGGAAGAAAGAAGAATATCTGCTTTTTTTTTTTTTTTGAGTGTTTCCGATATTGCTTTCCAATTTGAAATTAATGTTTTTGAAGCATAGAGACGTCTTGGTTTTACGACGGAATCATGTTGTTTCAATTTAGTGTGAAGATGCAGTTCTTGTGATAGGACGTGGTACGCTGTTAACTTATTTCTGCATGTAGCCTAATTAGCTTTTTCTCAATACCATTTTCTAGAATTTTGTTACTGAGGCAGTTACTATTTGTTGTAAATGATATAGGTATTTTTTTTGATGTTTTATAGTTCAATATTCTATTACTTATTTTTTCACTTAGAGCTTCTTTGGATATTATTTGATGAGATGTTCGATGATGGTGATTCGTGTACACACACACACACACACACACACACACACACACACACACACACACACACACACACACTTGTTAGAGCAAATAACAACAATTAAATAATAACAATGAATGTTCGCATATTTTCAAATCTACCACGTTCTCTAGATACGCTCAAATGGAGTAATTTTTCCATTACCCCGTAAACGGGTAACCATTCACCTTCAGTCACCATGCTGTTACATCGATCGAGCAGATAATTTCACTACTGAAAGCAGTGAACAGAGACAATAAAGGGGTGGATAAAAATTTGGAAACCCCAAAAACGCAATACATCACCATGCCCAATACGGCGTAGGAAAACCATAGACATTCAAAACTTGTTCCAATCGTCTCTGGAGAAATAAATACAGGTTCTGTATGGTTTTCAGGGGAGTCTGCGTTATTCTTTCTGCAAAATACTGGCAAGTCCTGGTAACGATTAAGGAGATGGACAGCGTTCACACACCCTTCTCTCCAAAGTATACCACAAAGTCTCAATAATGAGATCTTGTGTCTGTGGCGGCCAGGAGAGATGATACAGTTCATCCTCGTGCTCATAAAACCAATCCTGGACGATTAGAACTGTATGAACAGATATGCTATCGTCTTGGGACACATCACCTCCATTGAGGAACAAATGTTGTATCGTGGACTGGACCTTATCAGCCAAAAACGATATGGCTGCCCAGATCATCACCGAACGCCCCGCCATTTTTCACTTTCGGCAGCAAGCAGTCTGCAGCGTAGGCTTAGGACGGCGTGCGCCAGACGTAAACTCGGCCAGAAGTTAGAAACAGTGTGAAGCTAGACCCATCCGACCAAATGACTATCTTCTATTGCTCCATAGTCAAAGTATAGCGGCTTTGGCACAACATTTTTTTTTCTCTTATGGGCGATTGCGTCACTGACGAGTGTTTCTGGAATTTCAGCTCTCGCTGCAATTCCCAGCTTACGGAGCTCCATTCTTGTCTTACTGCTGACAGGGTTCTCGAGTGCGACATTCAGTTCTGCTGTCACTTTTGCAGCTGTGTCCTCGTATTATTTTGTCGCAGTTCTCTTCAATGACTGTTTCTCACGATCAAAAAATGGCTCTGAGCACTATGGGACTTAACTTCTGAGGTCATCAGTCCCCTAGAACTTAGAACTTCTTAAACCTAACTAACCTAAGGACATCACACACAACCATGCCCGAGGCAGGATTCTAACCTGCGACCGTAGCGGTCGCGCGCTTCCAGACTGTAGCGCCTAGAACCGCTCGGCCATCCCGACCGGCTCTCACGATCATTCGACACACAGTTTCGCCACCGTTGTGACTCAGCGGATGATGTTTTTCCGCTTTACCTGTATGCGTTATAAATATTCGGTATGGTGGCTCTTGAAACATCAAGGACTTCAGCTACCTTCCTTCCGGAGCACCCACCATATGAGCACCAACAGTTTGTGCACGTTCGAAGTTACTTGGCTCTGACATATAATGAAGCGACAGAATTCAGGGATACTTCCTAACATCGTGTCGAACCTCCTTTTGGTCAGCGTAATGCAGCGGCTCGACGTGGCATGGATTCAAAAATTCATTGGAAGGCCCCTGCCGAAATATTGAGCCATGCTGCCTCTATAGCCGTCCATAATTCCGAAAGTATTGCCAGTGCACGATTTTGTACACAACTGACCTTTCGATCCTGTCCCACAATTGTTCTATGGGATTCATGTCGGGCGATCTGGGTGGCTAAATCATTTGCTCGAGTTATCCAGAATGTTTTTCAAACCAATGACGAACAATTACATCGCAGTGACTTGATGGGTTGCAAATGGTCTCCAGGTAACCGAACACAGCCATTCCCAGTCAATGATCGATTCAACTGGACCAGAGGACCCAGTGCATTCCATGGAAACACAGCTCTCACCGTATGGAGCCACCACCAGCTAGCACAGTGCCTTGTTGACAACTTGGCTTCAGGGGTTCTGCAGCACACTTGAACCCTACCATGAGCCGGCCCTGAGACCGAGCGGTTCTAGGCGCTTCAGTCCGGAACCGCGCGACTGATACGGTCACAGGTTCGAATCCTGCCTCGGGCATGGATGGGTGTGATATTCTTAGGTTAGTTAGGTTTTAGTAGTACTAAGCTCTAGAGTACTGATGACAGATGTTAAGTCCCATAGTGCTCAGAGCCATTTTGAATCCTACCATGAGCTTCTACCAACCGAAATCGGAACTCATCTGAAGAGGTCACGGTTTTCCAGTCGTCTAGGGTCCATGAGAGGCGCTGCAGGCGATGTCGTGCTGTTAGCGAAGGCACTCGCGTCGATTTTTCTCTAGTCGTAACCCATTAACGCCAAATTTCGCCTCACTGTCCCTACGGATACGTTCATTGTACATCCCACAATGCTTTCTGGAGTTACTTCATGCAGTGTTCCTTGCCTGTTTGCACTCACAACTACAAGCAATCGCCGCTGCTCTCGGTCGTGAAGTGAAGGCGGTCGGCCACTGCGTTCTCTGTGGCGAGACGTAATGCATGAAATGTAGTATTCTCGGCACACTATTGACCTAACGATTTCTGAAATTGAGTGTCCCATGCGTCTAGCTCCATCTGCCATTCCACGTTCAAAGTCAGTTGATTCCTGTCGTGCGGTCACAATCACGTCGGTAACATTTTTACATGAATCACCTGAGTATAAATGATAGCACCACCAATGCACTGCCTCTTAATACCTTGTGTACGCGACTCTATCGCCATCTGTATATGTGCATATCGCTATCCCATAACTTTTGTACCGAGCGAGGTGGCGCATTGGATTCGCATTCCGGAGGACGATGGTTCAAACCCGCGTCCGGCCATCCTGATTTAGGTTTTCCATGAGTTCCCTAAATCGCTTCAGGCAAATGCCGTTATGGCTCCTTTGAAAGTACGTCGTCCTTCCCAAATCCGATGAGAGCGATGACCTCGCTGTTTGGTCCCCTCCCACATATCAACCAACCAACCAACCAACCATGACTTCCGTCACCTCACAACCGTAAAGAACACTGTTGTGGCCATGACTGACACTTGCAACCGATTGAGGACATCGCTTAGGTATCATTCGTGGCCAAATCCAGCAGATCAACCTGCAGACTCGGCTAGCATCCGCATTTATGTTCCAGCACGCATTTCTTGCAGTGTTCCCATATTTTTGTCCAGTAGCTGTATGTTGCACGAAGGCAAACTTAACAGGTCCAAGTTGTGTAGCAGGAGTAATGCGGAAAAAGTATCTGAGAAGTGGCTTCGATGTTTTTGAACACTTGTTTTTGAGCGAGGCCAGTGCATCGGTAGGAGAGGCGGCCGAGCTCGGCTCTTGGGCCCTCAGCGACTGCTCTCGGCCTGACCCCCGTCCACATCGCGTGAGGAAGGGTCAATCAGGAAGGGCAAGCCGACTGTTCACCTCTGCGCCGGCAGCGCAGTTCAGCACGCAATACACAGAGTGAGGCGGGCAGACTCCGGCCACTGAATCCTCTTCACTGCAAAACCACCAGCCGTACGGCCGGCAACCACAGGACCTGTCTTCGCTGTATTTAATCTGCGCAGGAGACTTTTTGCCATGTTCTGGTAAATGAGTAACTTTGCCGCTAGGTTTCAAATACATTTTACCTACAAACATATGTCCGGACATACCCTAAACAAAGAAAAATGCTCCGTCAAATACAACGTTTAGACCCACAGATCACATTAGGAACGCGATCTGACTGCAAATGGTCAGTAGAAAATTACGAAGACAATGAACACTTCCTTTACTGCGCAACGATTTAGAATGTGCATAGCAGTAGGAAACAGAAGTGTACATGGTCAGTCACGACATATACACTGAAGCGCGAAAGAAACTGGTACAGGCTTGCGTATTCAAATAGAGATATACGTAAACTGCCGGAATACGACGCTGCAGTCGGCAACATCTATATAAGACAATAAGTGTCTGGTCCAATTGTTTGATCGGTTACCCCTCTTGCAGTGGCAGGTCATAAAGATTTAAGTGATTTAATATAATCCATTATGGAGTCGAGGTAGCAGTTGTCGTTATACTGGTTATCACTGTTAGCATTCAACCGCGATTCTTATACATGTATTTTAACAACGCGTTTCAAGAGACAATGCTCCCATCATCAGGTTGTAAAATCTATGTCATGAAATTAAACGGACTAAAAAGACAAAATACCATCACAAATAGTTGGGAAGTCCATAGAGTAAAACAGAATTAAAAGTATATTGGAGTGTGGGTCCTCGTCTTACATTGAAGTTGTTGACACAAGTCGATGGCCGTCCCATAGCTACCAAATATGCTGTCGCACTGTGCCGGCTCGGGAGCTGTTGTGGACTGACGTGCCTAGGCATTGTGGCGTGGTTACAGCCGTGCGCTCGACGGTAACGCTATGCTATTGGGCGCCTGATTTCCTTATTGCATTGGTCTGCCATCGTTAGTCTCTCGCAGCTCCGTCAGTGACATGCTACAAGTTTAAAATCGCATACCTACCCTAAAATAATTCTAAAAACCCGCTAAAAAAACTAATTTCTTTAAAATTATCTTGTGCATTTAGAATATTGCTTTGTTTCTTTTCATGGATAGCTATCTCGAATTCCTCTACTAAATAAAGTTTCCTTCCTTTCTTTTCGACATGCAATATTTCTACGTTGTCTTCTATGCTATTAAAGGGATGGTCTGTTTCATATATATGGTTCGCAACAGCTGATTCGTCATAATTTCCTGACCTGAACGCATCTTTATGTTCTTTATACCGGATCGCGAATGATCTTCCGGTCTGCCCTATATATTTTGCATCACAAGTTCTGCACTGTATCTTGTAAACTCCCGATCTTTCAAACTTATTTCTCTTCTCGCCAATATCGTGCTTAAGGCTATACCTCACTAGTTATTAGTCTGAAAAGCTATTTTAACATCGTATGGCTGACACTTCCCGTTTGGTTTCGTTGGATGTTAAGAACTTATACTCCAGTGTTCCGGTTAACGAAACTATAGAAATATAAGAGAAATTTCCTTAAATACGGTACTGTTACTCTATGGACATCCCAACTATTTGTGATGGTATTTTGTCTTTTTAGTCCGTTTAATTTCATGACATAGATTTTACAACCTGATGATGGGAGCATTGTCTCTTGAAACGTGTTGTCAAAATACATGTATAAGAATCGTGGTTGAATGCTAACAGTGATAACCAGATTTAAGTGAGTTTGAAAGTGTTGTAGTTGGCGCACGAGCGATGGGACACAGCATCTCCGAGCTAGCGATGAAACAGGGATTTTCCCGTACGACTGTTTCACGAGTGTACCGTGAATATCAGGAATCCGGAAAAACATAAAATCTCAGACATCCCTGCGGCCGGAAAAAGATCCTGCAAGAAAGGGAACGACGACGACTGAAGAGAATCGTTCAACGTGACAAAAGTGCAACCCTTCTGCAAATTGCTGCAGATTTCAATGCTGGGCCATCAGATAGCGTCAGCGTGCGAACAATTCAACGAAACTTCATCGATATGGTCTTTCGGAGCCTAGGACCCACTCGTGTACCCTTGATGACTGCACGACACAAAGCTTTACGCCTCCCCTGGGCCCGTGAACACCGACATTGGACAGTTGACTGGAAACATGTTGCCTGTTCGGAGAAGTCTCGTTTCAAATTGGACGTGTACGGGTATGGAGACACCCTCATCAATTCATGGACGCAGCATGTCAACGGGGAACTGTTGAAGCTGTTGGAGGCTCTGTAATGGTGTGGGGCGTATGCAGCTGTATTGACATGGGACCCCTAACACATCTAGATACGACTTTGACAGGTGACGTTACGTAAGCATCCTCTCTGGTCACCTGCATCCGTTCGTATCCATCGTGCATTCTGACTGACTTGGGAAATTCCAGAATTGCTATAGAGTGGCTCCAGGAACACTCCTGAGTTTGATCACTTCCGCTAGCCACCAAACTATCCTAATATGAACATTATTGAGCATATCTGGGATGCCTTGCAACTTGCTGTTCAGAAGAGATTTCCACCCTCTCGTACTCTTACTGATTTGTGGACCCCTCTGCAGGATTCAATGTGTACATTACCTCCAGAACGACTTCAGACATTAGTGGAGTCCATGCCGCGTCGTGCTGCGGCGCTTTAGCGTGCTCGCGAGGGCCCTACACGATATTAGGCGGGTCTACCAGTTTCTTTGTCTCTTCAGTATATCTCGACAAGCATAAAGATGGGAGCAAAGAGACTTACAGACCAATGCAATGTATTGGACCCAGTCTGTTGTAATAAGTCACATATACAAGGCGTCAAATAAGCACATTTTCTATAGAATACAGCACTGTTTGTCTACTGCATGCATCAACACGAAACACCTGCCTTTTCTGCTGAAAAGTATACAAAGAAATGCGAAGTATAACATACGTAGTCATTACTGCTTTTGTTCATATTAATTTCAGTAAATAACCCATTAAGATTTAAACAATTGCACAAGGTTAATAATATGTTTCTTGTCAAGTTATCGTATTCCAACTGCTGAATGCAAGTTAGTATAATTCGTCTAAATATTGAAGTGAGTGGCGAAGAAAATTGATTTGAAAAGATATTTGAATGTAAATCCACATAACTGAATCTGAGAAAGAAATTCACATTAGTGCGTGTAATACAACAGCTTAGGAACCACGTGACGCACACAATTCCACTAAAGTCAGACGAAGTATAACTCTTCCAAATCGCAAACTATTGGGAAAGGTTTATGCAGAAGGAGTGTGACAAAAATAACTGTACTACCATTCGGATAATTAACAACCAACAGATTTGGTACCGTGCCTCGAAACAGTGTTCTCACACATGAGAGACGCATTCCCAAGACATAAGTGTTACAGCAACTTCGCAATGCGAATCAAGAAAGTACTTACACGTGAACCACGCGTTCGCTACGAATGATTAGCAAAATTGGTTGCGAGCGTGTTCTGGTTCAACACAGCCACACTACTCACCACCACCTCGCCACTGAGCGAAACAGCAACCATCGGCGTCAGGCTCCAGATCACGATCGACCTTCAGGACGCAGAACAAGAGAGTGCCTTCTTCAAGTTCAAGCCTCAGGAATATGCGAGCTGACTGGCGGCCCAACTGGAAGTCAAAGAATACTTCCTGACTACCTCTCAGACTGAGCTAAGGACAAGCAAGTTGCCCGAAACCGATACCAGGCGAGAACTGCATCTTTGCAGTGAGCCTGCGTTGAGTAGTGCACGGAATTATTCTTTGCAGTGAGCCTGCGTTGAGTAGTGTACGAAATTATTCAATCGTAAATATTGAAAGCTGCTGTGTAAGAGCGAACTGTCACATGGAAAGGTCAACGTATTTATGTTCCGTCCTAAGTAGGGTTGAAAAGGTTTCTTGGGATTCCTGATGACATTATCTGCACAATTTTTCAAACGGTATGTATGGGGTGAGTACCCCAAATATCGCTCCAGTGCCTTTACGTCTTCCACACATCTTCTGAAGGAAATATGCACGCTATTTTTGATTTCTTTCGATCAGGTTCGAGCTGTTGAATTCCACTGTGCATGGCGCAAGCCTAGATCTACTCATATGACAATGATAGAAATTTTCCAACCTTAATTCTTTTGATCTCCGTTCTGGCTGGATAGACACTAAGCTGGACCCACGCTTCTCTCCGCTCTTTAGTATTTGAAAGCGCGTTAGAGGAAAAGCCCAGTGATATAACACTTTTACAACAAAAGTACTTTTCTTAGGTGAATCTGCCATTTGAACAGTGTGCTTAGAATAGTCCGCAAAGATGTGCCCGCTAATTCCTACAGAGATAGTAGATTATATGCTTAGCTAATGTTCAGTTTTCCTGTTGTTGTACCCCATCGATACCAGCTTAATACATAGAGATTATTTTTCAGTAAGTTAGTCTTCTAGGATGCCGAATGATGATACGAAAGGGCAGCTAGGGTCCACATTAAATGTTTAGGCTGCATGCCTTGTTGTACAGAATGAAGACATTGGAATGATTGAGGCTGAGATACTTCGAGCAATCGAGGCTATTTTTAAACCATGTTTGTCTTAACCATGACTGTTCCGAATATCGGCTGAAATACACAAATAACTGTAATGAGGCACTTTTACTGCTTACGCACTACACATGTAGGATAAGTACCACGAACGACCCCCACTTCTGATTATTTAAAGAATCTATCTCCCATGTATGAAGTAACAGAAAAAGTTCGAAAAGGTTTGATATTATGTAAGTTTATTAGAAGTCACTAAGTGCTCTCATTTCAAATACGGGATGAACATAGTCCGAGCAAACCGCGCACCGTGAGATGCACTGCCTCAGCATAAAAATAGTTTGATATCCCCGCCAGACTCCTGTTGTTCGCGGTGGAGAGTCGTGGTGATCAGCGACTCCACCGCAAGTGGCTTCAGTGACATAACAGGTGATCAAAAAGTCAGTGTAAATTTGAAAACTGAATAAATCACGGAATAATGTAGATAGAGAGGTACAAATTGACACATGCTTGGAATGACATGGGGTTTTATTAGAACCAAAAAAATACAAAAGTTCAAAAATGTCCGACAGATTGCGCTTCATCTGATCAGAATAGCAATAATTAGCATAACAAAGTAAGACAAAGCAAAGATGATGTCCTTTACAGGAAATGCTCAATATGTCCACCATGGGAACGCAGATTTACTTCAAAATTCCCACATCTTTAGTAGGTATTAAAACAACGTAACGTGCGAGTACTAAGGTGCACTATAGACAATTCCGATGCCGGCTGCGGTGGCCGAGCGGTTCTAGGCGCTTCAGTCCGGAAGCGCGCGACTGCTACGGTCGCAGGTTCGAATCTTGCCTCGGGCATGGATGTGTGTGATGTCCTTGGGTTAGTTAGGTTTAAGTAGTTCTAAGTTCTAGGGGACTGACGACCTCAGATGTTAAGTCCCGTAGTGCTCAGAGTCATTTGACAATATCCGAGGAAATCGCAAGAGAAATTTTAGGCGTCTGCTATGTTGCTTATCTATCTGTGCGTAGGTGCCGGACGGTAATAGAGTTCATCCTGGTCAAGTGATTAGCGTTCAAGCTTGGTAAGACGAACGTGTGGTAAATGGTTCAACTCCAGCTCAAACTTAATTACTGATATATTTTTTCATCGCTAGTTATTTAGTTTGTGACACTTGCGAGGTAATATAACGAAAAAACCACCGATATTTGCATGAAGCTTCAACTTATGTTTTCCATGTCCGCGTCAGAAAAACCATCCTGCAACGCGTACTGTCGCGAGCACATCCGACGAGTAATCGTGTATTACTCTTGTGGCCTGGCACATTGTTACTTCAAATGGTTCAAATGGCTCTGAGCACTATGGGACTTAACTACTGAGGTCATCAGTCCCCTAGAACTTAGAACTACTTAAACCTAACTAACCTAAGGACATCACACACATCCATGCCCGAGGCAGGATTCGAACCTGCGACCGTAGCGGTCACGCGGTTCCAAACTGACGCGCTTAGAACCGCACGGCCACACCGGCCGGCCATTGTTACTTATTATATTACTGACTGTGAATAACGTCATTCACATCTTTATTTATCAAGGTTTCACTTCGGCTTTCCAAGCCTGTCCTTCGTCCTGGAAAGTTACGTTACAAACATTAAATAGTCAAATAACATACGAAATTCACTACAGCTTCACGAAAATGCACGTGGTGTTTACCCACTATATTACCCCTCAAATGTCATACAAATTAAATGATGTGACAAGTGACGAAAATGTTGTTGTTGTTGTTGTCGTTGATGTGGTCTTCCGTCCTGAGACTGGTTTGATGCAGCTCTCCATGCTACTCCATTCTGCGCAAGCTTCATCTCCCAGTACCTACTGCAACCTACATCCTTCTGAATCTGTTTAGTGTATTCATCTCTTCGTCTCCCTCCGATTTTTACCCTCCACGCTGCCCTCCAATACTAAATTGGTGATCCCTTGATACCTCAAAATATGCCCTACCAATCGATCCCTTCTTCTAGTCAAGTTGTGCCGCAAACTCCTCTCCGATTCTATTCAATACCTCATTTGTTATATGATCTACCCATCCAATCTTCAACATTCTTCTGTAGCACCACATTTCGAAAGCTTCTATTCTCTTCGTGTCCAAACTATTTTTCGTCCACGTTTCACTTCCACACATGACCACACTTCATAGAAATACTTTCAGAAACGACTTCCTGACACTTAAATCTATACTCGATGTTAACAAATTTCTCTTCTTCAGAAAAGCTTTCCTTGTCATTGCCAGTCTACATTCATATCCTCTCTACCGACCATCATCAGTTATTTTGCTCCCCAAATAGCAAAACTCCTTTACTACTTTAAGTGTCTCATTTCCTAAACTAATTCCCTCAGCATCACCCGACTTAATTCGACTACATTCCATCATCCTCGTTTTGCTTTTGTTGATGTTCATCTTATACCCTCCTTTCAAGACACTGTCCATTCCGTTCAACTGCTCTTCCAAGTCCTTTGCTGTCTCTGACAGAATTACAATGTCATCGGCGAACTTCAAAGTTTTTATTTCTTCCCCATGGATTTTAGTACCTACTCCGAACTTTTCTTTTGTTTCCTTTACTGCTTGCTCAATATACAGATTGAATAGGATCGGGGACAGGCTACAACCCTGTCTCACTTCCTTCCCAACCACTGCTTTCCTTTCCATATAAATTAAATAATGTGACCACTGAGGAGAAAAAATATAGATTAAAACATGTTAGCGGGACTCGCACTGTCGCTTCGTCTACCACCCTTTCACAATGTGCGGCAACTGACCACGACTACTACTTACTGCCGTACCTTCGCACACATACATAAGGTATACAAAGTTTGATGTAAATCCGTGATCCCAACATTGTGTTCTTCCCTTGTTGGTGAAATGCTTCTGCCTTGAAACAAAAATAACTTACCTCTTACTTAGCATGCAGTTTTGTGCCTGGTGTATTGATGTTCTCCAAAGAAAATTAAAATCAGCAAATGCAGCAAGAAGCTTTTGCTTTAAAGAAAAGCGTTCTTGAAAAATCGAACACTTTTGTCAAAAAAGACTGTGCAATATAAGAAACCCTAACAATTACGAAATTCACTCATTACAAAAATTACAAATATTTAAACCAGTTTCGTTATTTGTGACACAATGAAAAAAGACACTAATCATGAATGTTGTTAGTTATCTAAAAGACCAATATTTCCTTCGATTAATAATTCTGACAAACATTTCATTCTTGCACGTGCGTTGGTTATATTGAACGTTTCTTCCAGATTAAAAAATAAAAGATCTACTCCTCTGAAACTCCACTGCTCGCTACTATGCCTGTAATAAGAATGCCCTAACGGTCACAACTGACTGGCGAGCAAGCGCACCACAGATTACATTAAACACGGTATCAAGGATGCTATCTACTATCCTTGCAGCGTGCTCATGAATTTTTGTCCCAGTACAGTAAAGGTGAAATATTAACAATGGCAGAAAATATACGAAAACCTTACAAAACTACTCAAACGAATTTTAGTAACTATATATAAGTAGCTGGAACGTGTAGCTAAAAGTTGAAAATCAAACAGTTTTTCTACTGTATTATTATAGGTGAGGAAAATATTCCTCCATTGATGTGTAGTCTATACTGATGGACGGCCTTAGCATGACGCACCCTGCCCGCTGTCTGATGCACAGGGAGGACTATAGTGTGTGCAGTTCTTCATTAACAACACGCAATTACAAAGGGTGAATCACCTACAACTAGCACCGCAAAAATTGCGCAAATGGAAAGTGCTATTGAAGTGCGGTTTTCACAGAATGGATTGGTAGTATCCTATACACAGATTGCAATAATACTTATAAAGCGTATTTTTTGCGAACATACACTTTGTAAATGGAACAAAGGCTACTGACATTAAGAAATTAAACGTAGAATAAATTAGAATGACAATGGTGTTTGTTGCAGAATTCTACTGCCAGCCGATTACGAGATATCGTATTTTGAAAAGTGTCCACACCAACACTTGTTTGTAGTATTCAACCTACGTAGTTGCTAGGTATGCCGATGGGTTTTACCAATGCAAAAAAAAGTCGACATGACCATGGTGTATGAAGATTGTAGGGAGAATGCAGTTCCAAGATGCTACTCCAGGCAGGTGTAAAATGAATGTACCCAACGGAAAATAATAAACGCTAAAATGAAGATTTGCCCCTGACTGCCCCTTGAAGAAGATCTTAGGATCTCTTAATTCTATAAATTACAATCTAAACATAATTTAATGATGAAGGCAACTAATCCTACTAAATGTTCCTGTTTGTAATACAAAGTTTACATTTCCTAAGTAAAATTACTAATCAATTGCCCAACGCTGCCCCTTATTATGACTGCGCGATCTAATATCAATAACGCGAAACGACTGACATCATCTACGCACCAAACAGTAGAAGACACTACTTTCAAAGATGATCTACGGTGATGTGGGGCCTCGGTGGAAATAAAACTAACGTGATCACAGCTGTTTAACTTTTCTAGCCCTAATAAGCCGAACCAATTTGCGATATCGCCGTATGTACTGCGTCCGGTTCGTCGAAGTGATTGTTCTCGTACACATCTGCGATGATGGAAGAACTCCAGCCACAAATAAACTCTCTTAAACACTAGGATGCCTGAAGGCGGTCCTCTGACTAATATACTCTAATACCGCCTTCTCCTCTCTGTGTTCTACAGACGAGAAACGCGAACTCCCAGCCACAAGGACGGAGTTCAGATACCGTCTCAAGGTAAATATAGGCAGAGGAAGTGCTATCAATTACTGAACGCTGCATACTCAATGACGACTTCCAACCCAGAGGTGAAGTCCAGAATCTTGTAGGTTCGTAACAAGTACAGTGGCTAACTGTTCTAACTATAAACTCTCCTGATGGCAAAGACAGCATGCCCGTCTGTACCAACAAAGCTGATATCAAGGGACCGTCACACACGGGCGCTCATAACGGAAGACCTCGTCTCTCCACTGCTGTCTTCCCAGCAAGGCTCGGCTCCCCACCCTCGTAATTCCCAAAAACGAATCATATTCCCGAAACCACGAAATATTCTCCCTCTCTACAGGTTCTTCCGAACGCCGACGAAATATTTTAGTCTTTTCGTCGTCCAGCGCGGAAAGTTTGCGAGGAAAAACCTATATTCGTACAATGGTACGCTTCTGAGTAAAAATCCTTGGAAATAACCCAGCCTGCGTGGTTCCCGAGGTGCTGCTTCTTTGTTCCTCTCACCTGCATCCAAGATTTGCAGAGTTAGGAAGTACTATACGGTTATCCTTCCAGTCCTACTACAATAGCGGCCGGTCGCCCCTGTATTGTGTCTTCGCGCTCAGGTGTCCAGGCTGTCTGTCTCGGCACTTCCTGTGTGGAGCTGAACCACCACACCTGTGGGCCTTCCGCCTTCTGTTTCATTTCAACTGTCGTTCCAACCTCTACGCAATCATGCATTATGCTGTTCTGGTAATAAAGACACTCCATCACATTTCATGCAATAAGCGTTAACAATTATTTACAAGGCGTACGTGACAAACTCAGTCTCCATTATATACACTCCTGGAAATGGAAAAAAGAACACATTGACACCGGTGTGTCAGACCCACCATACTTGCTCCGGACACTGCGAGAGGGCTGTACAAGCAATGATCACACACACGGCACAGCGGACACACCAGGAACCGCGGTGTTGGCCGTCGAATGGCGCTAGCTGCGCAGCATTTGTGCACCGCCGCCGTCAGTGTCAGCCAGTTTGCCGTGGCATACGGAGCTCCATCGCAGTCTTTAACACTGGTAGCATGCCGCGACAGCGTGGACGTGAACCGTATGTACAGTTGACGGACTTTGAGCGAGGGCGTATAGTGGGCATGCGGGAGGCCGGGTGGACGTACCGCCGAATTGCTCAACACGTGGGGCGTGAGGTCTCCACAGTACATCGATGTTGTCGCCAGTGGTCGGCGGAAGGTGCACGTGCCCGTCGACCTGGGACCGGACCGCAGCGACGCACGGATGCACGCCAAGACCGTAGGATCCTACGCAGTGCCGTAGGGGACCGCACCGTCACTTCCCAGCAAATTAGGGACACTGTTGCTCCTGGGGTATCGGCGAGGACCATTCGCAACCGTCTCCATGAAGCTGGGCTACGGTCCCGCACACCGTTAGGCCGTCTTCCGCTCACGCCCCAACATCGTGCAGCCCGCCTCCAGTGGTGTCGCGACAGGCGTGAATGGAGGGACGAATGGAGACGTGTCGTCTTCAGCGATGAGAGTCGCTTCTGCCTTGGTGCCAATGATGGTCGTATGCGTGTTTGGCGCCGTGCAGGTGAGCGCCACAATCAGGACTGCATACGACCGAGGCACACAGGGCCAACACCCGGCATCATGGTGTGGGGAGCGATCTCCTACACTGGCCGTACACCACTGGTGATCGTCGAGGGGACACTGAATAGTGCACGGTACATCCAAACCGTCATCGAACCCATCGTTCTACCATTCCTAGGCCGGCAAGGGAACTTGCTGTTCCAACAGGACAATGCACGTCCGCATGTATCCCGTGCCACCCAACGTGCTCTAGAAGGTGTAAGTCAACTACCCTGGCCAGCAAGATCTCCGGATCTGTCCCCCATTGAGCATGTTTGGGACTGGATGAAGCGTCGTCTCACGCGGTCTGCACGTCCAGCACGAACGCTGGTCCAACTGAGGCGCCAGGTGGAAATGGCATGGCAAGCCGTTCCACAGGACTACATCCAGCATCTCTACGATCGTCTCCATGGGAGAATAGCAGCCTGCATTGCTGCGAAAGGTGGATATACACTGTACTAGTGCCGACATTGTGCATGCTCTGTTGCCTGTGTCTATGTGCCTGTGGTTCTGTCAGTGTGATCATGTGATGTATCTGACCCCAGGAATGTGTCAATAAAGTTTCCCTTTCCTGGGACAATGAATTCACGGTGTTCTTATTTCAATTTCCAGGAGTGTATTCATATATACGATTTACAACCTATCATATGATACCTAATAGTGTTTGTAGATCACGGCAAAGTATGTGGATGGGTTCTTGTAAGGTGCGAAATTATAGCCACCTTACACAGTTCGTTCTTGTACCGTGTGTGCAGCAAGATATCCAATAGACCTCAACCATGCGGGCAATTATTATCAACCTGTCAACCATTTACTTGAAAGTGTTAGTGCAACACCTGTACAACGTAACAGAAGGAAACGTGGGACGACAGAAGAGGGATAAATTAATGTTCTTGCTACTGTTACAGTTGATCCACACAATAGCTCCCGCGCAGTCGCATGAGGAAGTGGCATGTGTCAGGCAAGTGTCCAACACATTCTCCATCGACATACGATACATCTCTCTCCATCAAGAGCTGCATGGAAACGATTTTGAGAATCATGTTAAATTCTGTACATAGGCATTAAGATACTCTAGATGTATCATGTATCTTGTTTAGTGATGAAGCCACATTTACCAATCACGGCCAGGTAAACTGCCAAACCATGCACTATTGGTCTGTTGACAATTCCCCCCCCCTCCCCCCCTCGGTTTCGTCAGCGCCTGTGGAGTGTAAATGTGTGGTGTGGGATAGTGAACAATCAGCTTATAGGGCCGTTTTTCATAGACAGAAAACTGAATGTACACAAATACCGCAGCCTCCTAACAGACCATCTTCCACAGGCGCTAGAAGACGTTCCTGTGCAGGCTAATGGGAACCTTTGGTACCAACATGATGGCTGTCCAGCTCATAGTGCAAGAAAGTACTACAGCATGTCTCTACGCATTGTTTCCAAACCGCTGGATTGGATGCAGAAGACGTATATCTTGGCGGGCTCATTCCCCGGTTTTGATGCCTGTAGACCTTTTTCTGTGGAGAAAGCGGAGAATGCTGTCTATAAGGACATACCAACTACTGCCGATGATATGCAACGGCATATTACTGCAGCCTGCTCGGACATATCCGCTGAAATGATAGCACATGTGGAGCAGTCGTCCCATGTCAGACTGGAAGTGTGTATTGCCACTGCCGGCGGTCATTTGAACACAGTCAGTGATTGTCAGTTGTCTGGTTACTGGTCAGAATCCCCATAACTAGTGTTTGAACTTGCGTTATCCTTTAGTGTGGACTACCAGAGATACTGTACAAATGTCGGTGTGGGAACTTTTTAGATATGCTATGCCATAAACAACTCTCACTAGAATCCTGTAACAAACACCACTGACATTCTAATTTACTCTACTTTGTTTGTTAGTGTCAAAAAGCGTTATTACATTTAAAAATATGAGCACAAAAAACCACTTCCTACATATTACTACAATCTTTTGATTGGCTACCAAAATGAGACCGTGACTACCAATCCATTCTGTGAAAACAGTACATGATGCAAGTTTTAGGGGATTCACCCTATACACAACGGCGGTGAGCCAAGCACCGGAATTAGTCCATGCAGGATACGGTGGCCAATGCGCACTGATCAGTTTTTGTCCAAACGCTGGGCGACAGAGTGGAGGCGCACGCCATGCAGTCTTTCTCAAACAATTTTACAGAAACTAAATTTCGTTTTTGCTGTACTTATAGCTTCATATGTTATGTTCATGATGTGCTCATCATTTCGTTAATAGTTATAGTTATTGTGATATTTTTGTGGAAGTAAGACACTGCGCGGAATTTGGAGAAGTTTGGAATGAAAAGTAGAAGTCACTATGATTTTTACGTTTGGTGCATTTTACGTAATATGTTCTTGAGTACGAAAGTTAGCTACGATACTGAATTTTTGTTTAGGCTTTGGTAGAGGTCTCCAACCTCGAGAAGATTGAGCTGATGTAATACACTCATTTGCGATTGCGCTGCACCAGCGTATAGTCAGAGTGGAATATCCACAACATTCCCTGTATTTCATAAACGGTATCAGATAACGAAAAGAGATTTTGGCAAATGATAGCACCCAAAGAGAAGAGTACTTTGCCATACAGTTATTATGCAAAACTTAATTATGTACCGCATTATTCCACTAACTACAGAGTTTCTCGGTGAAAGAATGTAAGTTTTAAGGTCCATCGACAGCAGGTGAAACGAAAAATGCTAAGAGTTTTGGAACATCATAAGTGAAGACGTTACACATTTTTTTTGTACCGAGGATGTGCTTTTCATAAGCTACTAACCTTAATTTTCCTCAGTTCCTCACTTAATAAACTACTGTTTCAGAATTCTCTTACAATAGTGTTCGCACAACATGTTAGTGAGGTGGACTGTAAACTCCGCTGTGATTTGGCAAAGGAAGCAAATTTTAACAAGGGAGTCTCTAGGTTTTACTCAAAATTCGCCATTCATGGCGTTTCTCTGAAAGTTACAGATGGTTAACAAGCCAGGTGAAAATTAATCACTGCGTTCTCGGCGGAATTCCTTTTGCATACTAACAAAACCAGAGGTGACAGTAGATCTTCTTGAATGGTGACTGTGCATGTGTAGCGCTAGAGAGCTAGAGAGCTCCCGCTTAATATTTAAAAAAAATATGAGTGTAGTCTGTAACCCCCACCACTATCGCTCTTCCCACGCATGCCATGACATCTGCGCATCTACCGACCATGGCATTCTGCGTGGTCTGTACACAAGCACGAGAGAACATTAACTGAAGCAAACGAGTCCAGGTCGAATCCTGTCACATTCAGTGTTCGTCCTATAATGGCACGTAACTGCCAAAGTCTGTGAGAGGAACCTTCACCCAGCGTGGCTGATGCACAAGAACGGGAGGCGGCGCTGGCGGCAAAACTCGTCCGCCTGTGGAGCTGCCATCGAGGGAAGCGGGTGACCCCATGTCGCCTTCACGCGGGTGCAACCAAGATACGAACATTGCGGCCGTGGCGGCGGCGCACGTGGGCGCTGCATCACAATCATTACAAAAGGTCTGCTTCACCTCACGTAGACTCTGCGTAATGATATTAAAACTGTCATTCAGGAACCGCCACGCCAGGAACCGTGACTGGTACAAATTTCGGTGACATAGAAACATAACGCTACCTACCCTGACATCGTTCTTCGACTATCTGAAACTTAGCAAATGTTAGATGCTGTCTTCCAGATTCGGTTTGGAAGAATGTCATACAGCCGTTGTAACTTCTTCCGAAGTAAATTGTTCTGTTCTTGTAAATCATGGATATTGGCACTGTGGTACAGTTCACGTTACAGGCGGTCAGTCCCACGCATGTTCAATAAAGGACGTGTAAGGTTTTCATATATTTTCTGCTATTGTGAATAATTGCCTTTTACTGCACTGCGATAAAGATGAATGTGCACGCCGTACGTGTAGTGAACAAGATTCTTGACTCTGTGACTCGCTTGCCAGCCTGTCAGTTGTGTAGCGCCGTGGCATTCTTATTTGAGGCGTAGTAGCGAGTAGTTGAGTTTTTGGAGCAGATTTGATACTTGTTAATCTGAGAGAAACTATCACAAATACTATGTTATGGAGATGAAAACTTGTTTGTAAACATATCTTACTGTTTTTATTGGTGCAGAAGATTTTTTTAGGGGAATTTTAAGGTAACTAGATTTCTTTCTTTCCATCATGTCACAAATAACGCAGTTGGTTGGCATGTCTGTAATTTTTGTTAGGGTCTTCTTATGTCGTACAGTCTTTTTTTGACAATAATCAAACTTTAATTTTTCAAGAACGGCTTTCTTTAAAGTAAAACCATCCTTCTTCATTCTTAGTAAATTTTTGAATATTTTTTCGTGTGCGCGTTGCACCTTACGCCACATGAAGCCACAGAGTGTTTCCGACAAGAAAAAACAAATTTTATGAGTAGTTTATTTTTTCTGTAGCTGCTGCATCTGCTGATCTCTCTTTACTTCCGACAGCGTCAGTACACCAGGCGCAAAACAACATGCTGAGCATGAGGTAAGCTTTTTTTGTCTCAGGGCAGATGTCACTTTGCATTCTTATGGGGAAACATTCCGTACTCAGAATTATCAGATGTTGTGCTAAGCTCAAATGGTTCAGATGTCTCTGGGTACTATGGGACTTAACATCTGGGGTCATCAGTCTCCTAGAACTTAGAACTACTTAAACCTAACTAACCTAAGAACATCACACACATCCATGCCCGAAGCAGGATTCGAACCTGCGACCGTAGCAGTCGTGCGGTTCCGGACTGAAGCGCCTAGAACCGCTGGGCCACCGCAGGCGGCCGTTGTGCTAAGCAAGCAGACTAATTTACAGTGAACAGTACGTAATCTAAAACAGTTCTGAGTAGAACAGTATTTTATTTTTGTGAAAATTTCGCCTCAGATATTACACTTCTAATCACGCAAATTGCATATTGTACTTCGGTGTTGAGTTTCAGTTAAATTATTTTCACTGAGAAATTACTTTGGCATTTAGGTAGATTAGTTTTCATTATTTCAAATTCAGTTTTTCACTACGTTTAAAGTTTCGTTTCACGACACTATTCACATACTCAACACAAGCCCAATCAACAGAGCGCCAATCAACAATTAGTTTTTGCTCAGGAGGTGAATAAGATATCTAAAGCACACATTAGACGAGGAGGAAGTTTTTGAAAAACAGAATATCCAGTATTTTCATTTATAGATAAACTTTTATAGAAGCAGATCGAGAAATACTGATGGCGAAGGGAGCACCTGACCATCGTACAAGCAATTTGTAGACATGTGCCTCGTGTGAATGATCCTTTTCTTCTGCGAAATGTTTGGCACTTACAGCAGTGCCGTTAAGAGTTCCGTGAGTCATTATCAAAGTTGACCTCTAGTCCTATGCGTTGGTTTCCCACAGCACAGCGAAAATGATATGCGTGTCTCCAAAACACTAGTAGAATATCGGTCCTGGTAATCAGGTCGTGGTGAAGTGTATCGTTCTGTTCTCCGGAATAACTTGTTTCACTGTTACACTCTTAAGCTGACGGAAAATACTCGTCGAAAAGAAAACGTATTTTAGGTAGTTTTAACGTAGCAAACTCGCACTGTGTTCGCTTTGTGTTGGTATGTGCAGAAATGACGAACGAGGCACATCGGCAAAGAGCAGCGATGATTGAGCATCTCCACTTGCTGTTAAGGGGCGTTTATGCTTTGGCGTAGCCGTTGGATGGCGGGGGGGGGGGGGCGGGGGGGGGGAGAGAGAGAGAGAGAGAGAGAGAGAGAGAGAGAGAGAGAGAGAGAGAGAGAGAAGGGGGGAGGGAGGCGCTGTCTACAATGTCGCAGGGACCACAATTAACGCTGACAGGTACTGTGAGACTCTAAAAAAGCTCAAACGGTCAATTCAGAACCGGAGAAGATGAATGTTGAGCAAGGGCGAACACATTCTCCATGAAAACGCTCGCCCATACATTGCTCGGCAAACCGCTGCTCTCCTGCAACAGTTTCAGTGGAACGTAATCACCCACCCTATAGCTCTGACTGGGCGCCCAGTGACTATCACCTGTTCCCTAGGTTAAAAGAACATTTGGCCGGAAAGGTATTCAGCTCCGACGACGAGGTGAAAGAAGAGGTTCATAACTTTATGAACAGCATGGCGGTGAGCTGGTATGACATGGGCATACAAAAACTGCCACAGCGTCTACAAAATTGCATTGACAGAAATGGTGATTATGTCGAAAAATAGCTAAATGTTCAAGCTGTAAACTGATGTAAACAATTGTAGAAATAAACGGGTCTATGTACTTAAAAAAAAATAGGAGACCTTACTTTTTGGATTACCCTCGTACAATCCAACACATCTAATTGCTACTGAATTTCACCTTCGTTATTCCCCCAAATACGAGGGCAGTTCAATAAGTAATGCAACACATTTTTTTCTGAAACAGTGGTTGTTTTATTCAGCATTGAAATACACCAGGTTATTCCCCAATCTTTTAGCTACACAACACTATTTTTCAACGTAATCTCCATTCAATGCTACGGCCTTACGCCACCTTGAAATGAGGGCCTGTATTCCTGCACGGTACCATTCCACTGGTCGATGTCGGAGACAACGTCGTACTGCATCAATAACTTCATCATCCGCGTAGTGCCTCCCACGGATTGCGTCCTTCATTGGGCCAAACATGTGGAAATCCGACGGTGCGAGATCGGGGTTGTAGGGTGCATGAGGAAGAACAGTCCACTGAAGTTTTGTGAGCTGCTCTCGGGTGCGAAGACTTGTGTGAGGTCTTGCGTTGTCATGAAGGAGGAGAAGTTCGTTCAGATTTTTGTGCCTACAAACACCATGGGGAAAGACATCGAACAGAATAACCCCTTCAGCGTCCCAGAAGACTGTAACCATGACTTTACCGGCTGAGGGTATGGCTTTAAACTTTTTCTTGGTAGGGGAGTGGGTGTGGCGCCACTCCATTGATTGCCGTTTTGTTTCAGGTTCGAAGTGATGAACCCATGTTTCATCGCCTGTAACAATCTTTGACAAGAAATTGTCACCCTCAGCCACATGACGAGCAAGCAATTCCGCACAGATGGTTCTCCTTTGCTCTTTATGGTGTTCGGTTAGACAACAAGGGACCCAGCGGGAACAAACCTTTGAATATTCCAACTGGTGAACAATTGTGACAGCACTACCAACAGAGATGTCAAGTTGAGCACTGAGTTGTTTGATGGTGATCCGTCGATCATCTCGAACGAGTGTGTTCGCACGCTCCGCCATTGCAGGAGTCACAGCTGTGCACGGCCGGCCCGCACGCGGGAGATCAGTCAGTCTTGCTTGACCTTGCAGCGATGATGACACACGCTTTGCCCAACGACTCACCGTGCTTTTGTTCACTGCCAGATCACCGTAGACATTCTACAAGCGCCTATGAATATCTGAGATGCCCTGGTTTTCCGCCAAAAGAAACTCGATCACTGCCCGTTGTTTGCAACGCACATCCGTTACAGACGCCATTTTAACAGCTCCGTACAGCGCTGCCACCTGTCGGAAGTCAATGAAACTATACGAGACGAAGCGGGAATGTTTGAAAATATTCCACAAGAAATTTCCGGTTTTTTCAACCAAAATTGGCCGAGAAAAAAAATGTGTTGCATTACTTATTGAACTGGCCTCGTATTTAGGCAGTGAATAAAGGTCATACGCCTAAAATTATCGCCTCTTAACTCCATTTGCTACCTTGTTCTTCGTCGTCAATTAAAAATGTAAGCACTGAATTATCCAATCTGTTACCTTACCTCTTACTTTAACTTAGTTTTCAATGCCACATCTTTCACCCTGCCAATTGCGTTTTTTTGCGTTCCTTTGTTCTCCATGGCTTCACAGAGCATACTGCGCCGCGCAGAGTCAATCGACATTCGAATAAATCTTGCTCATAGTTGCAGAGTTTCTCCTGTAATATAACGTTTGTTATTGAACTTTCCAGCTTTAAGCCATATTGGTGTACCTTTCTTGTACTTTCTACTTTGCTCCTTACTCTCCTCTGCATTGACACAAGTAGCACATCAGTCTTACACCTCTAGTTCCTGTATTTTATTCTTTCCCCTTTCATGAAGACAGAAATAATTATCCATTTCTTCCAGCCTTCTGGGGTTTTCTTCTCCGTCCGAATGCCCTCATCACACTGTGTGCTCATTGCTTTTCTATACCTCCATTCACTCTTATCGTTTCTGAAGACATGTCATCTACATGCGGTACCCTTCGTACCGCCTGTTCCTGATTCTAGTTCTGCGCAGGTCAAATCATTCAGCTTATTTTGCTTGGTTGTTGTTCGTCTCATCACGACTCCCCTCCTCAGCATCCACGCTCTATTTAACATGGATACGAAGTGCTCTTTTCACGTATCAGTTTTTTCTATCGTTTACGGCATATTTCATATAGCATGCCTGGATTTTATTCACAACCTTCTTCATTCTGTTAAGAATCCTACGTAGTGCTTTCCTATTGCCTTTGCTGTCTTCCCCACTGTCTCTGTGCGTTTGCCCATTCATCTTTACCTCTCATCTGTTACTATCTACATGACTCACCGATGGGGCATAGAAACTGAGGTGTTTGTCCTGTTGTGGATTGACTTAGTGACCGGTATTCTGCGAGATGCAAAGTTGTTATTCGTTCCCAAGTAATAAGTTATCTTCTTTCCCAAATTCCCGGTAGCCGTCTTATTTTCTCTTGATGATGTTGTTCTGCTAACAGTATTTAACCATGGACTTCGTTTCCGATTGCAGGGGGACGAGGGTCATAACAGATCTTCTACATTTAAATAACTGCGAAATCACAAACCACTGTGTCCATAATTATTCTATTTTCAAATAAGTTATCAACTCACAACAACTGATATTTAACAAAGCTTTTCAGACAACGTCGGACATGATGCTTCAATGCATGACCAAAATTTTAAGTTCGTACGTAACTCTAGATAACGTGACATAGTCAATATAAAAACATTCATTTCTAGTTAGTGCTTGACCATTGTAGTCAGGTCTCTTTCTTCTATGGGGTCCACAGCAGCCCCAAAGCACGACTACAAAGTGCAAGCGACCCCCTCATTGGCCTGTCCTAAGTACACATCCGTCGTCATTTTCTGCGCTGTGCCCGCCCACATTTTTCTTTCTCGTATCTGCACACAAATTCCAACAAACCCGGGCAGAGCAGATGCTGTTCACCCTACTGCTAATTAGTCAGGTTTTTCGCGCGCACATCTTTCATCGGTCTAGTAAAAAGGAAAGTGAGACTTGTTGCTGTGCTTTATAGCAATATTTACCACTGCAAATCCTAATCTTCCTTCTTGACTCGCTTCTTCATACTATTGTATTGTATCAGAAAACGGCATGAAGTAAGAAAATATCTTTCGGGTGAAATACAGTGGGGACCATGTGCGCCCCGCGTCGCTGCAGTAGCTGTGAAGATGCTACAGGAAGCCTGTGGATGTGGGGGAGGGGGGAGGAGGAAGAAAAAGGCGAAGAAGCTATGCTGTGGTGGTGAAGCTAAGCCAGGCCTGTTAAGCTGGTAGCGGATCAAGTATTGCTTTCAAATCTCAAAACAATCCTAAAAAAGAATCTCAAAGAATACAGAAAGGAAAGCACTTCTAATATTCTGCAAAATTGTGTTTATTTGGTTACCTGAAGATGGCCTGAGAAGCCGAAAGCCGGTTCGTGACCAAATATATATAATTTTGCAGAACATTAAGAAATGTTTTTCCCTTTTAAAATGAAACGTTATTAAAATTTAAATGTGTTTCTCATTTATTTCTCAAAATGGTCACCCTGGCAACGAACACATTTCTCCCGACGAGACACCTGTTTGTTGACATCGTTCTGTACATTGTTTGACTTTCTTGACAGAACCACAGCCTCAACCTCTACTTGCACCGCTTCGTTACTATCAAATTGAAGTTCTCGAAGGTGCACTTTGTCTTGGGAACCGAAAAAAATCCGGATGGGGCCAAGTTGGGGCTCTATGGAAGATGGTCGATGACTGTGAACCCAAGGCGTCGAGATGTTGCAGATGTCGCAGCGCTCGTGTATTGTCATACTGAAGGAGAAGGTGCTCCATTTGTGGGACGAACTCTTCGAATTCGAAACTCGATTGTAGCTCAAAATTTCTCACGCACCTTTGGTACAGAGCCGAGTGGAGGGTCTGAATCAGAGGCTGAGACGGTTCTGCGACAATGTGGGCTGCAGATTCCTCGACTTGCGCCATAGGGTGGTGGGGTTTCGGGTTCCGCTGGATAGGTCAGGAGTCCACTACACGCAACAAGCGGCTACACGGGTAGCAGGGGTTGTGTGGCGTGGGCTGGGCGGTTTTTTAGGTTAGATGGCCTCGGGCAAGTGCAGAAAGGGCAACAGCCTCAACGGGTGCGGGGCAAAGTCAGGACATGCGGGGACCAAGCAGCAATCGGTATTGTAATTGTAAACTGTCGAAGCTGCGTTGGTAAAGTACCGGAACTTCAAGCGCTGATAGAAAGCACCGAAGCTGAAATCGTTATAGGTACAGAAAGCTGGCTGAAGCCAGAGATAAATTCTGCCGAAATTTTTACAAAGGCACAGACGGTGTTTAGAAAGGATAGATTGCATGCAACCGGTGGTGGAGTGTTCGTCGCTGTTAGTAGTAGTTTATCCTGTAGTGAAGTAGAAGTGGATAGTTCCTGTGAATTATTATGGGTGGAGGTTACACTCAACAACCGAGCTAGGTTAATAATTGGCTCCTTTTACCGACCCCCCGACTCAGCAGCATTAGTGGCAGAACAACTGAGAGAAAATTTGGAATACATTTCACATAAATTTTCTCTGCATGTTATGGTCTTAGGTGGAGATTTCAATTTACCAGATATAGACTGGGACACTCAGATGTTTAGGACGGGTGGTAGGGACAGAGCATCGAGTGACATTATACTGAGTGCACTATCCGAAAATTACCTCGAGCAATTAAACAGAGAACCGACTCGTGGAGATAACATCTTGGACCTACTGATAACAAACAGACCCGAACTTTTCGACTCTGTAAGAGCAGAACAGGGAATCAGTGATCATAAGGCCGTTGCAGCATCCCTGAATATGGAAGTTAATAGGAATATAAAAAAAAGGGAGGAAGGTTTATCTGTTTAGCAAGAGTAATAGAAGGCAGATTTCAGACTACCTAACAGATCAAAACGAAAATTTCTGTTCAGACACTGACAATGTTGAGTGTTTATGGAAAAAGTTCAAGGCAATCGTAAAATGCGTTTTAGACAGGTACGTGCCGAGCAAAACTGTGAGGGACGGGAAAAACCCACCGTGGTACAACAACAAAGTTAGGAAACTACTGCGAAAGCAAAGAGAGCTTCACTCAAAGTTTAAACGCAGCCAAAACCTCTCAGACAAACAGAAGCTAAACGATGTCAAAGTTAGCGTAAGGAGGGCTATGCGTGAAGCGTTCAGTGAATTCGAAAGTAAAATACTAGGTACCGACTTGACAGAAAATCCTAGGAAGTTCTGGTCTTACGTTAAATCAGTAAGTGGCTCGAAACATCATGTCCAGACACTCAGGGATGATGATGGCATTGAAACAGAGGATGACAAGCGTAAAGCTGAAATACTAAACACCTTTTTCCAAAGCTGTTTCACAGAGGAAGACCGCACTGCAGTTCCTTCTCTAAATCCTCGCACCAACGAAAAAATGGCTGACATTGAAATAAGTGTCCAAGGAATAGAAAAGCAACTGGAATCACTCAACAGAGGAAAGTCCACTGGACCTGACGGGATACCAATTCGATTCTACACAGAGTACGCGAAAGAACTTGCCCCCCTTCTAACAGCCGTGTACCGCAAGTCTCTAGAGGAACGGAAGGTTCCAAATGATTGGAAAAGAGCACAGGTAGTCCCAGTCTTCAAGAAGGGTCGTCGAGCAGATGCGCAAAACTATAGACCTATCTCTCTGACGTCGATCTGTTGTAGAATTTTAGAACATGTCTTTTGCTCGAGTATCATGTCGTTTTTGGAAACTCAGAATCTACTATGTAGGAATCAACATGGATTCCGGAAACAGCGATCGTGTGAAACCCAACTCGCTTTATTTGTGCATGAGACCCAGAAAATATTAGATACAGGCTCCCAGGTAGATGCCATTTTCCTTGACTTCCGGAAGGCGTTCGATACAGTTCCGCACTGTCGCCTGATAAACAAAGTAAGAGCCTACGGAATATCAGACCAGCTGTGTGGCTGGATTGAAGAGTTTTTAGCAAACAGAACACAGCATGTTGTTCTCAATGGAGAGACATCTACAGACGTTAAAGTAACCTCTGGCGTGCCACAGGGGAGTGTTATGGGACCATTGCTTTTCACAATATATATATATGACCTAGTAGATAGTGTCGGAAGTTCCATGCGGCTTTTCGCGGATGATGCTGTAGTATACAGAGAAGTTGCAGCATTAGAAAATTGTAGCGAAATGCAGGAAGATCTGCAGCGGATAGGCACTTGGTGCAGGGAGTGGCAACTGACCCTTAACATAGACAAATGTAATGTATTGCGAATACATAGAAAGAAGGATCCTTTATTGTATGATTATATGATAGCGGAACAAACACTGGTAGCAGTTACTTCTGTAAAATATCTGGGAGTATGCGTGCGGAACGATTTGAAGTGGAATGATCATATAAAATTAATTGTTGGTAAGGCGGGTACCAGGTTGAGATTCATTGGGAGAGTCCTTAGAAAATGTAGTCCATCAACAAAGGAGGTGGCTTACAAAACACTCGTTCGACCTATACTTGAGTATTGCTCATCAGTGTGGGATCCGTACCAGATCGGGTTGACGGAGGAGATAGAGAAGATCCAAAGAAGAGCGGCGCGTTTCGTCACAGGGTTATTTGGTAACCGTGATAGCGTTACGGAGATGTTTAACAAACTCAAGTGGCAGACTCTGCAAGAGAGGCGCTCTGCATCGCGGTGTAGCTTGCTCGCCAGGTTTCGAGAGGGTGCGTTTCTGGATGAGGTATCGAATATATTGCTTCCCCCTACTTATACCTCCCGAGGAGATCACGAATGTAAAATTAGAGAGATTAGAGCGCGCACAGAGGCTTTCAGGCAGTCGTTCTTCCCGCGAACCATACGCGACTGGAACAGGAAAGGGAGATAATGACAGTGGCACGTAAAGTGCCCTCCGCCACACACCGTTGGGTGGCTTGCGGAGTATAAATGTAGATGTAGATGTAGAGTTAAGTTACACCCCGCCAAGCTACACGCTACAATTCGGAGCACTCTGGCCGCAGATGGCAGGAAATAAGGCCATGAAGAATAAAAATGTAGAATGTTAATAACGTTTGTTTTATTTAAAAAGCTTTAAGTGTTTCCACATAAAAAATTCGTAGGCATTACATTTCAGCACGCCATCATATATGTGATCATGTGTAGCTCAGTTTTACATGTTTCCAATTATGCATTTTTTATTAACCACGGATGTAGTGACAGGCCCTGGAAGTGAAAAAAAAAGACAGTGGTTGTTTCCTCTTATGCTTTTGTAAATCAATTCAGATCACGAGAATTGCTCAGTAATAACTTCCCTTCAACTCTGTATTCAATTAAAAGTACAAAATTTGTAGGATGTATTGGCCAAAGATCATTTCCGTATGACAAACACATGACCGAGAAATGGGTTAACTAGGTTGGACGCCAGAAAGAAAAGCTAAAACACGAGGAAATATAAAAATGGAAAAATTTGTAAAATCAGTGTCAAGTATAGACTTTCCGTATATTTAAATAATTAGTTTGTATTGGAAATCATTCTTATGCCAAGACAAGCGAATCTTCGGAATCTATAGTTAGCAGACAGCGCTGCAAGCAGCGCGTCTTCACTCTGGGGAACGAAAGCAGACGTAACACGCGGACATAAAGATCACAGAAATATTATTCGTAATTGAATTTAAAATGACTGAATTTCACTGACAGGTTCAATGAAGACACTTTTGCACACAATATTGAAAGCTAACATCGGTAGCGATTGGAAACGAGTGACTATCAGTCGTGAATCATTCCCAGCCTTTCGACTTGTGAGCCGGCCGGAGTGGCCGTGCGGTTCTAGGCGCTACAGTCTGGAGCCGAGCGACCGCTACGGTCGCAGGTTCGAATCCTGCCTCGGGCATGGATGTGTGTGATGTCCTTAGGTTAGTTAGGTTTAATTAGTTCTAAGTTCTAGGCGACTGATGACCTCAGAAGTTAAGTCCCATAGTGCTCAGAGGCATCGACTTGTGTCGAACCAGCTGCTCTTGTCAACCATTGCTCCGAGAATCTGCTTGGAGTGCATGATTAATGCTTCTTATGTCAGATAAAGGGGGGAGGGTACACAAGAGCGTAAGAGGTCAGGTCACGTACAGATGATAACGCGCTGCTAGAAATTATTCATCAAATGAAACACATCGTTAAACATCTTCATTTCCCGCTGCATGCTTTTGTAAATCAATTCAGATCACGAGAATTGCTCAGTAATAACTTCCCTTCAACTCTGTATTCAATTAAAAAGTTGGCAGTAAGAAAATGCGACGTATTATCAGCTAGAATTCCAGCGACCTATACGCATTCAGTACTAGCGAGACGAGAAGCCAAGACAATTCGGACGTACTGCTCTGGAATTGAGAATACAAACTTCACTGGTGCAAAGACGAGATATGACAGATCTTATTTAATTACACGCAAGGAGAGGCAATAACTACAAATCGCACTGCGCGTAGTTTATAAGACACTTAAGATCTAAAAGTTTTCGCATATCAATGTTCGAAATTCGACTGTGATCGTTAGAAATTGTTATAGAAATTTCTTATGAAGATACAAGGAAAACGTCTCTCTCAATACTCGCACCACTGGACTTCTCGAACAACTATTATATATGAGCGAATAAAGAGATCACTTGGCAGGAAAATTTCATAGAGGTATGTATAACTTGGAGTATTCCGACTTTCATGCTATAAGGTATGTAAAAGTCATGCTTCTCCAACACGGACGGCCTTGGTAAACAGTCTGAATGAGGGGTTTGCAAAATCATATTGTCCCGAATAATTATAGCGTCGAAAACCGCCATATCCATTAAACATAAAAGCCTGTGAGGATTTGTTACGCGTGAACAGAAATATACAATCGATTTGGCGTCTGTGTTTTGCGTGCAACGTATTGGTGGAGCGCTCAAATGTTTGTTGTCGACTTACCTTCCGACTGCCATAATTGTTCCGTGTTGTTACTCCATCTTTCTTACTCCTTGACATTTTGCTGTCTTCTCTAGAGGACGCATCCGTGTTGCTCGACAGTCCTTTCGTCTAGAACTGTCGCTAAGTAACGGCGTGAGCCGCTGCATAGACCCTTGCATTGTTGAGGAACTACGTCATGCGGCGATTTGGCGTTTACTGAAAGAGGATATCCGGAACATAATCACAGTGCAATTAAAGTATCCAGTGACAACAGTAGATGCGTAACCAGACTGGGATGACCCGGACATTGTCTTCGAAAATAAGGGGCCTCTGAAATAATAAAAAATAGAAAAACAGACGAAAAATTTTAGTGAGAAAGTAAATGTAGTTAAACTGGCCAGTCAAGAGAAACCTGTAGGTGTGTTAAAATAATTAGTGTTCTGCAAACGGTTCTGATGTACAAACACGCGTATCATTTATTTCCTTTACCCAGCTCAAAGATGAATCTGCATTAGGATATGAACGACATTTAACTGGATGTACAGGCTGTCCCAAGAGGAACGGGCAGTATTCAGGAATATGACAGGAACGTTATTCGAAACAAAAATGTCTTCTCAACGTGGGCTCTAAAATGCACACCGTGGGAGCTATGAGTAATTGCCTTCGCTACTGTGAAACAGCATCTCTTCTACCGAACACGTGCTAATGGTTCTTACCATGTGCGTTTTAAAGCCCATGTTCACTAGACAATTGTTTCTTCTTTTGGTCCATATCACCTCCTTCCAAAAAATGGAAAGCAAAGAGCTTGCAGTTGAAGAGATTTGTTTCACAACGTCAAAGTAGTAGTGCACATAGCTCTTCATGTACGTACTTTCGGAACCTATGTTTTTGCTTCGAATGGCCGTTTCTGTGATATTCCTCAATACTGAGCACTCCTCTTCGGAAAACCTCCATAGAACGAAAGTGATGAGATGTGAACAAGCGTGTCGGTCAAAGCTATGATTGAACATCCGCCGTGACTGGCGAACACAATGGTGTGCGAAAATGAATCAAGCTACAATTTAAATTTAGTCCTTAAAGGCGCTGTAGAGGCAAAGAGGCTAATCGAGAAACAACCCAGTATTTTGAAAAAGTTGAAAACATTAAAGAATTTTTTGGTCGCAACTTTCTATAGTTGTAGATCTAATTCCTTGTTCCGTGACTACTTCCAAGACAATGCTAAAGAAACCAAATCCAAATGGACTGGCATATAAGAAACCATATATACGTTTACAAGGCAGACATTGCAGCCTCCTCAGATTTAGTGGTGAATTGCCTCATTGGATAGCCCGTCAAAAAATGAACACAGATCAAACATGAAAACAGGAAGAAGGCGTCTGATCTGTGGGAAAAAGAAGCAAAATAGAAACAGAACGGTTCAGATTTAATACGTGCAATGTCGAGCAACACTAATGACCGTGATGTCGAGGTTGTGTAGTCACGGTGCGAAGAGGAGATAGAGGACCAAATATTCCTCATGCCCTATATATATATATATATATATATATAATTTTTTTCAGAAAATTATGAACTATCCGTCCGGTCATTGACGTCTCTGTTTGTAGTATACAAATTTGCGTCTGTGTCGTGGTGTAAAGTCCGTCTGGAACAGCGAGACGGCCTCCAGATGTACGTACCTCCTATATGTTCTGCACAGGAACCACATGTTATGATTTTTGCGTTCTATTTTGGAAGTTTGACTCTTGAATTCCTCCGTTGTAACATAGTTCACACCCTCTTGTTTGTTGTTTTCATTTCTGTGAGATGAGATGTCTTCGCGGCATCTCGCCTGCTCTCACGATTCATCACAGAATATGAGTCATGTGGTAAGAATATATTATCGTCGCAAATAAATGTGATGAATAGTGAGAGAAGGCGAGATGCTGCATAGATCTTTCACAAAAATAAAAACTACAAATAAAAGGGTGTAAACTACGTCACAGTAAAGGAATTCAAGAGTCAAAACTTGCAAAACAGAACGCAAGAGTCATAGCATGTGGTACATGTGTGGAACAAGTAGAAGGCACGCACGTCTGGGGGACCGTTCCCTGCACCTCGCTGTTGCAAACGGAAGTTACACCACAACACACACGCAAATTTTAATACAGCGAACAGGCACGTCAGTGACTGAACGGACAGTTCATAATTTTGTGAAGAAAAAAGTGGCAATATGGAGCACGAGGAAGATTCGATCCTGGCTCTCCCTCTTCGCAGGCGAACACCGTGACCACACAACCACGACACGACGGTCATCAATGTTGCTCGATATTGCACATATTAAACCCGGACCGTTCTCTGTTTCTATTTTTCTTCTTTTTCCCCACAGTTCAGTGCTACTTTTTCCTGTTTCATATTTGATCTATGTTTAGTTTTTGACGGGCTAACCAATGGGCTAACTTAGCACTAATTCTGAGTGGGGTGCGGTAGGGAGTTTCCTTGTTAGCGATTCATTGACGTTCTTAAGATCCTGACAAACATAGTTCGTAAGAGTAAGAAATGTAAGGAACGAAACGTAGCTATAGTTTTAAAAGACGTAATCTTACCCTACAGGTATTACAGTCTTTGCCCGCATCTCGTGGTCGTGCGGTAGCGTTCTCGCTTCCCACGCCCGGGTTCCCGGGTTCGATTCCCGGCGGGGTCAGGGATTTTCTCTGCCTCGTGATGGCTGGGTGTTGTGTGCTGTCCTTAGGTTAGTTAGGTTTAAGTAGTTCTACGTTTTAGGGGACTTATGACCACAGTAGTTGAGTCCCATAGTGCTCAGAGCCATTTAAGGTCTTATAGTTCGGGAGTGGGACGTTGGAGTTGCGTATGATCCCCAGGGCTTAACTTCCCGTCGATCACGAGGTCATTACAGATGAAGTGCAAGCTCGGGTAAGGGAAGGGTAGGTAAGGAAATTCGACGAATTCTTTTCATAGAAACCATCTCAACATTTGTCCCAAGCGATTTGGGGGATTACCACGAAAAGCCTCAATCGTCGTGGACTGAGAGGAATTTGAATCAGCGTTGTCCCGAATGCCTGTCTAGTGTGTTACCACTGCCCAGTTGCTGTCAGAAATAGCCAGCATCTAATGATTATACGACAAACTACTTGACGAAACTTCCAACTTCTGTGAAAGATGCTCCATTGAGTGTAAATTGCCTAACAAACGAATTAAAGCAGCAGAGAAGTACTTTGACGAGCTTTACGAGGCTGACAGACTTAAAGTATCACCTTCCTGTCCAATGGTTGACGGAATTTATTTGCAGCTGATTGTAATGGGCAGTCAAATGAGAGAGAGGCCGATGGATAACAAGTACGTAAGCTGCTTACTGCAGAAGTCGTTGGCTGAGACGCTTGCTGTCCGGTTCAAAATGACACCATGTTTCATCTCCCGCAACAAGGCAGAAGAGGAGACGATATTCTTCATCGTTACACTGTTTCAAGTGCTGCAGTAATGTCGATATTCGGTTCAACTTCTGCTCCGACGTTAGGCTGTGGGGAACCCACTATGCACATATTTTTCAAAACTTCAGATGCTCTGTCATGGTGGCGTGGTAGGGACCGTGAGTGAAGTTCACCGTGAGCCGAATGTCTTCCACCGCTCGCCTTCGATCACTTCTGAGGGCAGCATCCAAGACAGCAGTGACGGAAGGGGCAGTGACACTGTGAGCCTGTCCCGGATCACTGTTTCTTTCAACGACACCTGACCTTCCCGAAATCGTTTATTCACGTGCGCCGTTGATATACTGTGTCCGCCAAACACAGCAGACATTCGAGCTCGAATTTCACTTCCTGACACTCCTTCTGCGGTCAAAACCACCAGTACATCTCGCTGTTCCTCTCTCTGTGCCTCTATAGTAAAGCTGGATGCACACACGTCTAATAGACAAATGGTCCTGTTTCTTCCTGATTCCCAGTAGAGGGCGCTTCTATACGTAACATGCCTGCGTTACCAACGACCGCGCCTTGCTCGTTACATAGTCTGTTTTGTTTCCAGCCGGCCGGAGTGGCCGAGCGGTTCTAGGCGCTACAGTCTGGAACCGAGCTACCGCTACGGTCGCAGGTTCGAATCCTGCCTCGGGCATGGATGTGTGTGATGTCCTCAGGTTAGTTAGGTTTAAGTAGTTCTAAGTTCTAGGGGACTGATGACCTCAGAAGTTAAGTCCCATAGTGCTCAGAGCCATTTGAACCAATTTTTTTGTTTCCATTTGCTGCACGTTATACCTTATTTTAAGAATAAAGTTAGTTATGGACGCACACATAGCAATACGACCTTTTTCCCTATATACACCACGTGACAAGTTTTAAAAATGAAGCTCAAGTCTTTCGCTTACATTTTCTCATGACATCTACGGCTACATGGATACTCAAAAATTGTCCAGATGTCTCTGAGGAGTATGGGACTTAACATCTGAGGTCATCAGTCCCCTAGACTTAGAACTACTTAAACCTAACTAACCTAAGGACATAGCACACATCCATGCCCGAGGCAGGATTCGAACCTGCGCCCGTAGCTGTCGCGCGGTTCCAGACTGAAGCGCCTAGAAGCGCTCGGCCACACCGGTTGGCCTGGATACTCTATAGGTCAACAAAACATTTTCGTATTCGGAGGAGAAAGTTTTTAATGGTGTCCATCCCAAATCCTGTATCATGTTCGTGACACTCTCTCCCCTATTTCTCGATAATAGAAAACGTGCTGCTCCTCTTTGAACTTCCTCGATGTGCTCCGTTGGTCCTATCTGGTATGAATCCCACACGCCGCAACAGTACTCCCAGAGAGGACGGACAATTGTAGTGTAGGCAGTCTCCGAAGTAGATCTGTTGCATCTTCTAAGTGTTGCCTTCCCAACAACATTTTCTTTGTGTTCTTTCCAATATAAATAGTTCGTGATTGTAATTCCTAGTTATTTAGTTGAATTTACGGCCTTCAATATTGACTGATTTCTCGTGTATCCGATATTCAACGGATTCCTTTTAGCTCTCTTGTGGATGCCCTCAAATTTTCGTTATTTACGGCCAATTGCCGATTTTCGCCTTATACATAACCTTTTCTAAATAGTTTTGCAATTTGTTGTTACATTATTGGTTTTATTACAAGGACGCTTAAAAATGCAGTCTCTTCGTCCTGGTCATCCGCTCCAGGACCGGGTGGCGTTCACATTATAATGTTGCAACACCTGTCTCCTGAGGACCTACGCTTTTTCCTCCATACATACAATAGCGTTAGGACAGATGGCAATTTTCCAGTCGCTGGCGTGAGGCCATTGTCATTCCCATACCGAAGCGTGATAAGGACAAGCATTTTCCTTCCAGCTACTGCCCAATTTCCATCACCAGTAGCGTCACCAAGGTGATGGAATGTATGATTAATGGTCCTCTGGTGTGGTGGCTCGAGTGTGAGAATATCCTCACTAACGCCCAAAGTGGATTCCGTTGGCAATGCCCTGCAGTTGATCATCTGGTCACATTGTCAACTCATATTATCGACAGTTTTTGGGGAAGTGCCAAACTGTGGATTTGAGAAGGCGTACGACACCTCCTGGAGGACGGTTATCCTCTGTATTATGTAAGATTGGGGTTTCTGGGAACGTCTGCCCCTTTCTACGTGGGAATTTTTAAAAGACCATGTTTTTAAGATACGTGTAAGCTCGGTTCTGTGGGACACTTTTATTCAAGAGAAAGGGATGCCTCACAGTTTTGTGCTCAGCATTGTCTTCTTTTCCACACCCATTAAATCCTACGTTAGTGTGTCTCTCGCCAGGTATCTCGAATCGACACACACATTCTCGCGCTTCAGGCCGAACATATGTTGTGCTGGGACACATTATCTATCTCCCCCTGAGAAGAGTACCAATATCAGTCGATGCTACTCTGTGCTAAAATAAAATGATACCAAAGTATCATAAACGCGATAATCGTTTATATGAACTTTTTTACCGCGACAACATTTCTTGTTCAACAGTAGTTTAAGCAACTAATCCTCGTAACATGCGATCACCCGGTATAACTGACCGCTATTGATATTTGACTTAGTTACAATAAGAAAGTAATGTAAACTTTATTTTATTTGGTTGCTGTAATATTTCGTCGCAACTGAGAAAATGATTCTCTGAATTAAATGATATCTGTGACTTAGGCACTTGTAGCATCTCATTCTGTCCCCGCAAACGCGATTGCACCGTGGTATAAACATTCCATGGCACTAGTATTTGTTATTGTAGTTACTCTTTGACGTTAGTGGAATAGACGATTCCATGCCGCTCTTCACAGTTAACAGTTCAGCCTTCCACGCTTGTAAGCTATGCTATATAGACGTGTTTCATGTGGATATAAATGTTCACTTCTACCGGATACCACATATTTATGATCACCACAGTAACACGCCCGCGTCGGCTTCAGCGTACCGCATCGTAGCGTGAACGTCCATTACTCCCGCGCCGCGCTCGTTCGCGCACGAGAACGGACAATCCGCCAGTCACCACAGAGCCAACTGCGAGCAGCGCAATTAACAGGGTTTACAATTGAACCCCTGCCGTTCCGGCAGCACAACCCGGTGTTGTGGTTTGCGCAGCTTGAAAGCCTGGTCGTCCTTGGGCAGATATCATCGGACGAAACGAAGATTATTAAATGCCTGAATTTCTTGACTGCAGCGTAAGCTGCATACAGTTCGCGGTCATAGGTTGCCCACCGTTGCTGTGAAGGCAACAACTTCTGACTGAAGAATGCTATACGCTGCCAACAATGCTCGACCTGTTGTTGCGGTACAGTGCCAACGGCTGCAGACAAGGCAACTGCGACTTTTATAAGAGATCACATTAGACATTAGACCTGCATTGTTTATACAGGGTGGTCCATTGATCGTGACCGGGCCAAATATCTCAGGAAATAAGCGTCAAACGAAAAAACTACAAACAACGAAACTTGTATAGCTTGAAGGGGGAAATCAGATGGCGGTATGGTTGGCCCGCTAGATAGCGCTACCATAGGTCAAACGGATATCAACAGCGTTTTTTTAAATAGGATCCCCCATTTTTTATTACATATTCGTATAGTACGTTAAGAAATATGTATGTTTTAGTTGGACCACTTTTTTCGCTTTGAAATATGGCACTGTAATAGTCACAAACATATGGCTCACAATTTTAGACGAACAGTTGGTAACAGGTAGGTTTTTTAAATTAAAATACAGAACGTAGGTACGTTTGAACATTTTGTTTCGGTTGTTTCAATGTGATACGTGTACCTTTGTGAACTTACCATTTCTGAGAACGCATTCTGTTACAACGTGATTACCTGTAAATACCACATTATGCAATAAATGCTCAAAATGATGTCGGTCAACCTCAATGCATTTGGCAATACGTGTAACGACATCCCTCTCAACAGCGAGTAGTTCGCCTTCTGTAATGTTCGCACATGCACTGACAGTGCGCTGACGCATGTTGTCAGGCATTGTCGGTGGATCACGATAGCAAATATACTTCAACTTTCCCCACAGAACGAAATTCGGGGACGTCAAATCCTGTGAACGTGCGGGCCATGGTATGGTGCTTCGACGACCAATCCACCTGTCATGAAATATGCTATTCAAAACCGCTTCAACCGCACGCGTGTGTCCGACATCCATCATGTTGGAAGTACATCGCCATTCTGTCATGCAGTGAAACATCTTGTAGTAACAGCGGTAGAACGTTACGTAGGAAATCAGCATACATCGCACCATTTAGATTGCCATCGATATAATGGGGGCTAATTATCCTTCCTCCCATAATGCTTCACCATACATTAACCCGCCAAGGTCGCTGATGTTCCACTTGTCGCAACCATCGTGGATTTTCCGTTGCCCAATAGTGCATATTATGCCGGTTTACGTTACCGCTGTTGGTGAATGACGCTTCGTCGCTAAATACGAACGCGTCCAAAAAACCTGTCATCGTCCCGTAATTTGTCTTGTGCCCAGTGGCAGAACTGTAAACGGCGTTCAAAGTCGTCGCCGTGCATTTCCTGGTGCATAGAAATATGGTACGGGTGCAATCGATGTTGATGTAGAATTCCCAACACCGACGTTTTTGATTGCCGATTCTCGCGCAATTTGTCTGCTACTGATCTGCGGATTAGCCGCGACAGCAGCTAAAGCACCTACGTGGGCATCATTTGTTGCAGGTCGTGGTTGACGTTTCACATGTGGCTGAACACTTCCTGTTCCCTTAAATAACGTAACTATCCGGCGAACGGTCCGGACACTTGGATGATGTCCAGGGAACCGAGCAGCATACATAGCACACGCCCGTTGGGCATTTTGATCACAATAGCCATACATCAACACGATATCGACCTTTTTCGCAATTGGTATACGGTCCATTTTAACACGGGTAATGTATCACGAAGTAAATACCGTCTGCACTGGCGGAATGTTACGTGGTACCACGTACTTACAAGTTTGTGAATATTACAGCGCTATCTATCACAAAACGAAAAAAGTGAACTAAAACATTCATATTTCTTTACGTACTACACGAATATGTAATAAAAAATGGGGGTTCCTATTAAGAAAAACCGCAGTTGATATCCGTTTGACCTATGGCAGCACTATCTAGCGGGCCAACCATAGCGCCATATGGTTTCCCCCTTCAAGCTAGACGAGTTTCGTTCTTTGTAGTTTTTTCGTTTGATGATTATTTCGTGAGATATTTGGCCCGGTCGCTATCAATGGACCACCCTGTATACAAGGGCAGCTTAAAGTACAAGCGGATGCGCTATCATCTTTAGAGGTTGTGAACGCAACAGCAGACACATTCTCACAAGTTGAAACCGTAACGGTTACCATTGATTCTGATGCACTCGCACAGGCCCAATAACGTGATAAGGAGTTAAAAGATTTGTTGAAACAACCGGGACGACTCAGGTTACAACTTACTGGGACGCCTGAAGCAAGTGTTGTATTGTGACCTTTCTCGAATGAAAGCACGGTCATTGTGCCGCAGTACTTCCGAGCACAAGCAGTTGCATCAGTACAGAATCTGGCACATCAAGGAGTACAAGCCGCTATTAAATTGGTCAAATAAAGTTTCGTCCGCCTGGAATGCACGCAGACTGCAAAGTTTGTCAAGCAATGCATTGCGTATCAGAGGGACAAAAAAAAAAAAAAAAACAGATATCGTAGGCCTGCTCACAGTCTCAGAAGGCTATAATTATTGTCTTACAGTTGAGGATCGATTTACCAGGGGGCCTGAAGCATTCCCCATGAAGGATATCACAGTTGAAACCGTGGCGCAGACATTTTTTCGCGAATGGCTCTCCCGATTCGGCGTACCACTACGGATTACCACAGACAAGGGACGACAGTTCGAAGCGTACCTTTTCACAGCATTAGCTACATTATTAGCCGTGAAGCGTATACGCCCACAGCCTATCATCCTGCATCAAGTGGTATAGGTCAAAGCCTGCATCGCCATTTGACAGCAGCTCTCCAATGTCACATGATGCAGAACTGGATGGAGGCACTACCTGTCGACAACTGCTGGCCATTAAAATTGCTACACCAAGAAGAAATGCAGATGATAAACGGGTATTCATTGGACAAACATATTATACTAGAACTGACATGTGATTACATTTTCACGCAGTTTGGGTGCATAGATCCTGAGAAATCACTGCCCAGAACAACCGCCTCTGGCCGTAATAACGGCCTTGATACGCCTGGGTATTGAGTCAAACAGAGCTTGGATGGCGTGTACAGGTACAGCTGTCCATACAGCTTCAACACGATACCACAGTTCATAAAGAGTAGTGACTGGCGTATTGTGGCGAGCCAGTTGCTCGTCCACCATTGACCAGACGTTTTCAATTGGTGAGAGATCTGGAGAATGTGCTGGCCAGGGCAGCAGTCGAACATTTTCTGTATCCAGAAAGGCCCGTACAGGACCTGCAACATGTTGTCGTGCATTATCCTGCTGAAATGTAGGGTTTCGCAGGGATCAAATGAAGGGTAACGGGTCCTAACACATATGAAATGTAACGTCCACTGTTCAAAGTGCCGTCAAGCGAACAAGAGCGACCGAAACGTGTAACCAATGGCACCCCATACCATCACGCCGGGTGATACGCCAGTATGGCGATGACGAATACACGCTTCCAATGAGCGTTCACCGCGATGTCGCCAAACACGGATGCGACCATCATGATGCTGTAAACAGAACCTGGATTCATCTCAAGAAATGACGTTTTGCCATTCGTGCACCCAGGTTCTCCGTTGAGTACACCATCGCAGGCGCTCCTGTCTGTGATGCAGCGTCAAGGGTAACAGCAGCCATGGTCTCCGAGCTGATAGTCCATGCTGCTGCGAACGGCGTCGAACTGTTGGTGCAGATGGTTGTCGTCTTGCAAACGTCCCCATCTGTTGACTCAGGGATCGAGACGTGGCTGCACGATCCGTGACAGCCATGCGGATAAGATGCCTGTCATCTCGACTGCTAGTCATACGAGGCCGTTGGGATCCAGCACGGCGTTCCGTATTGCCCTCCTGAACCCACCGATTCCATATTCTGCTAACAGTCATTGGATCTCGACCAACGCGAGCAGCAGTATGGCCATGCGATAAACCGCAATCGCGATAGGCTACAATCCGACCTTTATCAAAGTCGGAAACGTGATGGTACGCATTTCTCCTCCTTACACGAGGCATCACAACAACGTTTCACCAGGCAACGCCGGTCAACTGCTGTTTGTGTATGAGAAATCGGTTGGAAACGTTCCTCATGTCAGCACGTTGTAGGTGTCGCCACCGGCGCCAACACTGTGTGAATGCTCTAAAAAGCTAATCATTTGCATATCACAGGCCCTTTTCCTGTAGGTTTAATTTCGCGTCTGTCATCTTCGTGGCGTAACAATTTTAATGGCTAGTAGTGTACTTGCTGGATTACGGACGTCATTCAGAAGCGATCGAAAGTCTACGGCAGAGGAGTCAGAACGTTACGTTTGCCAGTTGAATTCTTGCACAGCATGGCAGACGATACAGTCGATGCATCACACTTAGCTGCTAGATTACGAGAGCTCATACGCCAGACCAATGGCATCCAGAAGTCAGGTTGGGAGACACTCGTATGTGTTCAGACCTGGAGAACTGCACACACACGTTTTCTCACGCAGTGATGCAGTACGCAAGCCGTTGCAGCCAGTATATGACGTACCATATCCGGTGATTAGCAGAGGTGGGCACACATTTCGGATTAGGATAAATAGTATGTATGCCTACCACCGTCGCACTACAGCGACTCAAGTCCGCGTTTTTCGACGCATTGGACACAGTAAGGACTGCAGAAGGCGAACGAGAAGATAAGAATATAGCACCAGAAGACGTCGCCGTACCTCACAGCCACTACGGACGCCAGACGCCTCGTAGAAGGAAACGACACCGAAGAGTGATACCTCACATCCCGCTGTAACCACCGACTCCAGTAGCACAATAGCAGGTTTCAAGAAAGCGCAGTGGTAACACGTGCAGGGTGACGTGTGGAGTTTAATCTGCGGTATCGTTAACAGAAAGAGGGGGGGGGGGAGTTACGTAACATCTCACTGTCCGCGCAGACGCGAGTGTACAGTGGTGTATAAACATTCCATGTGACTAGTGTTTGTATTTTAGTTACTCTTTGACGTTTGTGATAAAGACTATTCCATGCCGCTCTTCACAGTTAACTGTTCAGCTCCCCATGCTTGTAAACTATACTATATAGAAGTGTTTCATGTCGAAATAAATGTCAATTCTACCACATACCACGCACTGGATTATTAACAAAGAGAAACTCGAACTCGTATATTGATTTAATTCCTCTCTTTCTTAAAAACACAGATTTCTTGCTCAAAGTTCCTGAGTAACTGTGGTTTTCGTGGTTGTGTCCGAAAAATATGTTTACTGAGTATTAATTTAGACTGCATGACCCAATAGAAGGATCGTACTTCAAAGCAAGAAAACTATGTGCAGGTTCTGGTGAACTGTAGATACAAGAGATCGTTATTAAAGATAAAAATAATTTAATTGTAACACAGAAATTAACACTAGCTTCCACTAGTGCAATTACAGTGGCCACATTTAACTTTAATTCTTGAGTATAGTGAACGAGTAGGAAATTACGTAAAAAAGGTTAAATAAATCTCTTGCAATTATTATTCCAATCAGAACAAGAAACTTACGTTTATAAGTACAGAAGTGTTTCATTTGTAATCTCGGTCAGAACAAAAAGAGCAATGGATGATTCATTGTCGTAGCTAGTTAGAGAACATGAAAAATGAAAGACAAGGTGCGCTGGCTTTACTCTTAGACGGACATGGAATTATACATATCATATAACAGTAGGCTACATTCATTTTCATGGTATACATTCAGTGTAGTAGCAAAAAAAGACTCTCAAAAACGGGTGTCATTTTGCGGCCTTCTCAAATGAACGGAAAAAAAATAGTCTGACGGAAAAGATTTTAACTTTTGTAGGCTTTACGTGATCCTAGGCGGTCCCGATGAATAAATGCACATAAACTAAAGTGTGAAGAGGTTTGTGAATATTGCCACTAGTAAAGTAAGTTGCTGCATAGCCCTTGTTTCACGGAAGGCGGCCATTCGTTTCCCGTGTTCAGTGAGACGTAGAGGAGTGGCTACTGCCATTCGAAGTGAGAGCAACAGACTGCGACCATGAACACGCCAACTGTCACGTGGGAGCGTGATTCCGGTTTGGCTGGCGGAAAATATCAGGCCATGCGACATTCGTGGTCCACTTACCGTGGTCTGTGAGGGAGGGGACTGTTGAGGTCCACGCCATTTCGGTAGCGAACTGCACCATGCGTAGACTGATGCACGGCGTATTTCACTGGGAGGCATTTCATCACTTTTAAGGCAGCACATACCTGGTCCTTAAGAACTGTCACTTCCTTCGAAAATGAACTCAGACCTCCCTCGAAAATGCTTTGTGATCGATGAGGACAACAAGAATGCATCCCAGATTAGTTATATCACCGGTGTGGAGCCTCTTTATGAACTAAATAGTATTTTAAGGAAGTGTTCCGTTTTCGTAAGCAATTCTATATGTATATCAGTTCCGTAGCAGACATCCACTGCATGTTTCCATATTGACCCAATGTCGTCGTCAGTTATATTTGCAGTCGATAATCGTTTCCGGATACACCGCCAACCAGGTGAATGGCCTCCTTAACCATGAGGCCATTCCTAAGGGTGTCCTGTGGCTGTGTGCTGAGAATGACTTCGGGTATCTGGTGTACTGACGTTATGCTATGTGTATCACAGTGGTCTGTATCTTATTAACCTAAAATCATTGTATCTGTGTCCACATAGAACGCCATTAGACGTAAATACGTAATCCATATAGGTCTCTCTAAGTAGTGGAGCTACCTTCATACCACACAACTCTCCATTGTTGCCAGATACATCCAAGATCACGCCTATAGACTTGGCAACAACGCATGATGTCAATCTAGATGGCTTCCATGACGTCAGCTGATGAAGCAAGTACCGTTATCCAAAATGGCGACTTTTGGCGCGAAAGTGCCACGTTCCCTGCCGCACCCCCCTGCTGGTGTAGTATAGCACTGTACGCGATTGAGTCCAGTCACCTCCACATTTGGAGAGCGTTTTCTCTATTTTCTGTATGTCTGTGTATACCTGCCAGGTACTGATCGTAGGCTCTGGAATAATACTTTAAAATTGATGGCTTGGTTGATTTACGTAAAAATGCCTTGAACATCATCCATCTGAAGCTCCATCGGGCATAAAAAATCACCATTTTCTAGTTCCTCTTCTTCTCAACTGTCAGTTTTTAGATCACAACACTTTCAAATCTTTTACTATACATTGATAAGGAGTGCTAACCTCCTCGACACAGGTGCATCTCGAGAAATGTTGTGCACTTGGATGGGCGAGGACTCAGCAGACTCCATTCATGAAACTTGGAATGTAGTGGTCTACTTCTGGTCGCTGCAGGGTGGGTTGGTCAATGACAGTGTGAGGGGGTCTTTAAGTCTAATTTTAACCTAAGTCTGCGAGAATGCTTGGTGACTCCCATCAGCAGGAATCAGTCGAAACAAAATGCAGAGCCATCAGCTGTTGTGTCACTGTGACAGATGAGTTTAAATGTTGTTGTTGTTGTGGTCTTCAGTCCTGAGACTGGTTTGATGCAGCTCTCCATGCTACTCTATCCTGTGCAAGCTTCATCATCTCCCAGTACGTACTGCACCCTACATCCTTCTGAATCTGCTTAGTGTATTCAACTCTTGGTCTCCCTCTACGATTTTTACCCTCCACTCTGCCCTCCAATACTAAATTGGTGATCCCTTGATGCCTCAGAACATGTCTTACCAACCGATCCCTTCTTCTAGTCAAGTTGTGCCACAAACTCCTCTTCTCCCCAATTCTATTCAATACCTCCTCATTAGTTATGTGATCTATCCATCTAATCTTCAGCATTCTTCTGTAGCACCACATTTCGAAAGCTTCAATTCTTTTCTTGTCCCAACTATTTATCGTCCATGTTTCACTTCCGTACATGGCTACACTCCATACAAATACTTTCAGAAACGACTTCCTGACACTTAACTCTATACTCGATGTTAACAAATTTCTCTTCTTCAGAAAAGCTTTTCTTGCCATTGCCAGTCTACATTTTATATCCTCTCTACTTCGACCATCATCAGTTATTTTGCTCCCCAAATAGCAAAACTCCTTTACTACTTTAAGTGTCTCATTTCCTAATCTAATTCCCTCAGCATCACCCGACTTAATTCGACTACATTCCATGATCCTCGTTTTGCTTTTGTTGATGTTCATCTTATACCGTCCTTTCAAGACACTGTCCATTCCGTTCAACTGCTCTTCCAAGTCCTTTGCTGTCTCTGATAGAATTACAATGTCATCGGCAAACCTCAAAGTTTTTATTTCTTCTCCATGGATTTTAATACCTACTCCGAATTTTTCTTTTGTTTCTTTTACTGCTTGCTCAATATACAGATTGAACGAAATGAGTTTAAATGTAGAGATCGTCGAATCACTTACGGACAGCAGTTCGGAAACACTCCACAACGCTGCCAGACTTTTCAAGTTTCCTTATGTTATAACTGTCTTTTATTTAAAATCATCCATTGTATGCGCGCGTGTTACGGTAGGCGCAGTAACATGATTTACACCATGCGACATCTAGTTTTCTGCGAGAGGCAATGGATCAGAACGTGTTAATGTCAGTTTAGAACCTGACACAGACCTTGAAGTCGTGGTGGAAAAACAAAATGTATGGCGGTTTACAAAGTGTGCTACAGCAGGAAAAAAAAGTGTTTCAAACAACGACACAGGGTCACAGGGAGCGTCTCTTGGGACTTACAGTATAGTCTGTGGGATACAGTCATCCTCCTACAGTATAGGTGATGAAACTTTAAATGGGTCTGTGTAGTGGATCAACACCTGTATATTTAAGAAGATCATCACATGTGCTCGAAGCTGGCGCACATGCAGTATTTGTTTTGGATATATCAGGTGGAGAAAAATTCGGTGAAAATCTTATCGAGTTCTCTATCGGATGAAGTTAGTGGAGTTTTTATAGTTCATAATTTTTCTCTGGTGGATGGAACAAAACAACGATGATAAAATGTTGGGGTGATAGAGGTGAATGGACCCTGAGGGGTGTGGAACTGCAGTACCTGCTTGTAGTTTGGAGAAGCACCCCAATGCGATAGCAAAATCCACGTCCTTCCCCCAGTTCCCGTACTGTCTTTTATACTACCTCGTGTTGCAGGAGCGGGCTTCATTTCCGTCGAACGGTCAAAACACAGTTCTGTTGCAGTAACTCAGCTTCAACTGTTTCTACATGGGTTGCAGAAGGTGGTAGATACGGCTTTCTCCAACTTCTACTCAGTTCTGACTTACATTCGAACAGTCACATGCATAAAGCTGCAGGGATGGTAGCGCAGAGTCTGAGGGCTAGTTGCAAGATGCATAGGGGCTATCTAAAACCATGTTGGAATTTTACTGCACCAGATAGGTTTGAGAAAGGTGGCTTGGTTAGAGATATGAGTGCCAGAAATATGACTCACTAGTTACTGTAATCTTTAGAGGACTTCTCCATACGATTCAACGCAGGTATGTGGTTGACTCCAAATGGTAGACATCATTTCCAGCAGGTAGCGTAACAGCAGACATCTGAAAAGCTAGTGTAAATTTCTTACGACCTCAATCAGCACACCATCTACTACTGTTTGTGATCCTTCTCAATCAGTCATCGCCTATAACTCAGTGGATACTTTGCAGAACCTCTGACATGGTATTGACCCAGAATACATTACAGGTACTGGAGAAATATCTAGTGGTGTTGGCATGGGGGGGGGAGATTGCAAATAGCAGTTTCATACTACGTTCCTTAGCCGAATCACTTTCAAAATTCAGCGATTTTATGACTAGGTTGCATTGTGGGCTACGTGTAACCGGACTGATGGTCTGATAAATATACACTCATATGATCACCATCTCGGTATTTGTCTGGAAAAACCACATGATTCGTAGGTAATACCATACATGGATTTATAAAGCCGATATAGCTTTTAACATGGATATTTGTGTGCACATGTACAACCAAGACCGCTTGTGACAGTAACATAACGTAGTTGTTGGGATCTGGTTTTTTAACGTCTGGTGGTTTGTAAGATGATTAAACATCTCTTTCTAAGACATAGTGGTGGCACTTGCAAGAAAAACTTATCAGACATGTCCATCCATAGTTTATTTTCCGTCAGTATTATATCGTATCGCCAGCGATCACTTATTGACGAAGTATTATACTTAGTAGTAGGGGGTGCGTCATAGGTTCACCTTGAGCATCAGGCAGATAAGTATGTGTTTGTGTTCTGACATGTTTGTGTTCTGACATGTGTGACATGTGCAAAGGAAATGACTGTGTCCATTCGTAAGGAAGGTGTGGATTTAACATAGAGTACTGTGATAGCAAAGGGAAGAGTATGTCAAGTCATAAGAATGGTACTGATATTTCTATTTCCAGAGCCACAGCCATCAACAGGGTGTATTTCTGACACTTTGCCCATTGTCGAATGTCGTTCAACTGAGACTGCGATAGTAGCATTTAGTTGTAAGTACAGAGATAAAATATATATGTGATGATGATTCTACCTGTGCGTGTTTGGCGTGCAGCGCCGGTGACGTGTGGGGATTATTCACATTTCCCATTAACGGTAGGAGCTGTCCGAATGGAGAGGCCTGTTGGAGTGTATGAATGTAGATGAATTAACTGTGTTGTCCTCTAGACAGCCGAATAGCAAACTGATACGTAGTATGTGTTGGATAGCTTTTGTGATCGCATGGAAATTTGAGAAGATTGAATATGGAGATCTGTTTGCGCTGGACCGTTATTCCCTCCCATGTAAATTGTTCGGTTGACTGCTTCTTCACATTTTGTGTCTTTTAAATAGTTGAGAGAACATCGATTATGGTGTATGCATCTAGCAGGTGGAAGACACTTTTGTTGGATCTCTAGACATGAGAAACATGTTATTTGACTTTCTAAATTATAGGGATGATTTGGAATCTGTTACATCACCGACATTGGTATTAGCGAGTGGAAACACTCTATTTTTCTTTTGTTGAGGTCTTTTTTTTCCACGTAAAGGTCTTTGCAGTTGGGATAAGTTTCTAGTTACTCAGTGATCTAGAACATGCTCTACCTCGCCAAAGTTTGCGGTTTGTAGAGAAAAAATTTCCAGTTTATGTCTTTGGAATTATGTTGCGTGAGCGATTGGTAGGATACTGCTGTGTGCTTGATATTGGGAAGTACTACAAAAAATGGTATTATAATATGGCAAACCAAGCGAAAATACATGTGTTCTTGTAATCTCAGAGTCTGGAGATGGGTGTAGAAAAGCAAGCAAGGAAGCTGGTTCGGACCACAAACAGCAGTAATGCCTTTGTGTCAAGGAGGAAAGAGCCCGAATTTGTATAACAGTTGTGAGAGTGACTTCGGTCTGCTGACAGCACTCTGGTCACCCGTCGGGGGTGGATGACCGCCGACCTCACAGGGAAATATCTAGTGCTGTGAGGAGTGTATAAGGTGCTGTCTGTCTTCGTGGTCGCTTCCCGCGTCCGGATTCCTGGGTTCGATTCCCGGCGGGGTCAGGGATTTTCACCGCCTCGTGATGACTGGGTGTTGTGTGATGTCCTTAGGTTACTTAGGTTTAAGTAGTTCTAAGTTCTAGGGGACTGATGACCATAGATGTTAAGTCCCATAGTGCTCAGAGTCATTTGAACCATTTGTCTTCGCGGTATATGTACGAATGATGATGTAACAGGGCTGATTTTGTATGGTGCAGGATACGAATTGTATGTTTACTACATCTACATGGTATGTGGTGATATATTGCTCGGTTGGAGATTGGTTTCGGCTCTAATATTTAAACTCCTGTCTTCTGTGGGAGAGCAGTGTAATTAAGTAAGAGTTTTTTAGTATTTGGCTATATGTAGAAGCACTTTGCAAGGTTTAATTGTCAGTGCAATATGGCGATCTGTGTAAAATAGTTTTTCCGCAGAAGACCTCGTCTGCAGAAAGAATAAGAAAAGGCAGACGGTGCTTCCACATCAGCAGCTTCAGTAATTCAGCGGGTAAATTCGATAAGAGCGAATCATAATGCACGTTTCATTCAGAAGACATACTTTGTGCTTGGAAATAGCAGTTTCTACATAACGGTGAGAACATTTGCATATGTTGATAGCAGGAAGGGTAGCACATTATGGACGGGGTGCCACGTTAGGATCGCGAGGAAGAATGCATTCCATGTTATTCTGCACTATTTTCGTAAACAGGTTCTGTTAGGGCAAGAATTTCTGTGCATACAAACAGAGACATCACGAAAACTCCTAGAAAAGCGCACTATACACTTTCTGAGAGTTCGACTTGGTTCTTATTTTAGATAGCCATGTGACTTCAGTATAACATTGAGAACAGTGCTAGATGTGCTTGCAATGGTATGCAGCTTGTTCCGGTAGGATCGCTTGGAAGAATTCACCCATGTTCTATTCTGGAACGGATTTCTACAGCATCTGCGGGGGTGAGTCGCTCGACAATTAGCTCTTCAACAAATCGCAGGTAGAGAGGGACCACACCAGCAGTGGCAAACACATGTGCGCACGGCCCAGAGGATGACTTGGCGCTTATTTAGACAGACATGTGACGTCAGTATAGCACTCGCAGAACTTTAACTTTACAGGTGACTTTGAAATGCAATCAGCAGCGCTCCTGCGCTGGTTTGCATCTGGCTGTCCCTGCAGAGCATGTTGTAGCTTCGGATAGTTGCGGTTGATGATAGTTTGGAAGGGTTTAACGTGCACAGGATTACTTTTGGCTGTTTAAGCATTGTGAGTGTTACACATGCATTATCTTTCGACGATTTAGGAGTTGTTCAGGTGTTTGTTGCTTTATTTTGCGAACAGGTGAGCAGTGCTTGATTTCCACAGTTGACAAATAGCAAACGTGTTAGGGATGCCGCCACCTCGCGCTTGACGGACCCAAACATTCACCTGTCCGTAGCTTGGCAGCTGACGGCTGTGGGGGCTGTTGGTGCATCCCGACTGCTGGGAGCATGTGTGGTAGCTACCTGTGCGGTCCAGTGGACGGGGGGTGGCAGGTGGTGCGTGTGCATGTTGTTTGCATGTCTGTTGCATTATTTTGCGAGCATGTCTGTGTGCTGTGTTTTGTGTTATTTGGATAGTTTATGAGTTGTTTGCGTGTCTACACATCAGTGTACTGCATTATTTAGGAGTAGTTTGCATGTCTGCATACTGTATGTTGTGACTCCGAGCGCAAAAGAGTGAGCGTTTTATATCAGTGTAATAAACAACTATGTGAAATCCATCCCTAAGCAAATTGCTCGAAAGTAAATAAAGTACACTCCTTCCTCTCTCCAGCAGCTCAGCACAGACTGGGTCATTTTCACCTCGTTTTTTCCCCCCCAGACCACCATTTAGGATTACCTCACATGAGGGATGACAGCGCCCTCTGGTGGCTGTACTGTGTACTATGTCAGTTGGACTCCGGACCTTATGGTGAATACACTGGATGGCTGTAATGCCTCAAATTGTTTAAATAAACACTGCAAACAAAATACTTATGTCCATCTTATCCAACAGCTCAGCACAGGCTAAGTCTTTTTGCCACCAATCCCTAGGAAGAGGTGGCGGTCGGATGACTTAGGTTAGTGGAGGTAGCCTAACTGCCATTTCTCTCCCACCATTTTCTTAGGTTAGTAGAGACGGCCCAATCGACCTATCTTCCCTCCAAAATTCAAACTTCCCGCCAATTTCTAGGAAGAGGTGGTAGTCGGGTGACTTATGTTAGTGGAGGTGGCCCAAGTGTCCTATCTTCTCGCCATTTTCTTAGGTTAGTAGAGGTTGCATTGTCCTGATGGAATTTGAACTTCCCACCAGGGTGGGGGGGGGGGGGCATTTCAGGGGCGTGTAGCAATTTCCTGCCAAAAGCCGCCATTGTAGATAACGGTACTCTCGTCATCAGCTGACGTCATTGCCGCCATCTTGAATGACGTCATGCACTGTTGCCAAGTCTACAGGCCGCTATCTTGGATGATGTCATCTTCTTACATCTGGCAACAATGGAGAGTGGGGTGGTACGAAGGTAGCTCTACTACTTCTCTAAACAGTCTCATCAGATCGTCGCAATTTGGTTAGTAGTGCGAAAGCTCCTCCAGCACTGATATAGTTGCAGCATAGTTAAATTTATTGCCACAAAACGTTAATGCTAATTTATCGATATGTGCTATTCATCGGAAACCAGGAAGGCAAGGCGGAGACCGTCAGGATGGTAGTGGATGTGTTCTCAGTTGGCACAAAACAAATCAGGTGTAAATGAAGGTCTTAATTTAAAATGTTGTTCCCCCTTTGTTTTACAAAATGTTAGATACACAATGCTCTTCACCATATATGACATATGTCATTTCAGACTGAAAATTATCATTATCATTAGCTTTAGGTTCACTATCGCTAACAATACACCAATATAAAAAGGATTATCAGGAAATATGATATTTTAAGCTTTACATGATGTGATGGCAGTATTATGCTGTAGAGTACATGCACGTTGGATTCCGTGGGAAAGGTTGTCCTAACAGAAGGAATCTGCGGTCTATGTGAATATTATTGCGGATCGCCTGTACCAGCGTCATGTTTCATGTTTTCCATGATGGCATTGGCGTGTTCCAAATGCATAACTGTCCGTGTCATACGGCCAGAATGGTGCGGCAGTGGTCTGAGGCATGACAGTGAACTAACATTGATGTCTTGGGGACCAAACTCGTCTAATCTGTGCCGGCCGCGGTGGTCTCGCGGTTCTAGGCGCGCAGTCCGGAACCGCGCGACTGCTACGGTCGCAGGTTCGAATCCTGCCTCGGGGATGGATGTGTGTGATGTCCTTAGGTTAGTTAGGTTTAAGTAGTTCTAAGTTCTAGGGGACTGATGACCACAGCTGTTAAGTCCCATAGTGCTCAGAGCCATTTGAATCGTCTAATCTGTACTCGTCGCTAGAACGATTCCGCATTCGTCTCTGCTCCACTTATATTTTTCTTACCACGTCACATACCCAAAGGCTTCCTGGTGCCATTCAGTGTCGCAGTGGGCAATGATGATGATGATGATGATGATGTATTTGCTTATCAATGTAAGTCACTTACGAATGAAAACAATAGGAAGGGCAGGGGAGCTAAAACGAAATGGATGCACGAAAAACGGTAAGAAGTCTAAAAGGAAATAGTCTAAATATGTAAGGATTCAGCGTATTGAAAACTTATTACGCTGCAATTAAAAACAAGGGCGTAAAATTAGTTAAAAGTGCATGAACAATTCTACTGTTTGAACGGGAATTCTGTTACCTTTGTGTAGACATTCGGTGCCACACACTTACGGAAACCTATGAAGGAGTTGCCGAATCCACGCTAAGTAAAATCGCTTGTACAATGGTTGGAACTTTAATAGTGGCAACTATTTATGTACCGCACGTACAAAATAGATATGTGATTTAAAGTTTTACTGACCTTCAAAGACGTCACCAGCATTGTGTATAACAAATTGCCAGCGATGTGGAAGTCGTAAGATACTCTTAGCAGTGTCAGTTGTGTTGACAGTTCGAGTGGCGCGGTCTATTGTCCGACGAATTTGTAGCAGGTCTGAAGCGAATGCCGTGAAGTGTTTCCATCAGTTTGGAATTAAAGTTAAACTCACGAGGGCTTAAGTCAGGGGAGTGGTATAGATCTTAGCAGCCCCATCAGTCAAACAAATCAGTAACAGCTTGCACTGTAAGTGCTTTAACATTGCCCTGCAAAATGATGGTCAGATCCTGCAGAAAGTGTCATAACTTCAGTCTCTGTGCTGTTCATTTTTGGAACACAACCTACGACCAGCTTAGAGACAGAAGTGATGACACTTTCTGCAGGACCTGATCGTCATTTTGCAGGACAATGCTCAAGCACGTACAGTGCAAGCTGTTATTAATTTGTTTGACTGATGGGGCTGCTAGGTGCTGTACCACCTACTGCACTCCCCCTAATTTAAGCCCTCGTAAGTTCAATTCGATTTCTAAACTGAAGGAAACACTTCACGGCATTCGCTTCAGACCTGCTACAAATTCGTCGGGCAATAGACTGCGCCGCTCGAACTGTTAGCACAACTGGCACTGCTAAGAGTATCCTACGACTTCCACATCGCTGGCAACGGGTTATACACAATGCTGGTGACTACTTTGAAGGTCAGTAAAACTTTGAAACACCTATCTATTTTTAACGAGCTGTAAATAAATAGTTGCCTCTATTAAAGTTCCAACCCTCGTATATTGCGTTCCAAAACAGGATAAAGATACTGTTACGGTGCTCGTCATGATTCATCAGTGTTTTTTGCTGCATTTCCTCTTTTTCCTCAGCTTTTGCGTTTCCATCTTTCGTGGACCAGTAGTAATAGTTCCTTCATATCTCATGATTTGTATTCTATATATGACTGGCTAATGTTCTCATTGCCTATTTTGGGAATGTCCATTTCCCTTCAACTGATCTGCCCATTTTCATATTCATCATCGCCGTATATCTACATCCTCAGTCTGCTTCAAAAACATGCACCTACAGTAGTATGGCGTGGAGGCAAAGGACTGGCCGCTAGGTCCTCTCGGACGCTGCCCGACCTACATGTAAATAGTATATTGCGTCCCTTGCATTGCCAGGTTTCATGATGTGAAGACTACTCGACATTAACGGTTAGTTTAGGAGCAGCGAGTGCTTTCCAGATTCCTCCAGCACCATCAGTGGTAGGATAGTACGGCACGAAACGCCTCTGGAGACGGTCGTCGAGTCTCACGTACTCACCTGTCAACCAGCTTTAACTGCACGGCACATCCCTCAACACCCTCCGTGTCCTGAATGGTACCTCCTGGGGAGCGGACCGAGTGGTCCTTCTCCGCCTCTATCGCGCATTAGTACGCTCGAAATTGGACTACGGAAGCATAGTCTACTCCTCTGCTCGGCCGTCTATTCTTCGGCGTCTCGACTCTATCCACCACCGTGGATTACGTTTAGTGTCTGGAGCTTTTTACACCAGCCCTGTGGAAAGCCTTTATGCTGAGACTGCTGAACCTCTGCTGTCCAATCGGCGAGCAGTCCTTCTGAGCCGTTATGCTAGCCATCTGTCTTCCATGCCTGCTAATCCAGCCCATGACATATTTTTCGACGCCTCCTTTGATGTAGGGTATGCAGGCCGCCCCTCCTCCCTACTACCACCGGGAGTCCGCTTCCGTCAACTGCTCCGTTCTCTTTCCTTCCGCTTTCCTAAAACCTTCTTGACAACTTGGGGTACAGCAGCGCCTTGGCTCCGTCCCCGGATCTGCCTGCTCCGTGACCTTTGTCGATTTCCCAAGGATGGTATTCCTTCACTTGTTTATCGTCGGGCATTTGCTGCTCTATGTGCACAAATGACGGAAGCCACATTTATTTACACCGATGGCTCGAAAACATCGTTAGGTGTAGGGAGTGCCTATGTTGTTGGCGACACCCCAAATCACTTTCGGCTTTCCGACCAGTGTTCGATCTATACTGCGGAGCTTTACGCTGTTCTCCAGGCTGTCCAATACATCCGCCGCCATCAGCGGATACAGTACGTTATCTGCTCCGATTCTCTCAGCTCTCTCCTCAGTCTCCAAGCTCTTTACCCTGTGCACCCTCTGGTCCACCGGATCCAGGACTGTCTGCGCTTGCTCCACTTGGGGGGGGGGGGGGGGGCGTCTCGGTGGCGTTCCTCTGGCTCCCGGGACACGTAGGTATCTGTGGAAATGAGGCGGCCGATATTGCGGCCAAGGCTGCAGTCTCTCTTCTCCGGCCAGCTATTCAATCGATTCCCGTCGCCGATCTACGGAGCGTTTTTGTCGTCGTGTTGTTCTTTTATGGCACGCACATTGGTTGACACTTCCCCATAATAAATTGCGGGACGTGAAAGCTCTTCCCTGTGCTTGGACCTCTTCCTCCCGAACGCGTCGTCGGGAGGAGGTAATTTTAACTAGACTCCGGATAGGGCACTGTCTTTTTAGCCATCGACATCTTTTAAGTGGCGATCCTCCCCCACTCTGTCCCCACTGCTCTCGGCTGTGGACGGTAATACACCTTTTAATTGAGTGCCCCTATTTTAATCCGTTACGCTCCCGTCTACAGCTGTCGCCTGATATATCGTCGATTTTAGCAGATGACACGCGCTCAGCCGATCGCGTTCTCGAATTTATTAGTGCCAGTGAAATGACGTCAGTCATTTGAAGCTTTTTTTGGGGACAACCAACCCCTTTCTGTAGAGGATTTTTATGCCTTCCTTCTGCTTTTAGTTTCTCCAATTTTATGACTTTCGTTCCCATTGCTGCTGATTTCCATTTTTGGTTTTTTACTGTTTCCTAAGTCACGGCCCGGGCGCTAATGACCATAGCAGTTTTGCGCCCTAAAACCACAAAAAAAAAAAAACTGCACGGCACGCTGAATATTGTCAAAGGCCACATCGGTCGTGTCTGTTTAGAGTTCTTTCACTATTTCCTCAATCACGTGTTTATCATCCGACAAATTGCTCACGCAGAATAAACTCCTCTCTTTCTCGCAACGAAATGTTTTGTTCGGCCCGTAACTCCTGGAATAGATACAGTATTCTTCGTCTGCCTTCCGCGTGACTCCGCCGTTCCGACATACGTGTGGCGTCAGACAGTCTGCCGCAGTTTGGCACGGCGAGGGAATGCTGTCTGGCAAGAGCCGGCGGCTGCTATTACTGTGCCTTCGCGACCCCCACCACTCAGCCGGTCCAGAGGAGCTATCAGTGCACCGAGCAGATTGGCTTTGGAGGGTGCGCAGCTGCAGCTCTGAGCAGCGGTCGTTCGTTGCCCGGGTCTTGTAGTGACGACCGTACCTCGGCGTTCTGCGGTAAGACGATGGGGGCATTTGTGCTCTAATGAGTGGAGCTGGAAAAGTAACGACTAGATGTTGTACCGTATGTGTGCGGTATTGTCGAAACAGTATTCGTTACTCAACGTTATTACTGATATAACCATTACACATTAATGCTTCCTTGTGTCTGAGCAAACTGTGAGCATAACCGTGCTCGTTATTGCACCATTTGAATAGGATTTTTGTCTTCTACGTGCTAATTAAGTCATCAGTGCTGTTCTGGAGTTAGTGACAACAAACTTCAGAGCCTTTCTACTATTTTATACTTCAACCTGTGAGGTCATAAGAAACTATGACCCCCAGATTTTATGCCCTGAAATATTACCTTTTTATATAAAGCCGACTTGACTTCCGGGCGCGCAGCTGAATAAATAAAATGGAGGTTTACCAAGAGTTAAAGCTAGACAGAACTGAAACAGTAATTCTTACAACAGACCTCATACAGCTGCACAGTACACATATGTATGAATAAACTATTATACCGGTAATTCGTGCTGTGCCGATGTTTTTGCACTCTGTATCCTGTAACACCAAATAAATTGCAAGGAACTGAGCTAGTGTGATGACAAAATTTTATCTCGAAGGCACGCAGGCACGTTTCTTGAAGTTCAACAGTAACACGAAGTTAACTCCATAGCTGATAATTTCATTTAAAATAAAAATTTAAGCACTAGTGAAGGCAGTTCATTCCCTCTCCGCTTGAAATACCGCTAAAGCGAAGGTGGTACATTCAAGAACGTAGTTCTTAAGGGAGGGAACACCTGTGCAGATACAGAGTATGTGAGAGTTTAGCCTGAAATAAGGTCGAGGGAATGAAAAGCATGTTCGTAAAATTCCCAAATAATGTTCACTTATAATATATTACTCAGTATTTAATACAAAATCCCATGTGTCATATATGGATCCCACTCAATAGACTGCATGTCTTTACATGACTATTCATACACAATAGACAAATTAGAATCACCACACATTAACATTAAAGCCTGAAATACTATTTGATGAGTAGAAGAGCAATGAGATAAAGAACTTGATAGTTCAGATAGCTGCATAAAAGTTGTTCTAAGCAAGTTGTGAACTAGAACAAAAAGCTAACGTTACCCACGTTAGATGCGACAGCAAAGTGTCTTTCGTAAAGGAATCAGGTTTTCCCTAATCTGAAGCTGAAGAAACCTGTAACGTAAAATTACGTAAATGCATCAGTCATGCCTGCGAGCAACCATCTTACCATAGTCCAGGACTAAGACGCCTAAATGTGCCCAGTTCTTTAACACAAGAGAAGGTAACTTAACCTGCGACATGAAGTCACGGAGAAGGTATGCGACAGTGTCGAAAGATCTGTACGGTCTGCAAAATACTGAATCGTTGGATGCAAGCTGACTTTATTATTCCAATACTACACGTTTCGGACATTCCATCATGAGGTATCCAGGAACGTCGTGTTGCAGATAGATACAAAAGTACATGTTGTTTTAGTAGCGATCATAAGGAGACTCACTCTGGGGAGTCTGCTTATGATTCCAAATTGTATTCACTCATAAGAAGTCAGCTTGCATCTATTATGTGACTTTTCTCTCGTCTGCCATCCTGGTTGCTCCAGAGGCCCAGCGTCCTTTTAGACTTGTCAGAGTACCGGAGGAGCTGCACTCCTGCGTTTGTTTTTACCTCCTTATTTTATATTTAAACCAGCATCCAGACCATGTACCAGTATTTACGGATGGCTCTAAACAGGGGGACTCTGTTGGTTGTGCTGTTGTTTTCCCTGATCGCGTCGTCAAGTTACGGCTTCCTGCAGCGTTTACCATCTTTGATGCCGAATTGTTTACGATCTTGCGGTCATTGGAGCAGATGAGATGTGTTCCCAGTCTTAAGTTTCTCATCTGTTCTGACTCCCTGAGTGCCCTTCAGACCATGCAACACTTGTACCCAGCGGATACGGTCGTCCAGGACATCCACGATGCCCTACTCCACCTGCAACGGCAGGGGAAGGAGGTTTCTTTCTGCTGGGTGCCGGGGCACGTGGGAATTAGGGGAAACGAACTGGCGGATGTGGCTGCCAAAGATGCATGTTCCCTCCCTCACGTTGTTGAATGTGCCGTCCCCCTCCATGCTGTTACCTCCCTTTTGCGTTTTCGTGTTATGCGTCAATGGGAAGAGGAGTGGCTGGCAGTCGGTGAAAATAAGCTGCGTCTGGTAAAGGCCACCACGCGGCCATGGCGTACGTCCTACCAGTCATGCAGGCGGGATGAGGTTCTCCTCACTCGCCTCCGCATCGGGCACAGTCCCTTAACGCACGGTTTTTTACTCCGGCGGGAGGACCCCCCAATCTGCAGTGCTTGTGGCGTCCAGATTACGGTCCGCCACATTTTACTTGACTGTCCTTTATTCTCTGACCAGAGGGCGGTGGTTTCCTTGCCACCGGATTTGCCCTCTATTTTGCAAGACGACGCAACGACTGTGGTTAAGGTCTTACGGTTTTGTGTCCTGTCCAATTTGTTGCCTCGGATTTTAGGGAGAGGATTTTAATGTGCTGCTGGGTGACTGGCTCACCCAGGCTTTAGGTAAGAGGTCCGCCAGTCACGATTACCTACTTGTTCCACTTCGATTTCTGTTCTCTTTTCCTTGTGTTTCCTTTCCTCTTTTAGTGCGTTTCTTCTCCTCTTGTTTTGCTTCTGTATGTGAGGATTTGGAACTGCGTCAGGACTGTGTCTTTTAGCCGTTCTCCTTGTTCGCTGTCCGTCTTCGTCCCTTCACTGCATGTGTTCCTGTTTCTATGCGTTTGGGCGCTGATGACCACGCTGTTTAGCGCCCGAAAACCTCAAACCACACACACACACACACACACACACACACACACACACACACACACACACACACACACACACATTCGTCTGTGACTTTTGTCTCAGCGACCTATTCAGCAGTTTGCAGACTGCATGTCAAGATAGAGCTTCTGTACTATGCAGCATACGTTTTCACAGCAGCAAGCGGCAGAAGAGAGTCCAGTCGAAGGTGTCCCTCTGCCTGCCGACCAGGCAGCTTCGCGAGCCTGATTCTATCGCCAAGCTTTCTAATTTGCTGACACCTAACCCGCACTTTCCACCAAACCGTATCCTACCCTACCAGACAGCAAGTAAGTGCCTATAGGCTCGCTCATCAATACGCCCCTTGAAATGTGTCTTTAACAGCAGACGACTATCAAACTGAAGTTACAAGAATTGCCACCACGGCTTTGTCCCAAGTAGGCCATTGCACTGTGGACAGACATGGCAGTTCTGTCGTACGGAGGCCATCTCTGCACTGGCAGACAAACGTACGTCCGTATACTGCGCAACACACACACACACACACACACACACACACACACACACACACACACACACGGTAGTATGTAATGGACCATGTTGTTAATAAAAAACAAATTTGTACGATCGCAGGACGGCAGTAGTTCTCTACCGGCCAATTGCCGTTTCTTTCTTAATACTCCATTTAACGCTGCGGGCTGTAGAAAAGTCGGCGATTTGCCGTGCGGCGGAATCGTAGCGTATGAAACAAAGCAATTGGAGAATTACGAATACTGACGATTCCGCCCAAGTCGGACACGAACTGCATTCCGGATAGAAAACATGATGAGGGACAGTCCGCTGAGGACAAGAAATTGGAGGAATACGAAACCTAGTGTCTGCATGATCGTGCGGGAAAGGAGGATAGCCGAATAAACGTAACGTTTGACAGTTCAGAGGCTTCCTTTACCAGGATACAGATTAGCTGAACAGATATTTGAATGTTGTGCAGGGCAGTTGAATTTAGTTAAACTAAATTTCTAATTGTTGTTGTTGTTTATAGGTCCCCTAACTGACTTCAGAGCATTTCTGCTCAAACTAAATTGATTCACTTTCTAGTAGATCTCCTAAATTCATATGATCTGACGCAGACACTATTTTTTTCCATGTAGGGTGCAGGGGAACAGCAGCACAGACATACACAGTATTTTCACTCATTCTTCATTACTAGATGGGCATTTTGTTAGTAAAACGGTGAATGGCCTTGCAGACCATGAACACAAATTTTAACACTAATAGGCTTTTGTACTCAAACAAATGTCCCATATAATTAAAAACTAGGCAGGAAAGTTATTCAACAGCAATAGGTGTGTTTTTAAACCTCATCAAGGAACGAGAGTGGCAGGATGTTTATAGTGCCGTTAACATAGATGACAAATATAATGCTTTCCTTAACACATTTCTCATGCTCTTTCAGAATTTGCTTTCCATTAGAACGTTCTAAACGGGGTACTTGCAGTAATAGGCAGCCTGAGTGGCTGAGTATATGGATATCATGTAGAACAAAGCGGGAATTACATCAAAATGTTAGAAGTGGTTACAATCAAGCTACAGTAACCATTTACAAACAGTATTGTAAGGTGCTTAAAATGTTAATAGGAAGGCAAGGAGTATGTGGTATGCAAGTAGAACAGCTAATTCACAGAATAAAATTAAAACCATATCGTCACTTGTGAAGAAAGTGTCTGGACAGCAGCATAAGGTCGATGATAGGAAGTCAGTTCGTAGTAAAAATATTTGTTACTAATAAATCAGATGTATGTACAGTATTTAACAATCACCTTCTGAGTATTCCTGGTGAACTAAATGAAAATTTTCTTTATACGGGGAATCATATAACTTTCTCGACAAATGCCTTTCCGAGATTGATATCTGAAATACTCCTCTGTGACACAGACAAAGGGGAGATTGAATCAATAATTAAATCACTAAGGACTAAGGACTCTCATGCATATGATGGAATGCTTAGCAGAATATTAAAGTAATGTGTTGCGCATGTTAGCTCTGTATTTAGCCATATTTGTAATTTTTCCTTTATGAATGGTCAGTTTCCTGAGCGATTAAAGTACTCAGTAGTAAAGCCGCTTTATAAAAGGGAGAGAGGGATAATGTAGACAATTTTAGACCCATTTCTATGCCATCAGTGTTGGGTAAAGTTATTGAAAAGGCTGTGTATGTAAGGATAATTGATCATTTTATATCACATTTGCTATCAAATGTACAGTTCGGCTTTAGAAGTCACTTAACAACTGAAAATGCTATATTCTCTTTTCTCTCTGAGGTACTGGATGGGTTAAACAAAAGGTTTCGAACGCTACGCATATTTTTTGATTTAACGAATGCGTTTGATTGTGTTAATCACAAAATATTGTTCCAGAAGTTGGACCATTGCGGATTACGGTGAGTAGCTGACAATTGGTTCGTATCGTAATTCAGCAACAGACATCAAAAGGCCATTATTCACAATGTTGAAGGTGGCTGTCATGTGGGATCTGAGTGGGGTACGGTAAAGTGGGGGGTGCCCCAGGGATCAGTGTTGGGGGCCACACCTGTTCCTTATTTATATAAATGATCTGTTCCTTATTTATATAAATGATATGCCCTCTAGTATTACGGGTAACTCTAAAATATTTCGGTTTGCTTACAAGACTATCTTTGTAGTAAAGGATGTTGTGTGCAACATTGGCTCAGTTTCAAATAGGCCTACAGTTTTTACAGTTTCTAACAGACAATTCAACAAAGCCTCACGTTTTAATTTCACAATAATAGCATATGATTAGTGAAACTGAACAGTTCAAATTTCTAGGTGTTCAGATAGATAGTAAGCTGTCGTGGAAAGCCCACGTTCAGGATCTTGTTCAAAGACTTAATGCTGCCATTTTTACTATTCGAACGGTATTTGAAGTGAGTGATCATTCGACACAAAAATTAGTCTACTTTGCTTATTTTCATTCGCTATTGTCGTATGGCACTATATTTTGGCGTACTCTTCCCATTCTAAAAGGGTATTTTTGGCTCAGAAACGAGCGGTTCGGACAATAAGTGGTGTAAGTTGACGAACCTCTTGTCGACCCCTGTTCATGAGTTGACATTGGCCCCTCGATATATGCACGGTGGTCCATTGATAGTGACTGGGCCAAATATCTCACGAAATAAGCGTCAAACGAAAAAACTACTAAGAACGAAATTCGTCTAGCTTGAAGGGGAAAACTAGACAGCGATATCGTTGGCCCGCTAGATGGCGCTGCCATGGATCAAACGTATATCAACTGCGTTTTCTTAAATAGGAACCCCCATTTTTTATTACGTATTCGTGTAGGACGTAAAGAAATATGAATGTTTTAGTTTAACCACTTTTTTAGCTTTGTGCTAGATGGTGCTGTGATAGTCACAAGCGTACGAGTACGTGGTATTACGTAACATTCCGTCAGTACGGACGGTATTTGCTTCGTGATACATTACCCGTGTTAAATGGATCGTTTACCAATTGCGGAAGAGGTCGATATCGTATTGATGTATGGCTATTGTGATCAAAATGCCCAACGGGCGTGTGCTATGTATGCTGCTCGGAATCCTGGACGACATCATCCACGTGTCCGGAACGCTCGCCGGATAGTTACGTTATTTAAGGAAACAGGAAATGTTCACCCACATGTGAAACGTCAACCACGACCTGCAATAAATAATGATGCCCAAGTAGGTGTTTTAGCTGCTGTCGCGGTTAATCCGCACATCAGTAGCACACAAATTGCGCGAGAATCGGGAATCTCAAAAACGTCGGTGTTGAGAATGCTACATCAACATCGATTGCACCCGTACCATATTTCTATGCACGCGGAATTGCATGGCGAAGACTTTGAACGTCGTGTACAGGAATATGTATTCCTTACTGCCATTTTTTGTTAACAATATTAGCTTATTCCCAAGAATAAGCAGCTTTCACTCAATTAATACTCGGCAGAAATCAGACCTGCATTTGGATCGGTCTTACTTAAACTCTTGCGCAGTGTAATGACACATTCCGACGCAGAGACATACAATACCTTAAAGGCTGCGCCAAAGATTAAATTGAGAGGCATGTAGGTTATAATCTTTGTAATGTTCACATTGGATTCTCTTTTGTTTCATACTCCAAGAAGGAGCTAAGGGACACTTTTGATTGTTGGCTCGTGAAGGATGGACGTAATTTTTGGTGTCTGCGGAAAGGCAGCCATATTGTTAGTAATTATGGTTTGTGCGACGAGCAGAGCAAGTCTTATTGTCTTGTGAATAAAAAATAGTGAGAAGTATCGAAGTGTTACGAAAATTATTTAAAGCAACGTAGCATTGTATTCCTTGGTTTCCACCGTCTTCGTGAAGTGAACCGATGCCGACTTAGGAAGATACACACGGTCAACAAAGAGAAGAACTTCGATGGCGACTGATAAATTAATATTGTGGCAGAAGGACTAATTCTACGTCTAAGGTGAGAACTCTGATTAAATCAACAATGACGTAGAATTCAAAATGTAATTAATCGGAATGGTAAATTATATTGCAGGCATATTTCACGCAGCACTGTATTTGTCCGCATTCAAGCCGGTCAATACAATCCGTAAAAAAGCCTTTCAAAAATTCTAAAGTTAAAAAACAATAATTTGACAAATGTTTTTTTATTTATTTCGCCACAGCAGGAAGGTGTGCAGTATACTGCTGCATCCATTTTCAATAAGCTAGCACTCCAATTCAAAAATCTTAGCAGTAATCCACGCGCTTTCAAATCGAAACAGAAGAGTTTCCTCATGGGTCACCCCTATTCCGTCGAGGTGTTCCTTGAAAAATTAACCTGATTCTTGTTGTATTGTTGATTGCGTTTACTTAAACTTATGGCCTGACTTTTTTTTCAGTTTTATAAACATTTTATTTTTATCCATTATTACCTTTATGTTGTAATTTCAAGTACTGACACGTTCTATGACCATGGCAATTTGCTCAATTTAGTCCTACGGAACTTGAAGTGTAAATGGAAAAAAATACGTACATAGTCTCGTGGAATACTCGTTATTCCAGTAATGAACACGTACGACATGCTACAGGCCTACCCATGAGACGTATTCGATCTTGAAAATCGATATTCTTAAAATGATTTAATTTCCGCGAACAGATAGTCTGGCGACTTTTTGGTCTGAAATTCACGGACAGGCAACTGTGTGAGAAGATGCATTATCGTTGTACAAAATGCATAGATTGCTGCGCAGCAAAACGGTGCGTTTTTCTTTAGGGACTGCTTCACGCAAACGGCGTTAAACTTCTGACGCAGTGAGCATAGCCTTAACATTTGACCGCAATTGTTGGCCTTTCAGTAGTTCCGTACCGTTGTTGACTTCATATAGTGACACACGAACAATGTGCACTCGCCGCCTGTTTGTTCGAATATTATTTTCAACCAAATTGTCCCTCACACGCTTGATACCCGAAACATCCGAAAAAACTTAATACATGAACCAGTTCATATGTAAATATCATCAGCGAGTTTATAACAATTTCTTCTACTTTCTTAACAATTTAGTCGGTTGAAGATGATGTCGTGGGGCGTCCAAAGTGCTCTTTATCTTAAACATTCTCACAGCCATCTTCGGAACCCTTGTACCACATCTAAATCTTTCTTTCACTAATAGCACACACGTTAAATGCAATGTCTGGTATATCAAAAACTTTGCTACACTTTATTCAGTTCTTATAGTAACTTTAATACAAATTTTCTTACCCCATTTTCTACAAACTAACTTTTCAGGCATGTTTGCCGGTACAAGGAAGAAGAAATCGTGTGTATCAGACTAATACAACAAACTAATTTTCAAAATCTTCGTTAATTTGTAAACACCCCTCGTGTAATGAAACCACAGCAACGACAGAAACCAGTTTATCATCATCGACAGCTGTTTCAATTCACTGTTGCTTAAAACTGTGTTCCAAACATAATATTTGTTACACTAACCTTTAGGAGACCGGACTTCATGTTAGTAATTTATCTGATACAGATTATAATTCGAGAAGCGGTTTTATATAGGGGCAGTCAAATCAAAACGAGGCAGATGGAAAAAGTAAGTAAACCGTTCATTATTTTAAAAGAAAATTCCATAGTACATTTATCCCACTGTGAGACAAGCTGGTAGATACCTTCATGGAAAAACGTGTCCGTTTTCCCGCGGAGCTGTGATTGAACCTAGACATGCATCTCTTCGTCCGAATCAATTCGACGGCCTCGAATGTGTCTCTTCCGGGCTCCAAAACTATGCAATATGGGGAGAGATCGGACTGTATGAAGGATGTGTAAGGGTTTCGCAGCGAGACCTCCGCAGCGTAGTCGAAAAAGTCTTACCGACCTGTGGAGTTTCACTGATTATATTTTACTTCGAGTTTTATATATTTTAACGCAGTTATTCTGCGTAACTTTTAGTAATGATGCTAATAAAAACGTAGTGTTATAGGCCCTTAGCTGTTCCTTATCTATATCAACGATTTTGGAGACAATCTGAGCAGCCGTCTTCGGTTGTTAGCAGATGACGCTGTCATTGATCGACTAATAAAGTCAAAACAGGCTGCAAAACAGATTTAGAAAAAATATCTGAATGATGCGAAAAATGGCAATTGACCCTAAATAACGGAAAGAGTTGACCCTAAATAACGAAAAGTGTGAGGTCATCCACATGAGTGCTAAAAGGAACTCGTTGATCTTCAGTTACACGATAAATCAGTCTAATCTAACAGCTGTAAATTCAACTAAATTCCTAGCTATTACAATTACGAACAACTTAAATTGGAAGGAACATGTAGAAAATGTTGTGGGGGAAGGCTAACCAAAGACTGCGTTTAATTGGCAGGACTATAAGAAAATGCAACAGACCTACTAAGGAGACTGCCCACACTACGCTCGTCCGTCCCATTTTAGAATACTGCTGCGCGGTGTGGGATCCTTACCAGATACGACTGACTGAGTACATCGAAAAAGTTCGAAGAAAGGCAGCACGTTTTGTATTACCGCGAAATGTGGGAGAGAGTGTCACAGAAATAATATAGCACTCGGGCTGGAAATCATTAAAAGAAAAGCGTTTTTCGCTGCGACGGGATCTTCTCACGAAACTCCAATCACCAACTTTCTCCTCTGAATGAGAAAATATTTTGTTGACACCGACCTACATAGGGAGGAACGATCATCACGATAAAATAAGGAAAATCAGAGCTCGTACGGTAAGATGTAGGTGTTCATTCTTTCCGCGCGCTATACGAGATTGGAATAATAGAGAATTGTGAAGGTGGTTCGATGAACCCTCTACCAGGCACTTGAATGTCATTTGCAGAGTATCCATGTAGATGTAGATGTCCTTGGACTCTCCAAACTTCAACAAATGCTTTAGTAGAAGACAAATGGAGAAAGCATTTGTTTAAGTAGGAAACAATAATTAATTTTATCAAGAAATCCAAAGCTTGACAACTTTATGTATCCACAAAATTCATCGTACACGAAAATAAATAAATAAATAAAGAAATAGAAAAAGTAACTGAAAGAACAGACATTTACAACCATTTCGCAAACTAGAACAAAAAAGAAACGAAAATAACACGTACTGGTACATACAGAGATGAACCTAACAGATAAATGAATACAAAACAGTAAAAAATCAATACTACCAAAAAATTCCTAGAGTTTACAAACGCAAGAGAATCTTTATCGAGAAACAAAAATCGAAAAAATGCAAAAACGTCTGGGAGCGAAAGCAACAAGATATTTTGAATGATAAAGGATAAGAAGAAAGCAGCAAATGGTCTCTAGCGGATCTCGAAGATGATTTCTGCCTCTGTTAAGACAAATGGAAACTGGAGCTGTTATAAACATGTTCTGTAAAACATTACGGCGACATGGACCTACTGTACACTTGTACGCTGGAGTAGCCACACCCGGTAACGATTTACCAACGTGCTGTATTTCGTCAGTTAACGTTGATTGTTGATTCTTCAAACTTGACTCTTAGAACCGAACAGATGTCGCTGAAACATGAAAAGTTGGTGGAAGTGTTATCGCTGAAAACTTGTTCTGTAAAGACTGATTTACGCCGTAGCAAATGGATGCATGGCCTAGCGGTTCTAAGCGCTTCAGTCTGGAACCGCGCGCAGGTTCGAATCCTGCCTCGGGCATGGATGTGTGTGATGTCCTTAGGTTAGTTAGGTTTAAGTAGTTCTGAGTTCCAAAGGACTTATGACCTCAGATGTTAAGTCCCATAGTGCTCAGAGCCATTTGGACCAAATAGATGAAAGCACAAACGAATGAGCATTCACAGGCAATTCGCTGGTGTTCACTACCATTCGCTTGTATCTGTGAACAAGCGTGCAGTGGAGGAAACAGAAGAAAACACTATATAAAGCGCACAGCGTACGAACGCTGCGTCATCGTTCTACGGCGCTAATAATCGTCACACGGGTTACAACATAGTTACGGGATCAGGTAAAACTCAGACATTCAGATGATTATTTTGTATGGCCACCGCACTGTTATTGGCAAAGTAAGCGAAATGGTGCAGAAAAGCAGAATTTAGGTGTCTTAATTTGAAGTCCCCCCATGAACCACAGACCTTGCCGTTGGTGGGGAGGCTTGCGTGTCTCAGCGATACAGATAGCCGTACCGTAGGTGCAGCCACAACGGAGGGGTATCTGTTGAGAGGCCAGACAAACGTGTGGTTCCTGAAGAGGGACAGCAGCCTTTTCAGTAGTTGCAGGGCAACAGTCTGGATGATTAACTGATCTGGCCTCATAACACTAACCAAAAGGCCTTGCTGTGCTGGTACTGCGCACGGCTGAAAGCAAGGGGAAACTACGGCCGTAATTTTTCCCGAGGGCATGCAGCTTTACTGTATGATTAAATGATGATGGCGTCTTCTTGGGTAAAATATTCCGGAGGTAAAATAGTCCCCCATTCGGATCTCCGGGCGGGGACTACTCAGGATGACGTCATTATCAGGAGAAAGAAAATTGGCGTTCTACGGATCGGAGCGTGGAATGCCAGATCCCTTAATCGGGCAGGTAGGTTAGAAAATTTAGAAAGGGAAATGGATAGGTTAAAGTTACACATAGCGGGAATTAGCGACGTTCGGTGGCAGGAGGAACAAGACTTTTGTTCAGGTGAATACAGGGTTTTAAAAACAAAATCAAATAGGGGTAATGCAGGGGTAGGTTTAATAATGAATAAAAGAAATAGGAGTGCGGGTAAGCTACTACAAACAGCATAGTGAACGCATTATTGTGGCCAAGATAGACACGAAGCCCACACCTACTACAGTAGTACTAGTTTATATGCCAACTAGCTCTGCAGATGACGAAGAAATTGAAGAAATGTATGATGATATAAAAGAAATTATTCAGATAGTGAAGGGAGACGAAAATTTAATAGTCATGGGTGACTGGAATTCGAGTGTAGGAAAAGGGAGAGAGGGAAACGTAGTAGGTGAATATGGATTGGGGCTAAGAAATGAAAGAGGAAGCCGCCTGGTAGAATTTTGCACAGAGCACAACTTAATTATAGCTAACACTTGGTTTAAGAATCATGATAGAAGGTTGTATACATGGAAGAACCCTGGAGATACTAGAAGGTATCAGATAGATTATATAATGGTAAGACAGAGATTTAGGAACCAGGTTTTAAATTGTAAGACATTTCCAGGGGCAGATGTGGACTCTGACCACAATCTATTGGTTATGACCTGTAGATTAAAACTGAAGAAACTGCAAAAAGGTGGGAATTTAAGGAGATGGGACCTGGATAAACTGAAAGAACCAGAGGTTGTACAGAGTTTTAGGGAGAGCATAAGGGAACAATTGACAGAAATGGGGGAAAGAAAAACAGTAGAAGAAGAATGGGTAGTTTTGAGGGATGAAGTAGTGAAGGCAGCAGAGGATCAAGTCGGTAAAAAGACAAGGGTTCTCGGGTAACAGTAGAAATATTGAATTTAATTGATGAAAGAAGAAAATATAAAAATGCAGTAAATGAAGCAGCAAAAAGGAATACAAAAGTGTCAAAAATGAGATCGACAGGAAGTCCAAAATGACTAAGCAGGGATGGCTAGAGGACAAATGTAAAGATGTAGAGGCTTGTCGCACTAGGGGTAAGATAGATACTGCCTACAGGGAAATTAAAGAGACCTTTGGAGATAAGAGAACCACTTGTATGAACATCAAGAGCTCAGATGGAAACCCAGTTCTAAGCAAAGAAGGGAAAGCAGAAAGGTGGAAGGAGTATATAGAGGGTCCATACAAGGGCGATGTACTTGAGGACAATATTATGGAAATGGAAGAGGAGGTAGATGAAGATGAAATGGGAGATATGATACTGCGTGAATTGTTTGACAGAGCACTGAAAGACCTGAGTCGAAACAAGGCCCCGGGAGTAGACAACATTCCATTAGAACTACTGACAGCCTTGGGAGAGCCAGTCCTGACAAAACTCTACCATCTGGTGAGCAAGATGTATGAGACAGGTGAAATCCTCTACGACTTCAAGAAGAATATATTAATTACAATCCCAAAGAAAGCAGGTGTTGACTGATGTGAAAATTACAGGACTATCAACTTAATAAGTCGCTGCTGCAAAATACTAACGCGAATTCTTTACAGACGAATGAAAAAAGTGGTAGAAGCCGACCTCGGGGAAGATCAGTTTGGATTTCGTAGAAATACTGGAACACATGAGGCAATACTGACCTTACGACTTATCTTAGAAGCTAGGTTAAGAAAAGGCAAACCTACGTTTCTAGTATTTGTAGACTTAGAGAGCTTTTGACAATGTTGAATGGAATACTGTTTCAAATTCAGAAGGTGGAAGGGGTCAAATACAGGGAGCGAAAGGCTATTTACAATTTGTACAGAAACCAGATGGCAGTTACAAGAGTCGAGGGCCATGAAAGGGAAGCAGTGATTTGGAAGGGAGTGAGACAGGGTTGTAGCCTACAAACGATGTTATTCAATCTGTATATTGAGCAAGCAGTGAAGGAAACAAAAGAAAAATTCGGAGTAGGTATTAAAATCCATGGAGAAGAAATAAAAACTTTGAGGTTCGCCGATGGCATTGTAATTCTGTAAGAGACAGCAAAGGACATGGAAGAGCAACTGAACGGAAGGGACAGTGTCTTGAAAGGAGGGTATAAGATGAACATCAGCAAAAGCAAAACGAGGATAATGGAATGTAGTCGCATTAAATGGGGTGTTGGTGAGGGATTAGATTAGGAAATGAGACACTGAAAGTAGTAAAGGAGTTTTGATATTTGAGGAGCAAAATAACTGATGGTGGTCGTATTAGAGAGGATATAAAATGTAGACTGGCAATGGCAAGGAAAGCGTTTCTGAAGAAGAGAAATTTGTTAACATCGAGTATAGATTTAAATGCCAGGAAGTCGTTTCTGAAAGTATTTGTATGGAGTGTAGCCATGTATGGAAGTGAAACATGGACGATAAATAGTTTGGACAAGAAGAGAATAGTAGCTTTCGAAATGTGGTGCTACAGAAGAATGCTGTAGATTAGATGGTTAGCTCACGTAACTAAGGAGGAGGTATTGAATAGGAGTTTGTGGCACAACTTGACTGGAAGAAGGGATCGGTTTGTAGGACATATTCTGAGGCATCAAGGAATCACCAATTTAGTAGTGGAGGGTAAAAATCGTAGAGGGAGACCAAGAGATGAATAAGCAGATTCAGAAGGATGTAGGCTGCAGTACATACTGGGAAATGAAGCAGCTTGCACAGGATAGAGTTGCATGGAGAGCTGCATCAAACCAGTGTCAGGACTGAAGATCACAACAACAATAATTTGAAGTCGAGTGAAATCTGTGGAGGCAGTACGCTTAAGACTGAATTGCTTTCGTTACGATTATTCCAAAACGTCAAACAAATGTCGAATGATGCTTTTCGCTGACTTATCATTAGAAGTGAGGTGAAAACTAAATAGCAGAACATTAAATTCCGATGACCAATATAACCTCAAGAAAGGCTACTATTTACGTTCTCGTTATCAACAAACGGAGGCATTTAGGTTAGTAATGGTTTGAATTTTCAGTAGATGCTGTGTTTCGGATAATTTGTGATGTCTACAGTGACATATGCGAAGCGCTACCAGAATTTTATTAACTCTCAGGTAATGAGGTGTGGCCTCTAGCGCGCTAAAATTTTCGAACTCGCTCAAATAGGTCGGTACTAGCGGAAGGCTTCTATACTTCACTAGCCTGCCTTAAATGGCCAACCCTGTGATGTTTTGTTGTCATGTGCATTATCAGCTTCTTTGTGTGTTGCTGACACGTGTTACTGACACGTTTTGTGGTTTGCTAGACCGCACCTCATGGACTACGTAACTGTTTTCTTCGTACAAAATGTGTTCGCAGCAACGTGTCAGTTTTAACGGTCATATGTTTTATGAAAATTTAGTCCGTGGTTGATGGAAGACGTCAGTGATACAGATCAAGAAATAGACACAAACTTTCCTTTTGAACCTACAGAGTGCTACTTTTATGTGCAACTATTAAACTTGGAATTTAGTTTTATGTGAACATTTAATTGCTATAGGGATACTACAGTTTTTCATAATGTAAAATTCATTTGTCTAACAGGTTGTTTAACACTTTGCCGTCCGCACGTCTTGTATAAATTTATTCGCTTGGCGCCAGCTGCGCTAATTCGGATTACTTGGCTTGTCTCCGGCCTCTTGTCACCTTTCCGTTGATGACAAGTTTCAAACACACTGACTTTTGCGCGCTTTGTTTTTCCGGAAATCTTCTATTTTGCCGTATTGTTCCAAAAACTTGAATTTCCCTTTCAAGTAACTTCTCTGCAAGTTCTACACTGTTATAGTAATTATCCATTCAGAGGTCATGCCACTTTCAATCAGAAGGTGTCAATAGTTCCGTCACTGTTTTTGCTAAAGGCTGTCCAGGGCCGGAATATATCTTGAATGAAGAAATGTTTCCCGTACTCGAATCACACAGCATCGGAATGAGTCTACCGTATTTCGGATTGTAAACTTTAAAATTTAACCGTCCACGCCGTGGTATCATTACTTCATCAACTGAATTGTCTGGCTTAGATTAAACATTTCTTTAAACTTTTTGGAAAAATAATCAATTACGATTTGCACTTTAACAAGCCGGTCGGCATTATCCAGTTTATTATTGCTGTCGGAAAAATGTAAAATGGATATTTGTCTGAATCGGTTGCGGGACATCGTTATGCGAAATATCGGTGTGTCTATCAACGGATTCGTTGACCAATAATCATCGATCCTTGCTTTTTTTTTACAATTCCCACAAGCATAGCAATCCCAAACCATTTTCAAAGTTCGGGTCCCGTAACGTCGACAAATTTGGCATTTTTTAAAAATCCAGTTTCCTTCTATTGCAATTTTGACTGTAGTACTTCTTGGTTTCGTTGCTAATATATTCAAGTAGCTTGTTTGCAATAAATAATTCTAAGATATCCTCGACACTCTGTATATCTTCGGGAAATACGTTTGGACCCGGGGATCCTTCAGATTTATTATTGGTCCTCGGTAAATCGAAGTCTGACCACTGCGCACTTTCTTCTTCGTCTGATTCAGCCGAATCAGTTGGTTCGCCGAATTTTTCTTGGGCGTATTTCACTATCTTCCGACGATTCTGCTTCACTTTCATTCTTTTGATATCCAATGTCTTCTTCTCAATCGGCCATGTCGTCCAGAACGTCAGTCAACACGTCCGCGCATTCATCGTAAATAGTTCTATTGTCTCTTTCATCCGCCGTGATGAAAGGGCACAAGTACTTATAAAACAAAAAAAAAACTTGTTGACATGTGTAACTTATTGTTACCAACAGAATGCAAAAGATACTGAAGTGCTGTCGCCGGCCACTGCGCGATACTGTGCGCACGACACTACTGTGGTGTCGCCGGACGGCATAGTGTTAAGTGTACTATTAAAAAAAAGGCACAAAAGTGTTGGTGTGATAGAAAGAAAAATACTGCAGGCATTATTTAGTGCAATAAAGTTAACAATGAGAATTTAAACAACACACAAATATTTGTTGTGTAACTGAAGGCGCAAATTATTTTAAATTTTTAATTTAAGTCTAGGGTCAAGCATAGGGGTCACAGAGACACTACCTTTTATTATACTGTATGTTGCAATAAAGTCACCTCGTAAGTTAGGGGTTAAAGTACATTGAAGGAATATGTCAGTAAGATACGATTAATGAAATGCGAAGATATAGTACATTCGACCTCTCACATAGGTTACTTCATAAAATCTGCTATATAGTTTGTTAGAGAAAGTTAGCGTGATCCCGGGTAAACTATTTTTATTTATCATCAAAAATATCTAACATAACAGTGATACATCAGCCATGTAATTACAATAACCATGAATGTAAGCAACGAGAATGATCAGATCTTTCGTATATTTTTTGCCTTTAATTAGCACAATAGACACACATATTCCTTAACATTTCTTCTCGTTCGGCATTTGTGCTGTGGATCTCTTGGATCTCAGCACCACCTATCTGTATTCCTCTAATTCTTCTGTCAGCAACATTACATTTTCTTAGGACCATTCCATCACTCACGCAGCTCATGTCAACACCTGAAATAGACAACACGGCAAACGAACTTCCTGTACTGTAAGCGCCGAAGCGGACAGGACGCGAACTTCCTTTGATGGTTCGCTAAAATAGACAGCCAGCGCAACACTAGAGGATACTGGCGAATGCGCGTGGAACACGACCGAGAGCAGTTAACTCGCGCTCGTCTGCCGTTTACCGCAAAGAGAATTTTCGATTATGGAGCTCGTTACCAGGTATTCGCTCCGCTGTGAACCTGTCTTTATTTCTCGCTGGCACTCTCTCCCGCATTCCTTCTCGCCACGCACGTCGTTATGCGTGCTACCTGTTGCGCGTTGCTGTTCTATCTGTCTGCCGATGTGCGGTAGGACTCAAAAAATGCATTTTCCATTGCGAAGAGTTTATTACCTACTGCCCTACGCATTTCATTTTCACTCAAAAGCAGATGTCCTCTGTGCGATTGTGTCCTGTTCTATTATCTACACCTACATCTGCACCTGTACTCCGAAACTCACCGTCCGTTTTATGATAGGGTCGCGAGTCATACCAGTATCGTATCTGTTTTCCCCTTTACACTTTCCTATTTCATTCGCGGGTGGTACTATGGCAAAAAGACTGTCTGTACCGCTTCGTCTCGGTCCAAGTATCTCCAGTTTTAGGGGGTGGACGAAAATATACAGACATCGCGAAAAATGGATGTTGGAATATAAATCCAGATGCTAGCCTGCAGGTGGGCGCTGTTGTGTTTTTTTACTAAGAACGGCGCCTGTCCAGTGCCCTCAATACGTTGTGTCAGTCGTGGTCAGATTAGTGTTGTCTAATTGTGAGTGCATTATGACGGATCTAAGTAAATTCGGACGTGGGTAGCATTTGATGATCGTACTACGGATGCTTGTCTAACCAAGGTAGCCAAAGTGTGTGGTGTTTCATGGGGGGAGCCGTATTGAAGACTTATACCTCATAGAAGGAAAGCAGAAAAACATACACTTAAAACTTCCGGGCTGATAGGCCGTGGTCGAAGTATAAAACACTCTCCTGACGTTTCGTCTCCGACTGCGGGAGACATCCTCGGAGGTAAAGCGGCGAACTGCGAAGAGAACTCGACGAAGCGCTTATTATATAGGCAGTACAGAGGGCGCCACAGTCGATCACGTGGCGTCGGCTATGAGATTGTCTCTGGTAATGCCAACATTCTCGATTGAAAGTAATCGATCGTCACGCTTGCGGTGCAACGCTGACATCCAGATTTTATCCAGTTTAACACCTTCGTCTTTCCTGTTAAAATTATTACGATGTTTATCAATCTCGATAGCCTCTCTATACAAGCGTGCATAATAATGCGAGGTTTTTGATATGACGCTCGTCTCGCTGAATTTTATTTCATGATCACCTTCCTGGTAAACATGTTCCGCTACGGCCGATTTATCCGTGTGACCCAGGCGGCAATTCCTCTTATGTTCAACAAGACGGGTGTTCACACTTCTCTTTTTGGTACCGATGTAAACCTGTCCACAACTACAAGGAATTTTATATACCCCCGGTTTTCTTCCGTTCATTAGTAAGGTCACAGACCGCATTGGGAGAGTTTTAGGCAAGTATGGGGTGGAAACTATTTTCAGACCCACCAGAAAAATAAAAGAATTTTTAAGGTCGGCAAAAGATGCACGAGACCCTTTGGCTACACCGGGGGTATAATCAGCGCTTCGTCGAGTTCTCTTCGCAGTTCGCCGCTTTACCTCCGAGGATGTCTCCCGCAGTCGGAGACGAAACGTCAGGAGAGTGTTTTATACTTCGACCACGGCCTATCAGCCCGGAAGTTTTAAGTGAAGACAATACCGGCCGTGAAAGCTTACATTGTATGATCAGAAAAACATAATTCGCTAAGGCACAACGCGGACGAAGCTTCTGTTGAGTGACCGTGACGCACGGTCACTGAAGTGGACTGTGACAAAAAATAAGTGGAAACAGCTGCAAAAGTCTCTGCAGAACAGAATGTCGCAATCGCGAACCCAGTCAGCTCCAAAACAACACCAAAGGAGATCCGTGAGCTGGTAATCGCAAAGCGACCTGGAATTCCAAAACCACTCACCAGCGATGCAAATGCATGTGACGGGAAAACCGGTGTCGACGCCATAAAACCTGGAGTGTACATCATTGGTAGAATGTCATTCGATCGGATGAGTATCGTTTCACAGTTTTCAGCTTCTGACCGACTTTACGTCCCAAGAGTGAAACGTGGAGGGTTTAGGTGCTGATTTGGACAGGGATATCCTGGTATTCTATGGGCCCCATGGTTACTCTTGACAGGTAGCACTATTGCCAAGGATTATGTGGTCATTATGGCTGATGAGGTCCGTACCATGGTACAGTCTTTGTCCCCCAGTGTTTTATATTGTGTGTTCCAATACAAGACCCCAGTTGCCACTGATCGGCTCGCCCAGGACTTTTTTTGTGAGCATGCGAATGATTTTTTGCATCTCCCCTTGCTACTGCAGACCCTAGATCTCAATATTATGGACGTTTGTGGTCTGCTGTACACCGCCGTCGTCGTTATTTCAAGTTGCCATTATATTCAGGAAGAATGCTATGAGATTCGCTAGAAAACCATAGAGGGCCGCTGTTTATTCATTCCGACTGGAAGCTCTCTTCAATGCCGATGGTTTTCCTACGTTGTATTAGGCATAGCTTTTGTTGTTTCCATCTTTCGGTCCAACTGCTGTTTCTTGGAGAAAGTAATAAGTTTGTTGAGTCGTGTGGGCTCTGCGAGATACACATTAGTGGCAACGTCCCCAGCAATTACTTGAGCGTTTCTCTGTCACTTTCATGCTGACCATATGAACCCTGGCACATAGCGCCGCTCTTCAACTCTTCGCTGTTTCTTCCGTTAACCTACCGTAGTTAAGATTTGACACTGGGGGTGGGGGGGGGGTGGGACTAACACTAAAAAAGTGGTCAAACGAGGATATTGTAAGTGACCTCTTTCTTGCATCAATGCATCAACTACACTTCCTGGGAATTCTCCCAACAAACCTTTGGCATCTGCCTTCGTCGCGGTTGGATTGCCATCCTTCCTCCTTAAACCATTCCGGACAGAAACTCTAATACACTTGGTTATTCGTAAATACCCTGTAAAGTATTCATGGGATTACATCAAGTGTAATTACCAAAAGATGCAAATTGTTATCCTCAAATATTATATAGTGGGTTCCTGGATGTAACACTTCCCGCGAACAAAAGATTTGCCAGGATTAACAAACACGGTAGAAAATGGCTCTGAGCACTATGGGACTTAACTTCTGAGGTCATCAGTCCTGTAGAACTTAGAACTACTTAAACCTAACTAACCTAAGGACATCACGCACATCCATGCCCGAGGCAGGATTCGAACGTGCGACCGTAGCGGTCGCGCGGTTCCAGACTGTAGCGCCTAGAACCGCTCGGCCACTCCGGCCGGCAAACACGGTAGATTTCACTAAATAATGGCCGCGCTCACTATCCCTAGGATGACTGGGGGTAACAGCTTACCTCGCGTCTTGGTTTCTTCTCCGCTTGCAATAAACAGCACAAAACGAAATGGCACATGGGAAAGAATTCGTGGTATTAAAATTGAAATTACGTAGTATTGGGTGCCACTGAATTTTATTTCTACTTACAGAACCAAAAAATCAAGATTCTGAGACCCCATGTATCATTTTCACGGCAGTTTCCTGGTGATGATAATTTCTAGGGGACTGCAGAAGACGCATTAAAAATGTCCTCACTGATTTTAGAATTCAGGCGAGAGTAACACAAGCTGGCACAAGAACGTCATGCGAGGCAGCTCAAACAAATTATTCCGTCTTAAAGCGAAATCACATTTTACACGCTGTTTCACGTATTGCCTCCACCGGAAACGCTCTTAGACTAGAAGGTATTCATCGTAGGAGTAAATCTTATATGAACATTACACCATACATTCTTCCGCGTTTGTTTGAATCTCATTGGATATAGTTTGACATGGAACGGCAGCCAGGCCGTGTCCAGTTCAGTCAAGTGCGATCATAAGGATACGTTTTATGTTGTGTTACCCGCGCATAGACTGAGGGAAAATGCGGACAACTGCCGTACCGGTGCATTTGACTTGGACAGGACTGGCCAACCAGCTCGTGCAACAAAACGGCGATAATGTGAGAAGTTGCACCTCAGATGTAAGAGGAGACAAGTAGACAAACAAAATAGCTTCGAATGTAATTTAATTTTTAAAGAGAATGAAATAATATTCGACAAAACTCCAGCACTGTCGCACGCTTCCTAGGTGACCAGGCGGAAAACATGAAATACTCTCGTATTCTAACAACAAAAAAGAATGATGAAAATTCCTGACTTAAACAGAGGGTAATTTTTCTGAGCGAGCTATGTACGATGAAAAAGCATACTGTAGGGATTTCACCGTATTCTTGAATACTGATGCCACTGACGGTATTAATTACAGTCAGTCTCCTTCCTAATCCGAATCCGAGAAATTTCAGTTCTGGAACTGTCATTTGCTACGTCGATAACGAGACGATCAACAACAGAATCCACGAAGTCACCCAGGCGCCGCATTTTCTCCTCCTCTTTTATGACAGGCCGTTCTGTATTCCACCAGCGTTTGGCAGTGACGCGGTAAAGCTGCGAATGTTAGTTCCAGTACGTTTGTGAGCTTAACAGTCTTGTTATTTCTCGCAACAAATCCGCTAACTTTGCTCCTGATCAGTTCTGTTGGGTTCATATTGTGATAGTACACTGGCAAATGTAAAAATGCAGAATTTGTATAATGTGTGCTCGATGCTGTGAAAATGAATGTTTTTAAAGTTTCTACGACACTTACCACTCTCGTTCGTCTGAGACTACATCTGTGATATAAAACAATGGACATGGTGCAGATAAAGGGTACTTGGTTTTTCATTTCTGTCCTAACATTAAGCAACATTTATTAACAATCTTTCTTAAAAGGTCGATAATTAAGAATTTATATTGGGAATTAAAACAGGAACTTGGTGTGCAGTATGTAATTAGAAACACGACGACGTGCATTATTCATGAAAAATGATGATGAATTGTACAATTACAACGTGTAGGTATTTCGAAATGAACAAAAAAAGGCTGCTTTTGGCAAGATTTGAACCAAGAATCCATGAACTGCACCAGATTTTTGTCTAATACGCTACCGGTTCCGCTATTCATTCACTGGGCATTTGTATCTCTAATGTATTAAATAACGTTGCTCGAAAAACTCCAAAGTCGATCTTTTTTTTGTAAATTTATGAGAAACATTAAGAACACATTTCTCGGCAGTTCTTAACCGTGTTCTACGATGGAGCGGGAAGCAGCCTCAAACATTTTCATACTGCATATTAATAGTACAGAGACTGTGACTGTGCAAGATTTTTGAAATAAAAACTACGTAGCTAAAGCGTGATGAAGCAAATAGTTGATGGCTGTTAACCCATTAGAATACCTTAAGTTTCTTTTAGCGTAACTTAGTAGTAAGATACCTAAGTAGGTTGGTGTACAACAGGTTCATTTTTATGATGAGCAGAACTCTTTTTTTTATTTTTTTTATATTTTTTTTATAGTAGAGAGCTATCTTAGCAGTTTGGCGCCTGCCTTCTCAGGGCGCACTTTTGTGTGGTCTGTTCTTTACATCAGTAAGCACTTGACAATAACTAAAATTTGTAATTACTTCCTGATGAATTGAAAATGTTATTAACAGGTTCTCTGTGCAAATAACGTCATCATCGCGGTTAGAAAGGTGTGTTAGTATTTAAACAGTAAATGTAAACAATAAAAGATTTAAAAGATTCACTTCTTGACGCCCAGCACTGTAGGTGAATCCCCACTGTCTCTCTGCTCCAGTTCGATACGGCTCTTGCTCGTCTGGCCTTTCTCACGCTGAGATCATTCGGCGCGTCGTTTGCTGAGTCTGACCTGTAATCCTACCTACTCGCTAGCCTCTCGTAACAAAATCTTCCTGTACCGTGCATTAAAACATGGCAACAGTATGTAATAAATGTGGGCAGGGATGTGGCATAAACGCCACAACCTCCGTGGTTTCAGAACACGACTGCACGAAAACTAAAAGACATACAGAAGATAGACACACAGCAGTATCGTAAATCGCTATATGTTATAGTGGCACTAGGGTGCTGATGTGACAGAAAATATGCACAAATCATCGGTACTGTCGTATTGGATCAGTTCGCGCCTCCAGATAGGCAGCCCAATAAATGGCCTTTCAAAGCTAGCAGTTATCGTTGCATTTTACCCAATTACAATGAATGGCATGGACATTCTCTTCCGGTAATACTGACGTCTGCCGCGTTATAAACAGTGCCAGTATTGTGAACACCTTTAATGTGAGTTAGATACTTGGACGGATGCTCTATCCACTGATGTGTGTCTGTTCTCCGTATGTCTTGCAGTTTTTAGAGCAGTCGTCATCCGAAACTTCAGAGGTACTTATCAACAACTCTGTGTTGGGGTATGGGGGCAGCTGATGGGTGGTGTGTGGGGCTTGTGTTGGGAGCCTTTTTTGAATGATAAATTAAGGTGATTAAGATTGGACTTGCATAGGCGTAACTTGGAAGGGGAGCTGGCGGAAAATTATTGGTCCTAAATTATGGTAATTGAGATGACAGTTATGGGATTAAGCTAAAACCATTTGCCATTAACACTTCTGTTATCAAAACTAACAGCCCAAGTGAGCAGTTTCTTTATATTAGGGTCATTAATTACATGGTTTGTTTACGTAAAGATACTAGGCCAAGTGGCCAGTTTGCTTATATAAGGAGAAGTATGGCATCCCATTCAGGTAGTGTTCCCACACGGCCACCACTTGCTAAGTCTTCTTTCCTTGAGTCGTTTTATTATTAATGTTAAATTAGTGTAGTGTGATTTGCCAGATACTATTTATTTGGATTCTGAATGCTATGATATTCTTTCCCAATGCCTGTGAGCTGTGAGTCATATGTATTTGGAATAGTAAAAGATTTGGAAATAACATCTGAAGCAATCTAAAGTAGGAAGATTCCATAAAATGAAATACAGGGGAAAAGTGACACAGAAGTCCACTGGTAGAGAAATGTGGGGATATTAGAGGAGGAAAGAGCTCTGTGCGCATGTAGGAAAGTCCCAGCAACAAATATCCAGTGATTTACCACAAATAGTTTATCGGAACAGTAGTGGGTCTCATCGTCTATTTATAAGCAATATATTACATTCATATTCTTGTGACTGAATCATCATTTAAAGATGATGGTGAAACGAGTGCCCATTTTCTTGACAGCATATAACGATGTGCCTTCTAAGTGACGTGTGGACGAAATGTAAAACATGTTGGTGCGACAAGCTTTCTGCTCATCAAATACAACTAACTCTTTATGCACATGAAGTAATGAGTGCTATTGATGTATTGTAGCATTTGCCTTACACTGCTGTATATGAAGCAGGTCGGGATGCAAAAATAAACGAGGTTCGTTCTGCCACATCTTTGGTGTCTTTTGTATAACGATCTGTAGACTACTTTTGCAGGGTTCAACTGTCAGTGCAATATGGCGATCTGTACAAAATAGGTTTGCAGCTGAAACTCACGTCTGCCGAAAAAAAAGTGGACAGTGCTCCAACACTGGTAGCATCAATAATTTGGCAGGTAAATTCAGTAAGAGCCAATCAGAATGCTCCATTCATTCACAAGACATTCTTTGTGCTGGGATGTAGGACCCCCTACAGACTGGTTTGAACAAGATGGGGGGGGGGGGGGGCAGTTAAAAGACAAATTGAAGCAGACAATCCATTTCTAGCGGGATGCTGTCCGTCATCCGCCATTGCGGCATTAGGACATATCCAGACCATCGGCTGTAGGACACCGAAAATTCCAACCATTTTTCTCTTCCGTAGGACAGTGCTTCGAATTCTGTTTGCGTAATTGTTCAGATTTTCCTGTCTGTGCTTAGGCAGTGCTCTCTTTTCAAACAACAAGAATGCTTTTATGATTAACGGTGTTTTCGCAGGCACTCATAGATGTGATGAAGTTTTAGCAGTGAGAACGTTTACCGTTTCTGAGGCGTATGTTGAAAGCAGGACGTTATAATTTCCGGAATGGACGGGGTGCATTGTTAGGACCATCAGGGAGAATGCAATTGGTGTTACTCTGGGCTATTTTCGTAAACAGGTCCTGTTAGGACAAGAATTTCCATGCAGACAAGCTGAGACATCATGGAAGCTCCTACAACAACAATAGCGACCATTAACTATTTCTGAGACACTTTACAATTAACGAGAAGGAGACTTGGCCCTTATTTCCAAAGACATATGATGTTAGTATAACACTGACAACCTTTTAGCTGCTCTTGCGAGGGTGAGTCGCTAGGTAAACATCTTGCTGGACTCACAGGGGCAAAGGCAATGCACCATTGCGCCTGCAATGGTGGTTAGGTAAATACGTGCGTGGCCGTAGGCGTGTCACATATGGGACCAGCGTGAGCGCCGCGCTGGCGTGAGCACCTCGGGAACTCTGTAGGGAACAATTCGCTGGTACGTTGTGATTGAATTTCTTGACAATAGTTCGAAAGCGTGCGTGCGTGCGTGCGCACTACATTATTTGCGGCTGTTTTAACGTTGTGAGCATGTTTGCTGAGCGTTATACATGCATTATTTTTTGACAATTTTACACGTAGTGAACGTGTCTGTTGCATTATTTTGTGAACATGTCTGTGGGCAGTGCAATGCAATATTTCGACAGTTGATAATTAGCGATCGTGTTTGGATGGCATTATTTTTTGTCAATTTACGAATTGTTTGCGTGTCTGCACGTCAGTGTACTGCATTATTTCTGTGATTTAGGAGTAGTTTGCAAGTCTGTAGGCTATTTACTGTCTCTGAGCACTATGGGACTCAACTTCTGAGGTTATTAGTCCCCTAGAACTTGGAACTAGTTAAACCTAACTAACCTAAGGACATCACAAACATCCATGCCCGAGGCAGGATTCGAACCTGCGACCGTAGCGGTCTTGCGGTTCCAGACTGCAGCGCCTTTAACCGCACGGCCACTTCGGCCGGCGGCTATTTACTGTGACCCCCAAGCACGCCAGTGTGAATGTTTCGTATCAGCATCATAAATATATTGTGTGAAATCCAACTATAAATAAATTGTTCCAAAATAAATAAAGTACACTCCTCTCTCCAGCAGCTGGACACAGACAGTACTTTTCCTGTCATTTTTTTCCCCTGACTGCCGTTGGACGAAAGTTTCCTGGTTGCTGTACTGTGTACTAGGCCAGTTCGACTCCGGACCTCATGGTGAACACACTGGGTGGAGCTACTGCCTATGACAACTCAAATTGTTTAAATAAATAGTGCATGCAAAATAGACTTATGTCCATCCTATCCAGCAGACCAGCACAGGATGATTCCTTTTCCCACCAATTCCCAGAAAGAGGCGAGTGTTGGACGACTTAGGTTAGTGGAGGTAGCCCAAATGACCTATTTTCCCACCATTTTCTTAGGTTGGTGGAGGTAGCCCAAGTGACCTTTTTCCTGCCAAAATTTGTACTTCGTGCAGTTTTCTTGGGGAGAGGAGGGAGAGGTTAGGTTAGTGGAGGTAGCCCAAGTCACCTATTGTCCTGCCAAAATCTGAACTTCCTGCCATGACGTCATTGCGATGTTGCCACATTTATTGCTGCCATCTCCGATCCGCCATCTTGAATAAATTTGGCAACAATGCAGACTGTAACCATGCCCACCTTGTCCCACTACTCTACCACCAGTTTTTCTCCATCACTGGCACATTCCAGAAGTAGTCTACACTGATGGCACAGTAGTTGCTGGTCTGTGGGCTTTGCTTATACTTACACAGGACCTACTGAACTGTGCTCCTTGCCATATGGATGAAATATTTACTATGCTGAGTTGGTAGCCATCTCTTGTGCTCATGAGCATATCTGTTCTTGCTCCAGTGAGTCCATTCTCATCTGCAGCAACCAAGTTCTCGACCAGTGTTGTTCTCGCCATCCCTTGGTCCTGGCTATCAGGATTACCTTTATGCCCTTGGACAATGTGGACGATCAGTGACCTTCGTTTGGTTTGTGGGCCACATTGCAATCTGGGGGAATGAACTCATTGACAGATTAGCCAAACTAGCAACCATGAATCTGACTCTTGAGATAGCTATTCTGGAAACAACCCTTCGATTAGTATTAGGCTGGTACAGAATAGCTCACTTTGATTTCACCAAGCTAACTACAGTCTATAAAGGAGACTACAAATCTGTGTAGGTCCTCCATTCAGGCCTCTCACAAGGACTCTGCCATCATATGCCTGCTTCGCATCAGCCATACTCGGCTGATTCACAGTCATCTCCTCCATTGCAAGGACCCACCCCACTGTTGTTGCGGTTCCTGTCTAATGGTGGGCCATGTTTTGCTGGATTGTCCCAACGTCGCTGGCCTGTGGCAGAGACAATCTTCCTGACACTCTACCCATGGTATTAGGAAAAGATGCCTCAGTGACTGACTCTTTTTTAACTTTAGGTTTTATTCATGAAGTCATCTTTTACCAGTCACTTTAGGGAGGGGGCGGGGGGCACTTAATCTTATTGGCCCATTGAGTAGTTGGCAAAATGTTTTGTTGCCTCTTCTACCCAGACAGGGCTGTGGCTGTATGCACTTGGTGTTCTGTCTCGGCTTTCACCCCCAACTGCTCTTTTACTATTCCTTCCACCCTCTCGCATGGTCTGTCAGTGTCGTTCATCTTAACGACTATCTGTGCTTGTTTTGCCCTGTGTGTGTTGAGAGTCTTTCCTAGGCAATTTCTGAGCGGAATACCTCTGGTATGGGGGATGGGGGATGTATGTCCCCTCATTGCATTCTGCATTTGGGGGGCTTCTGGCTATTCCCTAGATAGAGCGTCTCGCCTTCCTTTTTTCCTTTATCCCCCTCCCTTTATTCTTTTTTGCCCCTTATCTAGCCTTTATTGGCCTTTGGTAGGCCTTAGTGTTTTCTTCCCCTGGGTTTTGCGAGGTAGGTCATCTATTGATGTGTAGTCACGTAGACCCGTATGTTCGAGGGAAAAAGGGACTTACGACCTAATAGTTTGGTCCCTTTAATCAGCCAACCAATGTGAGATGTGGAATTCTTGGAGATGAAAGCATTGTCTCCCTTCGCACATACTCTGACAGGTGAGATGTACCGAGGTTTCATTGTCGACGGTTTAAGTTCTTCACTTGAAAATGTTAGATATCATAGGCTGTGTGTGGATGCAACACAATGGTTCCGGAGCCAATTCTGCGCGTTATGTGCAAGAATTGAACAAAGGATTTGCTGGAAGATGGTTTGGACACCGTGGTCCTAAGGAATGGCCGATACGACCGCCTGATTCAATCCAAGCATATTTCTTTTGTGGGGATATCAGGAGAAGTTTCGTATCACCGAACACTCAACTACCAATGGCTTAGAATTGCGCATCAAGGGACACCAGTAACTTTACATCTCGTCTGCAGGTTATTTAGAAGGCATATTAAGTTGCGCATTCAGGAAAACGTTCACTCGTTTTACCATCTCCCTTAAATGAACGTTCGGCCTCCAGAACATTCATTGTAGCCCAGCCACTTACGCACAGTATGTTTCATTCACTCCAGCTTTGAAATTTTTTTTTCTAGGTGCCTAACTAAAATTGGTAGATATTATATTTAAATTGATTTGCACACGGTTGGTCTGTACAAATCACCTGAAGTATAGGAAAAAAAATGCTTAAAATATTATAACCCATGGGTGTAGCTTTCTGCAAAATAACTAATTGAACTATGTTTAAAACTTTGCAGATAATTACGTTTCTTACGGGTACTTATCTACATACATTTTCTTTTTTTTAGAGTTTCAGAGAAAGACAGTGTATCTGAAAGACCCCGTGTACAGTAATACTACAATGAAGTATTGAAGAATTCCATTTTTACATCGTAGCTTCATGTCTTAGTAGGTTGCGTCCATTTATGCAATCTGTAAATGTTTGTATTACTCCTTCCGGGCTAGTAGGGTCTACATCAGTGGCTGCAACGCAGCAGGTAGTGAATCTCTTCGCTTTATCAAGCCTTAACATTAACTGCCCATAAAAACTTTTATGTTCTTTTGTGACAGCGCGCCGCAGACGTTTCTGCTCTGGAGTTACAGGAGTCATAACGACCAACAGATTCTTCTATCGCGCGTTACTCACGTCTAAAAAAGTGAATTTCGTAAAACAGGACCAAACCGCATTTTTAGCAACTTGCCAACGATTGTATTCTTAATTTGTATAATCGCTCCTGCGTATTATTTATAATTTTACTTGCGCTTACGGTGAACGAAAAATTAATAACGACACTATACATCTTCAATTCTTTTCCTTCCTTACTGATACAGTGGTCATGGTCAGTCTTGAAAAGGTATTCAGATGTACGTGTGTCACTTGTAAATACCGTAGTGGGGGAGAGGGTGGCGGGGGGGGGGGGGGGTGGCAGTGGTACACAGTGTATTCTCCGCCACATGACAGTAGGTGGCTTGCGGCTTATAGATGTGCGAGTGACGCGGTAATATGCATCCCTGGCGTAGAGAGACAGATGAGAGTTGAAAACAAGACGGCAGATCCGGATGGAATCCCAATTCTGTTTTACAAAGAATACTCTACGGCATTTAGCTTGTATTTATCGCGAATCTCTCGCCCAACGCAAAGTCTCAAGCGACTGGAAAAAAAAAACATAGGTGACTCTTGTGTATAAGAACGGTTAAAGAACGGACCAGCAAAATTAGACCACTATCCCTAACATCGGTTTGCTACGGAATCCTTGAACAGATACCCAGGATGTACGTGGGCAGTTCAATAAGTAATGCAACACATTTTTTTTCTCGGCCAATTTTGGAAGAAAAAACCGGAAATTTCTTGTGGAATATTTTCAAACATTCCCGCTTCGTCTCGTATAGTTTCATTGACTTCCGACATGTGGCAGCGCTGTACGGAGCTGTTAAAATGGCGTCTGTAACGGATGTGCGTTGCAAACAACGGGCAGTGATCGAGTTTCTTTTGGCCGAAAACCAGGGCATCTCAGATATTCATAGGCGCTTGCAGAATGTCTACGGTGATCTGGCAGTGGAGAAAAGCACGGTGAGTCGTTGGGTAAAGCGTGTGTCATCATCGCCGCAAGGTCAAGCAAGACTGTCTGATCTCCCGCGTGCGGGCCGGCCGTGCACAGCTGTGACTCCTGCAATGGCGGAGCGTGCGAACACACTCGTTCGAGATGATCGACGGATCACCATCAAACAACTCAGTGCACAACTTGACATCTCTGTTGGTAGTGCTGTCACAATTGTTCACCAGTTGGGATATTCAAAGGTTTGTTCCCGCTGGGTCTCTCGTTGTCTAACCGAACACCATAAAGAGCAAAGGAGAACCATCTGTGCGGAATTGCTTGCTCGTCATGTGGCTGAGGGTGACAATTTCTTGTCAAAGATTGTTACAGGCGATGAAACATGGGTTCATCACTTCGAACCTGAAACAAAACGGCAATCAATGGAGTGGCGCCACACCGACTCCCCTACCAAGAAAAAGTTTAAAGCCATACCCTCAGCCGGTAAAGTCATGGTTACAGTCTTCTGGGACGCTGAAGGGGTTATTCTGTTCGATGTCCTTCCCCATGGTCAAACGATCAACTCTGAAGTGTATTGTGCTACTCTTCAGAAATTGAAGAAACGACTTCAGCGTGTTCGTAGGCACAAAAATCTGAACGAACGTCTCCTTCTTCATGACAACGCAAGACCTCACACCAGTCTTCGCACCCGAGAGGAGCTCACAAAATTTCAGTGGACTGTTCTTCCTCATGCACCCTACAGCCCCGATCTCGCACCGTCGGAATTCCATATGTTTGGCCCAATGAAGGAGGCAATCCGTGGGAGGCACTACGCGGATGATGAAGTTATTGATGCAGTACGACGTTGGCTCCGACATCGACCAGTGGAATGGTACCGTGCAGGCATACAGGCCCTCATTTCAAGGTAGCGTAAGGCCGTAGCATTGAATGGAGATTACGTTGAAAAATAGTGTTGTGTAGCTAAAAGATTGGGGAATAACCTGGTGTATTTCAATGCTGAATAAAACAACCCCTGTTTCAGAAAAAAAAGTGTTGCATTACTTATTGAACTGCCCTCGTAATAAATTTCCTCGAAACCGAGAAGCTTATGTCCGCAAATCACCACGGCATCGCTCGTGCGAAACATGCTACGAACTGCGGATGAAGGGCGACGGGCAGATTCCATATGTCTATATTTCCGGAAAGGGTTTGACACGGTGCCCCACTGTAGACTGTTAACAAAGATACGAGCGAATGGAATAGTTTCCCAGATATGTGATTGGCCCGAAGATTTCTTAGAGAATAGAACCCAGTGCGTCGCCCTAGACGGCGATTTTTCCTCAGAGACGAGGGTCTCGTCAGGATTTCCCCAGGGAAGTGTGAAAAGACCGCCGTTGTTTCCCTACACACAGATCCGGCGGACAGTGTGAGCAGCAATTTGCGGCTTCTTGCTGACGATGATGGATGTACGGTGAGGTTTCGAAGTTGTGTGACTGTAGGAGGATACAAGATGATTTACACAAAATTTCTAGTTGTGATGAATGGCCGCTAGCTCCGAAAGTAGAAAAATGTAAGTTAATGCAAATGAGTAGGAAAAACAAACCTGTAATGTTCGGATACAGCATTAGTAGTGGTCTACTCGACACAGTCATGTCGTTTAAATATCAAGGCGCAATGTTGCAAAGCGATATGAAATGGAACGCGCAAGAGAGGATTGTGGTAGAAAAGGCGAATGGTTGACTTTGTTTTATCAGGGATGTGTGGTTCATCTGTAAAGGAAATCGCATATAGGACGCTCGTGCGACATGTTCTTGAGTACTGCTCGAATGTTTTAGATTCGTACGAGGTCGGAATGGTGGAAGACATCGAGACAATTCAGAGGCGGGCTGATAGATGTGTTACCGGTAGGTTCGAACAATACGTGTTACGGATATATTTCAGGAGCTCAAATTGCAATCCGTAGAGGGAAGGCGACGTTCTTTTCGGGAAACAGTACTGAAAAAATTTAGCCGACCGGTATTTGGAACTGACTGCAGAACTACTCTACAGCCGACAGCATACATTTCGTGTAAGGATCTCGAAGATAAGATCCAAGAAATTAGGATTCATATGGAGCCTTCATACGGTCCTTTCTCCCTCGCTCTATTTCTGGGTGGAATAGGAAAGGAAATGACGTAGTAGTAGTAGTAGTAGTAGTAGTAGTAGTAGTACAGGCTACCCTCCGCCCAGCGCCGTACTGTGGCTTGCGGACTATGTATGTAGATGTAACAAGTCTGCAACATCGCTTTGGACACTGAAAACTTGGCTAGAATGAAATAACGGAAAAAATCCTACTCAGTTTATCACACACAGTAGAAGCATACCCAGTTTTACAGAAAGAACATCTAAAAACTGAATACGAATTATCATGAGTGGCAGATCTGTGGCCTTGAATTCATAATTGTAAATGACTCGGAAACAATGTTCTCATATACATTCACATTTTAGACAATGTCTTAAAAGAAATAATTTTTCTCAAATGGCTCTAAGCACTATGGGAGTTAGAACTACTTAAACCTAACTAAACTAAGGACATCACACACATCCATGCCCGAGGCAGGATTCGAACCTGCGACCGTAGCAGCAGCGCGGTTCCGGACTGAAGCTCTTAGAACCGCTCGGCCACAGCGGCCGGCTAATTTTTCTACACAAGATTTTAATTTATCCTGAATTAAACACTTTGCTTCATTATTAGCAACTAAGTTTTCTGTCCCCTTGGGCATTATCAGTCTACGTCACACCAAAAATTATTATGCTTAGAGTATGTAATGATCCACAGAGCAGTGTGAAAAAAAAAATGTGATGGCGCCCGTAATAAGACTTGAACCCAACTAAGCCCGTGTGTAAAAAAGAAAAAAAATGTGCTACCCGTGTGTGCGTTATTTCGCCACACCACAGTGCATAACACATTACGTCACCGAAACTATAGAAACTGCATGTGGGCTGTATTTTACTTGTGGAGTTCATATTTCTGATAGCTGTGATCATACTCACAGTCATTGTGCTCAGCTCTTATGAGGACTGCCATTAAATTTTCTTCACTGCTGTGTTGAGCATTACGTGTTGTAAACATGAGTTTTCGGTGTGATGTAGCTCGGTAAGGCCCAACGGAGCGAAAATAGCTGGTTGCTAAATTATGTACACAGCCGGAAAAAATTAGTACACGCCTTTAGAGGTTTCCAGTTCACTCGAGATTTATTGTTGCAACAATGTATACGGGATATATGAAATGATTACATTGAAACGTCCCCTTAGAACAATTGTACAAGACTGTGCTTAAACTGAGATACAATATTTTTTAGCGCAACGCAATCTGAGTTTCAAAAATCCCTACAAAAGAATGGCCCTGACTAACATTAACCTATACCTTTCACAAATCACTTACCTCACAAAAATCTTCGTTACTGGAACTACTGCAATACAGCGAGCGCCACTACTGCCAGCTTAATAAAAGATTCAAACTACTGAAGGCACTAACTACTGATAGGGATAGTTAGCAAATGAAAGATTTTAATAGAGAACAAACACTGTATTTACCTTAATATCATGAAAAGTCATAATATATGTAATTTCAAAACTCCGCCATTTCCTTCCACACATCCACCACTGCTGGCGGCTCACCTCTAACTGTGCAACGCTACGCGCTGTTGACATCCAGCTGCCGCTGCCCAACACTACAATGGCAGACAACAATGCATACTAGCCACAGACTGCACACAGCACAGCCAGTGATTTTCATATAGAGCGCTACGTAACGTTGCCAATAAGAAAACATAAACAGCCTACTTACAACATCCACAGATCAATAGCACAGGAGGTTCTAGGTACCAGGTATTGAGACATGCGTACTAGTACGTGGTGTACCCTCCGCGGGTGGCAAGACGGGCGCTGATTCTGGCAGCTAGTCAATCGTACAGATGCTGAATATTCCTATTGGGATATGTTATGCCATACGTGCTCGACCTGTTTATGTTGTTCGTACGATTCTTTGGTTGACGAGTTGCACAAGTCAGTTCTTACCCCATCATATCCCATATGATCTCGATTGGAAACATATCCAGAGATGGTGCTGCCCAGGAAACTTGCTGCACGTCTTGTACCGCACTTTGAGTTTCATGGGCAGTGTGTGGGAGAGCATTGTCATGTTGGAAGAAAAAAATCACCTCCCTATAACAAGAACGACAAAAAAAAGGGTCCAACAACATACTGCACGTATTGAGCGCTGGTTAGCTCCCCCTTCCAAAAATACCAAAGGTGAAAGAGAGTTGTAAATGGTTCAAATGGCTCTGAGCACTATGGGACTTAACATATGAGGCCATCTGTCCCCTAGAACTTAGAACTACTTAAACCTAACTAACCTAAGGACATAACACTCGGCCATGCCCGAGGTAGGATTCGAACGTGCGACCGTAGCGCTCGCGTGGTTCCAGACTGAAGCGCCTAGAACCGCTCGGCCACAGTGTCTGGCGAAAGAGAGTTGTAGATTATCACGCCGCAGACCATAAGGCGCAGGGTGGAGTTGGTGTTCCCTGGAAGAATACACTGCGAGACAGCGCTCACCAGGTGTACGTCGTACGCACAACCCACCATCACTTGGGTGCAGGCAGAATCTGCTTTTGTCCCTGAACGCCATGGCACCCCATTCCATCTTCCAAGTGATTCTCTGACTGCACCAGTCCAACCGTGCACCTCGATGCTGTGGTGTGAGTGGAAGTCGGACTAGAAGTATGCGTACCTATAATCTCACTGATAATAACTGGTTCGCAACAGTTCGTGTTGACACATCGGGGCTCACAAGACCTCTTACCTGTGCTGTGGTAGCTGTACGATCTGCCACTGCTGCCTTTACAATACGACGGTCCTGGGAGGCGTCTGTCCTGCGTAGTCGTCGAGAACCTCACCTACGGGTGTGGGAATGTTGACGTGATCACTGATACCAGCATCGTTGCACAACTGAGGTAGGACGTCCAATTTGTGTGGTAGTTCTCCGAAAAAACAATCCTGCCACTTGGAAGGCCACAATTTCACCCCTTTCAAACTCGCTGAGTTGGCTGTAGCAAGCACGAGTGCGTCTCTGTGGCATGGTTCCTTGCTTGCTTCAAATGTTTGCGCCGCACCGAGCCTTCTGTTTCTGTGCATTCCCTATTAAAGCGTAGACACAGATGGCGCTATGGTAGCTATGCCACTAACCTATTTGTTGCCAGACGATGTTGAAACCATTATCAGTGTATCTACTATACCCCACGTGGCGCCGGCCAATGTGGCCGAGCGGTTCTAGGCGCTTCAGTCTGGCACCGCGCCACCGCTACGGTCGCAGGTTCGAATCCTGCCTCGGGCATGAATGTGTGTGATGTCCTTAGGTTAGTTAGGTTTAAGTAGTTCTACACTACTGGCCATTAAAATTGCTACACCACGAAGGTGACGTGCTACAGACGCGAAATTTAACCGACAGGAAGATGATGTTGTGATATGCAAATGATTAGCTTTTCAGAGCATTCACACAAGGTTGGCGCCGTTGGCGACACTTGCAACGTGCTGACATGACGAAAGTTTCCAACCGATTTCTCATACACAAACAGCTGTTGACCGGCGTTGCCTGGTGAAACGTTGTTGTGATGCCTCGTGTAAGGAGGAGAAATGCGTACCATCACGTTTCCGACTTTGATAAAGGTCGGATTGTAGCCTATCGCGATTGCGGCTTATAGTATCGCAACATTGCTGCTCGCGTTCGTGGAGATGCAATGACTGTTAGCAGAATATGGAATCGATGGGTTCAGGAGGGTAATACGGAACACCGTGCTGGATCCCAACGGCCTCGTATCACTAGCAGTCGAGATGACAGGCGTCTTATCCGCATGGCTGTAACGGATCGTGCAGCCACGTATCGATCCCTCAGTCAACAGATTGGGCCATTTGCAAGACAACAACCATCCGCACGAACAATTCGACAACGTTTGCAGCAGCGTGGACTATCAGCTCGGAGACAATGGCTGTGGTTACCCTTGACGCTGCATCACAGACACGAGCGCCTGCGATGGTGTGCTTAACGACGGACCTGGGTGCACGAATGGCAAAACGTCATTTTTTCGGAGGAATCCAGGTTCTGTTTACAGTATTATGATGGTCGCATTCGTGTTTGGCGATATCGCGGTGAACGCTCATTGGAAGTATGTATTCGTCATCGCCATACTGGCGTATCACCCCGCGTGATGGTATGGGGTGCCATTGGTTACATGTCTCGGTCACCTCTTGTTCGCATTGACGGCACTTTGAACAGTGGACGTTACATTTCACATGTGTTACGACCCATGGGCCTACCCTTCATTCGATCCCTGCGAAATCCTACATTTCGGCAGGATAATGCATGACCCCATGTTGCAGGTCCTTAACGGGCCTTTCTGGATACAGAAAATGTTCGACTGCTGCCCTAGCCAGCACATTCTCCAGACCTCTCGCCAATTGAAAACGTCTGGTCAATGGTGGCCGAGCAACTAGCTCGTCACAATACGCCAGTCACTACTCTTGATGAACTGTGGTATCGTGTTGAAGCTGCAAGGGCAGCTGTACCTGTACACGCCACCCAAGCTCTGTTTGACTCAATGCCCAGGCGTATCAAAGCCGTTATTACGGCCAGAGGTGGTTGTTCTGGGTACTGATTTCTCAGGATCTATGCACCCAAATTGCTTGAAAATCTAATCACATGTCAGTTCTAGTATAATGTATTTGTCCAATGAATACCCGTTTATCATTTGCATTTCTTCCTGGTGTAGCAATTTTATGGCCAGTAGTGTAAGTTCTAGGGGACTGATGATCTCCAATGCTAAGTCCCATAGTGTTCAGAGCCATTTGAACTCACGAGGCGTATGCCCTCATCGGATCGAAATGGAACACGTCTTGGTTTACTAATTTTTTTCCCAGTCGACAGTGTAGATAGTTCGCCAATAGGTTTTGATAAGTGAGTTTATGGCTATGAAATACGTGACATAAATGGCCGTATAGTTTGATTGTATTGACGTATAAGCTTAAATTTTTTACTTCCTCAATGGACCATAGACTTTGTATTTGACGCAAATATCTACTTGATACCTCTACCCGTTCGTGAGAAAAGGAGGTCTTGACAGACAGGCGGCCAACAAAGCGGTGCTGTAAGAGTTCTGTTCTCACCAGCTGCGGTGTGGAAGCCTAAAAAAAGACTTTCGACAGTCGTTTGGACACGGCAAATTTGAATACCGTTGATCCTGACAGGCGCTCCTCAAACCTCAAGATGACAAAGATTTGAAGCTTAACTAATTTCAATAAAACGCGAATGACTTGTTTTCTTCAAACAGTAAAAAGGCACTGTGTTTACAGGAATTTCGCATAGATATGTTACGCCGTCATGCACATATGTTAGTGAGGTTCTTTTAGGACAGTTTATTTCTTTTATGATTATATTTTGCAGTAACTATTTTTCATATGAAATCTGTAATAATTTGTATGTGTGTGTGGAATATTATGAATTTGCTTGTGAACAACCAGTTAGTCACGAGCCACCACTGTTTCAAATGTACTAGAGTTACTCAAATGCTACCGAGTTGGAACGTGGCCATTGCAGTTGGAATGTGGTCACTGCATTCAGTTCTAGCGAACATATTATAGAATGGACTACATATCTACTAGCAAAAGGTGGGCAAAATAAGAATGGGCCAGAATATTTAAAAATAAGACTACCGCAGATTTACCTTTTTTTTTAATAAACATCGCAGATGGTGATGGAAATGGCCACTGTTGGCATCTATGCAGCGCTTCAAGGCACGCATTCTACGTCCCTCTGAGGGATAGAAGCAGTAGCATTTTCAGTATTTTGCTGTAGCTCTTCCAGTGGGTGCCGAATATTTGAGAACACCTGACCCTTCGGTTCATACCTAAATCACAGGGGGAAGATCATGCGATCGAGGCGGCCAGGATATTGTACTGTCTCTTATAGTTGTCCTCTCCTCACTGAATACCGCATGCACTCATGACAAAGTCATAAAAGGAATGTGTACAGTTGCCGCGTCATGCTGAAAATATCCGTACAGTCGTTCGTCTTCTGTCAATTCATGAACACGTGGTTTAAACATTTTCTGGATATACCGATTAGCATTTATAGTTTCGTGAAAGAACTGTGAACGAGGGGGAGTCGAATGAAACCATGAAAAGTGTAATTAAAAATAGACATTTCGCGCAATTGTTCTGTTAGGCGGTATTTTACGACTGATGTAAAGAATGCCCCACAGGCGGCAGTATACTACAGACAAGCGAAATACGGCCACTGTACCAGTTCAAAATGGCTACCCCACTTGTGACACACACTAAGGAAGAACTGCGTTCTCTCAGGTGTTTCCTGAGCAGTGAAGGTAAGAAACCCATTGAAACTCATGGTTATGCATGTCTGTCACTACAGCAAGTGTAAGAGTAGAGGCGAAACTTACAATATTGCGTGACTTCTGTGACAGGCGCTAAGCACCCAGCGCAGGTACACTGGAGCAGTTGAAGACGTTGTGATGGAAAATCGTCGTGTTTCGGTGAGTGAAACAGCAGCTAATCTCAACATTATCATGGTTCACCACCTCACGTCATTCATGAAGTGTTTAAGCTTCGCAAAGTACCTGCAAGATGGGGGCCACGACAGATCACTCCAAGAAGACACCCACATCCGCCATGCTCACCAGACCTCGCACTGAGTGATTACCACATGTTTGGATGACCCAAAGACGATATGAAGTTTCGTATCGATGAAGAGGTTCAGTAGGCAATGCACGCACAACCGAAAGCTCTTCCAATGCACTCGAGGAAGTGTGTTGAACAACAGGAATACTATGTCAAAGTATGATACACTTCTGTTCCACTTTTGTTCAGTAAAAAATTAAAAAAATAAAATTTTCATATGATTCCCCCTCATATTACGCGGACTTTGGACATTGTGCAGTAAACACCAATCTTGACCATTCCTGCCACCCTTCTTTGCTTACTTTCAGTGCACCTTGTTTGTTTTACCCGGTATGAGTCCCATACGTTTGAACAATATTCGAGGAAGTGATACACACGTGATTAGTTAGAAGTCTCTTTTGTAGGTTGTGACTGCACTTACCTAGTGTATTGTCATTGAACCGACGTTTGCCACCAGCCTTACTTAATGCTGAGCCTATGTGATTATTTCATTTCCCTGAAAAATTAATATATTCACATATTTGAATGAGTCAGTTGATTCCAATCGGTGAAATTGAGAGGGGACGAATCACTTTCGCCTTCCACATATTCAAGGGTGCAATTTAACGTTGATTTTGTGAGACAACAGGAAGTTAGCAGCATGAGCAGGCGTTGATAAGTGTGTGTGTTGTTCATGTATGCGGAATCTTTATGGTGGATTTCCTCTGAATAATATTTTCTGGAGTTGACAACAAGCAGGCAGTTTCGTCATTTAACAGTAAATCTTGCCAGTGGGCGTTTGGGGCTTGAAAGCCACGTACAGCTATTAGGAAAAGGAACATCTCGAAGCACTTAACTGGGGCAGAATGGCTGGCACAAAAATTTCTCACACCACTGCAGACAATGCGTTCGGTCGAAAGGGCGAAAAAAACTGTTAGGAGCCCATCGCCACAGCAGACGCAGGGGCTCGAGACCGCATTGCAACAGTGTCGTAAATGCCCTTGGTGAACAGGGTTTGCGGCTATAAAAATTCGCAAGTTTCCATGTTCACTGTGGACTGGACGCTATCGAGGGAACCGTCATGTGGTGTCGTCAATCTGCCTGCAAAGTTTTTTGAGAAACCTCAGGCCGTAGAAACAATTTTAGAAGAAACGCAACATTTATCGCGGCTCTGAAATGATCGATGTTGGGACACAAAAGCACGTCTCTTAGTTTAGCTTGGGCCCCTGGTCGGACACACGGTGATGTTTTGGCTGTCGTCTAGATAATGATCTCAGTGATAAATGCGTTATTCACTTTAGAGCTATATGGAAAATGTAAACATGCTGCCTCAGAAAAAAAAGGAAGTCGGGAGCACAAAGTCTGCTCCTCTCTGCATCGGAATTTTCGAGTCAGGTTCAAAAATGGTTGAAATGGCTCTGAGCACTATGGGACTTAACATCTGAGGTCATCAGTTCCCTAGAACGTAGAACTACTTAAACCTAACTAACCTAAGGACATCACACACATCCATGCCCGAGGCAGGATTGGAACCTGCGACCGTAGCGGTCGCGCGGTACCAGACTGAAGCGCCTAGAACCACCCGGCCACACCGGCCGGCTTCGAGTCAGGGATTGGCTGCTTCTACTGAAAAGAGAATATTTTTTAACTTTGATGAGGATTAGCCAAGGAGTAGAGCAGACGCGTGAGAGAGAGAGAGAGAGAGAGAGAGAGAGAGAGAGAGAGAGAGAGAGAGCGCTCGTGGAGTCTTGTGACTGGCACGAAACACTTGTTGGGGTGGTTGTGGGAGTGCTTTTGTGGAATTTACTGATGGACGATGGAGAGTGAGGAGAGGAAAATCTTGATCTTCTGATTCAGACTCCCGCCTGAAGAGGATTCTGGTATTGACTTTTGTAATCAGTTGTTGCACTTAGGATACTAGCAATGAACGACAATTCAGACCTCAGTCATCTCGGACAGCTCACTGTGCCGAGGGCAGTCTTACTCGTGACAGGTCTGCTGCACTGACGTCTGATCTCCTTGTGCGCACTGCCTTGTAAGTCAGTCAAAGGTATGACCGGAAAGTGGGGTGCCTGCCGAGATTTCAGGTCTCTATTAGAGAGTAATTATGATCCATCTAACAGATCGCCAGCCGCGACTTTGCATATTCTGCGCTCGCGGAACAAATGATAGGCGCTGCAAAATCGCAGCTCTGCAGATGCTGAACCACAACCGTCACCAGACAGGGCCACGCATTGAGAAAAGCGGCCTGTCAGGCCAAACAGGATCACAGCCTCGCCACATGTTCTCAGATGCACCAACGTGGTATAACTTCTTTGTAGAATAAATCCATTAGCCTACTCAGCGTTAGATAATTTCAGATTGCGTTAACCATGTTTTGAGCCAGAGTAAATACATAGTTCAGTCAGACAACCCTTAGTCTTTGCCAACCAGCCGCCACTCAAGAGAGTGTTAACTGTTTGTGGTATGTTTGTACTGCCATCAGTTTATGTTCATTTTTCATCACGTTTAACCTGTATTTTTGTCCTATTTTTAATCAATAAACTTGTGCCATAACTTTTGTAAAAGATCAGTCCCATGTTGATATATTAATCACCCAATAAAAATAATGTTATGGCTGCCATTTCATTCATTTCAGCATTACGTTGATTTTGGAAAATGTGATAACCTCTAATATAGTCTATCAACAACATACACAGACAAAGGGCAAAGTTAATTTTAGCAGATGCATGGGCCAGGTAGTCAAGTGGAAGGCTTAATAGTTAAAGTGATGGCTGTCAGGGCGAGGCTCACAGTCGCCTGGAGCCTTCCAAAACGTACCGCAAGTCCAGTGTTGCTTGCGAAATCTTATCAAATGGCTAGTTGCTGAAGTAGTTCCCGTGTCCATACGAGTACAAACTGACTAGATAACATGGAAATTGCTAAATATGTGTGGTTATTGGATATATTTCATTTTCCCCATCTGTCTCTCCATCTCCTCCTCTCCCTTCTCTTTGTTTATCTCCTCCTTCTCCTCCCTTTTTCTTTGTTTATCCCCTGCTCCCCCTCCTCCTCCACCCCCCTCTTCCTCTTCTCCTTCCCTCTCTCTGTGTCACTCCCCACTCCCTCTGTCAGTTTGGCCTTCCCTCACCCCTAACCTTGAACCTTGTTTATTTTCACAGCCAATGAAACCTTATTTAAAAATCTGAAGTAAATCGGTCGAGTACTTTTCAAGGTTTGTAAAACATTGCCCTTTATGTAGTATGTACTAATGAGCCAAAACATTATGACCACTGCCCACTGTGACACTGGATTCCGCCTGGTGGCAGTGTGGGCACGTGACGTAGTAACAGGTGTATAGAAACGGAGCAAACACGGACGGTGTATCACATAAGTGAAGATATGGGCTGCGAATGCGAGAAATCCATGGAGATAAGCGACTTTGGCAAAGGGTAGATAATTATTATGCAGAGCCTGTGGAGAGTATCTTGAAAATGGCGAAACTTGTCGAATGTTCATGTGCTACTGTTGTGAGCATCTACAGGAGGACGTAGGAGGACAGAGAAACTACCACTAGGCGCTAAATGGTCGGACGTCCACAGCTGTTCAGATAATGTCAGGTTCCGAGTCCTGTCTGCTCTGTAAAGAAGGCTAAATGGTGATCTGTGGCATCTCCGCCGAAAGAGCACAATGCTGGTGCGAGCCCAAGTGTTCAGGAACACACTGCTCATCACACAGTATTGAACATGGTGCCCCCGAAGAAGTACGTAAATATTTGTTCGCTCCAGTAACTATCGTCTCTGTAATATCACCGGGGTCTAAGACTGGAGTCACTGTATCAGGAACACAGACACACTGTTATATTGACCCAACATCATCGTCAATTAGATTGCAGTGGGCACGGCACCATCGGGATTCGGCCTTCGATCAATGGAAACGTGTTGGCTCTTCGCGTGAATCACATTTTTGCAACGACAGGCCGATGACCGTCTCCACAAACGCCGTCGTCGAGGTGAATGGCGGCTCGAAAAACGTGAATCGTGCCATGGACGCAGGCTGATGGGAGCAGTGTTGTGCTACGCGTGACTTCTACTGTTCTTGCTGGGCTCTGTGGTGGGAACTGAAGACACGCTGACAGCTGCGAACTACCTGCATCCTTTCATGCTTGGCAACTTCCCCAGCGGCAATGTCGTCTTTTCAGCAGTATAATTGTCTGTCTCGATGCCGGAATCGTGCTACAGTGGTTTGAGGAGAATTATGGTGAACTCAGGTTGATGTCTCGGCGACCAAATTCGCTGGATGTAAACCCTGTGGAACCTGTCTTGGGTGGCATCGCCTCGTACGCAAGTCAGTTGCCCGTTATTTACGGGAATTACATGACCTGTGCGTAGACATCTAATGCTACGTACCTCCACAAACCTACCAACAAACTGTCGTATCGCTGATACACAGCGTCTGTGATGTATTTCGTTCCAATTCCGGACGACCAATCTGTTAAGCATGTGTCATAAAGTTTTTGCTCATCAGGGGCAAAAAGGACTTTACACCTTTGGAATTATATAGAAATTTATTGAGATAATACACAGACTCGGCAGATTTGTCATTTTGTAACAAACAACCTCGAGTTTGATTCACGTATGTCATTAGTACCCATTCCGCCCCCAGGAGAGCTAGTGCAGTGCATATTTAAAATGGCTAGTTTCACTGCTGCGGAGCGTGCTCGCTGTGTTTTGCTCTGTAACAACTGTTCAGCATAAATTTAGCACCGAATAAGTTGAAGAACCTCCAGACAGGCATACAATTTACTCTTGGCACAAGAACTGTGTTGAGATGGGTTGTTCACTGCGATGTGATAAATCACGACGTCATCTGCGTGATGACGATTATGGTGAACAGGTTAGAGAGACCTCTGCCCGCAGTCAACAAAAATCAACGCGACATACGTCTCGCAAGACTGGCATTCCACAAAAGACAGTTGCGCGAGTATTGCGTAGACGTTTACATTTGAAACCATACAGCCCCACAGTGTCACAGCACATTAGTTACGTAGAAAAGGTTGCTGGGGGAGGGGGGGGGGGGGGAATTCTGCGCGGAAATGTTGCATGAGATAGGGGACGAGGAGACGTTCATGAACACAATAATCTTCAGCAATGAGTCAACATTTTATACCAGATGCATGGTGAACACACACGACTGTAGAATATGGGCAGCGAAAATTAACATGTGAGCCTGGAACACGTACGTGGGAGCCCCAAAGTTAATGTGTTTCGTGCTCTTAGGAAATTGAAAGTGTACGGCCCTTTCTTCTTCATTGAGAAAACTGTCACTGGCATTTTATTTCTGGATATGCCTGAAAAACTTTTTAATTTCACAGGTCGACGAAGATGACTGAAATTGGATGATTTACTACCAGCAAGACGCTGCACCACCTCATTTTCTCACGGAAGTTCGAGGTTCCCTCAGTAATCGCTACCCATGTCGATGGGTTGGCGTGAACGGCCAATCGCACGTCAGGCAAACCTACGTTTCTACCATTTGTGGACTTAGAGAAAGCTTTTGACAATGTTGACTGGAATACACTCTTTCAAATTCTAAAGGTGGCAGGGGTGAAATACAGGCAGCGAAAGGCTATTTACATTTTGTACAGAAACCAGATGGCAGTTACAAGAGTCGAGGGGTATGAAAGGGAAGCAGTGGTTGGGTGGTTGGGAAGGGAGTGAGACAGGATTGTAGCCTCCCCCCCTCCCCCCCATGTTATTCAATCTGTATGTTGAGCAAGCGGTAAAGCAAAAAAAAAAAAAAAAAGAAAAATTCGGAGTAGGTATTAAAATCCATGGAGAAGAAATGAAAACTTTGAGGTTCGCCGATGACATTGTAATTCTGAAAGAGACAGCAAAGGACTTGGAAGAGCAACTGAACGGAATGGACAATGTCTTGAAAGGAGGATATAAGATGAACATCAACAAAAGCAAAACGAGGATAATGGAATTTAGTCGAATTAAATCGGGTGATGCTGAGGGAATTAGATTAGGAAATGAGACACTTAAAAGTAGTAAAGGAGTATTGCTATTTGGGAACAAAATAACTGATGATGGTCGAAGTAGAGAGGATATAAAATGTAGACTAGCAATGGCAAGGAAAGCGTTGCTGAGGAAGAGAAATTTGTTAACATCGAGTATAGATTTAAGTGTCAGGAAGTCGTTTCTGAAAGTAATTGTATGGAGTGTAGCCATGTATGGAAGTGAAACATGGACGACAAATAGTTTGGACAAGCAGAGAGTAGAAGCTTTTGAAATGTGGTGCTACAGAAGAATGCTGAATATTAGACGGGTAGCTCACATAACTAATGATGAGGTACTGAATAGGACTGGGGAGAAGAGGAGTTTGTGGCACAACTTGACTAGAAGAAGGGACCGGTTGGTAGGACATGTTCTGAAGGATCAAGAGATCACAAATTTACCGTTGGAGGGCAGCGTGAAGGGTAAAAATCGTAGAGGGAGGCCAAGAGATGAATACACTAAGCAGATTCAGAGGGATGTAGGTTGCAGTAAGTACTGGGAGATGAAGAAGCTTGCACAGGATAGAGTAGCATGGAGAGCTGCATCAAACCAGTCTCAGGACTGAAGACCACAAACGTATCACGAAGTCTTAAACAAAGAAATTCACTTCAAAACAGGGAAAGGGCTAATTATTGCCAGTTTTTCTGACATTGCTGTAAATAGTGAATATTTTACTTCGGCTAAAATCAGACTTACTGCATTTTTACGGGCAAAAAATAAAAATTAGATCCACGATAAAACGGTCATTGCTGGTTGACGGCGCTCTTTGACGTATAAAGTAAGACATATTTCATACGCGTACAAAGGAAATTACTTTGTATAAAGTTAATCGGACTTCGTGCGAAGATGCAGGCTCGACATTCAAAAGATAGAGAACGAACGGTAGAACGCTTAACGACGCTAGCGCGCACACTAGCCAGCCACGAAGAGCCTGAGAGAGACAGAGAAATCACGTCCAGTTGCGTAATGACGGCGTTCCGTTGGCTCACGTAGGCTTTCGTATGTTCCGCTACCGGAGATATGGTCCGTCTGAGGTGATACACCCCTGAGTTACGCGTGCAGTTTCCCTGCAAGGTGCGAAGCGCAATGCATTATACACGTCAAGCTGTTAGTGCTGACCCTGCTTCGTCTTACAGCTGTCACTCGTTCATAGCAGCACCTGTTCCGCTCTGACTGTAAGTAAGCGTTCACTTTGGCACGACTTGCACTACAAGGGGCGGGGGTAGCGTCACGGGCCAGTGTGAACGGCGCGTACCGCCTTCTCTCAACGCACAGTTTGGAGGTGAACGTGACGGTCAAATTTTCTGCAAGTCGGGTGCGTATACAGGGTTAGGTTGGGAACGGTGGATTGGGTTGGAACTGAGGGGGAGGGGTCGAAGTGACCTGAGTTTGTCACTGTTTCGTCACGCCAAAGTTCAGCAACTACATCCACATTTATACTGTGCAAACAAATGTGAAGTGTAAGACAGAGTTTACTTCTCATTGAACCATTTATTAGAGCATCATCCTCTTTCCGTTCGTTAAGGGAGCACAATGATTGCTTAAACGCCTCTACCTGCTCTGTAATTGTCTACGCGATTTCTGCAGGTGCGTAGCGTAGGTGGATACAGAAAATCTCTCGATTCTTCACTTGATAAATACCACTTGCCAAAACTTCGTAATCAGTTTGCACGAGATAATTTGCGACCAACATAAAGCGTCTGTCCAGTTCAGTTTGTCTAGCAGTTTCATCACACACTACTTGAGAACAGACCAACCTGTGACAATTCGTGCTGCTCTTCTTTGAATAAGTTCAGTATACTTTTTAGTCCCCTTTGGTCCCAGGCAATTGAGCAGTATTATACGCCTTCCAGTCACATTAATATGACCACCTGTCAAAAGCCTGAATAATCACATTTTGTAGCTTGGACCACTGCTAGAGTTGGAAGAAGAGTCAGAAGAGGAGTCAGTGAGGCCATGGGAGGTACCTACAGGAATGTGGATCGATGCCGACTTCAAGTTTCTTGGTATAGTATCTACGGTGCGAACGGCCCTATTGAGTTGATCCCATAGATTCTCGATCGGGTTTAAATCCGGGGAGTTTGGTAGCTAGGTGAGTATGGTAAACTCACGCTGGTGCTCTTCGAACTGCACATGTACCGTGCGAGCTGAGAGACATGGTGCAGTGCCCTTCTAGTAGATGCCATCGTGGTGAGAGAAAACAAGCCGTATGGAGGGGTGGGCACAGTCCCCAAGGATTGATGCATACTTGTGTTGATGCGTCGTGCCTTCCAGAACGACGAGAGCGCCCACGGAATGCCACGAAAACATACCCCAGACCTTAAACGCTCTCTCCTCTGGTCTGGACCTTTCAGAAGATTGTTGCAGCGTGTTTGCCTTCAGACATTTAACGCCCTAAACGTCAACGGCCGTCTGTTCCATGGAGCATTGTTGTTGTCTTCAGTCCTGAGACTGGCTTGATGCAGCTCTCCATGTTACTCTATCCTGTGCAAGCTTCTTCATCTCCCAGTACCTACTGCAACCTACATCCTTCTGAATCTGCTTAGTGTATTCATCTCTTGGTCTCCCCCTACGATTTTTACCCTCCACGCTGCCTTCCAATACTAAATTGGTGATCCCTTGATGCCTCAGGACATGTCCTAGCAACCGATCCCTTCTTCTAGTCAAGTTGTGCCACAAACTCCTCTTCTCCCCAATTCTGTTCAATACCTCGTCATTAGTTATGTGATCTACCCATCTAATCTTCAGCATTCTTCTGTAGCACCACATTTCAAAAGCTTCTATTCTCTTCTTGTCCAAACTATTTATCGTCCATGTTTCACTTCCATACATGGCTACACTCCATACAAATACTTTCAGAAATGACTTCCTGACACTTAAATCTATACTCGATGTTAACAAATTTCTCTTCTTCAGAAACGCTTTCCTTGCCATTGCCAGTCTACATTTTATATCCTCTCTACTTCGACCATCATCAGTTATTTTGCTCCCCAAATAGCAAAACTCCTTTACTACTTTAAGTGTCTCATTTCCTAATCTAATACCCTCAGCCTCACCCGACTTGATTCGACTACATTCCATTATCCTCGTTTTGCTTTTGTTGATGTTCATCTTATATCCTCCCTTCAAGACACCATCCATTCCGTTCAACTGCTCTTCCAAGTCCTTTGCTGTCTCTGACAGAATTACAATGTCATCGGCGAACCTCAAAGTTTTTATTTCTTCTCCATGGATTTTAATACCTACTCCAAATTTTTCTTTTGTTTCCTTTACTGCTTGCTCAATATACAGATTGAGCATAATACGTGATTTATCTGAAAACGACACCTTTCACCACTCAAGATGCAGTACTGGCGTGCAATTTCCAGTCTTCGTCACCGATGAATGGCGGTCAGCATTTGTGCATGGCCAGGCGCCTGCTGCAGAGGCACATACGCAACATCGTTCGCTGAATGGTCGTTGAGGTTACACTGTTGGTAACCCTTTCGTTGTCTGGACGGTCAGCTGCTCAAACAGTAGCACATCTAATCGCCCGTACAGATCTCCAGAGCCGCCGTTCACCCCGTCTTCTATGGCCAGTGGTGCATCACGATTGCCTCGCCACTGCCCTTGAATAGCTCCATTTTGCCACGCATAGTATACTTTAACCATAATGGCATGCGAACAGTTTACAAACTTGGCCGTTTCGACATGCTTCCACCATGGGCCCGACAACAAATGATCTTGCCCTTTCGGACGTCAGATACGTCGCTCCGTTCCCACGTTACAACGACTGCACTGTTTTCCATGTCTCACTCACACATTTTATATACCCTCCTCTGCTAGTATTGGCACCTGCCATTTGTTACTGGTTATTTCATGCGGCGACGAACATAGGCGTAGGTTACATTAATGTGACTGGACTTAGTAGAATGGGTCGCACGAGTGGTCTGTAAGTAATCTCCTGACTAAGCTGATGGCATTTTCGTAGTACTCCACTAATGAGGACCGAAGTCCGCCACTTCCCTTATCTAGGACTGAGCCTATGTGATCATTCCATTTTATGAAATGGATTGTTACACCCAGATATGAGTTGACGGATTCTAGCTGTTATTCATTAATACTGTAGTCATAGGATATTTTGTTCTATTGTTTCACAAAATCCACAGTTTTATATATCTGACCATTTAAGGGGAGTTTCCGGTCTCTTCACCGTCCTGAAAACTTACAAACGTCTGATTGAAAAATGGCTCTGAGCACTATGGGACTTAACATCTATGGTCATCAGTCCCCTAGAACTTAGAACTACTTAAACCTAACTAATCTAAGGACATCACACAACACCCAGTCATCACGAGGCAGAGAAAATCCCTGACCCCGCCGGGAATCGAAACCGGGATCAGTCGTCTGATTGAATTTTCTGCAACTTTTTCAGAAAGTACTTCATTATAGATAACGGTATCGCCGGAAAATTGTCACAATTATTAAAATTATTTGAAAGGTCGTCGCACATCAAAAAAACCTTCTGCATCACCCCAGTTTGCAAAACTCCTGAAGGTAGACGTTGACTGTGGATACTGTATCACAGACACAGTCACTTTGACTGTTCAGATATGTCACTAAATCCGCCCAAAGATGTAAACAACCATGCATGAGCGACGCCTATTAGACGGAGGGAATCCGACAGCCGATCAGTTCCAGCCATTCCACCAGGAAGGAGGTACACAGCTCGTGTTGTCTGTAGTTCAGCCATGCCAATACCGCGAGTCGATCGTGTCCGCATTGTTACTTTGTGCCAGGTAGGGCTCTCAACAAGGGTAGTGTCCAGGCGTTTCGGAGAGAACGAAAGCGATGTTGTTCGGACATGGAGGAGATAGAGAGACAGGAACTGACGATGACATGCCTCGCACAGGCTACTCAAGGGGCACTACTGCAGTGGATGACCGCTACCTACAGATTATGGTTTTGAGGAATTCTTACAGCAACGCCACCATGTTGAATAATGCTTTTCGTGCAGCCCCAGGACGTCGTGTTACGACACAAACTGTGCTCAAGAGGCTGCATGATGCGCAACTTCACTCCCGACGTCCATGACGTGGTCCATCTTTGCAACCACGACACCATGCAGCGCGGTACAGATGGGCCCAACAACATGCAGAATGGACCGCTCAGGACTGGCACCACGTTCTCTTCACGGATGAGTGTCGCATTGCCTTCAATCAGACAATAGTCGGATACGTGTTTGGAGGCAACCCGGTCAGGCTGAACTCCTTACACACTTTCCAGCGAGTGCAGCAAGGTGGAGGTTCCCTGATGATTTGGGGTGGCATTATGTGGGGCCGACGTACGCCGCTGGTGGTCATGGAAGGCGCCGTAACGGCTGTAAATACGTGAATGGCATCCACCGACCGATAATGCAACCATATCGTCAGCATATCTTCCTTGAGGATAACTACATCGGTCGACTAGAGTGGCCAGCATGTTCTCCAAGCATGAACCCTACCGAACATGCCTGGGATGGATTGAAAAGGGCTGTTTATGGACGACGTGACTGATCGACTACTCTGAGATATCTACGCCGAATCGCCGTTGAGGAGTGGGACAATCTGGACCAACGGTGCCTTGATGAACTTGTGGATAGTATGTCACGGCGAGTACAGGCATGCATCAACGCAGGAGAATGTGCTACTGGGTATTAGAGGTACCGATGTGTACAGAAATCAAGACTACCACCTCTGAACGTCTCGCTGCATGGTGGTACAACATGAAAAGTAAGGTTTTCACGAGCAATAAAAAAGGCGGAAGTGATGTTTATGTTGATCTCTAGTCCAATTTTCCGTACAGGTTCCGGAGCTCTCGAAACCGAGGAGACGCAAAACTTTTTTTGATGTGTGTACATCAAGAGCATCGATCGCAGCACTCTTTCCTTAGACACACTTGAAGTCACTTTTACATCTGTCGATGAATTTCCATCCAAGACAACATGCTGTGTCCTCCGTGGCAAGAAATCCCCATTCCAGTCATAAATTTCGATTGAGATGATGCAAAAGAGTTTTGGTGCACGACATCTACTGCAAAAGATAGTAATGGAGGGTTTCGTACACGGTTTCCGGGTTTGCTAGAAGACGACATAAGATTTTGTTAGTGTTGGTATGACATAGTCAAATAACTTTTCGCAGCCTAACACATCACTCACATGTGTTGCTGGACAGAAGGGAAGAGTGTTAGTTAACTTGCTCACGCTGATTAATAAGTGGCGATCTGTAATTATTCAACATGAAGACAACTACGGCAAGTGAAAGAGGGAGAGATGAAGATGGCGATGGGGAATTAATACGTGTGTATGACAAATCCCTTTCCTCTAAATTTTCTTTCTTTCATACCTCCTCCGTATTACCACAGACAACGTGTCACTGATCTCATTTGTACTAAGACTGCAATACTCGCAAGGTGCCTTGTTGTACCCACCGCCCTAAGCGGAACGCCTAAGTTCTGAATAATGTTCACCACCTGCAGTCTTCAATAATTGTTGTTCCCTGCAGAGAAAATAGCAATTACGAAGAGAGTCCGTTATCGTGAGGCTGCAATAAATTGTAGGCGAGGAACTGGTATTGTATAAATAAAGTTTGGATTGGTTGGTTTAAATGGGATGCAACTCCCTTTTTGCTAGCAGAATACGAGAAACTGCACAATTATAGTCCACTTTATGACGTACAAGTAGTTTTCATTTATTCGCACTTCGTGTTTGCGTAGTTACTACATGTTACATGTTCAAAAATACAGAAATTGCTGATTAAATTTTTAGACGGTATCGACCGGGGCAAACACCATGTCTGTCCTCCGAAACTACAGAACCAGCTCTCTTCTTCACAGAAGAACCACTTCGCCCCCCATCTAAGCTAGGCGCGATCCGAAGATCTCAGTCTACACTACTGGACATTAAAATTGTTGCACCACGAAGATGACGTGCTACAGACGCGAAATTTAACCGACAGGAAGAAGGTGCTGTGATATGCAAATGATTAGCTTTTCAGAGCATTCACACAAAGTTGGTGCCGGTGGCGACACCTACAACGTGCTGACACGAGGAAAGTTTCCAACCGATTTCTCATAAACAAACAGCAGTTGACTGGCGTTGCCTGGTGAGACGCTGTTGTGATGCCTCGTGTAAGGAGGAGAAATGTGTACCATCACGTTTCCGACTTTGATAAAGGTCTGATTGTAGCCTATCGCGATTGCGGTTTATCGTATAGCGACATTGCTGCTCGCGTTGGTCGAGATCCAATGACTGTTAGCAGAATATGGAATTGGTGGGTTCAGGATGGTAATACGGAATGCCGTGCTGGATCCCAACGGCCTCGTATCACTAGCAGTTTGAGATGACAGGCATCTTATCCGCATGGCTGTAACGGATCGTGCAGCCACGTCTCGATCCCTGAGTCAACAGATGGGGACGTTTGCAAGACGACAACCATCTGCACGAACAGTTCGACGACGTTTGCAGCAGCATGGACTATCAGCTCGGAGACCATGGCTGCGGTTACCCTTGACGCTGCATCACAGACAGGAGCGCCTGCGGCGGTGTACTCAACGACGAACCTGGGTGCACGAATGGCGAAACGTCATTTTTTCGGATGAATCCAGGTTCTGTTTACAGCATCATGATGGTCGCATCCGTATTTAGCGACATCGCGGTGAACGCACGTCTGAAGCGTGTATTGGTCAGCGCCATACTGGCGTATCACCCGGCGTGATGGTATGGGGTGTCATTGGTTACACGTCTGTCACCTCTTGTTCGCATTGACGGCACTTTGAACAGTGGACGTTACATTTCAGATGTGTTACGACCCGTGGCTCTACCCTCCATTCGATCCCTGTGAAACCCTACATTTCGGCAGGATAATGCACGACCGCATGTTGCAGGTCTTGTACGGGCCTTTCTGGATACAGAAAATGTTCGACTGCTGCCCTGGCCAGCACATTCTACAGATCTCTCACTGAAAACATGTGGTCAATGGTGGTCGAGCAACTGGCTCGTCACAATACGCCAGTCACTACTCTTGATGAACTGTGGTATCGTGTGGAAGCTGCATGGGCAACTGTACCTGTATACGCCATCCAAGCTCTGTTTGACTCAATGCCCAGGCGTATCAGAGCCGTTATTACGGCCAGAGGTGGTTGTTCTGGTTACTGATTTCTCAGGATCTATGCACCCAAACTGCATGAAAATGTAATCACATGTCAGTTCTAGTATAATACATTTGACCAATTACCCGTTTATCACCTGCATTTCTTCTTGGTGTAGCAGGTTTAATGGCCAGTAGCGTATGTTTCCGTCTAGCGATTATTTATTATTCTGCTAGCAGTTAACACTGTTGAAATAATGAAATGATAATCTGATAATGAGAGATGCTCTTATATGTAACGCAAGTGTATTCACTGTTCAGTTTTCATAATATTAGTAACGGAAAATTATCATTTTGGCGCGCTGCTTCCGACCACAGCAGTCAATCGTGGAGAAGGACCACACTTTCGGCAGTATTTCGAACGATTCACGTACCGAATATATCGTCTGTCACCGATACCTCACACCACATGACGTAATCTTCCCACTGCTGCCTTGTCACCTGTTCTGAGATCTTCTAGTAGCGGAACATGATGGCTGTAAAGCCAATAAATAATATTACACAGTTTCTCAGTCAACATCGAATTTCCAAAACCTTACTTAAGCTGAACAGTTTCGGTGAAAAAATTACCATCACCTGATCTCACTACAGGTTAATTCATATGTCCAATTTGAGCTATAAATGTACCCCATATCATAATTAGCTGGACATTTGACGCAGATGTATTGGCATGTCAAAGTTAAAACTAGTATTTTCATAATGTTTCACAAAGTTCATCCGTCCAGTATTGGACAATACATTTTGTAAATACTGGTTCTAACTTCCCACATATGGTATATACTGCAGTTCACTTTGACGTGCCAATACATCTTACGTCCGCTGTCCAGCTAATTAAAATATGGAGTACATTTATAGCTCAAATTGGACACGTGTTTGCCTGTACTGATACATGATGGTAACCTAATTTACCGAAACCGATGAATGTACGTGCAGGTTTTAAAAATCCAGTCTTGGTTGAGAAGTTGTCTTTCTTAGAGTTGAAAAAGTATTAGTTACTAGGGGTACACACATTTATTTTTAACTCAATAATCACAGAAAACTTTTGATTAGGAGTTCCTACGTAAACTACTTCCTTTTCATTGGTGTTGCAGCTATTTCCTTGAGATTTTACTTCTCCTGGTACATATTATAGTTACTCTTTAGCAATCCTCTTTTGTTACGGTTCCCATGTCAAATATCTTGGACTCGCATTCGGGAGGACGACGGTTCAATCCCAGGTCCGGCCATCCAGATTTAGGTTTTCCGTGATTTCCCTAAATCACTCCAGGCAAATGCCGGGATGGTTCCTCTGAAAGGGCACGGCCGACTTCCTTCCCCGCCCTTCCCTAATCCGATGAGACCGATGACCACGCTGTCTGGTCTCCTTCCCCAAAAAACAACAACAACATCAAATATCTTGATCTCGATTTCAAAAAAATGCCTCTAAGCACTATGGGACTTAACATCTATAGTCATCAGTCCCCTAGAACTTAGAACTACTTAAAGCTAACTAACCTAAGGATATCACACAACACCCAGTCATCACGGGGCAGAGAAAATCCCTGACCCCGCCGGGAATCGAACCCGGGAACCCGGGCGCGGGAAGCGAGAACGCTACCGCACGACCACGAGCTGCAGACGATCTCGATTTCAATTTGGGCTTGCGTGAGAAAGTTTCGACAGTTTGCACCATTACGACGAAGAAACTATTTATATAATCGTCATTTGTTTCCATTTTAGACCTCATATTCTTCTTTACATTCCAAATATTCTCGAGAGAAGCAGCTTGGAATTTTTCTTCTTTTTTCGTATTTCCTGAAGTCTTGAAACTTTAAACAGTTTTCATATTTTGAAAATGTAATGACTTATACATTGTTAAGCTTAAGGCTGTTTGAAACTATCTATAGCACTCCAATACCGGAAATCAGACACATAATGCAGAGAGCAGGCAGAAGTGGTTGCGTTTAGGTTACCGCAGGTAAACAGAAACGCAGACGTGCCAACTCTCCCGATTGAAGTGGGAGACTCCAAATTTTTCCTTCTTCCTCCCGATCTCCCGACAGTAAAGACCGATCTCCCGATTTTCAGAGCAGTTTCAATACTTTCCTTACTATTTCAAAATCCTGCGCCTTCGATATATTGGTGGATGACAAGGTATGGCAGCTACTTGTCTATGTTAACTTGGTAGATTGGTGCGGTGGCTGTCGGGAGCGGCAGTAGGCGTAGCTCGCGCTTCGTATCTACAAGGAAGTAAGGAACTTACCGTTGGCAGCGTTCGGACGCAAATGAATATCTTTCAGCTAGTGCCAATTCCCTCCGCTTCTGGTAGCACCAGCGCAATCGTAAAGTTATCGTGAACAAGGAGTAGTCGATAGTTGTTCCAAGCGAAGTGATCAGCATTCTTGTGTCTAAAAGGCAGTGTTGCCAAGTTAGGGGATTTCCCCCTAAATTTAGGGGGAATTAAGCTGCCTAGGGGGAAGTTAGAGAGAGAAATGTTTCAGGGGGAAAAATATTTAGGGTTACTACCCTCCCCTCCCCGCCCCTTCGCTCGACAATTTCATTCTTGACTCCCTTTTACCGCCCCACTACCCCGTTTGCTTACCCGACGGTGTGATAAATTATTTAGGGGAATTTGAAGTGCAATATAGGGGGAAACGGTGCGCGAGGGTTGGCGTCACAGTTACAAGACCATTGTCTAGAACGTAGGATCATTGTGTTCTCAGTTCTGTTGCGCGATTTGTGTACTCAGTAGTAGTTGTTGGCTGCGTAGCTTGGAGGTTTTGATTATTTTTCGTGCAGAATGGCGAAGAAATATGATGTAGTGTTCAGAAACGTGTATAAGGAAGAGTTTCCGTGTTTAAGTGAATCGAGGAAGGGACAAACTTACGCATTTTGTAGTGTATGTAGAGGTGACTTCTCAGTAGCTCATGGCGGGAAATGCGACATGCTTAAACATGTGCAAACTAAAAAACACCAGGAGAGTGTCCATTGTGTAGAACGGAACCAGAAACTTTACTTCTCCTATAAACCCCAAAATGTAGATTCTGTGACGAATGCCGAGGCTTTATTTACCGCATTTATTGTAGAGCATAACTTGCCTATAAACTGTGCCGACCACGCTGGGCCTTTGTTTCCCAAAATGTTTCCCAAAATGTTTCCCGATTCTGAAATTGCGAAACGATATGGGTGCGCCAGAACAGAAACGACCGCTATCCTTAACGGAAATGTGCATGGAAGAAAAAGCGAAAGTTATTGCGCACTTGCAGTCGAATCCATTCACTATTGCTACCGATGGTAGTAATAAAACGGACTTTTAAGTTATATCCTATTATCGTATCGTTCTTCAGCCCTGAACTCCGTGAAATTCAGAATTGACTACTCTCTGTGCCTAATTTAAAAGGGGATGCCACCGGAGCTAATATTGCTGATCTTCTACTTTCAACTTTAGGGGAATTCCGTATTCCATTAAAAAACTGTCTGCCTTTTGGCACCGATAATGCTCCTGTAATGGTAGGGCTAAAAAAGGGTGTCGCGGGATGTTTGAAGCAAGAAATTGCTGACTTAATCATTGTAGGCTGTTCTTGTCACCTAATTAATCTTGGTGCTGAGAAGGGGGCGGCATGTTTGCCTCTGAACGCTGAAGAAAATATTATTTACATATTTTATTATTTGGAAAGGAGTGCAAAGAGGAAAGAAAAATTTAGAAAGTTTCAAACTTTACATGATACAGAATTAAGGAAAATTCTGAAACATGTGCCTACACGATGGTTATCGTTGAAAAGATGTTTGGATAGGATTTTGGAGAAGGGGGACCCTTTGGTTAGTTTGTTCAAGAGTGAAATTGTAAGTAAGGATTCTGAAGTGGAAACTTTGAAGAATTATAAAATTCCAAAACATAATCAAAATGTAGATGTGCCTACTTCATATTACAAGTCCAAGCACTGTAATAAGATTTCACCACACTCCTCACTTAAAAGAAAAAACCAATCATCAGTTTTACAGAAAACCATGGACACTGTGGACCATGCTTTATCATGTGAGGAACGACTGTTCATGTTTCTGTCATCTGTCAAAACACAAATCGAATAAACGTTAATTTGTTTCCTCGGATCGTAATTTCGAACTGTAGTTCTCTCGAGAGTGCTTCATTTGAATTTGTGTGAATCCAAAGAAGCCTGCAGAGCTCATCATTCATATTTTTCAGCATGTTGAATGATAAATTATACAGTCCGAAGGCTCAGGTATGTCCATTATTTAGTATTTACATGTAAATAAGAAAGCAAAGGTAATTGACTTGTTACAGTTATTGAATTATTGCAACTTGAATCGTCAGGGACGTGTTTTAATTCACAATAGTACACCGCTAAAATTCTCATGATTTTTCGCTTTTGAAAGTTGGCATGTCTGGTAACGGTAGAGCCCTGAGAATTGCAGCTGTCCCAGGAAATAAGTTTTACTTCAGAGAAGTAAATGCCTAGACGCCTATACGGTGCTGTAAGGCGTCACAATGAAAGATGGTCACAAAAAGGCACGTCTTAGCAGAGGGTATAATTTTCATACTTGCACCTGAGAACTGCAGTACCCATGGGTGTACATTGGTTCAAATGGCTCTGAGCACTATGGGACTCAACATCTTAGGTCATAAGTCCCCTAGAACTTAGAACTACTTAAACCTAACTAACCTAAGGACATCACACACACCCATGCCCGAGGCAGGATTCGAACCTGCGACCGTAGCAGTCCCGCGGTTCCGGACTGCAGCGCCAGAACCGCTAGACCACCGCGGCCGGCGGTGTACATTGGTTAGAGTGCTACAACACCAGCCCCACTGACGAAAGGCCGCTGGGAGGGGCCAAGTCACGAAAAACACTGCTGTTTCCTGGCCATGAGAGCAGGGGCAGTGACGTTTATCTTATAGCTGAACGCTGTTACTACCAAACTTGGAGTTTAACGTAAAGTCAGACCCATCACTACCTACTGAGTAGAAGGGGAGGAATCTGAATGTGGTTGGCCAGAGGCGCCATGGAGGTGCAGAGCCACACTTCAGAATGGCTGAATCCTGTAAAGTGCCGGGGGATTGGGGGCCGACTTTAGGCAGGGAGAAATAGTGCGCTGCCACAATCCTTTAAAAGATCAATGTTTTGTATTCAGGCGACAGTTTTCAGTCAGATCACAGGGACGCCAACCCTTTGTCGGTCATTGCCAGCATTGAGTCTACTCTGTCAAGTCCGTTTTTCTCACCTGAACTGCTGCTTTCAAAGTTGGCACTTTACAATGCTGCTACTGATTGCTATTTCTGTTAGCTCTCATGCTATGGACTCGGGGAAGAAACTTTATTGTGCGTCCAGTTGCATTCTTTGCTTTTTCTAATGCTTATAACTACACTCCTGGAAATGGAAAAAAGAACGCATTGACACCGGTGTGTCAGACCCACCATACTTGCTCCGGACACTGCGAGAGGGCTGTACAAGCAATGATCACACGCACGGCACAGCGGACACACCAGGAACCGCGGTGTTGGCCGTCGAATGGCGCTAGCTGCGCAGCATTTGTGCACCGCCGCCGTCAGTGTCAGCCAGTTTGCCGTGGCATACGGAGCTCCATCGCAGTCTTTAACACTGGTAGCATGCCGCGACAGCGTGGACGTGAACCGTATGTGCAGTTGACGGACTTTGAGCGAGGGCGTATAGTGGGCATGCGGGAGGCCGGGTGGACGTACCGCCGAATTGCTCAACACGTGGGGCGTGAGGTCTCCACAGTACATCGATGTTGTCGCCAGTGGTCGGCGGAAGGTGCACGTGCCCGTCGACCTGGGACCGGACCGCAGCGACGCACGGATGCACGCCAAGACCGTAGGATCCTACGCAGTGCCGTAGGGGACCGCACCGCCACTTCCCAGCAAATTAGGGACACTGTTGCTCCTGGGGTATCGGCGAGGACCATTCGCAACCGTCTCCATGAAGCTGGGCTACGGTCCCGCACACCGTTAGGCCGTCTTCCGCTCACGCCCCAACATCGTGCAGCCCGCCTCCAGTGGTGTCGCGACAGGCGTGAATGGAGGGACGAATGGAGACGTGTCGTCTTCAGCGATGAGAGTCGCTTCTGCCTTGGTGCCAATGATGGTCGTATGCGTGTTTGGCGCCGTGCAGGTGAGCGCCACAATCAGGACTGCATACGACCGAGGCACACAGGGCCAACACCCGGCATCATGGTGTGGGGAGCGATCTCCTACCCTGGCCGTACACCACTGGTGATCGTCGAGGGGACACTGAATAGTGCACGGTACATCCAAACCGTCATCGAACCCATCGTTCTACCATTCCTAGACCGGCAAGGGAACTTGCTGTTCCAACAGGACAATGCACGTCCGCATGTATCCCGTGCCACCCAACGTGCTCTAGAAGGTGTAAGCCAACTACCCTGGCCAGCAAGATCTCCGGATCTGTCCCCCATTGAGCATGTTTGGGACTGGATGAAGCGTCGTCTCACGCGGTCTGCACGTCCAGCACGAACGCTGGTCCAACTGAGGCGCCAGGTGGAAATGGCATGGCAAGCCGTTCCTCAGGACTACATCCAGCATCTCTACGATCGTCTCCGTGGGAGAATAGCAGCCTGCATTGCTGCGAAAGGTGGATATACACTGTACTAGTGCCGACATTGTGCATGCTCTGTTGCCTGTGTCTATGTGCCTGTGGTTCTGTCAGTGTGATCATGTGATGTATCTGACCCCAGGAATGTGTCAATAAAGTTTCCCCTTCCTGGGACAATGAATTCACGGTGTTCTTATTTCAATTTCCAGGAGTGTATGTGTCAGTGTAGTACTTAGCTTGATTACAAATAAATGGTGTTAATCAGACTGCTGAGTGTCCTTGTCTCCTGCAGCGAGTATCCTATCGAGTCCCAAAATCCACCCAGGTGCCCTGTGACAGTGTTTGGAGATGATCAGTGCAATCAACGTGCATTCACTGGACGTCTGACTTCCTACATTTGCTCCTAACCGCTCGAAAATTGCAGACTGGTCTGTAACCCCCACTCCTCCCTATGTCCTGTGTTACAACACACACAGTGTCAATATTACTAGTCATTGTTATTCAAGAGTACCGATTAATTTCCTCTTCCACTTCAGAATTATCTTGTGCAGAGCTTGAAAGTGACTACCATTGTTATGTTGTCGAGGCGAAGTATTCTGCTGTTTAAAGTTGAAACTTTGTTTTCAATTATTCACAAGACTGGTTGTTCACAATTATCCATAAGACAGATAAGTGTTTCACGATCCATCCCCTAGTAAGGGGCTCTCATGTGCTCAATGTTTATTGCGCAATAATATTGTGTAAATATATTGCGCGAAGGTGGAAACCATGAATGGCACAATATTATTGCGCAGTATTTATGCCCGGAACGCGTGAGTTTGAACTCTCTTCGTAGCCAACATGGCGGCGCTCGATGATATAGAACTTGAATGTACTGCGATTGGTATCGCTATGTGCCGCAAAAGGAAAGCAAGAGGAAGCAGCGATGGGCGAAAACTTGGCTTGGAAGGTGTTGTTCACATGGCCATTTGAACATGGTAACAGAACTTTAAGCAGAGCAGGATGACTATCTGTATTTAAGAATGAACGAAAAATCTTTCAATGAATTAGTGAACTGCGTTACACCTTATCTACAGAGAAAGTTACTGATCATATACTCCACCGATTTCACTTTGCACAATGCTGGTAGCGATCTGTAAAAGAGAAGGTTAGTGGGATAAGCTATTGTAAAGGCTGTCACGTATTTCTGCAATAAATAATACAATCTTCTGAAACGAACAAACAAGCAGTTGCAGTTTTAGAGCCTCGCACTTTTGTCGAATGATTGTACAGATAGTTACTGAATAAGTATTAAATATATAATGAAACTACTCCCCTGAATGAACTTCAACAGATGATTCCTTTCATCTGTCTTTCGTTGTATATTCATACGGCGTCGCTGTATCAGTTGTTTGCATGTCCGCAAATGACAGTCTGGGCAGGAACTGCCGTATATTGCATGATATAATCCTTACGGTATAACATGTGGAGCTAGTTTCAATATTTCTAAAAGTCTGCTGTCTCATTCAGAATATTGCGCTAACCGTCAATACCGCTCTCAGACGGTCTGTATTATTGCGTAATGTTCAATATCGCGCAATAAATATTGTGTGAGGGGCCTTTTGTGCCTGCGTCTCCCGTAAATGCCCACGGTGGGTCGTTCACTAGCGGAATTTGTCTGTGACGTCACCCGCACAGCCTCACGCTCCGAATGCAGTGCGCCTTCAACAATGCTGGCCGCATTTTCCGCAGGTCAGTTCGAGCGGGGCACCCTAGAATACCGCGCTCGCATTGTAAACACCACAGAGAATGCGACGGTGCAACTCGTTCGACACGCCGCAAGATACTCGCTCCTTGACGCTGCAGTTGTTAAGACCCATACCACAGGCACGACGGGTCCCATGCAGTCTGTGGCACATAGTGAGTATTTGATTACAGTGATTTTCTTCGGTCTTCACATCTGCGCACGACTACACGTCGAAGGTGTTTTCATTTTAGAGTATCACCTCTCCTTTCGCTATACTATATGGTACCTGCACGATTTCGATATCCATACCCTCAAAACCTTTGCGGAGTTCTTCACATCGTAAGACGTATCCTTTTCCATTCGCGTCTGGATTGCAGGAATGGATGAATTATTGCTTGATACTCTCTGTGCGTGTTCTTTAGTGCAACTTTCTCTTCCCGGTCCTTATGGGAGCGGTACATAGGACCCTAGTATTCCTTAATTAATGCCGGATCTCAAATACTTATGAGCAAGCTCTCAGGTGGTAGATGCATTCTATCATCCGAGTGTCTGCCAGTTACGACTGCGAGGTGCCCGGGTGGAGAACATTTGGTACCTCTTTCATTCTGGCGAATTTTGCATGAGAAGTAGACGTGCACTCGATCCACTCCTTACCTACCACCTAATTAATTATGCGCACAACGGTAACGAAAGGAATTGACGGAGGACCCTGTTAGTTGGTAAAATGAGTGCACATTCACAATAATTTAATAAAAAACGTAATCTACTCCGTAAGAAAAGGGAATTTCATCATACTAAACGACAGGAAATGGGATTCTGCATCTATCTACGAAATAATATGCAGATTAAATATTATAATGAGATTTAATATAAATCGAAACAGAAAGGCACTTGATTGTCGATACCAACAGTAGGTTAAAGGCTGGGGTATACTGAACCATTACGAGAGTTGGCTTGAGAACAAGCGGCTCCTACTCTCTGTGATGCAATAGATTGACGATAACGATTGGAGGTCCTAATGAATCAAATATTACTCCCCCAACTATAATGCAGTATCGCGATTAGTAATGAGAGCTCAAATGGGAACACATGGCGAAACAAACAAGTTGAGCTTGTAGTAAAGCGAGCGTGCGCGCTGCTTAGGACTTCAGTATAGCACTGATAGGTCCTACAATGCCGGAGCCGCAAAATACTTCACCAGACCTGAAATCTGTAGCAGGTCGTCGGTAGGCAGCGTTCTGATGATGTAGGCGCCGACTCCTGCTGTGCAGCAACTCTGCTTCAACCCGTGGCTTCAAATGCTGTCCGAGAATTCTAACTTCTGCTAGCGTGGCCGAAGCAGAGAAACTTCTGGGTGCACGAGGGTGCATCTCCAGGAAGAGAGACAGCAAAATCACCTAAACTCGCCCTGTCGGTACACGTGCGAAAACCCAGAGTAGGCATCTGGCTCTTAAGTCGCAGAATGAAACTGCAGTATGATCGAAGTCATGCTCCACGATGATTCCGAAAAAGTGCGACTAAGTCGCAAGACCGTCCGATTCCGACGAAGATCAGATCCCGGATGCCATGCACCCACGCAATACAAGAGCGAAGCCAACGTTATTGAACGCTCCACCACGCTCGAAAAGCTGCGAATCAGCATTCAGTGCTGACTCCAAAATTCCCCACACTATCTCAGAACATCATTCTCGCCAATAGCGATCGTTCCCTCCAAATTCGTGCAGGGCTTTATGATGGCAACTGGTCTCAGTTTAAGTTGACATACCTCTGCTATCTAGCTGGGGCCACTGAACTTGTATTTGACGGGCTACGAAAGCAGCGTGCCAAGACCACCGGCCAGACAGTCGCACCTGACAGAGCACAGTCCACAAGAATCAGTCAGTCGCTGCCAGCAGTCTTCGTTCCAGACGCAGCGAAACGGCAAACACACAAACTCTGGCGACACTCAGGTGGCCCACGGGTCGTTTCGGCCTCCATACAAAAGGCGAAACTCGACCGAGGTCAATCGCCCCGCCAGGCTCTCAAGGCCATTGAGTACGACCCCCCCCTCTCTCTCTCTCTCTCTCTCTCTCTCTCTCTCTCTCTCTCTATTCGCGGGAGTGCAGACCCCCCCACGAAAACCCAGTGTGTCACGTCCTCTTGAGCTCGCCTCGCAAAAAGCCACAGAGGGAAGTAACAGAGAAAACTAAAAGCAAGAGCACATACCGTTCCCACCAAGCATAGCAATCAAGTGTAAAGTTATTTGAGCTCTCAGTACAAATACTCTCATCAGAATAACCTAACCTTATTCGGCCCGTTCCCACCGTGAAATGATGTAAAACATTAATGAAGTTGATCACAATAAGAGGCAACGTGCAAAAAATAAATAAATAAATAAAAAATAAAAAAAAACATGGAATCTCTCACGATTTCCAACACTTCGAGTTAAACGAAACCTGTGGTGATTCGGGCAGCACTTCTTCATATGCGCACAATATGCCCTCTTAATCGTATTTTGTAAGGGTTCCACACACATGAACAACATTGTAGAATGAGTCGCAAGTGTGTTTTGTAAACAAACTTCTGTTTATAAACTAATTAGATTTTCACAGTATCCTATAAATAAACCAGTGTTTGGCACATAGTTCGCTTCAAAATGGAGTCTATTTAATCGTTACATTATTTTCATACCCCTATAAATCGCCGCACCCAAGTATTTCTGCGAGCTGTCTGATTAAAGATGTTGCTCATGGACATAGTGGTTAGAGTTATGTACGGTACCACATCCACCCTGCCCACTTCGTGTCTCGCGTGCTATCCTATATGGGGCACGTGTTAGCCTGACTTGCTCACGCAGTACGTGAACACACTACTATGAATCCTTGAATTATTACAGATGATTAACATTTCCATACCACAAGAATGCACTATCTAACGGGTATTCGTTTCAATGGTACTGTGTTTGTTTTTACCACTACAATGACACTAGTTGCGGGATAGCCGCTTCTGACCCAGAATGGCGTGTGTGGGAGGCAGGGGAATGCACAGTGCAATGGGGGGGTGCAAAGTCAAGAATACTGACTCAATAAAACTTATTTATTATTCATCGCCGGTTGGAGTGGCCGTGCGGTTCTAGGCGCTGCAGTCTAGAACCGAGCGACCGCTACGGTCGCAGGTTCGAATCCTGCCTCGGGCATGGATGTGTGTGATGTCCTTAGGTTAGTTAGGTTTAAATAGTTCTAAGTTCTAGGCGACTGATGACCTCAGAAGTTAAGTCGCATGGTGCTCAGAGCCATTTGAACCATTTATTATTCATCATATAGTAGGTCATGGCTGCAACCCAGGTGCTGGCGGTTGTTAGCAGCACTGAGTCAGTCTGGTGAGGTAGCAGAATGCTGAGACAGCAGCAGCTGGTGGTAATGGCAGCTTGGTTGATGCAAGACGGGGGGAATGCGAGCTTACGACTGGACTGGCGTACTCTGCCCAGAGCCTAAGGCTCCTAGCAGGCTCCCTGAGGCGCACCCAGGAAGCTCGATGGCTGGCTGGTGTATCAGGTGATGGAGCCCAATGGGAGGTCTCGCCTAGGCAGTACTAGTTCAGAGTCTGGAACTGACAGGACTAGCTGATGGCTTGCAAACCAGCGGCTTCACCTAGTTAATGGTGGTGCTTCATGAAGCGTTAGTTGCTCATCCAACTGATGACTGGCATGGAGACTGTCAGATGATCACACAGTGACGATGGAATAAATCTACTGGTTGAACTTAGAACATGTTCGGTTGACATGGCTTGCGATACCTCAGTTCATATGAAGTAGCTGGTGTTGAAACATTGTTTTATGGTGCACCAGTAGCAACCTAGCCACCACCATGGTAGACTGCTGCATTACAGACAGAGCGAGATGGCGCAATGGTTAGACACTGGACTCGCATTCGGGAGGACGACGGTTCAATCCCGCGTCCGGCCATCCTTATTTAGGTTTTCCGTGATTTCCCTAAATCGCTCCAGGGAAATGACGGGGTGGTTCCTTTCAAAGGGCACGGCCGACTTCCTTCCCCGCTTTTCCCCAATCCGATGAGACCGATGACCTCGCTGTCTGGTCTCCTTCCTCAAAACCAACCAACCAACTGCTGCATTACAGAATGATATGCCAGTGTTATAGCAGCAACCAACTAAAAAATTATGCAGGTAGTGTCTGTGCAGGATACTGTAGCTGGTGTACAGTGACAGTTTTCGTCCCAAGCGCTGGGAAAGTTCACTCGTTTGTTCGGAAGGGGAGGCTGATTAGCGTGGCGCTGTGCCGACAGAATCGAGGTGCACACCCTTCAATTTCCTCAAACGATATTACAGAAACAATCAGGTAAAAAGAATAAAATAAAACTGTGTTACTTATAGCTTTACATGTCAGCTTCATGATTATGTGCACATCAATTTATTAATGGTAACAGTTATTTTGAGAACTTCATTTAAGTAAGACACTGTGCGAAATTCAAAAAAGTGTGCAGTGAAAAATAGAGCTCGCTATAATTTTGCGTTTGGTGCATATTACATGATATATTCCTGCATATGAAATTTAGCTAACATATTGAATTTTTCTTTAGTCTTTGGTGTTTAGAGACCTCCACCAATCTCGAGAAAATTGATTTTACGTAGCATACGTATTTGCCATCGCAGGTGCCAGCCATAAAGTCAGAATGGAATATCTACAACATTCCTCATATTTCATTGCATGTAAAGAAGATAATATTTTGCCATTTGGGTATTATCCACCTTGTTACGCCACTAACTACAGCATATACACTATGTGATCAAAAGTATCCGGACACCCAAAAAACATACTTTTTCATATTAGCTGCATTTAGCTACAAAATAGCAGGTCAGCAACTGGAAGCAGTTAATACCATAAATTATCTGGGAGTACGCATTAGGAGTGATTTAAAATGGAATGATCATATAATGTTGATTGTCGGTAAAGCAGATGCCAGACTGAGATTCATTGGAAGAATCCTAAGGAAATGCAATCCGAAAACAAAGGAAGTAGGTTACAGTACGCTTGTTCGCCCACTGCTTGAATACTGCTCAGCAGTGTGGGATCCGTACCAGATAGGGTTGATACAAGACATAGAGAAGATCCAACGGAGAGCAGCGCGCTTCGTTACAGGATCATTTAGTAATCGCGAAAGCGTTACGGAGATGATAGATAAACTCCAGTGGAAGACTCTGCAGGAGAGACGCTCAGTAGCTCGGTACGGGCTTTTGTCAAAGTTTCGAGAACATACCTTCACCGAAGAGTCAAGCAGTATATTGCTCCCTCCTACGTATATCTCGCGAAGAGACCATGAGGATAAAATCAGAGAGATTAGAGCCCACACAGAGGCATACCGACAATCCTTCTTTCCACGAACAATACGAGACTGGAATAGAAGGGAGAACCGATAGAGGTACTGAAGGTACCCTCCGCCACACACCGTCAGGTGGCTTGTGGAGTATGGATGTAGATGTAGATGTAGATGTAGATTGTTCTGCTCCATATCAGCGACCTCAGTTGTCGTTATACATCGTGAGAGAGTAGAATGGGGGGCTCCGTGGAACTCACGGACTTCGAATGTACTCAGGTGATTAGGTGTCACTTGGGTCGTATGTCTGTACGCGAGATTTCCACACTCCTAAACATCCCTACGTCCACTGTTTCCGATGTGATACTGAAGTGGAAACGTGAAGGAACACAGCACAAGAGCGTTCAGGCTAATCTCGTCTGTTGACTGACAGAGACCGCCGACAGTTGGAGATTGTAATGTGTAATAGGCAGACATCTATCCAGACTATCACAGGGGAATTCCAAACTGCACCAGGATCTACTGCAAGCACTATGGCAGTTAGGCGGAGGTACGAAAACTTGGAATTAATGGTAGAGCGTCTGCTCGCAGGCCACACATCACGCCGGTAAATTCCAAACAACGCCTCGCTTGGTGTAAGGAACGTAAACACTGGGTGACTGAAAAGTGGAAACACGTTGTGTGGAGTGACGAATGACGGTACACAATATGGCGATCGGATGGCAGGGTTTGGAAATGGCGAATGCCTGGTGAACGTCATCTGCCAGCGTGTGTAGTGCCTACAGTAAAATTCAGAGGCGGTGGTGTTATGGTGTGGTCGTGTTTTTCGTGGAGGGGGCGCTACACTATCACAGTATAGGCCTACAGTGATGTTTTTAAGGACCTTCTTGCTTCCCACCGTTGAAGAGCAATTCGAGGATGGTGATTGCATCTTTCAATACGATCGAGTACCTGCCTTTGGCGGAGTGGTTACACGATAATAACATCCCTGTAATGGATTGGCCTACACAGTCCTGACCTGAATTCTATAGAGCACCTTTGGGATGTTTTGGAACGGCGACTTCGTGCCAGGCCTCACCGACCGACATCTATACCTCTCCTCAGTGCAGCACTCCATGAAGAATGGGCTGCCATTCCCCAAGAAACCTTCCAGGACCCGATTAAACGTATGTCTGCGAGAGTGGAAGTCTCATCAAGGCTAAGGGTGGGCCAACACCATACTGAATTCCAGCATTACCGATGGAGGGCGCCACGAACTTTTAAGTCATTTTCAGCCAGGTGTCCAGATACTTTTTATCACGTAGTGTATCAATGAAAGGGCCATTGATAGCTAGCCAGTGAAAGAAGAAATACTGTGGTATTTGGAAGAACATAAGTGAAGACATTACGACAGGTTTATTTTTGTAAAAAGGATTTGTTTTTTTTATAAGCTATTAACCTTAACTGTCCTCAGTTCCTCACTTATTAAACTTAATAAACCACTGTTTCAGAATTCTCTCGCAATTGCGTCTGCACAATATATTAGCGAGAAGACGTTTCTTGGCAATAGAAACAAATTTTAACGTTGCAGCAAGAGAAACGTAGGTTTTACTCAAAATTCGCCACTCATGACCTTCTCTGAAAGTTACAAATGATTAACAAGTCGGGCAAAAATAAATGGCTGCTTCTGTTGCATTTTCAGCGTAATTCTTTTCAGATACTAACCAAAGCTGAGGTGACACATCGTTCTGGATGACCACAATGCAAGTGTGGACGTGGAGATGCTCTACTTCATATTTACAAAAAATATGAGTGTAGGCTTCCGTTTAGAGCAGCATTCACCATACAGTGCCTGCTGGCAGTCACCACACTACTGCTCTCCAATGCTTGCCCTCCTGACTGCACATCTACCAGCCTCGTTATTCTGCTTGCACTTCTAGTTCGCTCGGATACCCCTTGTCTGGCTGCTCTGATCTGCCCACGACCGATGCCACAATCTTCAGAGGATGGCCACTTTCCGCTATCTGGATTAAAATAAGTGTAATTAGAAGAGTGTACCTCGAGTAAAGATTGTTATTACTCTCATATACACAGGGAAATCTCGACCATCCATTGAAACTGCTCTCAACCTACCCCGCTTAGTTAATCGAAATAACGATAGAGGACAATAAATACAGGACTTTACAGATGGACACACTACGAGAGGCTCAGCCGGGGAATAACTTCTGCCAAATGGGTTGCGCTAACACCTCCGCAAAAGTGAGTGATTATGATGCGAAAATGGCGTCGGACCGCGCGAGCATTCGAGCCGCCGAATGTGTGAAACGGTGCGATGTAGTTCACCTGTCGTATCTGCGCGGCGTTGTCGGATTATTCCGCTGCCAGCACACCCACCTAGTGCTGGCAAGTGAGATTATTAGTGGAAAACTATAATATTAAATACGGAAGAAACCTTGCCTATGACGAAAAAGAGACAGTAATAATTAATATTTGGAAAGCCATATTCACGGAGAATTTCACCGGTAGTGTAAATAATTGAGGAGTATTCAGACTACACTCGAATGTCACGGCATTTTGATTATATCGTGGGGCTATAAAACTTGTTTCCTGATTGATTTCCACTAGTTTGCGACGACTTGTTTGTTACTTTCAGGTAAGAAAACAAATGATAAATCAGCATTTTCTTCCTTCATTACCATATTAATAATAATAATAATAATAAACAAACACACTAAACAAGAAGATTACATATTGAATAACCACAGTGACTCCATAGAAGCGATGGAAAAAACAGATGCCTATAAATATCTAGGATACAGACAGAAAATAGGAATAGATAATACAAATATTAAAGAAGAACTAAAAGAAAAATATAGACAAAGACTAAAAAAATATAGACAAAGACTAACAAAAATACTGAAAACAGAATTGACAGCAAGAAACGAGAAAAAAGCTATAAATACTTACGCTATACCAATATTGACCTACTCATTTGGAGTAGTGAAATGGAGTAACACAGACCTAGAAGCACTCAATACACTTACACGTTCACAATGCCACAAATATAGAATACATCACATACATTCAGCAACAGAAAGATTCACATTAAGCAGAAAGGAAGGAGGAAGGGGATTCATTGACATAAAAAACCTACATTATGGACAGGTAGACAATTTAAGAAAATTCTTTCTAGAACGAGCAGAAACTAGCAAAATACACAAAGCAATCACTCATATAAATACATCGGCTACACCACTGCAATTTCATAACCACTTCTACAACACTTTAGATCACATAACATCAACAGATACGAAGAAAGTAAATTGGAAAAAGAAAACACTACATGGCAAGCACCCGTATGATCTAACACAGCCACACATCGATCAAGACGCATCCAACACATGGCTAAGAAAAGGCAATATATACAGTGAGACGGAAGGATTCATGATTGCAATACAGGATCAAACAATAAACACCAGATATTACAGTAAGCATATTATTAAAGATCCCAACACCACAACAGATAAATGCAGACTTTGCAAACAACAAATAGAAACAGTAGATCACATCACAAGTGGATGTACAATACTAGCAAATACAGAATACCCCACAAGACATGACAATGTAGCAAAAATAATACATCAACAGCTTGCCTTACAACATAAACTTATAAAACAACACGTTCCCACATACAAGTATGCACCACAAAATGTACTGGAGAATGATGAATACAAATTATACTGGAACAGAACCATTATAACAGATAAAACAACACCACATAACAAACCTGACATCATACTCACCAATAAAAAGAAGAAAGTAACACAACTAATCGAAATATCCATACCCAATACAACAAATATACAAAAGAAAACAGGAGAAAAAATTGAAAAATACATCCAACTGGCTGAGGAAGTCAAGGACATGTGGCATCAGGATAAAGTTGACATTATACCAATTATACTATCTACTACAGGAGTCATACCACACAGTATCCACCAGTACATCAATGCAATACAGCTACATCCAAACTTATGTAAACAATTACAGAAATCCGTAATTATTGATACATGTCCAATTACCCGAAAGTTCCTAAATGCAATATAACATATACCGTACAGTTAAAAGGAAGTGACGCTTGATCAAGGTCCGCGTCACTTTCCATTTTTAACCAGACTTAACGTCTGAGAAAGTAAAGAAATAATAATAATAATAAACTTCTTATGTGGAGCATAGGGCTGCAACGTACCATAACTATATATAATTACTCTTTCGCATTTCTTAAGGATCAGTAACATCTGAATGCTCAAGTTGTGCCACTTGCAGTGATTATACACTCCTGGAAATTGAAATAAGAACACCGTGAATTCATTGTCCCAGGAAGGGGAAACTTTATTGACACATTCCTGGGGTCAGATACATCACATGATCACACTGACAGAACCACAGGCACATAGACACAGGCAACAGAGCATGCACAATGTCGGCACTAGTACAGTGTATATCCACCTTTCGCAGCAATGCAGGCTGCTATTCTCCCATGGAGACGATCGTAGAGATGCTGGCTGTAGTCCTGTGGAACGGCTTGCCATGCCATTTCCACCTGGCGCCTCAGTTGGACCAGCGTTCGTGCTGGACGTGCAGACCGCGTGAGACGACGCTTCATCCAGTCCCAAACATGCTCAATGGGGGACAGATCCGGAGATCTTGCTGGCCAGGGTAGTTGACTTACACCTTCTAGAGCACGTTGGGTGGCACGGGATACATGCGGACGTGCATTGTCCTGTTGGAACAGCAAGTTCCCTTGCCGATCTAGGAATGGTAGAACGATGGGTTCGATGACGGTTTGGATGTACCGTGCACTATTCAGTGTCCCCTCGACGATCACCAGTGGTGTACGGCCAGTGTAGGAGATCGATCCCCACACCATGATGCCGGGTGTTGGCCCTGTGTGCCTCGGTCGTATGCAGTCCTGATTGTGGCGCTCACCTGCACGGCGCCAAACACGCATACGACCATCATTGGCACCAAGGCAGAAGCGAGTATCATCGCTGAAGACGACACGTCTCCATTCGTCCCTCCATTCACGCCTGTCGCGACACCACTGGAGGCGAGCTGCACAATGTTGGGGCGTGAGCGGAAGACGGCCTAACGGTGTGCAGGACCGTAGCCCAGCTTCATGGAGACAGTTGCGAATGGTCCTCGCCGATACCCCAGGAGCAACAGTGTCCCTAATTTGCTGGGAAGTGGCGGTGCGGTCCCCTACGGCACTGCGTAGGATCCTACGGTCTTGGCGTGCATCCGTGCGTCGCTGCGGTCCGGTCCCAGGTCGACGGGCACGTGCACCTTCCGCCGCCCACTGGCGACAACATCGATGTACTGTGGAGACCTCACGCCCCACGTGTTGAGCAATTCGGCGGTACGTCCAACCGGCCTCTCGCATGCCCACTATACGCCCTCGCTCAAAGTCCGTCAACTGCACATACGGTTCACGTCCACGCTGTCGCGGCATGCTACCAGTGTTAAAGACTGCGATGGAGCTCCGTATGCCACGGCAAACTGGCTGACACTGACGGCGGCGGTGCACAAATGCTGCGCAGCTAGCGCCATTCGACGGCCAACACCGCGGTTCCTGGTGTGTCCGCTGTGCCGTGCGTGTGATCATTGCTTGTAAAGCCCTCTCGCAGTGTCCGGAGCAAGTATGGTGGGTCTGGCACACCGGTGTCAATGTGTTCTTTTTTCCATTTCCAGGAGTGTAGTTTCAACAACTCCTTTAATAACAGCTGCTGTGTTATGTTCTGATATGCAATTTATTAAATAATGGCAGCTGTTCCATCAATGGCTATAATGACTTCAACCAAAGATGGTCCTCATTGTTCTCTTTTTGCTCACGGTGCACAATTTTGATCTCTCTCTCTCTCTCTCTCTCGTTAGAGAAAGTAGTCCATCGTGTTTCTGTTTACTTTTATTTCGTCTCGTTGCAACAGTTGCTTTTACGAGCCCGAGGTGATGCTATCTGTGTGGATTGTTTGCTACTCGCAAAATCAGCAGCATGACCGGCTCAGACTCTGAAACAACAGGACGCCAAAGTTCAGGCTTACAGCTGACATCAGCACTAGTGCCAATGACAGTCCTTCAACTGATACTGACAATAAGTACTTGCATAATTATAACAAAACCAAATGCTGTGTTGGAATCCAATGTTGTTTATTCAACACATACTATAAGCTGAAACACCAAATAGTGTCATCTACAGGCCCATGCATGTGCAAACACACGCAGCATGATACAAGAGTATGACAGCAAATACAGCATAAATCATAATTTTTGACTGAAAAAGGGACAAATCACATCATAAAATTGTTGTTGTCTTCAGTCCAGAGACTGCTTTGATGCAGCTCTCCATGCTACTCTATCCTGTGCAAGCTTCTCCATGTACCAGTACCTACTGCAACCTACATCCTTCTGAATCTGTTTAGTGTATTCATCTCTTGGTCTCCCTCTACGATTGTTACCCTCCACACTGCCCTCCAATACTAAATTTGTGATCCCTTGATGCCTCAGAATATGTCCTACCAACTGATCCCTTCTTCTAGTCAAGTTGTGCCACAAATTTCTCTTCTCCCCAATTCTATTCAATACCTCCTCATTAGTTATGTGAGCTACCCGTCTAATCTTCAGCATTCTTCTGTAGCACCACATTTCGAAAGCTTCTATTCTCTTCTTGTCTAAACTATTTATCGTCCACGTTTCACTTCCATATGTGGCTACACTCCATACAAATAGTTTCAGAAACAACTTCCTGACACTTAAATCTATACTAGATGTTAACAAATTCCTTTTCTTTAGAAACGCTTTCCTTGCCATTGCCAGTCTACATTTTATATCCCCTCTACTTCGACCATCGTGAGTTATTTTGCTCCCCAAATAGCAAAACTCATCTACTACTTTAAGCGTCTCATTTCCTAATCTAATTCCCGCAGCATCACCCGCTTTAATTCGACTGCATTCCATTATCCCCGTTTTGCTTTTGTTGATGTTCATCTTATATCCTTCTTTCAGGACACTATCCAATCCGTTCAACTGCTCTTCCAGGTCCTTTGCTGTCTCCGACAGAATTACAATGTCATCAGCGAACCTTATTTCTTCTCCATGGATTTTAATTCCTACTCGGAGTTTTTCTTTTGTCTCCTTTACTGCTTCCTCAATATACAGATTGAATAACATCGGGGATAGGCTACAACCCTGTCTCACTCCCTTCCCGACCACTGCTTCCCTTTCATGCCCCTCGACTCTTACAACTGCCATCTGGTTTTTGTACAAATTGTAAATAGCCTTTCGCTCCCTGTATTTTACCCCTGCCACCTTCAGAATATGAAAGAGAGTATTCCAGTCAACATGGTCAAAAGCTTCCTCTAAATCTACAAATGCTAGAAAAATAGGTTTGCCTTTCCTGGATGTGTCTTCTAAGATAAGTCGTAGGGTCAGTATTGCCTCACGTGTTCCAATATTTCTACGGAATCCAAACTGATCTTTCCTGAGATCGGCTTCTACCAGTTTTTCCATTCGTCTGTAAGGAATTCGTGTTAGTATTTTGCAGCCGTGGCTTATTAAACTGATAGTTCGGTAATTTCCACATCTGTCAACACCTGCTTTCTTTGGGATTGGAATTATTATATTCTTCTTGAAGCCTGAGGGTATTTCGCCTGTCTCATACATCTTGCTCAAGCTCTTTCAGTGCTCTGTCAAACTCTTCACGCAGTATCATATCTCCTTTTTCATCTTCGTCTACATCCTCTTCCATTTCCATAATATTGTCCTCAAGTACATCGCCCTTGTATAGACCCACTATATACTCCTTTCATCTTTCTGCTTTCCCTTCCTTGCTTAGAACTGGGTTTTCATCTGAGCTCTTGATGTTCATGCAAGTGGTTCTTTTTTCTCCAAAGGTCTCTTTAATTTTCCTGTAGGCAGTATCTATCTTACCCCTAGTGAGATAAGCCTCTACATCCTTACATTTGTCCTCTAGCCATCCCTGCTTAGCCATTTTGCACTTCCTGTCGATCTCATTTTTGAGACGTTTGTATTCCTTTTTGCCTGCTTCATTTACTGCATTTTTATATTTTCTCCTTCCATCAATTAAATTCAATATCTCTTCTGTTACCCAAGGATTTCTATTACCTACTTGATTCTCTGCTGCTTTCACTATTTCATCTCTCAAAGCTACCCATTCTTCTTCTACTGTATTTCTTTCCCCCATTCTTGTCAATCGTTCCCTAATACCCTTTCTGAAACTCTCTAGAACCTCTGGTTTTGTCAGTTTATCCAGATCCCATCTCTTTAAATTCCCACCCTTTTGCAATTTCTTCAGTTTTAATCTACAGTTCATAACAAATATATTATGGTCAGAGTCCACATCTGGTTCCTAAACCTGTCTTGCCGTTATCTGACACCTTCTAGTATTTCCAGGCTTCTTCCTTGTATACAACCTTCTTTTATGATTCTTGAACCAAGTGTTAGCTATGATTAAGTTATGCTCTATGCAAAATTCTACCAGGCGGCTTCCTCTTTCATTCCTTAACTCCATTCCATAATCACCTACTATGTTTCCTTCTCTTCCTCTTCCTATTATCGAATTCCAGTCGCCCATGACTATTAAATTTTCGTCTCCTTTCACTATCTGAATAATTTCTTTTATCTCATCATACACTTCATCAATCTCTTCGTCATATGCGGAACTAGTTGGCATATAAACTTGTACTACTGTGGTAGGCAACAATCCGTTCACTATGCTGTTTGTAGCAGCTCACCCGCATTCCTCCTTTTTGTATTCATTATGAAACCTACTCCTGTATTACCCCTATTTGATTTTGTATTTATAACCCTGTATTCACCTGACCATAAGTCTTGTTCATCCTGCCACCGAACTTCACTAATTCCCACTGTATCTAACTTTAACCTATCCATTTCCCTTTTTAAATTTTCTAACTTATCTGCCCGATTAAGGGATCTGACATTCCACACTCTGACTCGTAGTACGCCAGTTTTCTTTCTCCTGATGTCCTTGGGAAAAATTTTGGCTGTAGTTTCCCCTTGCTTTCAGCCGTTCAGAGTACCAGCACAGCAAGGCCGGTTTGGTTAGTGTTACAAGGCCAGATCAGTCAATCATCCAGATTGTTGCCCCTGCAACTATTGAAAAGGCTGCTGCCCCTCTTCCAGGAACCACACGTTTGTCTGGCCTCTCAACAGATACCCCTCCGTTGTGGTTACACCCACGGTACGGCTATCTGTTATAGCTGAGGCACGCAAGCCTCCCCACCAACGGCAAGGTCCATGGTTCATGGGGGGGGGGGGGGCATGAAATTACATAATAAAAATATACTATTATTATCCTTACAAATCAAAATCATCTAACTTATATTGCAATTTTTTTAAAATCCCATGGAAACATAACCAGTGACGTAATGGACCTGAGGGGGAACCCTCATGTACAGTGAGTTGCACTAGCAAAGCAATCAGTCACATCTATCCCTCATCGGAAAACCTACAGACATAGGGTATACCAATAATGGAAAACGAAACAAACTAATAAACATTATACCAGACAGCTGGAGTGGACAGATGCAACACAAACATGATGAACAAACATTCACTTAAAAGTAAAAAAAGAAGAAGAAAAAGTTGCCAACATTTGTAACATCCACCACCAAAATTGTTTTACATCCAGTAGATTTCTTGGAATTAATAGATTTCTTGGAATTAATAGATTTCTTGGAATTAATAGATTTCTTGGAATTAGTGGGAACATTGGTGACGTGCTTGGTTGTTTCTTTGGAGAAATTGCGTCCAGGCCCTTTTATGTACGCAAGTTACACATTTGCTAACCTAGTGTCCATTTGTATGCCGTGTTTTATTTTATTGTTCGTGTTTTTGATGTCATTAGAGCATATATTATTTCGGTGGGTTTGTATTTTCCAGTGAACGTATGTTCATTAGCTTTGTGTTGCATTTGTCCACTCCAGCCGTTTGGTATTATGTTACTAGTTTGTTTCGGGTTTTACTATTAGTATATTCCATATTTGTAGGCGTTCCGGTGATCGATATGTGACTTCGATTGCTTTGCTGGTGTAACTCATTGAACGTGCGGGTTCCCCTCAAGTCCATTACGCCATTGGCGTGTGTTTCCATTGGATTTAAAGAAAATTGCAATGGAAGTTAGATGCTGAGTTTTGTTTTGTATGGGTAATAATAGCGTATTTTTTATGTAATTTTATGATGTGATTTACCCCCATTTTAGTCTCTGTGTGTTTTCACATGCAGAAGCCTGAAGGTGAACTATGTGGTGTCGAAACACCTAGCATGTATTGAACAAACGACGTTGGATTCCAGTGCAACTGTTAGTTTTGTTACTCACTTGGGTGAGTAAACCTCAAGGTAGCTCGGAGAATGTCGAGGCGGTATTCCAGTTCCCGCCAGGTGTCTACATCTACATCCATACTCCGCAAGCCACCTGACGGTGTGTGGCGGAGGGTACCTTCAGTACCTCTATCGGTTCTCCCTTCTATTCCAGTCTCGTACTGTTCGTGGAAAGAAGGATTGTCGGTATGCTTCTGTGTGGGCTCTAATCTCTCTGATTTTATCCTCATGGTCTCTTCGCGAGATATACGTAGGAGGGAGCAATATACTGCTTGACTCTTCGGTGAAGATATGTTCTCGAAACTTTAACAAAAGCCCGTACCGAGCTACTGAGCGTCTCTCCTGCAGTCTTCCACTGGAGTTTATCTATCATCTCTGTAACGCTTTCGCGATTACTAAATGATCCTGTAACGAAGCGCGCTGCTCTCCGTTGGATCTTCTCTATCTCTTCTATCAACCCTATCTGGTACGGATCCCACACTGCTGAGCAGTATTCAAGCAGTGGGCGAACAAGCGTACTGTAACCTACTTCCTTTGTTTTCGGATTGCATTTCCTTAGGATTCTTCTGGCATCTGCTTTACCGACGATCAACTTTATATGATCATTCCATTTTAAATCACTCCTAATGCGTACTCCCAGATAATTTATGGAATTAACTGCTTCCAGTTGCTGACCTGCTATTTTGTAGCTAAATGATAAGGGATCTATCTTTCTATGTATTCGCAGCACATTACACTTGTCTACATTGATATTCAATTGCTGCAGATCCTCCTGCACTTCAGTACAATTTTCCATTGTTACAACCTCTCGATACACCACAGCATCATCTGCAAAAAGCCTCAGTGAACTTCCGATGTCATCCACAAGGTCATTTATGTATATTGTGAATAGCAACGGTCCTATGTCACTCCCCTGCGGCACACCTGAAATCACTCTTACTTCGGAAGACTTCTCTCCATTGAGAATGACATGCTGAGTTCTGTTATCTAGGAACTCTTCAATCCAATCACACAATTGGTCTGATAGTCCATATGCCCTTACTTTGTTCATTAAACGACTGTGGGGAACTGTATCGAACGCCTTGCGGAAGTCAAGAAACACGGCATCTACCTGTGAACATGTGTCTATGGCCCTCTGAGTCTCGTGGACGAATAGCGCGAGCTGGGTTTCACACGACCGTCTTTTTCGAAACCCATGCTGATTCCTACAGAGTAGATTTCTAGTCTCCAGAAAAGTCATTATACTGTAACATAATACGTGTTCCAAAATTCTACAACTGATCGACGTTAGAGATACAGGTCTATAGTTTTCCACATCTGTTCGACGTCCCTTCTTGAAAACGGGGATGACCTGTGCCCTTTTCCAATCCTTTGGAACGCTACGCTCTTCTAGAGACCTACGGTACACCGCTGCAAGAAGGGCGGCAAGTTCCTTCGCGTACTCTGTGTAAAATCGAACTGGTATCCCATCAGGTCCAGCGGTCTTTCCTCTTTTGAGCGATTTTAATTGATTCTCTATCCCTCGGTCGTCTATTTCGATATCTACCATTTTGTCATCTGTGCGACAATCTAGAGAAGGAACTAAAGTTGAGTCTTCCTCTGTGAAACAGCTTTGGAAAAAGACATTTAGTATTTCGGCCTTTAGTCATCCTCTGTTTCAGTACCATTTTGGTCACAAAGTGTCTGGACATTTTGTTTTGATCCACCTACCGCTTTGACATAAGACCAAAATTTCTTAGGATTTTCTGCCAAGTCAGTACCTAGAACTTTACTTTCGAATTCATTGAACGCTCTCGCATAGCCCTCCTCACACTACATTTCGCTTCGCGTAATTTTTGTCTGCAAGCGTTTGGCTATGTTTATGTTTGCTGTGAAGTTCCCTTTGCTTCCGCAGCAGTTTTCTATCTCGGTTGTTGTACCACGGTGGCTCTTTTCCATTTCTTACGATCTTGCTTGGCACGTACTCATCTAACGCATATTGTACGATGGTTTTGAACATTGTCCACTGATCCTCAACACTATCTGTATTTAAGACAAAACTTTTGTGTTGCACCGCCAGGTACTCTGTAATCTGCTTTTTGTCACTTTTGCTAAACAGAAAAATTTTCCTACCTTTTTTAATATTTCTATTTACGGCTGAAATCATCGATGCAATAACCGCTTTATGATCGCTGATTCCCTGTTCTGCGTTAACTGTTTCAAATAGTTCGGGTCTGTTTGTCACCAGAAGGTGATATCGCCACGAGTCGGTTCTCTGTTTAACTGCTCAAGGTAGTTTTCAGATAAAGCACTTAAAAAAATTTCACTGGATTCTTTGTCCCTGCCACCCGTTATGAACGTTTGAGTCTCCCAGTCTATATCCAGCAAATCGGCAAATTAAAATCTCCATCCAGAACTATAACATGGTGGGGAAATCTACTCGAAATATTTTCAAATTATCCTTCAGGTGCTCAGCCACAACAGCTGCTGAGCCAGGGGGCCTATAGAGACATCCAATTACCATGTCTGAGCCTGCTTTAACCGTGACCTTCACCCAAATTATTTCATGTTTCGGATCTCCGTCAATTTCCTTCGATACTATTGCACTTCTTATCGCTACAAACACGCCTCCCTCTTCACTGTCCAGCCTGTCTCTGCGGTATACATTCCAATCTGAGTTTAGGATTTCATTACTGTTTACGTCTGGTTTCAGCCAACTTTCTGTCCCTAGTACTATATGTGCGTTGTGACCGTTTATTAATGAGAGCAGTTCTGGGACCTTTCTATAGACGCTCCTGCAGTTTACTATTAGCACATTAATATTGTTATTCCCTGTTGCATTTTGCCTACTCCTACCTTGCCGCGTCTCAGGAGGCGTCTTGTCGGGCCTAGGGAGGGAATTGTGTAACCTAAAAAACCCACATGTGCACTCCACACGTACTCTGCTACCCTTGTAGCCGCTTCCGGCGTGTAGTGCACGCGTGACCTATTCAGGGGGACCCTACATTTCTCCACCCGATAGCGGAGGTCGAGGTATTTGCACCCCAGATCTCCGCAGAATCGTCTGAGCCTCTGGTTTAAGCCTTCCACTCGGCTCCAAACCAGAGGACCGCGATCGGTTCTGGGAACGATACTACAAATAGTTAGCTCTGATTCCACCCCGCGAGCGAGGCTTTCCGCCTTCACCAATTCCGCCAACCACCTGTACGAACTGAGGATGACCTCTGAACCCAGACGGCAGGACTCATTGGTGCCGACATGAGCAACAATTTGCAGTCGGGTGCACCCAGTGCTCTCTATCGCCGCCGGCAGGGCCTCCTCCACATCTCGGATGAGACCCCCCTGGCAAGCAGACAGAGTGAACACTGGCCTTCTTCCCCGACCTTTCCGCTATTTCTTGCTGGAAAAATTATCCATGGTTGATATTCTTCTTACTGTGGGGCAATGAAGCGTTGCAAAGCGTCTAAGTAAATGTTAGCGGCAATGGATTTTTCCGCGAAGAAAAACGCTCCAGAAACCTTGTTATGCATGAGACCACTACAAACATTAACTTTTTCGCTGTACCTGTACAGTAGCATGTGGAGACTCTGAAGCCCATATACGGACATTACGCCTATTTACCATTCCACTGACATGAAAGGTGGGTTCATTGTAAAGCATATGCGATTTAAGTAATCGTTAGAGTCATCAATACTGATGAGTAAATTCAGCAAATTTGAAACTGTGTCAGCAAATAATTCGGTTGCAAGGCTTGCACGATTTGCACTTTGTAAGCGTGCAACCTAAGCCTTTCCTGAAGAATCTTCACCACACTTGCTTGCGGTATTTGAAATTCACGTGATGCTTGACGAGTTGATTTAGACGGACTCCGTTGAAACGATTGCCGAATACAGTCAACAGTTGCATCAGTCACACGAGGCCTGCCACTTCGAGGACGATCTTCAACGCTGCCTGTTTCGTTAAACTTTGCATACCATCGCTTTATTGATTTAATCTCAGGAGGGCTGCGCCCATGGGAAGCCCGAAATTTACGCTGAACACTGATGGGCGATTTCGTTCCGTGAAGTCAAAGCACACATTGTGCTTTCTCATGCTTCGACACCATTTCGTCAGCAACTAACGTGACCTATGGTTCAAATGGCTCTGAGCACTTAACATCTATGGTCATGAGTCCCCTAGAACTTAGAACTACTTAAACCTAACTAATCTAAGGACAGCACACAACACCCAGCCATCACGAGGCAGAGAAAATCCCTGACCCCGCCGGGAATCGAACCCGGGAACCCGGGCGTGGGAAGCGAGAACGCTACCGCACGACCACGAGATGCGGGCCAAACGTGACCTAACAGACCGCGTCGGAGCTGTGGAGCACTATCGCCATCTTTTGGTCACAACTACTAGTAACACTAACCTATGCAACGGCATCAAATGTAACTTATTATGTCAAACGGTTATTGCGTTATAAATTTTTGTGATCAGGGCAAGACTTTGTGCTCACACTGTAGATTTGAAGAACAGCTTGGAATCGTTACAGTGCGGAAGCGCTTTAACAAAGATGTTTGAGAAGGCCTTGCGCAGTATCTTAGTGGTGGTGGTGGTGGTGGGGGGGAAAAGGAAGATGTTGATGCTCAGCTACGAAAGTTTTTCGGGGGGATAAAATTTCTGCGGGTGGATTTTTTCGTGGAGGAATGACATTATGTATCATGTTGATTTACTTGATCGAATGTTATATTACATTCCAATACAAACAATTAAAAATGCGCGAATATATCTAGATGTTTGGATTTAAATATCATTGAAGTTTCCACGATAAGTCGAAAAGCTACTTCCATCCCTTTCCATCCTTAAAGCTGCCCAGGACATATTCATCTTTTTTGTGCTCAGATAGAAGCATTTTCCGTTCTGGTCAAAATATGTCCTGTATATACAAGTTTATTGTCTGCATCAGAATCCGAATGAAGCTGTATTTTTTCAATTTTGTTGTGAAAATGTTTCCTAAATTTTTCCATTCAGTTCTTCCTTTGCTGTATCACCTGAAAGAAAATAAAAATAACACAAAAAAACAAAGACTTAGAAACGTGACAGTACTGAAAAGATGTTATGTATCTCTTTTACAGCTACGTTTTCAATGGGGAGCACTGCAATTTGTTGATGCGATATTTAGAGTTACTGCCACATGGTATACACATGTGCTCAGTGAAAGTGGACATGTGTCCCTATACCAGCCAGTTGTCTTCATGAATTCCTTCCAAACATTTCCTCTCCCTTCCCATCTGAATTCCCACCAGTCGTTCCTCATCTGTCTTTCCTCCTCCATCTACACCTTCTGCCCCCCCCCCCCAATCCTCCATCTTCTGGACCCGTCCTCCATGTTCAGGCCCTCCCATTCCTCCACCTTCGCCCCCACCACTCGTCCATCTTCTGGCCCCCCACTCCGTCCATCTTCTGGCCCCCCACTCCGTCCATCTTCTGGCCCCCCACTCCGTCCGTCTTCTGGCCCCCCACTCCGTCCGTCTTCTGGCCCCCCACTCCGTCCGTCTTCTGGCCCCCCACTCCGTCCGTCTTCTGGCCCCCCACTCCGTCCGTCTTCTGGCCCCCCACTCCGTCCGTCTTCTGGCCCCCCACTCCGTCCGTCTTCTGGCCCCCCACTCCGTCCGTCTTCTGGCCCCCCACTCCGTCCGTCTTCTGGCCCCCCACTCCGTCCGTCTTCTGGCCCCCCACTCCGTCCGTCTTCTGGCCCCCCACTCCGTCCGTCTTCTGGCCCCCCACTCCGTCCGTCTTCTGGCCCCCCACTCCGTCCGTCTTCTGGCCCCCCACTCCGTCCGTCTTCTGGCCCCCCACTCCGTCCGTCTTCTGGCCCCCCACTCCGTCCGTCTTCTGGCCCCCCACTCCGTCCGTCTTCTGGCCCCCCACTCCGTCCGTCTTCTGGCCCCCCACTCCGTCCGTCTTCTGGCCCCCCACTCCGTCCGTCTTCTGGCCCCCCACTCCGTCCGTCTTCTGGCCCCCCACTCCGTCCGTCTTCTGGCCCCCCACTCCGTCCGTCTTCTGGCCCCCCACTCCGTCCGTCTTCTGGCCCCCCACTCCGTCCGTCTTCTGGCCCCCCACTCCGTCCGTCTTCTGGCCCCCCACTCCGTCCGTCTTCCGGCCCCCCACTCCGTCCGTCTTCCGGCCCCCCACTCCGTCCGTCTTCCGGCCCCCCACTCCGTCCGTCTTCCGGCCCCCCACTCCGTCCGTCTTCCGGCCCCCCACTCCGTCCGTCTTCCGGCCCCCCACTCCGTCCGTCTTCCGGCCCCCCACTCCGTCCGTCTTCCGGCCCCCCACTCCGTCCGTCTTCCGGCCCCCCACTCCGTCCGTCTTCCGGCCCCCCACTCCGTCCGTCTTCCGGCCCCCCACTCCGTCCGTCTTCCGGCCCCCCACTCCGTCCGTCTTCCGGCCCCCCACCCCGTCCGTCTTCCGGCCCCCCACCCCGTCCTTCTTCCGGCCCCCCACCCCGTCCTTCTTCCGGCCCCCCACCCCGTCCTTCTTCCGGCCCCCCACCCCGTCCATCTTCCGGCCCCCCACCCCGTCCATCTTCCGGCCCCCCACTCCTCCACCTTCCGGCCCCCCCACTCCTGCACCTTCCGGCCCCCCCACTCCTCCACCTTCTCCCCCCCCCCCACTCCTCCACCTTCTGCCCCCCCACTCCTCCACCTTCTGCCCCCCCCCACTCCTCCACCTTCTGCCCCCCCCCCCCCACTCCTCCACCTTCTGCCCCCCCACATCTTTTGGTTGACCTCCTCCTACTCCTCCTCCTCCTCCTACTCCTCCTCCTCCTCCTACTCCTCCTCCTCCTCCTCCTCCTCCTCCTCCTCCTCCTCCTCCTACTCCTCCTCACCAATTTCTCTTTACTCTCTATAAATCTGCTGCCCCACAGAAACTATACGCAGGGCTTTTCCCCAGTTTCCACACCCACACCCTACCTATGACACTGAGTAGATACGTGTCATTACTCATAGGTATGTTAACTTTTTTCTTGCTTTCTGTTTACTTGGGTACCAAATATGTAAGAAAGAAAAAAAGAGAAGTGTGTTGTTAACATGTTTCGCTGTGTTGTGGATTATATCAACCTATAACCATGAGAAACATTCAAATTGATTATGCAGGATCATGCCTAGAAGATCTATTAATGAGAAGGAGAAAAAAAAAAGTCAAGAAATGCTGTCTATAATGATGATTGGAATATTGAAGTATTGCTATCACGTTGCTAGCACACACCAAGAAGACATTTGTTGATGTTTCAGTTTTTGTCATCTAAGACGTGAAGTATACAGGATTCCAGTTGATATGGTTTCAGAACAGGAGAAACAAATTGTACATCTTTGTCAAGAATTGAGAGATGGTCTGGAGAAGAATGCAGTGTTGCCTCAAAGAGTGGGAGAGGCATGTGGAACATGTCATTTAACAAGAAGAATTAGTGCACAATGAATTGTAATCTGTATGTTGCTGAAGTAGTGCTGCATCTCTTGTCAAGACAGGTCATGTTTGAAATTTGAGCTCAATTGAATGGGGACTTAATCAAAAAAAGTCCACATTTGAAATTCATTTTTACTAAGTGGATCGCAGGACAGGGCAGGTAGGTTAAATAGTGGAAAGGGGCCAAAATAAGGGGCTGTCAGTTATACCCAAACATACAACTTTATTATTTGATCAAACATTACAAGAGCCTAATTTTTTTTAACACACAGCTTTAATTGTTGTGACTTAATTACCAGCTGAAAGCCACTTTAATTTACAGACGACTGAAAGCCAGTAACTTAAGAAGCAAGCATAATCCGAAATTTAAAAGGCAAGCCTTATGCTACAGCAGTTCTTTATTTAGGCTGAAGGCCCAAAGAATCTGAGATTTTCAGAGCAAACAGTTTGAATTCCCAATCAGCTGAAAGCGCAGTGCTTAAATTCAACAACATTAAAACCTTTAAAATGCCAAACGTCTTACGTGAAATAGTTCTTTAAATTAGGCTGAAGGCCTAAAGAATCTTACCTTAAGGGCAAAACAACCTTAGTATAAATAAATAAATAAAAATGGCTGGAAGCCATACAAGTACAAATAACAAGAACAAATAAAAAAAAGGGCAGTATACCCAAGGGCGCTCAGATGTTCGAGGTGCGGCATGGAATTCAAACACTAATGCTCGCTTAGGTGAGACAGGCAGTTGGGCCAACCCCTTCACGATCTGACGACAACCCAACCGTCCGACTGTCAACAGACCCACTGACAAGATAACTTCTGCTTTACCCGACCAAGGCACAACAGGGAGTTTAACGGAACAACGTAGAAGATATTGACACTCTCAACCAATCATACATGGAGCTGTCAAACTTCACCGTGCTGGACAGCAACAACACGATGAGGATACTACACTGCCTGAAATTTATGTCAATGGCCAGGGCAGGTAACCCGGAGGGTGGCTAGAATTTTCCAACGTGAAAACCACGTTGTTGCTGACGGGAATATCCCAGCAGCTGACAACGAACTCCAAACAACACAATGTGAACAGTCTTGACTTGCTGGAAGATTTAATCAAAACTCAACTTTCGTGTCCAGGGTCAGTGAGCCACGGACCTCGTAGCAATGGGAACAGCCCCCGCACACTCGGACACCGTGCAGAGACCGCCAGCAACCCTGGCCAAACTATGTCCCACGGAGAAGTCCTTACTGCTCCATGCCAACTGACCGACTGCCCAGGCCCGGAAACGGTGAAAGGAGCAAATATACATCGGCCGATGAGACGACCAACCGAATGACCAACCAACGGTCACAACGGTCATCCGGATCCAATCTCCCTCCGTCGGACAGTTTGTGCGTGTCGCCAGCGGTCGGCGAGCACTGGATGTCAAGACCTCACCGGTGCTCTGTCCCCGACTTAACTACTGCTGCATCCCGAACTGACTGCAGACACGCGATGACCCGGAAACACTATTGGTCGCTCCAGAGATGGTACGACGGTGCACTTATCGATATGTGCTGCTGCTGCTGCTGCTGCTCACATGAAAGTAAGTCAGGAAGTTAGTGACACCAGTAAATGGAATAAGAAAACGAGGCGGCAGTACCGTAATTGAAGATGACAAACAATAAATGGCCTGAACACGAGCCGTGTATGGCTCACTAACTAGACCTATATTTTGTACTGAAGTCAGTGGTAACTCATAACCACACAACTGCAATTAGCTCACAAATGGCTAATTTGCAGACTCATATTTACTTTGAAATTTTTGCTTCTGCAAGTATCGTATGTTTTCAAACTTATTAGTTTTTCCTATTCATTCTGTTTTACCTTGTATACAAATTTTTCTTTTGAGATCCTCTGTTTTTCTTTCAAGGAAATGATTTAAAAGTCAGTATTATGCAAGTTTTAGCAAAGGCGGAACTGTAACTTCTTTATGGACTTATACGTTCACCATTTGTCTTTCAAAATATTATAAACATTCCATACCTCCAGGTCTATCCCCCCCCCCCCCCCCCATATAAACGATCGTATGGATGCCCTTGGTCCCAAGTGATCACTTATGTCACTTGTATCTTACACTGACCCTGTATATGACAGTGTTTAATAGATGAAGGTAAATTGAGAATTGAAATCTTACAGTGAAGTTAAACTGGCATATAAATTCTGACTGCCCCATATTGATTCAGTTGCTTAAGTTTTGGCATTGGGGATTATGTATTCTGATCTGCTTGCCATTGTTCTTGATTTATTTTTGTGTGTTTTTGTACTTATGAGACTTTAAAATAGTGATAATTAGGGATACCTGGTTTGTTTTATTTAAGAGGGGTGTTGACTATAGAAAATATGATAACTGCTATTTTATAATTTTCTGTTCTTCAACAAAATAAGGTTTATACATAACGTGACATAGACTCATTAATAGTAATATATAATCCAGTCCAGTTTCAGTAAAATTATCCATTGTACACATTATGAAAGTTTTTCTTGAAGTATAATGGACGTTTTTATTAATATTCCAGAAACATAACAACTCTGTACACAATACCCAGATGGCATGTGAAAAGATAAAAGGAGTATGGAAGAAAGCTTTTGAACCAAAAAATTTCAAACTAATCCATGACAACCCTGAAATCTTTGTAAAATCTCAGGTATGTGATGAGAATACTATAGTTGTTAAAAAATACACCTACATTTAAAAGCAAAAAGATGTATTGTTTTAATTGTGATTTTATTCCAAAGATTGCTCATGACTTTCTTTTTTTGCTTTGTTTACATATTCGCTTTTAGGTTGTGTTGATAGTTAGCGACTACATTGATCAGCAAGATTTTCAACACACTGATTATGTAAAACATTATATTAAATGGTATATAGTATTGTAACACTTTTTCATCAATTTCCGGGACTGGAAAGCAATTATAGATTATGTCCGAATACTTGTCAGTTGATTGTTTGATGACACCCTCCAGATAGTGTTTGTGTTACAGTGCTCATGTGCAGTTCTTCCTGTCTCTCATAAACTTACTGATACGGAGATGAATGTTTGAAAGCAAGGCATTTATAAAAACGGATGTAGAAAGGTTTTGATAGTGCATAAGAATTTATTTGTTGAAATAGGAGAACATATGGCAGATATGTTTCAGTGTCCAAACATATAGAAGTAAATGTTAAGCTTTGAACTTTCTATGGCATACTTCATGTATATTTTTAGATGGTTTACAAAAGAAGTGAATTATGTCAATAATAGGAATGTAAACTGAGTGGAATTTTATGATTAAATTGTTCACAGGATTAGACAAGCACTGCAGAAGTTAACAGAGCAGTGAAAGCAGTGTCCATCTCTCCTACTGAGAGGTCTGCCTGTTGCTTGGAAGGTTTTATTCCCAGTACTGCCAACACTTTCTCTCATTGGGAGAAGTCAAGTGGAGAGCCAGACTGTGTAATCAATATTAGTAATAAAAACAGAACAAAAAAATTCAAATAAAGAACTGAATAAAACTCAATAGAGTGCACAACAGTTTTTAGACTGACAGGCAGTATACTAAGCACAGAGCATGGAAAACTAACATGCCGTGTATTCATGGTTCCTTGGAGGATGTTCTTAAATTTTTCATAGTTTATTTGTATCAAAAATGAAAACTTCGTTTACTTATAAAAACAGGGACAGTTGAAAATGGTCGCAGTGGTGATAGTCAATAATAAATTTGCAAGTCCAGTCTTATGAAACATAGATAATGTTTTCCTGTATCTCTATTTGTCCCTCAAATTACATGACCCATGATAAGCTTTATTGCAGTCACACACACACCATGTATGTGCAGGTATAGCTGGTTTCTGTTCTGACAGTCATTGCCAGGTAAACTTAAAAAAAAAGCAGCTATGGTACAATCTGGACGTTTATAAAAATAGCAACATCAGAGAGACAAAACAAAAGAAAAAATAATACCAAATAATACCAAACAATAGTTTGTGGCTGAAATGGCAGCATCACATTACACTTGGATCTCTCCATTCTCACAAAGCTGCTACTAGCTGACTGACTGGGTTGCAGTTTCTGGTTCTTACATAGGTAAGCATTGGTGTAGAAGCACCATTTACTATCTTCATAATCATAATTTATGAGTATGTATAAACAGAATTAAATAAAAAATGTTTGATTGACAATGTAAAGGGTGAAAGTAATATCAAATTAAATTATATTTTCAAAAATTGATTATTTTGTTTGATGTAATGTAAAGGATAATAATGAGGATGATAAGACTATTATGACATTGACCACCACCAATACCACATGATTAAGGTCTGTTTTGAACACAAGCCTCTGTATTTCCTTCTATCATCCCACCATTGTTTTGCTATTGCCCTGTTTGTCTTCTCATTTTGTCTGAATACTCCTTTCAGTGAACTACCGCTTGTTCTTCCTTTTGGTCATTTGCTTTGGAGCCTTGTTTAAGGGTACTTCCTTTATCAACAATTGATCTCTCTCTCTCTCGCTCTCGCTCTCTCTCTCTCTCTCTCATTCTGTCCATCTTTGTGATTCCCACTCTGACATGCCTTTATCTTGGTTAGTCATTTTCTTAACTGTCCTGTTTTCAGAAGCACAAATCAGGATAGGCAAGTAATAGGATTGATATGTCATTTCCTCAGTCTTTTTTGTGACATCTTGACTTCACTACAAACTCATGGCACTTCACAAAAATGCAACTGCTTGCCTCTCTCCCTCTGTTGACATCATCATTTCATCCATTTGTAAATTACATTGTAGCACATACTGCAACCAGCCACAAGTTTCCTTGAAATGTTTTCATTATACTATTACTAGTTTCGGGCCTGAGCCCATTGACAAATAGTAGCATTGACTTCTTGGAAGTTCTACATTTGTGTCTTCCTGAAAAGTCCTCCTTTACATACTATAAGATAGAGGTTTTGTTTTATTTTACAATCCATACTGATCCATAAACTAAACTAAGTTCAGTGTAAAACTCACAGGAAGTCAATGCTACCATCTGATAGTGGTCTTGGGCCTGAAACTAGTAATGCTTTAACGAAATTATTTCAGAAAAACTTGTGGCTGGTTGCAGTATTTCCTACAGCATAATCTGTGAAAACAGTTGTGTTGTTCTCCAACCAGAATGTCTCAAAAATGTCATCCATCTGTTTCTGCTATACTTTCAAACTATATGAAATTGCAAACTTTTTTCAGCTGTTCCCCGGAGTGAGTCCTGGGTAATCTTCTCCCTGTTTTTGGTAATGATGATGAACTAGTTCTTGCTCTCATCAAATTTTTTCATACTTTATCCAACCAACTCTATCTGTTTGGTAAGGAAGTGTGTCCACTATTTTCGTCTTGTATGCCATGTAAAGGTTAAGGCACTCTTCAATGATGAGATCCTGTAGAGCTACTGAATGAAAATGAAGTTGTTAGCTTCATTTTACCCACTGTTTCAAATAGCCAGACATTTCCTATGAGATTAAGGTTGGGTGATGTGGCAGATATGATAGGATGCTTGGGTGTTTGTCAAACTAGGAGCACATGCAAACAGCCCTATGAACATATCCAATGTCATTTTGAAATGTGTGTGTCCATAGCATACTCATTGTTTGTTTGTTTGTTTGTTTGTTTGTTTGTTTACTAGCTGAGATACCTGCCATTGTCCAGGTATTCATTTTGTGAATTTTCTAGTAGAGGCAGAAGCAAAAAATCAACTGTGTTTGTAGTGAACTATTGAAAAATTTATTTTCCATGTGTTCATGGAAATACTTTTGAACCTATGAAACAGTCATACAAAGAAATATGCATAATACACAAATGTATAAGTACAGTATCCAAATAAGAAACATTATTTTGGACAGTATCTATGCTCTGTGCTGCTGCTTTGTTTGTCTCCAATGTGATTTTGTAAACATCTCCATGGCAACACCTTTTCATTGCTCAATAGACAGCTACTGTTTCTGGCTAAAGCCATCTGCACTTTGCAGTTGAAAGCTGTCAAAAGTGCTGCCAGGTATTGGGGATTTCCGTAATTTACCTCGATTGTACTAGTGTCTTAGTAGCAAAGAATAAATGATTTAAACTTTATGCATAATGTGGGACTTCTTTATGTATCTTATTGTTTTTGACATCATATCTCCTGAACTGTATGTCGTACCATGATACACTATTGTAGGTGCATTTAGTGCTCCATGTGAATACTACCAGGGAAATTTATTGTGAATACAGTTAGTAGCATGGAAGTAATACATGTAAATGTCATGCATGATGCGGCAGTTTTTCATGCATTTCATTGTTTATAATTGTCTATAATAGGTAGGTGGTTCTTACACCCGTAGCAGTTGTTGCCTGATAGATCCATTTTTATAATACATATGGTTTTACTTACACTGAGGTGGCAAAAGTTGTGGCATACTTCATAATACCATGTTAGACTTCCTTTTGCCTGGCTTAGTGCAGCAACTCGGCATGGTATGGACTCAACAAGTTGTTGGAAGCCCCTGGAGACATATTGAGCCATGCTGTCTGTACATATGTCCATAATTGCGAAAGTGTTGCTGGTGCAGGATTTTGTGCACTAACTGACCTCTCAATTACACCCCATAAATGTTCGATGGGAATCATGTCGGTCAATCTGTGTGACCAAGTCATTCTCCTGAATTGCCCAGAATATTCTTCAGTCCAATCGTAAACGATTGTGGCTTGGTGACATGGCACATTGTCTTCCACAAAAATTCCATCTTTGTTTGGGGACATGAAGTCCATGAATGGCTGCAAATGGTCTCAAAGTAGCTGAACATATATCCAGTCAATGATCAATTCAATTGGCCCAGACGACCCAGCACATTCCATGCAAACATAGCCCAGACCATTATGGCGCCACCACGAGCTTGCACAGTGCCTTGTTGACAATTTGGGTCCATGGCTCTATGGCGTCTGTGCCACACTTGAACCCCTACCAATTTAAATTGTTACTCATCACATCAGGTCATGGTTTTCCATTTATCTAGGGTTCAACTAATATGGTAATGGCCACAGAAGAAGCACTGCAGGTGCTGTCGTGGTGCTACCAAAGGCACTCATATCTGTCATCTACCGCTGTAACGCATTAACACCTACTTTTGTTGCACTGTCATAACGAATACATTTGTCGTATGCCCCACATTGATTTTTGTGGTTATTCTATGCAGAGTTGCTTGGCTGTTAGCACTGACAACTCTATGCAAACGCCATTCCTCTCAATCATTAAGTGAAGGCCATTGGCCCCTGCATTGTCCATGGTGAGATGTAATGTCTGAAGTTCGGTATTCTCAGCACACTCTTGACACTATGGATTTTGGAATATTGAATTCCCTAACGATTTCCATACTGAAATGCCCCATGTGTCTAGCTCCAATCACTAATCTGCAATGAAAGTCTGTTAATTCCCATCATGTGGCCATATTCACATTGGGAACCTTGTAACATGAATCATCTGAGTACAAATGACACCTCCGCCAATGCACTGCCCTTTTACACCTTTTTGTAAGTGATACTACCACCATCTGTACATGTGCATACTGCTGTCCCATGTCTTTCATCACCTCAGTGCATTTAACCATCTTGTAAACAATATGAACTGTATGGATGTTGTCAACACACAAATTTACACAATGTAGGTACATAAATAAATAATGGATAAAAGTACAGGCACATAAGTAGATACATAACATTATTTGCTTTACTGTGTTACATGTTTCCACATTGTGTTCAATATTCTGTTGAGCATATTCTAAAATGCTTCTTAATCACAGTAGCTTATCATTAGCATAACTGTCAACATAATTGACATACTATTTCAGATAATTCTGATTATACAAAAACACTTTCCAACAGAAAAATTTTGTGGTATCTCTGAAAGCATGTATTTCACTTTTGTATTTTATCATTTGGGGAAGTTTGTTCTATAATTTAATTCTTATATAACACACTACTATGGGTTTTTACTTTGTTTTCCCTACTGAGATGTAAATGATGGCTGGATATTGTTTCACATTCATGTAGAGAGCTGTCTGTTGGTACTGGCCAATGTCTGTCTTTACGTGGATCACTGTTTACATAATGTGTTCACTGTGAACAGTCAAGATACCTTTATATTTTATTCAAGTGGTACTGTGAGTTGTCTTGCTACTTTTTGTTGTATTCATAGAGCCTTTTTTGTAGCTGAAATACTGTTTATATGTTCTGAGCATTTGCTCCCCCAGAAGCCCAATTACCGAAGGAGCAGTACAAAATATATTGCTGTCCTGCATGAGCTGCTACATACTGATTTTATTCTTCTAAGTGCTTAGCATGCTGAAGTTATCTGCTTTCCTAGGGCAGTAATGTGCTCATCCTAATTTAGTTGTAATTGATATCCATCCCAAGAAAATTGGTTCTTGGTACACATTCCATGGGTCTATCTTCCACTTCCAGGTAATTGCTGTTGCATTTTCTGCTTACTTGGAAACCGATATTGTTGTTTGTTTTCATGTGTAGGTTTAATTTGTTGTTTTCTATCTTGCATGATTGTTTCTTCAAATTTTTCATTTCATACATTTCGTAGTACATCTGAGACGTGCACGGTTAGCGGTCATGCCATTTATTGCTCGCAATCTTGATTTTATGCTTCTGTCATCTCGTTTGCTTTTAATTCGATTTACTGGCATCACTAGGTTGCTGGTTTGCTTTCCCATGAATGGCAGCATCAGCGCTTATTGATAAGTGCACTGTTGTACTGTCTCTGGAGCAACCGCTAGTGTTTCCAGGTTGTCGTGTGTCTTGAGTTCAGTTTGGGACGAAGCGCCAGTGAGGTGTGGACAGCCAGTACTTGCCAACCACTGGACACACACATGCACTGTCCGACAGAAGCAGACTTGAGCAGGGATGACTGTTGGTTTGTTGTTCCAGCAGTCGTCTCATCAGGCGACGTGTATTTGGTTTTATGACTGCTTCTGGACCCCTTCAATTGGTCATCTCGAGGGACGTGGTTCAGTTCCTTCCTTGTGCAGAGATGTCAGTGGCCAATGGGAAACTGTTCCCTCTGCATGGTTGGGTCCGAGCCAGTGTCTCTGGGTCATTGTGCATCCAAAGCAGTCGATACGCAGTGCCAGTGATGTCCGGACAGCCAGTACTCGCCAACCGCTCGTGACACACATGCACTGTCCATCGGAAGGAGACTGGAGGGGGAATGACTGTTGGTTGGTCATTCAGTCAGTGGTCTTATTGGATGATGTGTATTTGGTCATCGACTGCTTATGGAAACACTGTGTGTGTGTGTGTGTGTGTGTGTGTGTGTGTGTGTGTGTGTGTGTGACTTGTCTTTTCTCCTTGTTGTTCCACGGTGATTGGTTTTAGGATTGTCGGAGTTATTGCTGCAAGTGTTTATGTGGAACTGTGTGTAGCTTCTGTGATTTTTGCTGAGCAGATGAATGCTGTCTGCGTACTGGAGTAGCCAGTTGGTCGGTTGAGAGAGTGGAAGGGAATTGATTAGGTTGTTGGTTCTTCAGCTGTCCCTAGGTCGTGTTGCCATCCAATTATTTAGTGTTATGCTTGGCTGTCTGTTGTTAGAGTTTCCTCCCCAGGCTGACCCTTGGAACACTTCTGAGCACCACTGTTCTATTTTCCGTGATTGTGATTTTCTATTGTCACAAGTACTGTGCCAGGCTTTCAGCTGTGTATTAATTTTGTCTGTAGTATGTTCAGTATATGGCCTTCAGCTGAACCTTATGTGAAGTATTTAAAGATTAGGCCCTCAGCCGTGTTTTATTTAAAATTCTTGTTTGCTCTGTATTTAGGCCTTCAGCCACAGTTGTTTTAAAATCTGTTGCTTTCAGCCATAATGTGTAAATTCCTGTCTGTAAGGCTTCTCTTTAATTATCTCGAATTCTTAAAATGGCCTTCAGCCATACTGTGTCAATGCTTATCTTAAGGTTTGTCTTTAATTATTTTGAATAATTGTTTGGGCCTTCAGCCATCAAGATATTTCAAGTTTTCTTAAGATTGTTTTCTGTTGCACTGTGTAAATGCTTGTCTTTAAATGTTCCTTTTATTATATTTCAGCCAAGGAATTAATTTAAATTTTCCTTAATATGGCTTTTAGCCAAAATTGGTAAATGCTTGCCTCTTAAAGAATTTCCTTTGCTGATCTGAAATATTATTTGGGCCTTTAGCCAAGAAGATATTTTAATTTTACTTAAGTAAGGCCTTCAGCTGTTTTTCTAAATCCTTGTGATTTAAAAGGAATTATTTAAACTTATTATTGAGAAGTTACTTGGGCCCTCAACCATGAATTGATTCTTGTTGTTTTGAAGAGAAAACTGTGCAGTGGTTTTGGAGGAATAAAGTTGTGTGTTCTTGTGTAACTAACAGTAACTGATCTTGGCCCCTCTCCACAACCTTATCCTGATCCGCTCTGTACTGCAAAACCAGATTTCAGCATCACTGATTAGAATGTTACTGTCATCAGCAAACAATATTATTTCATCATGTTTGACATTCTGTGGAAAATCTTTTGTTGTATCAAGAAAGGGTATTGGACCCGTCATAGTATATTGGAAAACTCCAGTATTAATATATTGTGGGTTGGAAAGGTGTTTCATGGCATGATTGCATGACTAGAGTTGGTTTGACAGGTCTCCACCGAATGCACTCTGTTTCGACAGAATGATTCGTAAATGCCTCTCTGTAAGGTGTAATTAGTCTAACCCTGTCATATCCGTATGGAGCAATATGTAGTTCTAGACACTTTAACAGTTTTCACAGGATAGTTTGCATCTGTCTTAAAGCTTGCCAAATCAGTTGTTCCAGCATCTTTACACAGCCATTCCATCGAAAGAACCATACCTGCTGCCTTTTTTCATATATGTTCGGTATGCCAATAATATTGGGTATAGAATTGTCTGTTAGGGATTCTGTCTGCCTCTTTTGCTTTGTTCAGTTTTCATGATTTTAGCCATTTCTCAATCCCCCTGACCCAAAAATATATTTCACTCATCTTCTCAGTGGTACAAAAATTAAATTGAGATAATACTGCTCGATTTTCCTTTGCAAGGGAACATTTGGAAGTGGAGTTCAGCATTTAAACATTTCCTTTGTTATTCTCTGTTTCAGTTCCTGTCTCATCTGTGACTGGACACTAACTTTGGTGCTACTAACAGCATTTACATATGACCAGAATTTCTTCAAGTTTTGTAAAAGATCTTTGGACATTATTTTCCTACAGTACCAACTGAATGCTTCATGCATTAATCTCTTGACAGCCAAATGTGTTTCATTCAGCATCTCTCTATCTGTTGCACTGTGCTTTCATTTTACACCTATTACACAGTAGTCTTCTTTGATTCCTTAAAAATTTCGTTACGGTGACTGTATATCATGGACGGTCCCTGCCATCATGAAGTGTGTCTGGGAAGCAACCTGTAGTGAAGATCCATTTATAATTTACACTAAAGAGTCTTTGAAAATGTCTGTACAATCATTCAGCAACCATACAGGCATTTTACTCATACCTGCCAAGGTTTTAATTTTTAGGATGTGTACAACATTGCATAGTTAACCTGCAGTGGTGGGTTGCAGCATCATTGTGCTTGATACATAGTTCATTGTTTGTACATGCTGTATTTTGTCAGAATTTTGTTGTATCATGGTAGTTACATTGCTGAAGTATTGATCTGAAAAGTTTGGTAGTTTTTTGCCATTATGTATTTTGGTAAATTGTGTTGAAATGGTATGTTTACTTTTCTTTCTTTTTTCTATTTATCTTTTGCTATGTGACATTTCAGGCTGCATTAATTCCATGCTGTGTGTTTTCTATAAATAGGTCAGTTTGTTGATACTAATGATTTCTATTTATCTTTCTATTTTGTGTCACGGTAGTTTTGAAATGCAAGCCTTCTGTGCTGCTGAAGTGTTACAGAGGATTTTATTATCCCATTGGTCACTCAGTTATTTTCATTTTGTGGTTTAATAACGCTATGTCCTCTTGAAAACACTACTTAAAATTTGAATATAAAAATATAATAGAAACTTTGAAAACTTCCCATTCAAGATAGTTTCTGTGTATACTACTTCCTGTGTTTTGTTGTTCATCTATATTGCAAATTCAACTCTTTTCTGGCTTACAATAAGAGAAAATCATTCTGTATGTGGGTGTTTTACTTTTTTTTACTGCAGCTATGTTTGATTTGAAGCTGAGACTGGTATAATCACAAAGAGCAAGGTTATCTGCACCATTACGACTTTTCCTTTTTTGTGTCAGTTTTTATATGGCCAATGAGTGACACAGAATGCTTTGTTAGCCTTGTAGCAGGATTAATCAATGGTGATATACTGCAGCTGTACATAATGTTTAAGAAATTGTTGCAAAGCCTATGTGGGTTGATTGTGTTGATGTTTAAATCTCCACAAATGAGAATTTTTGTTCTTCAGGATTAGAAACCGTGCCCAATACTTGGGTTAATTCTGCAGTGAAAGTATCCAGATCACCACTAGGAGAATAGTAAACACACTTGCAAGTGTAATTAGTCTCTGGAACATATCTTACTTTCTTATCTTTATAAATGATATCTCGGTGTGTTTTTCTTCACTAAATGAAATATCATTTCTAACTTTACACACAATCCCTTCATTTACAGATAGTAAATGGTCCTACTATAATGACATAGTAGAGTGTATGAATTTAGAGCTATATGTGTAATTTCTGATCTCCTGTAACAGTATTTTATTATGCTAACAAGTGAGCTACCAGTAATCTGCAGTCACAATTCTAGCTCTAGCACTTTTTATGGACTGGATATTATGATGGAGAACTGACAAACACTGAACACTGCTAATTTTGGAGACTTCTCAGTTTTCTTGCCCTTGACTAAAAAAATCATTGGGAAGATGTAGTTTTGTTGTCATTCACTTCACTGTCTACTGTCGCTTCTGTTGACTCCTTGCTTTTTTCTGCAGGTGTTGGCAAGATGACAGTGCTACCACTTCTATTTCTTTTAGTAGTGGTGGTGGTGGTGGTGGTGGTGGTGGTGGTGGTGGTGGTGCACCATTTATTCTTCCCCAAGCCATTCAGGTTTAGTTCATATTATGTTAGGAATGTACATGTTATATTACTTATGTCAATGCATTTCAAATTTTTCAGATATCTGCAGGTTCTTGCAAACTGATGATTGGTACATTGTGCTTCTACATTAACACGACTGACTCAGATCATGATGATGTTGAAGAAAGAGCAACATTTAGTCATCTAGAATGTTGAAATAAACACCCTGCTTCGTGGTCATTGTAACCTGATTGAGTGATCCCAAATCATGGTATGAATAACATTCCCAAAACATTACAGAACCACCTCTGGTCTGAACTATGCCTTCCATACACTGTGGGTTAAATGCTTAACTGCACCATCTGCTCACTTGGCATGTAGTAACATTTGGCAAGAGGCAACAGGCATCTCACACTGTACCCAACTGCAAATGTCCATTGCATGTAGTTCTCATTGAATTGTTCACTCAGAAACTGGTTGAGATGAAACTAAATTCACTGTCACCTGCAATTATTTTTGGGTTTGACAAGTTGTGACACTCATTTCCAGTTGCTGTCATAATATTTATGACCACTGTTGTTATGCTGTACTACATGACTGTGAACTGTACACCATTCCCTGATTCCAACAAATCAGGCAACTTTATTGTGTCAACATGATCACTGCAAACTCGGTAGCTCATTTCTACCATTACTTTACTTCTCCATGCTGGCCCATCTTATTGTACTGGTTCCATACATACCTCGTATACTGGCAGTGGATTATTTTGTGACCTCCTGGTAAGAGTTCTCCAGCACAGTGACCAGTTTGCTCTTTTAAGGGATGACTAATATACTGTTCAAAAAGAAATAGGGGAATGTGTGAATCAATGTCTGGTATGTTAAATCTATTTGGGTACCGTTGGTACCTTTGCTCTTATTGTGTGACTTGGTATCTCGCTTTCAATGCATGCAACAATTAAAATCATTCACCATCTGTTAACTGTGTCATGTGTTACAGTGTCAGATGACCCCACACAAGGGAGTAACTATGTGTCCATGTTTTCTGGAGAGGTACACAAATGGCTGTTGTCATCTGTGGATGCTGTATTAAACTAAGTGCAGGCAATGTGACATCTCTATGTAATGCAAGTTGCAGTGGTGATATGTTTGATCCAAAAAGGATGGACTTGCTGTAGCATTGCTGCAGTTGCCCATCTGTCATCCATCTGTTGTGGACACACTACAGGGAGACAGGTCAGTGCAGAAGGCAACTTGGACAAGGTCACTGACGCACAACTACTCAAGATTGATATCTGGCCATCTCTGCATTGGGGCATCACACAGATTCTGCCAGAGAACTGTGAGATGATTTCAGAAGGGCCACGGGCCACTGGAATCACTGTCTGATCAGACTGTAATGAACAGGTTACAAGAAAGGACTACATGGCCCAGATGTCTTGTTATAGTATCCTGCTTGACACAACAAAATCCTGCAGTGCACTTTCAGTTCTGCCATTCCCATGTCAACTGGAATTTCGTCACTGGCAAAACGCATTATTCACAGACAAGTCCGTATATCCTCTGACACAAGATGTGGCCATATTTGTGTGTGGAGGCGCATGGTAAGTGGTACTTCCAAAATGTTGTTCAGGAAATTGACAGATTTCCAAGGTTCTGTGATGATGTGGGGAGACATCAGTATTGATAGCCAAATGGATCTTCTCATTGTTCACGGTCATCTTACCACCAGGCAGTACATGAGATAGATCCTGTTGGACCATGTGGTGGATTCTGCATATGGTGGGAGTCCTGATTCCCTTCTATTGCTAGAGCCCATGTGGTGGGTGTCAGCAAGGATGTCTTATGGTGCCTGGACATTGAAATAATGGAATGGCTGGTGGTGTACTCCAACCTGAACCCCATCATTCTTGACAGACATGCTTGTGGTCATCCTGTTACACATGGGCTCTCCAAGAACTCTCGTAGGCTCTCATTGAATAATGGGAACAGATACCACAGGATGACTCTGTTGACTTACTGGGATCATGCCATGTAGGTGTCAGGCAGTGATAAACCCTCATGGAGGGCATACACATTATTGAAGCTGTCAAAGTCCAGTGGAAGGCACCTATGATGCAGGATGATGGGATGAATGATTATTTCCACTTCGTTTTGAATTATCCTGTTGGACATTTTGTTATTTTTATGTAAACGATCAAGGATATAATGTTAAAATGAGCCCTTAAGACTATGATTCCTTAGGCATAATCTATGAATTGTGTTGAATCTTTCTCCAATGTGTCAAATAAACTTTTTGGTATAATTTGAAAACTCTTTGATGCTCCAAGTTCATTTGACATCTCTTTCTACATATTGTCTCTTAGCTTACCGGTGCCAGTTAGTGGTGGTCTAAGCTACCTTTATGACAGTCTTTAAAAAATAATACATAGGAACTTCAGATAGTAAGTTGAAAATGTTGTTAAGGTTAAGACCATGGACTAACAAGAGTAGTGTATTGTCAACAGAGAGTACATGTTCTGGGTTTCTTGCACATACAGTTCTGGTGCAGTATGGATAACAGAGTTCTGTCATTGAGGTAATTGGTAGAGTATTTCAACTGTTGTTTACAGAGACTTAGTCACTATGATGAAAAATACTTTCACTTAGAAGTGGACTGCACCATTCAGTAACAATTACTTGATCTATCATTATAATGTGTACCTTACTTCTTGAAGTCCCCTTATAATGTTGTATCAAATACCTCCTTCCTGTTAGTCATAGTGAGTTACTTTATTATACTTCCATCCCATGTGATGTGGATTGTTGCACAAAGTGCCTACTGCATCTTCAGTTTTGTTTACAGGTGAGGCAACATTTGGAAGAGATGGAGTAGCAAATTTTCTGAGTCAACATTTTTTGGTGCATGAAAATCCTCAGATTACAGTTCAGGTTATACACCAGCAGCAGTTTCAGATAAATATGTGGGCTGGAACTGAAGGTGATGGGTAGGTTCACATACCATATCAGCATATCTTACAGGTGCTATCTGTGGCTATTTTCTTCAGAACTGTATTAGAGGCATGCTGCAAAATGTGCCCTTCCAAATAAGAAGACTGGTGTGGTTTACACATGATAAGATTCCAGCACATTTCAGTCACATTGCTAGATATGAAGTAGATTCTGTCTACAGCAGACATACTGTCATGGAGGCCTGAAAACCAATTGACACCAACCAGAATAATTTGAATGGGTGTAACAGTCATAATCTTTGAGTGTTTTCCTGTATAGAAATAAATGGAAAACATTTTAAACATTAATCTCTGAATTGAGATCTTTGTAAAATGTATTACCATTCATAACTTAAAAATTAAGAATTATGAAACATATGTATTTTTTTCCTGTGCTGTTAGGAATCCGCTCCAAATTTTGTAAAAGTATCTTAGTGGAAATCAGTTTCATCTGTACATACCAGAGCTATCTGGGGGGGGGGGGGGGATTAGATTTCATGTAACGTGGAGAGCTGTGACAGGGAGTGGAATAGTCACTACACTGATTCACACTGTAGATCAGTGTGTTAAAAGCTGTGGTGGCAAGAAAGCCACAGTGCCTCTAGTTCACCTACAATGGCTGATCAAAATGATCATTACAAGTGAAAATCCCAAAGAATAAGGAATATATTCTGTAATACAGTTTTTAGTGTCAAAAAGTCTCAAAGCTGTTGACATTCGATGTGAAATTCATGCTCTGTACACAATGTGATGAGTAAAGGTACTGTCTGTTAGTTGTGTTTAATAATGGAAGGATGAATGTCAGTGATGATGACAGAAGTGGCTTTCCTTATGTAGTTAGCAATGAACTGATGCAAAAAAATTTTGAAACTGATGTATCGGAGTATATATCAAATGTTGGACAACTTTCTACGGATTTCTCAGAGTGAGATTGTGACTAAATATTTTCAGGAAGAAATTTTATGGCTACCATTTGGTGGGATACTAAAGAAATCTTGTTAATGGATTCTATTGAACTTAGAATTATAATCAGCACTGAAGTCTGATGTGAGATGTTAAAAAACTGTGAAGACACATTTAAAAAAAGGGGTACAGTTCCTTCACTAACAGTGTCATGTTTTTGAATGATAATTCTTGATCACATTCAGCACAGCAAACATTATACTTAAAATTTATTTCAACTGGGACCTTTTGAACAGCTGCAGTACAGGCCAGACTTCACTTTGTGTTTCCAATTCTTAACGTGCATGAAAAAGTGATTTGGTTCCCAGTGTTTTTGAGTCCAATGCAGAACTTAAGGGTGCTGCCTTGAATAACAGACAGGATTAATGCATAAATCTGAATGTTGGCTATATAAGGAAGTGATACAAAGTTGTAATTTTAAGATTTTTCTGGTAAATTAATTATAGCTATTTCATAATTTTGATTGGAGCCTTACAGAGGTTACTTTCTGGATAGCCTCTGAGTGTAGCATGAGTATGAGTGTGACTGCAATAAAACTTGTCAAATAAAATATCACTGGACATTACTCTATACTAGTTATGCTAAATATGAATAAGATTAATCCTAGCTCTGCTGAATCTTTTAGGGTTGGGTAGGAGTGATAGGAAGCATTAAAAATAAGTTCAGGAAAAGGAGGAGGAAGATGGGAGAAAGAATACTAGCAGGTTTTATTTCAGCTGAATTGACCTCTGACCGCCTACCTCATATTTGATATTATGAGGGACAATAATAAATAAAAATGTGTGTATAATTCTTTTATTTGAAAGAAATGCTAGCAAAATACATTAGTTGTTGACAAATTATACAACATGCATCTGTAAAGTTCAGTGAATGGCCTGAGAAAATAAAAGAAAGAGGAGCTGCAAACTAAATACCTTTACTGGTTTTTAAAGTAATCAGCATTAGCTATAGTACACTTCTGACATTGGCTGGAAAGCTGTTGGGAGTTTTCAACAAATGCTTATTGTGGAATCACTCGATGCACCATGACCACACATTGTTGAATATCTGGGAGTGTCTTCATAATCACTCTTTCTCATTCAACACAAGATTGCTGATCTTAAACCCTCCCCACCCCCTACAATCCCTCTTATTCTCCAGATTTGACTCTGGCAGACTACTTCTTGTTTGCCCATCTTAAATTAGTGCTGAAAAGCTTATGTTGTGCAGACATTGCACATGACCATAGTGATTGGAGCAATTCCACAGGTATCATGTTCTAGGGAGACTCCACATACAGCAAAGACATTCTCCTCACACAGAAGAGAGCTGTGAGAATGATGAACAGGGAAAATCCAATTTACAGCTACAGATCTCTCTTCCAAAGCTATTTCATTCTTCCTCTTGGTAGTCTCTAAATATTAGAATCATCTAAGTTTGTAAAAAGTAATATTACCACATTCAACAAAAATATGAATGTTCACGATTATGCTACAAGGGTAATCCCAAAAGTAAGATCTCCTACTTTTTTATAAGTACATAGACCTGTTTATTTCTACAATAGTTTACATCAGTTTACAGTTTGAATATTTAGCTATTTTTTGAAATAATTGCCATTTCTGTCGATGCATTTTTGTAGACGCTGTGGCAGTGTTTGTGTGCCCATGTCATATGAGCTTGCTGCCATGCTGTTCAGAAAGTTATGAAACTCTTCTTTCACCTTGTCGTCAGAGCTGAATCGTTGAGACCACAATAAATGCTGACAGGTGCTATCAGACTCTGAAAAAACTCAAACGGGCAATTCAGAACCGGGAAAGAGGAATGTTGAGCAAGGGCGTACACATTCTCCATGACAACGCTTGCACACGCATCGCTCAGTAAACCGTTGCTCTCCTGTGACAGTTTCAGTGGAACATAATCACCCACGCACCCTATAGTCCTGACTTGGCGCCCAGTGATTATCACCTGTTCCCTAGGTTAAAAGAATGTTTGGCCAGAAAGCGATTCAGCTCCGATGATGAGGTGAAAGAAGAGGTTCATAACTTTCTGAACAGCATGGTGGCGAGCTGGTATGACATGGGCATACAAAAACTGCCACAGTGTCTACAAAACTGCATCGAGAGAAATGGTGATTATATCGAACAATAGATAATGTTCAAGCTGTAAACTGATGTAAACCATTGTAGAAATAAGCAGGTCTATGTACTTATAAAAAAAATAGGAGACCTTACTTTTGGGATTACCCTTGTACAAGACAAAAAACAAAATTTGATGTTCGAAATATGCAAACCACTGCCTTCAAAAACTCACCTTTTAACTACAGCATCCAACTACACAACAATCTGACACCAGAAATGAGGAGGGGGGAGTCTCTCTCTGCCTTTGTTTAATAAGACTCTGAAAACCTTTCTGCTTTATCATTGCTTTTACAGAGGACCTGAATTTTTGGCATATATGTGTGAAAAGAAATGCGAAATCAGTTGCAGGAATGAATTTTGTACAAGAAATAAACATGAATGTAAAATATATGTAAAATAGTTGTGTGTGTTTACTATCTAAAACTATGCAAATTGTGTGCTCTACTTCCATTTGCCAACTAGGCATGTGATTTGTATATATGTGAGAAAGAAATGTAACTAAAATAATGAATTACTATGTAAAATCAAATTAGTATGTTCCCATAACATCCCCTGATGTCATCAAACCATCACATACTGCCATAAATCATCCAGTATCAATTGTATGTTTGTGCATTACCATGTGCATGTCTTGTACAAAAATGATTCAAAGGACAAATAAATAAACAAAAATAAATAAGTGTTTGCTAACAGTTTTCAACATCTTTACAGCCTATGTAAGAAGTGTGTTGTAACTAATGGTAATTAATTTGAAAGCCAGAAAGGTATTTTTTTCGTAAATCATTTCCTTTATTTTCTGAAACCACTCAGTCAACTCATCAGATCAACTTGTCATTTATGGCTTAAAAATAAGCCAACTGCAACAAAAGTTATAACTCTGTTGGATCCTAAAGGATTGGGTGGGAGTGATAGGAAGCATTAAAAGTGGATTGAGGAAAGGAAGGAGGAAGATGGAAGAAAGAGAGGTGTGTAAAGGGGAGGCAATGTGGACGGGAAAGGCAAATATGGGAAGGGGATGGTGGAAAATGGGGGAGGGAAGCATGGAAGCATAAAGGGAAGTGACAGTGACAAGGAGAGAGAGAAAGAGGAAAGGAAGGGTACGAGACTACTGCACTATAGAGAATTTCTGCTGGTGAAGGTTGGGGGAGCAGGAGCAGCTCTGCTGTAATCATTGCATAGCTTTTTTTCCCTTCTTCTTCTTCTTCTTCTTCTTCTTCTTCTTCTTATTATTATTATTGGTGTGACTACCAATGAACTGCCAAGCAGGGTGACTGGCCACATCCAAACTGCATTCAAGAGCAGAACGCACCACACTGTGGCTCAACATGCAGCTGAACACAACTTCCTTCATTTCAATGTGTGCTTCACAACCCAGGACATAATTCTACCCTCCAGCACAATCTTCTCTGAACTGGGCAGGTGAGACTTAACCTTAAAACACATTCTCCCCTCCTGAAATAATCTTGGCATCAACCTATGGTAACTATTGCCCCTACCCCCTTCACTTTGCTGTTTCCACCTCATTTGTCCTATCATGTCTTCCGAATTCATGTCTCCCACATTTATTGTGCTCCACTCTCTGCATACACCACCGATCTTCTCCCCTCTCCACTCTGTATGCTGTGCCTTATAGCCTTATATGGGCACCATTTAGTCTCTGCACATTGTGTCAGGCAGCTCAACATGTCATATTTTCATAATATTGTTGATAGTCTTATAATTTAATTTACTAAGTTTCTTGACTAATTTTCCTTTTGCTACAATTATATTTACATTATCTTCCCTTACTGATTGAAGAATCACGAAATTAATCAGAATTGTGCAAAATCATTTTAAAGTCGTAATCCATTTGATTGATATGCCACAGGATATCTCAGATAAACAAACAGAAACAACTGCATTAATTTCAGTGTTAAGACACATTAAAATACATGTATAAGAAGTTAACAATGTGTTACGTATTGATAGGAACATGCTATAAAGTGAATATTAAAAATACTGTACATTCTATTTCAGTACCAGTGAAAGATCATTTATCTGTGTAAGAATTAAATGTGACACTCAAATACTTTCCAGAATATGATTAAAACTGACACAAGATGTTTAAATAGAGTGAAAATGCTGGATGGTTATATTGGACTGATGGTGTACATAGTGCTGCAATGCAGGCTGTGTACATTACAGGATGTTGAAACATCATAGGTATGTTCATTAATCAGTGTGCATGCAGAGTTACTGGGAAGAATTAATAGTTCCACATGCTGCCATCAGGCTGTAATAAAGCAGGCTGCCTCCCACCATCCTCACATTTAATGTATCGGGCTGTATATAAAATTTTTGCTAACTTTCTTTTCAAAGCTCTGATGTTGAAGTTCTTGCATTAGGTACATAGTTTGCAGATCACAAAAATGGTAGAAACAGATTCATCCCACAAAACTTTATTATTGAGATCACTCAGTTTATTGTCCTGTTTGCAATGTGCTAAACAATTTCATCAGAAATGATGGCAATAAAGTTACTGCAGTTATAAAAATTCATACGGCTTGCTATAGGGAAAATCTTCTGAGTTTCATTTCAGAAACTTTCAAATTATAGAGCTATTTTCCCCCTTTCCAGTAATGTATTTACATTAGCCCAAATGTAATTAGTTTAAAAGATATTGTTAATTAAAGATTTCACCAGGATCAAACTTTCAGCACCAGTTATGGCCAAACTGTTGTAAATTTCCAGAATATTTTGAGATACTGCTGATTTTTCTGGATCCGTTGACACCCATATTAATGAGCAATAATCTCTAATCAAAAATTACAAAGCTTTCAGTCACTAAATTTCAATATACAGCATGGATCCCATAGTCATAAACCTGGGATTCCCAACTGTGTAAGTATAAGTTAGTACTGCATATGTTAACAGGTGCTCTCATGAGAAACAATATACAAACATCCAGTGAAACACATACATTATTACCTGTACAATTTATAGAGTATTATAAATTTTAAAAAGCTGAGAAATATATCCTGGAGTGAGTCTTTAGAAGGCCAAAGCTCATGCCATTTCAGTAAGTCTTTAGTTTTCGCTCAGGCTTGTTCCCATCTGTATACAGCGATAATCTTGCTTCTGTCTTTGTCCAGTTTAGCCTCAGGACACGTTAGTGCTAAAATTTAGATTTGTTTAGCCAAGACCGAGTGAGTACATTTGTAGACAAAACCTGTATCTGTTCAAATGTGTGGTTTCAGCTTAGCTGAGAAATATTCGTGGTTATAATACCTGTTATGTGACGTTTTTACTAAATTGTGTGTGAAGCGTCCTTTGAACACATCATCTGTTCTGTGCGCTCTTCTATTTCTCAAAGAGATGTGAAGTATTAAGCTCTGCATATGTCCTCACTAGCTACCTGTTTGTAAACACTGGAGACGGCAAGAAACCTGGTCATCACTGGCAGGATCTTAAGGGTACAATTAAAGGTTGGTCAGCTTCCAATTTTGATTTTAAAAACTCAGCATCTGGCTTCTCATTTTAAGAATAGTTCCTACAATAATACTTTCAGGTGGTGATCCAATGAAACTGAGCAGCTATCAAGGCTTATTTCATAACCTGTAGGTTTAGTTATGTGGTGACAACATGAAAATATGGCACAGTGAGCAGTCAGAATGTGGTATGGGTGGAGGAAAATGGAAGGAAAGATCACACACAATAATGGTGGTTTTGGCACCTTTTTTTAGGATATGGCCATGAGTTAAAAGTGGTCAATATGGTCTTCTATAACACAGTGTGGTCAACTGTTGCTTGCAACATGTGTGATGTAAATCAGAGAAATTTGTCATTGTGTACTATCATTCATATCAGGAAGAGTCTGGGTACATCCCTGACAGACACAGTCTTTCAGATATCCCCACAACCAGATTCACATGGATTCTTGGGGAATCTGGAAGGCCACACAACTTAAAATTGCCTAGAGATGATGTGGTCTTTACCAAAGGCTTCTCAAAGCAAATATTTCACCTGGGAAGTGACATAAGGGATTGCAACACCTTGCATGGAGATAGTGGTGTGGACACAGTGGCATTCTTACAAAGCTGGATTATGTATTGCACAGAAAGGCTGTTGTAATGTGCATATGCAACTGTACACCTAACATCCTTGTGGGGAGTCGTTTCCTTGAAGAAAAAGTGGACCGAGAATGAAGGAGTTTGTGGAACCACACCACAGTCACAAGCAGTGGATCTTCCTGCAAAACACGTGGTGTAATAGAGCCCCATATGCGACAGCTCTTTGTATTCACAACACCACGGAGAGTAACATGTGTCGTCCATCAAAAGAATATTCCCCTGCCACATGCATCCATTTCTGTCTGTATCAAAAAATGAAGGATGAAGTCCTGATATTGTAACTTCATTTGGTGCACAGGAGGGGGGGAGGGGAAATTCCCGTGATGCAGCTCAAGCATTGACTACAGAATTTGAAGCATGTGCTGCACTGTTAGCTACAGTATCTTCAACAACTACTGCTGCCATGGGAATGGGGCACCTCCCTTTCTCTACTGTACCATGTAATTCACTTGTTTCTTAAAATTCCTTGATCATATTCTGAAGCCCATTTATTGATGTGGGCCCTCTTCGTAGCTTTTTCTGTTGGTGATACTCCCACAGTGCAGCACTGTTGTTGCTGCTGTTCTGATAACACAACTTTACCAGCAGTGCATGTTAGATCTTCTCGATGGACATTGCATTTTGTATGGAACACTTTGACCTTCTTAACCCCTTACACCAACAGTCACTTCACAAATGAAATCAGGACGTCACCAGGTGACAAATAGCGTACTGGTTACAAACTAGGAAACGTTTCGCATTCTGACTGCTTACAGCACCATATTTTCACTTGGTGGCAGAAAGTAGAACTATTATTTATTTCAGCATACTCCGAAGGTGCATCGAGTAATGAACTTACCTATGATGTTGCAGCATCCTGAAACGTATATGGCACACACTCCTGCACTCGGAACACCATCATTTTAGTTACAACCACCTAGTATGTACAGATAAAGTTTCAGCTTTATACCTTTGCTTTGTTGTTGTTGTTGTTGTTGTTGTTGGTGGTGGTGGTGGTGGTGGTGGTGGTGGTGGTGGTGGTGGTGGTGGTCATCAGTTCAAGGACTGGTTTGATGCAGCTCTCCATCCTTTGCAAGCCTCATCATCTCCAAGTAACTACTACCACCTACATCCTTCTGAATCTGCTTAGTGTATTCATCTCTTGTCCTCCCTCTACAATTTTCACCCTCCAAATTTCCCTCCAATACTAAATTGGTGATCCCTTGATGCCATGGAATGTGTCCTACCATCTGATCCCTTCTTCCAGTCAAGTTGTGCCACAAAATTCCCCTTCTTCCCAATTCTATTCAGTACCTCCTCATTAGTTACCTGATCTACCCATCTAATCTTCAGCATTCTTCTGTAGTACATTGCATACAGTTTTTTAATTCAGCAATGTATCTAAACAGTGATACTTTCAAGCTCAGAAAATCATAGGTCAGGAGATAGTTGAAGTGCCATTATTCAAGCTAACAATAATGTAAACTGATTACAAATGTAGATCCTTCCCCTTTACATGAATGATTTGTCTTGTCTCACTACCTATACTGTTTTTCATGCTTGCATGTGCCTGCAAATTTCCCTTGTCATCTTTTCCTCCATCACACCTTTTGTGTACATTACCCTAAATTCGCTGATGACATTGTAATTCTGTCACAGAGAGCAAAGGACTTGGAAGAGCAGTTGAACGGAATGGACAGTGTCTTGAAAGGATATAAGATGAGCATCAACAAAAGCAAAATGAGGATAATGGAATGTAGTAGAGTTAACTCGGATGATGCTGAGGGATTAGATTAGGCAATGAGACACTGAAAGTAGTAAAGGAGTTTTGCTATTTGGGGAGCAAAATAACTGATGGTGGTCGAAGTAGAGAGGATAAAATGTAGACTGGCAATGGCAAGGAAAGTGTTTCTGAAGAAGAGAAATTTGTTAACATCGAGTATAGATTTAAGTGTCAGGAAGTCATTTCTGAGAGTATTTGTATGGAGTGTAGCCATGTATGGAAGTGAAACAAGGACAATAAATAGTTTAGACAAGAAGAGAATAGAAGCTTTCGAAATGTGATGCTACAGAAGAATGCTGAAGATTAGATGGGTAGATCACATAACTAATGAGGAGGTATTGAATAGAATTGGGGAGAAGAGGAGTTTGTGGCACAACTTGACTAGTAGAAGGGATCGGTTAGTAGGACATGGTCTGAGGCTTCAAGGGATCACCAATTTAGTATTGGAGGGCAGCGTGAAGGGTAAAAATCGTAGAGGGAGACCAAGAGATGAATAAACTAAGCAGATTCAGAAGGATGTAGGCTGCAGTACGTATTGGGAGATGAAGCAGCTTCCACAGGATAGTGTAGCATGGAGAGCTGTATCAAACCAGTCTCAGGACTGAAGACCACCACCACAACAACAACAACAACAACAACAACAACCCTAAATTCTTTATGAGTATTACAGTCTGGAGAAAACTGCTTCTACCTTACAAATACAAAGGGAATTATTCATTCTTCCTGTATCTCCTTATTGTATGTTTATCTGGGTAAGTCTTTCTGAATAGCTTCAGACTCAAAATGGTTGAGGCTGTATATCTCCTGCCTTCCTCATACCCACACAAATAATCAACATCTACATTATCATGGAAGAACAGTCTATATTTATTCTCCCCTCCACCTGCATTCTTCTGTTTATTTTCAAAAATCATAACAGTCAAATATTTGTTCTCCTTCCACCAGCCAGGGTACATACATTGACACAGAACAGCTAACATTTTCCAGTAATGCTTACTACAGGATTATGAACTCTGAGATGGCCACAAAAAGCACACAAATTCCTTTAGAGTGCTTCTGTATATTCTTTCATTAAATCTGTCCCCATGGAATCACCAACATATGTCAACTGTTGTTATGTATGGAATTAATTTCCTATTTCAGAGAACTGCTCAATCTTCACAATCAGTATCTGAAAAATAACTCTTGCATTTTCTTTTCAACAATTTTCCAAACTTTCCCAACATCATCAACCAACTTTTTACTGCATATTCCAGGAGATTCATAATTTTTTTTCTTTTCCTATTTCTGAAACTCATTTCTGTCAGTTTACCTCATATGTCTTAACTCTAATCCCTCTTCACTGCTGGCTTCAACTGTGTTGTATTTTAGCACTTTATTGCTCTGACATGCCTTGCACTGGGCTCACAGTGCCACATCCCACATATATTTCCAGTTCTGGAGTATTCTCCTTTCATCAGTTGCACAATCAAAGAACTTAGAGATAAGGCCTTCTTTCAAATTTAGATCATCTGATTCATGTTTCATATTTAATTTTACTACATTCTGTTCACAAAATTGTTCCCAGAAAGTATGATTTAACAAAACATGTAAGTAATCTACAACTACAGTTTCATCTGTATTAAAACCCTAAGTAGTTTTTGTACTCTAATACTGTGCTGTAATCAGCAGTACTAGAGACACGTATTAAATGATAAACATATTTTATGAGTTCTTTTTACACATAGATTGCATTGGATACAAAAGCAGCACACAACATGGCTTAACAAGAACACGCAGAGAATAATGAAAGAAGTTAGTTGTCACAGAGATGGTCAACTCACACTGACTCAGTTGTTGCTGCAAAGCTCACTCCCCCCCCCAGCACTATGAAGTGAGCACAAGGGAGGTCTTGATGAGATGAGAGGCAGTGCGACCAGTCATGTTGTAGCTGCTGCGGGAGAGAAGTGAGGCTGGACCATTGCTCTACGAGAAAGGAGTTAGTGCTAGAAAGTGGTGGAGGGGATGACCTGCACAGAATAAAGGAATGTGAGGGGAGGGGGTGTGAGTTGAGGACATGAAGAGGAGGAGGATGGTAATGGTAAGCCTCCCAGAGGAGTCAGTGGAGACAGTAAAAGGTAATAATGTTTAATAAGGAAAACGTGGGCAGTGTTTGGGTTGTCAAAGGAGCAGAGAGGGCTATAGAGAAGGAAGAGGGTATTGTCATGGGTCTGGATTGAAACATCTTTGGGGATGAACGGCGAGATGTTGCAGAGTTCGCTGCGACTCTCGGATGTACTGGTGAGAGATGACTTGTTAAAACGCGCACATGAGAGTCACTTGTTCTGAGCACAACACTGGGATTACTATAATACAGGTAGGGAGAGGAGACAACAGAGGATACAAGAAGAAAGAATCTCTGATATAACAATGGATTTCAACACATGATGAGACTTGTGTTGTGCTGTCTTAATTGCCTAGGCTGGTTTTAACCTTCATAAGGATACAGTTTATGCCTTACTGTTGAGGAGAATAATGAAGGTGTTGATAGTGTGTGACAGTACCTTGTGAGGACCCAAATAAGGTGGCTGCAAAGTCACGTGAACTGAGTTGTCATGGAGTATGACATTGTCACAGGTGGTGAGGTTGCTGTGAAAGACGACACATGGAGATGTGTGGTCATGGGAAGGGGGCATGAAAATGTGAGAGATGTGTGAGCAGATAAGCTTGATTAATGTGGGTATGGCAGAGGGAGCAGGGGGAGGGAAAGAGTGTTGGAGTTCTTTCCATACGCTGCAGGAAGGGCCAAATGTCCACTGTACATTATCTTGCCTAAAAATGATTGAAGATCCTCTTTGAAGGTGGTAGATATGCCTGAGAGGACTCACAGCAATGCTTCTGCCCAGCCACTGGCAGGACACATGAGCACCACTTTTGGAGTGCGATGCTAGTGTTCCACGTGTCCGTTACTTTGTGGATGGTAAGCAGTGGTACGGAACTTTGCAACACTGCATAGACTGCAGAGTTTATAGAAAGGAACAGTGCAACTTACCAACCCTGATCTGTAGTGATGGATAATGGGCAGCTGAAGGGGGCCAGTCAGGTGCGAACGGAAACATGGGCTACTGAGTCAGCCAATATGTCAGTGAAAAGGGGGGGGGGGGTGTTTCCACCCTCCTACTATCCCAGTTGATCATAGAATGTGTTTGAAATCTAACAAGGGAGAAAGGGTATCAACCAGATCAAGAGGTATGTGGTGAAGATGTCCTTTTGGGATGTCGAAACACCGAAGAGAAGGTAGTGTATGTCAACCAACCTTGCAACATTGGCAGGCAATGCACACAATCCTACAGGTGCAGCAGTCACTTCTAATGTTTGGCCAAACAAAGCACTTGGTAAGCAGGTGTGTGGTGGCTTTGATCCCCAGATGAGTCAGGTCGTGAATGGCATTGAAGACTGTACGTTGCAGGGCAGAAGGAACTCTGGGATTCAGGATGCTGGCAGAAGTGTCGCACAACACTGGAATAGCTGACCCAGATAGGAGTCAGGATTTCACTATAAGGAACATAGATGAGTCTTGTAACAAATTCTGTACATCATTGTCTTGTTGCTGCAAGTGAGCCAGCTCGTCAAGGTCAAAGGGTGAAGTAATGGAGTTAATTCTTGACATGTAGTCCATGACAACATTGTCGGCACCTTTGATGTAACAGACACCTGAAATGTTCTGAAAAATGAGGTCCATATGTCAAAAATGATGAGGGCAAAGGTCAGTTCGAGGGCTACACCTTGCAACATTCAGTGTCTTCCCAAAAGTATTTCACTGCCTCGTAACTGGCAAATAACTGTCAGAAGCAAATCATTTGTGATGGAGGAGGACAATTTCTTGGAGAAGTAGTGGAGAGGCTGAAAAACATTGGCTGTATGTTGCTGAAACACAGCACTGATAGAGGAATTACTAGTGTCTGCGGTAATAGAAACGTGTGCACTGGCAAGGAAGAGGGTGTCATCACAGATCTGGATTGAAAGATCTTAGAGAGGAGGGGGAGGGGGTGAATGGCGAGACGCGAGACGTTCCGGATGTTTTTGTGATGCTTGGCCATGCTAGTGCGAGATGAATTGTCAGAATGAGTGTATGAGAATCACATGTTCTGAGCATCACACTGGGGAAATCATCATAGCACTGGGAGGGAGCAGATATGAAGAGGATGGAAGGATAGGGGCAGCAACATAACTTCAGACCATTTCACTCTGGATGTATTCTTGCCTGCCAAAGCATCCATGACAGAGGCAGCATGGTGTATATGGTACCTGAAAAGGTTTTCCATTCTCAGAAACCTGTAAAGATGACGATAGGTATCATGCAGTGGTTGGTTGGAAATGAAGGAGACGCTATTGGAAGTCAGCCGAATGCCCTCAGTAGTAACTTCATGAGCAAGAAAGGCGATACTAGCGTGTTGAAGTTGAGTTTTATCATGATTAAATTTGACACCATTTTCTGCGAGGACTTGTAAAACATGTGATTATGATGGAAAACTAAAACTGCAATCGTGAGAACAAAACACAACTTATTCTTCTGTTACTTCTGTGCATAGCATGCCCACTTTCGTGTAACATGAGCGGCATATGTGCAAATCCAGGAATGAATATTTGTTCTTGTATTCCATTGCTCAGATAGATAAGTTACATGTTTTGGTATTGTGAAAGAGAGGAACTGTACTTATATGTTGTTGTGGTCTTAAGTCCAGAGACTGGTTTGATGCAGCTCTCCATACTACTCTATCCTGTGCAAGCTTCTTCGTCTCCCAGTACCTATTGCAATCTACATCCTTCTGAATCTGCATAGTGTATTCATCTCTTGGTCTCCCTCTACGATTTTTACTCTCCACACTGCCCTCCAGTACTAACTTGGTGATCCCTTGATGCCTCAGAACATGTCCTACCAACCGATCCCTTCTTCTCCTCAAGTTGTGCCACAAATTTCTCTTCTCCCCAATTCTATTACATACCTCCTCATTAGTTATGTGATCTACCCATCTAATCTTCAGCATTATTCTGTAGCACAACATTTCGAAAGCATTTATTCTCTTCTTGTCTAAATTATTTATCATCCATGTTTCACTCCCATACATGGCTACTGTCCACACAAATACTTTCAGAAATGCCTTCCTGACACTTAAATCTATACTCTAAATGTTAACAAATTTCTCTTCTTCAGAAACACTTTCCTTGCCATTGCCACAGTCTACATTTTATATCCTCTCTACTTCGACCATCTTCAGTTGTTTTGCTCCCAAAATAGCAAAACTCTTCTACTACTGTAAGTATCTCATTTCCTAATTTAATTGTCTCAGCATCACCCGACTTAATTTGATAACTTTTCATTATCCTCATTTTGCTTCTGTTGATGTTCATCTTATATCCTTTCAAGACACAGTCCATTCTGTTCAACTGCTCTTTGGGTCCTTTGCTGTCTCTGACAGAATTACAATGTCATTGGCGAACCTCAAAGTTTTTATTTCTTCTCCATGGATTTTAATTCCAATTCTGAATTTTTCTTTTGTTTCCTTTACTGCTTGCTCAATATACAGACTGAATAACACTGGGGATAGACTACAACCCTGTCTCACTCCCTTCCCAACCACGGCTTCCCTTTCATGTCCCCTTGACTCTTGTAATTACTATCAGGTTTCTGTACAAATTGTAAATAGCTTTTCGCTCCCTGTATTTTGCCTCTGCCAGTTTCAGAATTTGAAACAGAGTATTCCAGTCAACATTGTCAGAAGCTTTCTCTAAGTCTACAAATGCTAGAAATGTAGGTTTGCCTTTTCTGGATCTGTCTTCTAAGATAAGTCATAGGGTCAGTATTGCCTCATGTGTATGAACATTTCTATGGAATCCAAACTGATCTTCCCCAAGGTCAGCTTGTACCAGTTTTTCCATTCGTCTGTAAAGAATCTGCGTTAGTATTTTGCAGCCATGACTTGTTAAACTGATAGCTCAGTAATTTTCACACCCGGTCAACATCTGCTTTCTTTGGGATTGGAATTATTATATTCTTTTTGCAGTCTGATGATAATTCGCCTGTCTTGTACATCTTGCTCACCAGATGGTAGAGTTTTGTCATGGCTGGCTCTCCCAAGGCTGTCAGTAGTTCTAATGGAATGTTGTCTACTCCTGGGGCCTTGTTTCGACTTAGGTCTTTCAGTGCTCTGTCAAACTCTTCACGCAGTATCATATCTCCAATTTCATCTTTATCTGCATCCTCTTCCATTAGAACTGGGTTTCCATCTGAGCTCTTGATATTCACACAAGTGGTTCTCTTTTCTCCAGAGGTCTCTTTAATTTTCCTGTTGGTAGTACCTATCTTACCCCTAGTGAGATACGCCTCTACATCCTTATATTTGTCCTCTAGCTGTCCCTGCATACCCATTTTGCACTTCCTGTTGATCACATTTTTGAGATGTTTGTATTCCTTTTTGCTCTCTTCATTTACTACGTTTCTATATTTTCTCCTTTAGTCAATTAAATTCAATATAGCTTCTGTTACCCAAGGATTTCTACTAGCCCTAATCTTTTTACCTACTTGATCTGCTGCTGTTTTCACTATTTCATCCCTCAAAGCTACCCATTCTTCTTCTACTGTATTTCTTTCCCCAATTCTTGTCAATTGTTCCCTAATGCTCTCCCTGAAACTTTCTACAACCTCTGGTTCTGTCAGTTTATCCAGATTTCATCTCCTTACATTCCTGCATTTTTGCAGTTTCTTCAGTTTTAATCTACAGTTCATAACCAAGAAATTATGGTCAAGAGTCCACATCTGCCCCTGGAAATGTCTTACAATTTAAAACTGGTTCCTAAATCGCTGTCATACCATTATATAATCCATCTGAAACCTTCCAGTATCTCCATGCCTCTTCCATGTATACAACCTTCTTTCATGATTCTTGATCCAAGTGTTAGCTATGATTAAGTTGTGCTCTGTGCAAAATTCTACCAGGTGGCTTCCTCTTTCATTTCTTACCCCCATTCCATATTCACCTACTATGTTTCCCTCTCTTCCCTTTCCTACTGTCAAATTCCAGTCACCCATGGCTATTAAATTTTTGTCTCTCTTCACTAAGTGACATATCTGTGCTCAGTTAACTTGTGTAAATTTATTGTCTAGTTGTAGACCATTGGCCTTTAAGTACCATGGAGTATGATTGTTTTGGAGCTTGCTATTTCTTGCAGCATTGTAATAGTTTTCCATAATTTTGAATAATTTTTACTTCCCAGTTTCATTTGTTTATGATTATGACCTTTGCCTTGGGTCCAAAGGCAAGTGCACCTGATTCTTACTTGGTGTCAGTTGTCTCAAGAAATAAGGTCTCAGATGGTGTATGGAACAGACCCTTGTGGATGCAGTGTGAGAAGTATCATTTCAGCATTTGCATTATAAGTTTATATTTACAATTGCATTTTTGTTTTCACAGAAATATAATAGAGCATTTTTTTAATATCACCTACTTTTGGTTCCTCAAATTCATCTCCATCTACGTATATACACTGTAAGCCACAGTATGGTGTATTGCAGAGGGGAAGTTATACCATTATGAGCCGTTTCCTTCCCTGTTCCTCTTGCAAATGGACCAACATAAGTTATAGTTTCTCTTGCTTTGCTTTCATTGCTTTCATTTACATTAGTGGCAATATAATCATTCTGCAGTCAACTGCAAATGCAGGTTTTCTAAATTTTTTGAATAGTGTTTCATAAAAAGAATGTCATCTTCCATCCAGGGATTCCCATTTGAGTTCATGAAATATCTGTACAACACTCGTGTGTTAGTCGAACCTGCCGGTAACAAATCTAGCACCAAATATCTGAATCAGTTCAGTGTCTTTCTTTTATCCCAAACACTATTTTAGTACTCGGGAATCGATCACACAAGTATCGTGTACACTGTTTCTTTTATAAATGAACTACACTGATAAAGCAAAGCCAACCATTCACCTTCCATACTACCATTCTTGAATTATAGTAACACTCAAAGATGGTAAAAGCTGGAAGATGTTACTCTCACTAAGGTATAAAAGTCATTAGTTGCAATGTTTGGAGCTACGATGTAAATAGATAAATTAAAATATATGCTATTTCCTACATATTATCACCATTACTATTGTACTTTTAATACACAATAAGCTCAAAATTACTTTGCAGTGCTTGGCATAAATAATTTGATTCCCATAGACCAAAATTTTGCTCTGGGCGTAACTTTCTAGAGCATTCACAGTACCTACAATACTTATACCTCGTGCATTACAGTAGGAAAGTATGATCCAAGAATCAGACAAGGCATACCTATCTTAGTAGTTGACTTGAAGTGACTTGGCTATTCAGTGACCTGTTTCTTTTACTGTTAACATAAATCTTATAATGGCTTGTTACAATTGCTTCCTAATTTGGCATTAAAAGTACCCACTGGGAGGAAGGCAGAGCAAGGTATTACATAATTTTACTCTTTGAGTTTCCCTTTCTAATTCAGTCAAAATACTTCATCTTATTCCTCTCGTATTTCTTTTTAAATAAGCCCTGTCTGCAGATAGGATACAGTAAGCATAAACAACTATCACAGCATGTAACTGAATTTCATTGATTACACATTTCTCAGATATTTTGGTCACAAAACAGTCCACAATTATTAGAACTACCTTTCCATCTACAGTACTCCTAAAAGTGCTAGTTCTTCTGCAAAGGAGTGTGTTACTAGAAGAAATTAAAATCTAATGCTTACTCGATAGGAGCACTTTTGAGCTATAGTATCAATGATATGAAATTCATTTCCTGATAGATTTAAGTATATAATGGTAACATCCACACAAAAAACTGGAGAAAACTGGAGAAAAGAAAATGACATTTAATTACAGGCCACTTTCTCTCTCTCTCTGATCTTATTAAAAGTTTTTTCTGGAGGCAATTATTTACAGTGCTTTACAGACTCATTTTTTCCTATACCAAATCTCTTAGCTGCCCTCCTGGTTGGCTTTTGTTATGGATTTTCCACAAAGACAGACAATTTTGATCTTGCAAGTGAAGTCAAGGCAGAGCTTTACAAGTTTAGAGGATACTGAGTGGATTGTGGGCAGGATGTAGTTAAGACCAATAGACACGCATGCATATGAGACCAAAGAAATCTGCATTTATTAAAGTATATTTTCATTGAAGAAAAAATTCCATGTACTGTAATTGACTTTTCCTGATTTTCTGGATTTTGGTCAGTTGGCATACTTGAATCAGTGCACCTGTTGTTGTTGTTGCAGATATGATGAATTTTCAGTTCTTCACAATGGAAATGAAGCTGAGAGAATACTGTCTAAGTCAAGAAAGGTGAACTAAAGGTGTAAAAGCCAAGTAACTGCAGAGGAATGAAGTACGGCATAACTGGAGTGTTGGAAGGTCTGTTATGCTGTTTACGGTTAGTGTTGTTGATTCCAGGGAGGTTGCAACACCAGAAGGCTGTAGTGAAATGTTTGAAAACTTCCATAGGGTTGATGGTTGGTTCAATGACTAGCAGCTGGCAATCATTCTCAAAAACAGTTTCCATTATCGTATGCTACTTTCAGGTGAACAGTGATTTCTTTCTCAGTAAAACAATCCTGTTGTGAAACATTGTCCATTTCCATCAGCTGAAGCCGGGACTCAAGAACTGCTTTCCCACAGGGAGACTCCTCATCAATGATATGATTTATGTGAGACCCTCCAGGAAGGTGGTCTTAACCTAAATGCAACTCTCTGACAATAGGGGCAGCTAAAAAGTTACACAGTAAAAGGAAACAGTGGCAATTTGAGTGTGAAGACAAAGCAGTAGAGGGAAATTAGGAGGAGATGGCCTAACCATAAGACAGAGAAAAAGGCATAGTGCCCGGAACTGTGTTATCCATATCAGAAACCAATGCAAGAGAGGCAGATCCAAAAATACTGGGGGGATGGGAGGCGAGAGAGCCATGAGGTGAGGGGTTGGGAGCAGAAACTGCTGTAGGGATGGATGAGTCTACTGTGTAGGTTCGGTGGATGGTGGAATACCACTGTGGGAGGGGTGGAAGGATAGTGGGCTGGACATTACTGATTTCAGGGCATGGCGAGGGGTAGTCAGAACCCTGGTAGAGACTGTAATTCAGTTGCTCCAGTTCTGGGTGGTTCAGAGTTAGGAGGGGAATGCTCCTCCAGGAGGTGAAGCTTTGGGAGGTCACGGAAGACTGGAAAGATAAGGTACGGGAAATTTGATTTTGTACAAGGTTGGGGAGGATAATTACAGTCTGGGAAGACCTCATTTATACCCACTCGTCACTGCAGATATGATGACCATGGGTGATTAGACTGTATGGAAAGAACTACAGTATGGAATGGGTGGCAGATGTCGAAGTGGTGGTATTACTAGTGGTTAGTAGGTTTGATATGGATGTAGGTACTGACGTAGCCATCTTTGAGGTGGAGGTCAACATCTAGGAAGGCGGCTTGTTGGGTTGAGTAGGACCAGGTGAAGCAAATGGGGGAGAAGTTGTTGACGCTACAAAAGAATGTGGATAGGGTGTCCTCACCCTTGATCCACATCACAAAGATGCCATCAGTGAATCTAAACCAGGTGAGGGGTTTATGATTCTGGGTGTTTAGGAAGGATTCCTCTAGGTGGCCCATGAATAGGTTGGCATACTATAGTGCCATGCAGCTGCCCAGAGCTGTACTACAGATTCTTTTGTGGGTAAGTCTTCAAAGGAGAAGTAATTGTGAGTGAGGATATAGTTGGTCATGTTGACTGGGAAGAAGGTTGTTGGTTTGGAAACTGTTGTTGGTTTGGAAACTGTTGGGCATTGGGAAAGGTAGTGATCATCAGTGGTAAGGCTATGCACATGAGGGATTTTAGTGTCAGGAGATGTGGCATCAATATTGATGAACAGGGCACTGTGTGGTAAAGGGACAGGAACTACAGGGAGTCAGTGGAGGAAATGGTTGGTATCTTTTATATAGGAGGGTAGGTTATAGGTAAGAGGCTGAAGGTGTTGGTCTCTGAGAGTAGAGATTATCCAAGTGGGGGCATAGTAACCAGCCACAATGGGGCATCCTTGGTGGTTACGTTTATGGACTGCAGGAAGCATGTAGAAGGTAGGAGTGAGGGGAGTGATAGGGGTGGGCAGAGACATGGACTCTGGGGAGAGGTTCTGGGATTGGCCTAAGGATTTGAGGAGAGACTAGAGATCCTGCTGGATTTTTGGACTCATCCATTCCTACGTAACTCGTGCTCCCAACCCCTTACCTCATGTATCCCAGTAATCTAGATGCAAAGCCTGTCCCACACGTCCTCCCACCACCAAATACTCCAGTCCAGTCACAAACATCACCTGTCTGTGAAACCAGTCATGTAATCTACAAGCTAAACTGCAACCAATGTTCTGCATTCTGTGGGGGTATGACGACCAACAAGCTGTCTGTCTGCATGAATGGCCACTGACAAACTGTGGCCAGAAAACGACTGGACCACCCTGTTGCTTGGCATGCTGCCCAACATGACATTCTTCATTTCAGTGACTGCTTCACAGCCTATGCCATACAGATCCTTCCAACACCAGCTTTTCTCAATTGCGCAGGTGGGAACTCTCCCTGCAATATACATTACTGTCCTGACCTCAACATTTGTTAGTTGTTGTCCTCACACATCCAGACACTTTCCTGTTCCTGTGCCGCACTACACAGCCCCCTACTCTACCAATCACCATTCCCCCACCCCTACCCTGCTATCCCTCCCCCACCTCTCCCAAGCCTCTTCCTACCACCATCCAGTTGTCTCTCCTATCGTGCACTGCTGCTGCTGCTCCTTTATGAATTTCTTTTTGTTGTGACTATCCACGAGTCAGCATCTCTGCTATATGGTGAGTAGCACCTATCCTTTTAATAATAGTGTTACTTGAAAATTTAGTGAGGCCAGTAAGTTTTAAGGAAGTTCTTACTGTTCAGTTATCTTATGTTGTTTTTAAGCCTACAAAATAATGTGACTAAAGGGATGCACCACCAACAGGAAACATAAATGAAATTGTCACTTCAATGATTGATTATGATGCAGCTATGTTTCTCAAGATAGGAAAAGTAGTGCGCTAAACGCTAAACCTACGTGTTACTTAAAGATGTTAAAGTGATCCTTTGCATTTGTTAGGCATTGTTATAAACACTTGAACATGTGATCATTCCTAAAGTTTAACCTGAAACCTTCAGTCTGGCACCATTTCTCTTGTAATCCTCTGGACTTTGTAGAACAACTTCTGCAAGCCTTACTTCTTATAAGAAGGTGACTATTCAACTATGTAATACAGACTTACATTCCATCAGGAACTAAAGACTTTTATGAGAATGAATTAAGTGTTCTGTGGTTCTCTATTTTTCGTTTGAGTTAGTGAAGTTTTGTTGATGCCCTTCAGCTGATTACCTGCAAAAGATGAATTATTCAAAACTGAACTTGTTCCTCATTGTATGTTGTTCATCTTTGTCATATACAATTGATGCAGTTTCTTTCTTTTGTCACAGTTAAAAATTGGTGCCAAACCAGGATTAAAACTAGTCTATAATGCTTATAGCGAACAATTGTCTTACCTATTAATCCTTCAGAGTACATTCCCAGGACTCTTCCAAACATTCACTGTTGCTTGTATTTCCTCCTACTTTATGAGCCTCATGGTGGGGGGGGGGGGGGGGGGTAGGGATGCAGATGATTATGTCCATGGAAATACCTTTCCATTTAATGGAAAGCAATCAGTAGTGATTGCCTTTGCTCTAGATGTGCTTCCCAAGCAGGTTCTTTTCTTCCATTACAAAGTTTGTTATTGTCATTTATTTTGTGTGTGTGTGTGTGTGTGTGTGTTTGTTTGTTTGTTTGTTTGTTTTAATACATCTCAACTGTTGCAGTGGGACCGGAAAGGGAGCATTACACGAGCATATGTGTGTTATCGAGTGGTGGTGGCTGCATTCTTTATAGCAGCTTTACTTGCCTCCATAACAGGAGCTGGAAGAGTGATAATATCTATCTGGAAATGGCCAATCTACCTCACAAACTGGGGTTTAACTTTATGCACAGTTCAAGCTATTTTTTGTCTAGTTATTGTTCTGAATGCGAAGCTGAAGAGGCAGCATCAAATTTCAGGTACACACATTATTTATTAGTTAACAGGTAAGTACGATCATAAAAGGAGTTAATTTCCAGCTTTATGTAAAATTTTGTTCTTTCTTATTTAGTAACAGCTCAAGGTGTTAGTGGCACAATGCCACTGCAATACAAAATTTACTGGGCGATTCACACCACAGCTGCCACTATTGCTGTCTGTATCACCATATCCTTTTGGACTGCAGTCTATGATCCTGGTGAGCATACTATAAGTGCATCAGGCACAGATTCACTACTCTTAACTAGAGTTGATAAATAGTTAATAAATTTTCATTTCAGTATTGCCAATTTCAAGAAGTTTTGAGCAGTACTATAATTATTCACGAGATTTTAGTTTTAATAATCTGTAAGGCGAATGGCATAATTATGAGATTTACACTATAACTACTTCCTTAAGTAGTAGGTGCACGAGATAGGAATGAATCAATGGAGAGGGAGGCAGTAGGTGCACAGTATAAGAATGCAACACAGGCAACAGCACCAGGGAGATCACGCTGTGCACGATGGTGGTATGGACAAAATACACATTCCACTACCTAAAACCTTGACAGTACTAGGTTCAATAAACACGTATTTCAACCCCTAAAAAACTGTGTACATGGTTGATAGTGTGAATTGAACTGAATATGCAAGACATCAAATCAGTCATGGCTGAAAATAGTTTAAAAACTGTCAGTATGATATACTACAACTACACTAATATACTTAAGGCTGTCCTCCTCCTTCTGGGATTGTGTGACTAGAGAGACCATCAAAATTATGGTTCAAAGTGACCTAATTAACAAAGATAGTGGCCTCCAGCTTAGTCGGGTATCAAACCCTGCACAGAGCCTAAAAAAAGGAAAACATTCCCATACAGTGAGGTCTGCACCCTGCGGTGATAGTGTGGACACTGTCACCCGAGTATGGAGGCTCCACTTTCACAACTACTGCACAGATTGTGATAGGAGTGGAGTCATGCAGGCAGTAACTAACAATATGTATAAGACACTGACAAGAGTGAAGCAGGAATCATCAGAGATCACCTGAAGATGGCAATGAGTCTGTTTGCTGAAATATTGTGGAAAAATTATGATGTGACCCAGACAGACACCCAAGAATTCTACAAGCCTACAAATACACTCAGAAAATATCAGATCATGCATCAAACATGTTTTGCACAGGGATTTGCGCTTTGTGGCCAGTGGCTGGGACTCAGTGTGACAAAGGGAAGAACCAAGACATTGGTTACTTTGGGTTGGCAGTGGAATACCACTTTTGGAGGGGTGGGAAGGTTTGTGGGTAGGATGTTCCTCATTTCTGTGCACAATGATAGTCGAAGCCCTGGCAAAGAAAATGGTTCAGTTGTTCCATTCCAATGTGACACTGGGTGATGATGAGGCTGCTCATTTGCAGCTTCTTTAAGATAATGGGAGAATAATGGTTATGTGATAATATGGTGTGGGAAACATGTCTATGAACTAGATTTGGAGGACAGTGTCTGCCTGTGAATGCCTTAGTCAGACTTTCAGTATACTGGGCAACGGAGTTCTAGTCACTTGAGCAGGCTATTCGGGAATGATTTAGAAGTGAAAACATCTGTTTGCCTATGTGTCAAACTTTTTGTGTGACAAACTAGTCAGATTTGGATCACTAAAAACCAAGAGACTAATAAAGCACAAACAGTGGTTCAGCCCACAATGGATACATCTTGTATGTGCATATTTGTTGTTATGAACTAGTTTTGTATGAAATTACAAACTGCTGTAAGTTTCTTTTCCATCTGAAGTGTGGACTGTAACATTCAGTTTGTACCAGATATCACTTTTCCTCCTACGGAGCAATTTGTAACTTCATGCACTACGTTACTTAATGTTTGTCTTACACCCTCCAGATCCTCACAGTACAGCTTCATTAGTTGCCATATGATCCCAAGAGATAGTCACTTACAACCTGTCACTGATACACTAAAACAGCAAGATGTGCACTCAGTTTCCACACTACATCATTGCTTTACTCTCCTGGATACTTCAGTAAGAGGAAATGAAACAAGCAGCAGCAGGTGACCTCAGCACATTGATTTCAGACTTGGCATACTTGCAGACTTAGGACAGGAAGGAAGGAAGCCACTATGGCATTGGTGTAACAGCAGTGCCTTGGTATCCAATGTATGGAAACCACAATATTGGGCTCATACTCACTCAGTTTCTGATCTCTACTATCTGCCTGCTTAAATGTAGTACTGGGGCTATTACAGTGAGGAGCATTGCTCAATGCATCTGTTCCCTTTGATGACTAGTGATAGAGTTCCTACTGCTAGTGCTCAATGTACTACCATGTTGTAGCTGTATGTGCATCCACAAGGCCATGTGTATGTATCAACACTGGAACTACAAACTGATAATTTAACATTTGCTGTCTAAATGCTGGGGACCTTCTAAGGCCCTTCCCCAATGTTTCTTGTCTTACTTTGGCATTACACTAACTTGATAGCTGGATATGCTGTAGAGAGCAAATGGGATAGGGCCTGGATATGTTAAAAAAAAATGGGAGATTGTTGATAGTTTCAAAAGGGGGCATTAAGTAGTGATTGACTGAAACAGAGGACAGAAATACAATAGAAGACAAATGGTTTACTCTGAGAAATGAAATAGTGAAGGCACCATAGGATTAGATAAGAAATCCTTGGATAATGCACACAATATATTGAATTTCGTTCGTGAAAAGAAAATTTATTAAAAAGCTGCAAATAAAGCAGGTCAAAGGGAACGCAGATATCTAAAAATGAGAATGACTGTAAATGGAAAATAACAGAGCAGAAATAGCTTGGGAATGCCATGGATAGGAGACCTAAAGGGGCCTTTGGAAAAAGGAGAATTACCAGTGTGAATATTAATAGCTCAGATGGAAAAAGAGTACTAAGCAAAGAATGGAAGTCCAAAAGGTGGAAGGAATAAACAGAGGGCTCAAAAAAAAAAAAAAAAAAAAGTATCGACTGTTTAAAAGTCCATAACTTGCAAACTAACTGATGGAGTTGTCTCATTTTTGGCGAAAGTGTTGGTTAAAGTCCAACTTAAAGGTATCACTGTAGGTGTTCGAAATGGTCACCATTAACATCCACACACAAATGATGCCGCTGAACTGCAGCACAAACTACTGACTGCGACGTGTTCAGTTGGATATTTGCATATGACTGTATGATGGATTCTCAAAGTTAATCCAATGTGTGTGGCTTTTGTCGATAAACGACGTCCTTTAGTGTTCCCCACAGGTAAAAGTCCAGAGGAGTTTGGTGTGGGAAACGTGGTGGATACTCCACAGCACCTCTATGGTCTATCCATCTTCCCGGTAGATTTTCGTTGTGATACGCCCTAACACGATTTTGGTAGTGGGCTAGGGCACCATCTTGTTGAAAGTAAACTCCTCTGTCTCCATACAAGTCTTGGATGGCAGGTAAAATGGATGTCTAAAGCTTCTGAAGGTACACCTTACCGGTAACTGTGCTGACAAAGAAGAATGGCTCAATCAAGCCCCGGTAAGACAACCCACACCACACATTTACTCATGGCAAATTTAAGGCTTTGTCTACATGGACGTTCGGATTTTTGGTGGTGATTTACTGTACCATTGAGTTTGAACTGTGCCTCATCAGACCACACAATCATCTCTGCAAACTCTTCATCGTTGCGCACCATGTTAGTAAACCACTCGCAGTACTCCATTCTACGATCTGGGCCGTCCTCCTTCATTGCGTGTAGCAATCATGGGATGTAGCACTTCCACTTTGCTGTCTTCAAAATTTGCTGAACTCTTGAGCGGCTCACTCGTTTCACAGGCATACTGTCTCACAGACATCTATGGTGAGCGAGTGAAGTGTTGTAACACATGACGGGAGTTAGCTGGACTTGTTACTGTTACATGTTGTCCAGATCGTTGTTTGTGTACATCCTTAACACAGCCTTCGGCTTCACATTTGTCTCAAATACAACGAATTGTTAAACGTGCCGGTGGCTCTGTTTGATACTCATTTTGCCATTGCCATTGAACCTCATTAATGTTTTCGTACTTAAAATACCACTTCAAAACTGACTTCCTTTCATTAAATGTAAGCCTTGCACCAGCCATGTTTACTCGAGCAACTAGGTGCAACTAAGAACAAAACACTGACAGTATGGAAACTGTCATCTGACAAAACAAAACAAAACAAAACAACACAGTACAACGCTTGTGTGGCGATTGCCAGAACTACAAACTATTACACTACCAAAGATAAGACAACTCCGTCAATTAGTTTGCCAGTTATGGACAATGTATGGGGACAGGTCTTGGTTCTAGGTCATATTACAGGATATGAGCCGTGAGCTAAGGGGATGGGAGCAGGGGTTGTGTAGGGATGGATGAGTATATTGTGTAGGTTCCGTGAACGGTGGAATACCACTGTAGGAGGGGTGTGAAGGATACTGGACATTTCTTATTTCAGGACTTGACAAGAGTTTTCACAACCTTGACAGACAATGTAATTTAGTTGCATACAAGGAGAATGCTCCTCTGTGCCTGGACTGTAAGGTTGTGGGAGACTGGAAACATAAGGCATGAGAGGTTTGTTTTTGGACAATGTTGGTAGGATAATTACTGTCTATGAAGGCCTCAGTGAGACCCTTGGTATATTTCGAGACAGACCGCTCATCACTGCAAGTGCAGACCATGGGTAGCTAGGCTGTACAGAAGGAACTTCTTGGTATGGAATGGGTGGCAGCTGTCAAAGTCGAAGTGTTGCATGTGGTGACTGTAATTATCCTCCCAACCTTGTACAAAAACAAATCTCCCATTCATTATCTTTCCAGTCTCCCACAACCTCCCAAAGTCTCACCATCCAGCTACAGAGGAGCATTCCCCTCATAACTCAGTAACACTCAGGACTGGAGCATTACATTCTCCACCAGGGTTTGGACTACTTCTCGTCGGGCCCTGAAATGAGAAGTGTCCTGCCCACTATTCTCCATGTCCCTCCCATGTTGGTGTTCCACTGTCCACCAAACCTATACAATGTACTTGCCCGTCCCTACACAACCCCTGCTCCCAACCCCCTACCTCATGGCTTGTATCCCTGTAATAGACTTAAATCAAAGACCTGTCTCATACAGCCTCCCACCACCACCACAAACACCTGCTGTAGTCCAGTCACAAAACTCACCTATCCCATCAAAGGCAGGGCTACCTGTGAAACCAGTCATGTACTCTACGAGCTAAGCTGCAACCACTGTGCTGTATTCTATGTGGGCATGACAACGAACAATCTGTTTGTCTGCATGAATGAACTGTGGCCAAGAAAAAAGTGGATCACCCTTTGCAGAGCATGTTGCCCAATGTGACATCCTTCATTTCAATGACTGATTTACAGACTGTGCCATATGGATCCTTCCTACCAACACCGGCTATTCTGAATTTGGCAGGTGGGAACTCTCCCAGCAACATAGCCTACATTCCCATAGCCCTTCTGTCTTCAACCTTAGTAATTTTTCTCACCCATCCAGCCCCTTTCCTGTTCCCATTCCATCACTGCACCAATGCAAACAGTCTTTTTACTTATCTCCTGTTCTGCCCCCCCCCCCCCCCTCCCCGTCCACCTTTTCCCTGCCCTCCATCTAACCTTCCAACTGCACCTAGCTGCCCTATCCTCTCCACACCTTGTCCTTCCGTGCTCCCTACCAACACTTCACTCACCTCTACCCTGCTATCCCTCCCCCTCCTTGCTCCAGCCTCTTCCTTACTCCCACCCACTTGTTGCCCGCTCCCATCATACCCTGCTGCTGTTGCTTGCGGTGTGGGTTCAACTGCCAGAGGCTGCAGTAATGTGTGTCTGAGTTGTGCTTGTGCGCATTTGTGTGTGCGTGTGGTCTATTTTTGACAAAGGCCTTGTGCCTATCGGAGACCCAGCATCTCCACTATATGGTGAGTAGCAACTTTCCCTTCCACAATACTGTTACATTCCATCCTGGATTTTCAACTGTTTGATGGTTGCAAAATACTTACTTCAAATTATTTTCAGAAGAATGGAAGGAAAAAAAAGGCAGGTAGAAGGTGACTGTGAGGAATATCAGTTTGAGTTTCAGAGAAATGTAGGCAGACTCAAGACAGTACTGACACTGTGACTTACCTCAGATGATAGATTGATGAAAGGAAAACAGACATTTATAACATATGTAGGTTTAGAGAAATGTGTTGACAGTGTTGACTAGAGAACTATTAAAGGTACCAGAGGTAATATGCAGGGTGTGAAAGGATGTCTGCAAATCGTACAGAAATCAGAAAGCAGTTACATGAGTGGAAGGACATGAAAGAAGGTATTGGCTTAGAATGGAGTGAAATAAGGCTGTAATCTACCCCCGGTGTTATGCGATCAATACATTGAGTAATCTGTGAATGAAACCGAGGAGAAATTTGGAAAATGGATTAAAGTTCAAGGAGGAGAAACTAAAAGTTTGAGGTCTGTCAGTGATATTATAATTCCGTCAGAAATAGCAAATGACTTCAACGAGAAACTGAACACAATGGATAATGCATGAGTGGTTACCGGTAATGGATTTGTTGCCACATGGGATTTGTTCATAATACCAAGCATTCAATAGCTTCCATCATCATCATCATCGTCATCATCATCATCATCATCATCATCATCGGTGTACTAGTGGTGAAATGCATTGCTGTGCTGTGTGTCAGTAGTTTGTTGTGCCTTGAAAAGAGGTTGTAAGATAAATATCAACAAAAGTAAAACTGGGATAATCAGATGTTTCTGAGAAAATTAGATTAAGGATCAGATACTAAAAGCAGCGTATGGGTTTTGTTATGTTGGCAGCAAAATAACTGCTGATGGCCGAAGTAGTGAGGATACAAAATGCATATTGGTAATACGGAGAAAAAGTTATAAAAACAAAATTTTATAAGCATGAAATATAAATTTAAATGTTAGAATTATTTTCTGATCACATTTGTCTGGAGTGGAGCATTATATGTAAACGAAAGATCGATGACAAGCAGATGCAGACAGGACGGGAATAGAACCTTCTGAAATGTGGTGCTACAGAATAATGCTGAAGGTTAAATGGCCATATCAAATAAGTAATGAACAGGTGCTGAATTGAATTTGGGGGGAAAAGTGAAATTTGTGGCGTGACTTGATTAAAACAAGGTATCAGTTGATAGACACATCGTGAGGCATCAGAAAATTGTCTCTTTGGTAGTAGAGGGAAATGAAGGGGGGGTACAAATTGTAGAAGCTGCCTGAGGCTTGACTATAGTTAGCAAGTTCAAATGTGTGTCTGTTGCAGTAGTTATGCATAGATGAAAAGACTTACTCATGGGGGAGAAGTGTCAAGAGCTGCATCAAACCAGTCATTTGACTAAAGACCACAGTGACACATTCATGAGCTTCAATGTTCAAATTTTATGTAATGGATCCATAACCTAAGGAATCTGATGCTTTCCTGTCACACAGATTATTTAGTGATTAACTCCGTATGAGGCTGATGCAGTAGAAATATTATGCATTTGAGTGAACAGAGATTTGTTATCAGGAGTGTGTACTGACGAATGAACTGCACTATTATACTGAATGTCAGTTTCTCCTTTCTGTAGATTAGATTAGATTAGTACTTGTTCCATAGATCATGAATATGACACTTCATAATGATGTGGAACGTGTCAGGTTAATAAATGGTGTCTATACAAGATATTACATTACACAAAGTATTACATGACCCTTTCTTTTGGGGGGGGGGGGGGATTGGGGAAGTTACCCACTTTACTACATCCAAAAATTCATCTAATGATTAGAAGGAGTTGACATTAAGAAATTATTTAATTTCCTTTTAAATGCTATATGGCTATCTGTCAGACTTTTGATGCTATTAGGTAAGTGACCAAAGACTTTCGTGGCAGCATAATTTACCCCCTACTGAGCCAAAGTTAGATTTAACCTTGAGTAGTGAAGATCATCCTTTCTCCTAGTGTTGTAGCCATGTACACTGCTATTACTTTTGAAATCATTCGGATTGTTAATAACAATTTTCAGAAGTGAATATATATATTGTGAGGCTACAGTGAAGATCTCTATCTTTTTAAATAAGTGTCTGCAGTATGATCTTGTATGAGCTCCAGCAAATATTCTGATTACATGCTTTTGTGTAATGAACACTCTTTTACTCAATGATGTGTTACCACAGAATATGATGCCATATGAAAGCAGAGAATGAAAATAGGCATGGTAAGCTAATTTACTGAGATGTATATCGCCAAAATTTGCAATGACTCTAATAGCATAAGTAACTTAACTCAAACATTTCAGCAGATCCTCAGTGGTTTTTTTCCAGTTCAACCCCTCATTGATACATACACCTAGAAATTTTGAATATTCTACCTTAGCTACCAATTTCTGATCAAAGTCTATATTTATTAATGGTGTCATTCCATTTACTGTGTGGAACTGTATATACTGTGTTTTGTCAAAGTTTAATGAGAGCCCATTTTCAGAGAACCACTTAATGAATTTTCTGAAAAACATCGTTTACAATTTCACCAGTTAATTCTTGTCTGTTGGGTGTGATAGCTATACTTGTATCATCGGCATCTTTGTGAATATAGAATGGCAAGTCATTAATATATATTAAGAACAGCAGAGGACCCAAGACCGAACCTTGTGGCACCCCATTCTTGATTGTTCCCCAGTTTGAGAAATCACCAGTTTTTTGCATGTAATGTGAACTGCTTATTTCAACTTTTTTGCACTCTTCCTGTTACGTATGATTTAAACCATTGGAGCACTGTCCCATTCATACCACAGTACTTGAGCTTATCTAGAAGTATTCCATGATTTACATAATCAAAAGCCTTTGATAGATCACAAAAAAATCCCAACGGGTGACTTCTGGTTACTCAGAGCATTTAATATTTCATTAGTGAAAGTATATATACCATTTTCCGTTGAAAAAACCTTCTGGAAACCAAACTGACATTTTGTTAAAACTTTATTTTTACAAAGGTGTGAAGCTACTCTACAATACATTACTTTTTCAAAAAATTTGGGTAAGGCAGTCAGAAGAGAGATTGGGCGGTAGTTGTTGACATCAGACGTGTCCCCTTTTTTATGCAGTGGTTTAACAATGGCATACTTCAGTCTATCTGGGAACATACCCTGCTTCAGAGAGCTATTACATATGTGGCTAAGAATCCCACTTATTTCTTGGGAACAAGCTTTTATTATCCCACTGGAAATGCCATCAATTCCATGTGAGCTTTTATTCTTGAGAGAGTTTATTATCTTCCTAATTTCAGCAGGAGAGGAGGGTGGAATTTCAATTGTATCAAATGGTGTGGGTAAGGCCTCTTCCATTAACTGCCTTGCTTCTTCTAATGAACATTTAGATCCTATTTTCTCTACAACATTTAAAAAATGATTATTCTAAATGTTTTCGACTTCCGGCTTGTTGTTTCCATTCGCTTTCATGGTGATGCCATCGTCCTGTACTCTTGGTTGCCCTGTCTCCCTTGTAATAATATTCCAAATTGTTTCGATTTTGCTATCAGAGGTATTAATCTCAGACATGATGCACAAGCTTCTGGACTTTTTAATAACCTTTCTTAATGTAGCACAGTAGTTTCTATAATATTTGGCTGTTTCTGGGTCATTACTCTTTCTTGTTGTTAGTTACAGTTCCCTTTTGCGGTTACAACATATTTTTATTCCTTTTGTAAGCCAAGATTTTTTGCATGGTTTCTTGTAATTAGATTTGACTACTATGTTGGGGAAACAGTTTTCAAATTCTTTTAAAAGTGTATCATGAAATAAGTTATATTTTAAATTAGCATCGGGTTCCTTGTATACCTCATCCAGTCATTAATTGAACGCACAACTTTGGAGGGCAGTTTTGAATTACTGAATGGAGCTATGTCATATACTGTAACTAGCTGAGCATCATGATCAGAAAGCCCATTCTCAACAGGACAAGAATTTATGTTTTTAAACCTATCATTGTCTGTAAAAGTGTTATCTATCTATGTGCTGCTGTCCTTTACTACCAGAGTAGAAAAATTAATGACAGATGTCAAATTGAAAGAACCAAGCAAGACTTCAGATCATTCTTCTTATTACACTCTTTCAGTGAATCAACATTGAAGTCCCCAAAAATAATTATTTGCTTTCCCCTATCTGACAGATAGCACAACGAGGCATCCAAGTTTTCCAGGAATAAATGAAAGTTCCCTGAAGGGGACCTATATACTATTGCAATTATAAAAGAGCCCTCCTTCAGTTTAAGCTGATAGGCACAATCTTCTATATGTTGCTTTGGGCAAAACCTTTTTGTATCTAAGCTTTCTACACAGTGATAACTTTTGACATATATGGCAACTCCTCCTTTCACCTTATTCTCTCTACTCATAGGTGCAGCCAGTTTATAACCACTGATATTTACCTTTTCCATATGAGACACAATGTGATGCTCAGACAGGCATAGTATATCTATTACATTATCAGATTCAATGTCATCTAACCAAACCAGGAGTTCATCTACTTTATTCTTCAATCCCGGAATATTTTGGTGAAAAATGGTAACATTATTTTTTACTTTACTTTTGTGAGAATCTACTTTTCTCTTTAATCCACCAATATTTTGGTTAAATATGGTAACATTATTATTTACTTTCCTGTTGTGAAAATTTTGTGAGTTTTTGACCTCTTTAGCACTGAACTTCTCATTGGACACTGATATTAGTCTAAAAAAAGAGGTACATCCATGAGTACTAGTGTCTCCTTTTGGATTTCGCTAACAACCCTGCCAGTTTACCCTTCCATTTCCTATTGAGGTGTAGGCCATGCCTTGTGAAATCCCCCCTATCTATAGCCTTGACAAGAACCAATCCAATGTCTGACAGAGTGGCTGCCCTACGCAACTGGTCTAACTCCATATTTACACTCCTGACAGAGCAGTTCAACTGGGGCTGATCATGCCACACGAAAGCAGGCCCAGTATTGGTATGGGTCATTGCTGAGGCTATTTTCACCAGGTCACACTCAATACTGTAGCCCTGATCCCTATCAATACTGTTTCCCACTCCACCCACTATCATCACATGATCGTGCTTTGTGGAAATCCTTGAACAAGGAACATATATGCTCTACCACTGCACTTATTTTGGTGTATTGTAACTAGTATGTAAATGTAAAAAACTAAAGGAATTTTGTAGTTACCAGTGGTCATGCTGGGTGGCTAAATATTAAATTTTGACAAAGACACCTCAATAGGTAGACAAACGCTCTTTCAAAAGTAGAACACATAAAATAGGAAGATAAGAGTTCGTACAGTCATACGTAGATACATACATACGTAGATACATATGTAGATACATACATATGTAGATACATACATAGGTAGATACATACATAGGTAGATACATACATAGGTAGATACATACATAGGTAGATACATACATAGGTAGATACATACATAGGTATGTACACGTACACACACACACACACACACACACACACACACACACACATGTTTTGGTACAAAATAAGAACAAATGGAAAGACAGAAGGGTTGAAGTCCTTTCAAGTATAAATTAAGAGAAAATTCTATTAGATCAACTTGAATGATTCATAGAATGATTAAGGAATTAGCAAGTAAAAATGCTCAGTAAAGAATATAATGAATCAAAGAATTATTGAACGTATGTTACAGCATGAATCTTTACTGAAAACTGTAGTTCAAGGTGGGCAGCCTTTGCAGCTTAGTGGTCAAAGAGACAGACTCCCATTTGGAGGATCCAGGTTAAATTTCTGGTATGCCAGAGATGTTTCCTCCGTGGGGGGACTGGACTATGGTGCACTGAGCCACACGATGCCATTGAGGCACTACACGATTGAGAGGTAGTGTATGAAAGATCAAAGCATCGACAATTTCTAAGAGTGTGGTGTGATGATTCTGTGCCCTTTCATACCACATCTGATGGTGAATGGCTGAAGATGACATGGCAGTCGGTTGACTTATCAGTGGGGTTCCATAGTTGAAGTTGTGCTGGAAGGAATAAATTGCAGGGTGTGGCCTACGTAAGAGTATTTAAGGCACATTGATGAAAAGCTTAAATGAAGAGTATAGCTGACTAGTAACAGAACTTGAGAACTGCCTTGAACCAACACAACACAAGTAGCTTTCAAACACACCATACGTTTATTGATTTTATGTGATAGAAGCACTTGCTCTCCAGACTCCTTGAACTTTTCTCTACCACCTTCCAACAGATACTGCCATTTTACAAACATACGCTACCAGTAAAAAGTTTTCAATCACCTATCGCTGCAATAGATTTGTGGTTAAAACAGGGATTTTGTTTTAAATATTGAAATATATTGTCACATAGAAGAAGGTGTAATTAGATGAATGACTTAACGAAGGTTTATTCAGCACCTGCACATACAAGAGTGCGGAGTGAACTGCCTCCGGCCAGAACACATACAGTATATAGTGTATACAGTTACAGAAAATTCCAGTACAATGATTCCTGACATTTGTGGATGCTTCTAGAATGTACTGGAATGGAATATAGAAATTAAAATTTTACAGTCCATGTGGGTTTTGAACTCATGACCCTCCATGCAACAGCCTAGTATCATAACCGTTATACCACAGTGACTGTGCTTCTCAGCTTCTTCTGTGACATTGCTCCCTCTTCAAGAGAACAGCCTGTCGGTGTTATGTCCTCCTAGTCCAGCAATGAGTCATCAGTCCTGCATACTCCGACTCCTGATGACTGATGTTCACCCTGGCGATGATCTTAGAACTTCCTTTGCCACTATGATCTTCGTCACCTTTTCCCTTGTTGCCTGTTGCTGGAGCTTTGAATTTACCCTGGGTTGCCGGATCCTTATAGGGCTTCATTTGAAGGACGTGGACCGTATCTCTGATCTTTCGCTGTCTTGTGTCAGGGTTGAAATCTTCAACTTCATAAGTAACATTAGACAACTGTCTTACGACCTTATAAGCTCCAAGCTGAGGAGCTTCTCAGAGAGACCAACCTTCCGAACAGGAATGATACATCCAGATGAGGTCACCAGGCTGGTAGACAACAGGGCGGTGGGTTGCGTCATACCTTCGGCGATCATTTTCTTGAGCCTCCAGCATACGGAGTCGAGCTAACTGCTGAGTTTCCTCAGCTCTGGTTAACACCTGGCTGATGTAGTCATTGCCCACGTCATCAGCATGTAACAGAAACACAATGTCCATTGCCGTCACCGCCTCCGCTCATTCACCAGGAAAAATGGCGTAAATACTGTGGTGTCTTGTTTGGCGGTGTTGTAGCAAACGTCACGAAAGGTAGCACTTCATCCCAGTTGCTCTGCTCAACATTGACAAATATTGATAGCATGTTGGCCAAGGTCTTATTAAGGTGCTCAGTAAACCTGTTAGTTAGCGGATGGTAGGCAGTCATCATGTGATGAGTAATGTTGCACCGACATTTTATCTCTCTCTCAAGATTTGATTGAAAAACTTTCCCTCGATCCGTAATTAACGACCTCGGGGCACTGTGTTTTAATATAATGTCTTCCACAGTGAAGTTGGCTACCTCAAATGCTTTGGCTGTTTTCACGGCTTTTGTAATAGCATAGCATGACGGATAATCAGTACAAACAATAGTCCATCTATTGCCACTAGCAGACACGAGAAATCATCCGAGGTGGTCAATCCCAACATGCTGGAAAGGCATTTTGGCTGGTGGGATTGGTATGAGTCGGCCAGGTGGTTTCTGAGGAACTCCCTTTCTCCTCTGGCACTCTCAATAGTGTGACACATAGTGACGGACACTCCTAAATAAAGCTGACCAGAAAAATCTCTTGCAGATCCTATCTTATGTCTTAATTAATCCTAAATGTCCAGCCTCAGATGTGTCATGGAATTTCTGTAGAATGTCTAAGTGTATGTGTTTAGGAATGACTGGAAGCCACCTCTTTCCAAACGGATCAAAGTTTTTCTTGCAAAATAATCCATTAAATACCATAAATTGTCCTTTCACATCCTCTGACTGATTTCAGGCAAGCATAATTTGAGATATTTTGGCATCCTTCTGCTCAGCAGAGAGATCATGGAGTGTAGTGAGACATTCACTATCTTCATCAAAATCTTGATGGTCTTGCACAGGGTTTCTTGAGAGACAGTCAGCATCTTGGTGTTTTCTTCCAGTTTTGTACACTAGGGTAATGTCATACTCTTGAAGACATACTGCCCACCTGGTGAGTCGTCCTGTTGGATCCTTAAGACCTGTCAACCAAGTGAATGATGGTCCGTAACAACTGTGAATGGCCTTCCGTAGAGATTCTGTCAAAATTTGCGTATGTCCCAGATCACAGCAAGACATTTTCTTTCTGTAGTTGTTGAGCACCACCCCAGATAAATTTAGCATAGGCTTTTAACAACTCCTGGAGTGGCCTGGCTTTGTTACAAAAGTCTTTGATAAAATAATGGGAATAAGAACATAATCTGAGGAAGCTTCTCACATCTCTAATACTTTTAGGAATATGAAATTCCTTTATAGATCTCACCTTTTCGGGGTCAATCTTCCTTGGTGCCCAAGCAGGTTCCTCACACGGCATTGTAGGAAAGTAACTTTACCTGGGTCTTGCCTTTTTCACCATTTTAAAGGGAAATGAAGAAAGAGAGATTTGGGCTCAATGTCTGTTTTACTTCCTCCCTTATAACCTCTTGAAGGTCTCGGTTTTTTGCTCGCTGTGCAATCCAAGTGCCTCCTGAACTTCCTCTCTCACTATCTGATGAAGAACACTTGAGAAATCAGTTGCTTCCTTCATCACAGACATCGATGTGATGTTTTGAAGCCGTTCAAACTTCTTGTGTGTAATTCTTTTTTGATGCATTGTCTCGATATACCGGCACCATTTTATGAAGTCGTCTGCTGTCAAAACCTCATTCAGGAGAATGGCTTGATACATGTCCTCACCAACACCCTTCATGAGATGTGCAACCTTATTTTCCTCCTCCATTCTAGGATCCACTGTTTTATACAGGTCCAAGGTGTCTTGAACGTAGGATGCTGTCGTTTCTCCTGGATGCTGTTCCGTGAACTTCAACAGCTGATTGAGATGACAGTGACAACTCAATACATAGAACTTGACAATGAAGAAGTGATGAAAAATGAAACCTATGCATAGCCATAACAGTTTAGAAATTGTAGTTTTTGCGTAAATGTTTTGCCTACATTAAGTTTTATGTAGTTGCAGGTGACAAACTGTTAAGAAAAACAGTCAGTGTAAAAACGTAATACAACAGGAAAATTACACATATGAATACACAATTGTATATGCTCTTCAAAAACCTGTATTATGATTTAGAAACTAATATTTATATGTATTTACACAGTAAAGAACATTCCTTATGTTTAACAGCCATAATAATAATAATAAACCCACTGATGATGCTGAAACTGCAGTGGAACGGGTCTGGGACCAAAAACAAAATTGTGTTTTGGAAAAGGCACACCTCACTCAAAAACATATGTTATTGTTAAAACAAACACAGACAAAAGAGTTTCAACATCAAGATTATTATTTCTATTCTCTATCAGGTAACCTTCAAGAACTTCTTTTCCAGATGAAAATACACTCTGAACATAGCTCAAAAAGTTCTTCACCTCAAAACCACATGATATCTAAAGTCACAGAACTGAAAAGTTACCCAAGTGTTGGCAGACTGTTGTAAATAGTGAAGGAAAATATGTTACTGATGACTAAAGTCTCTGTTATGTATATCTCTTCTATTTACTAAATTTGTGGTAAAACATTACAAACTTTTGCACCAACCTAATATCATGATCATGATGCAGTCAGCAGTGAGAACAGAAAAAATATATGTAAAATATGCTTGTTTTGATGTACTTTATGTTCTTAAAGCTGTGCATTAATCTTGTTCATGTATGTCTGTTGTAAATTTGTTGCAGAACAACATCCACTAGATGCAGTGAACATTCTTTCACATGCCATGAATGGAATTATGATGACTATTGATCTCTTTATTGTTGGACACCCTATGAGGATTTCTCATTTGTATTTGCCTCTGTGCTTCACAGTGGTTTACTATGTTTTCAATGGGATTTACTACCTTGCAGGTGGTACTGACAATTTTGGACGCACTTATATTTATGCACTTCTCAATTGGAAGAAAACAGGTTATGCTTTCTTAGCGTGTTTCCTGGGACTTATATTTGTTGCTGTAGTGCACACGGTATTGTCAGTCATAAGTTCAAGATGTAAACATTTTGCAAAACCACATCAAATTCAGAAACCTGATGAGACAAATATACCTTGTTAGATAATCATATTAAGTGATATTCTAGGGGTACAAGTGTGCTTATAAAAGTGACTGCACATACTGTGTATAATATTACAGTATTTCACCGAATGTGGTGTATTCTTAACTACTACCTATTAAATAAAGGTTTGAACTAATGTAATAGCGTGGTATCTGTGATAGTCTGGACAGCCAGAAGAGCTAATTGTAAGACTGTGCATCTGTGAATTGTTACCTGGTTCACATTTCTGTATCAATCAAATAGCTATACCTATTCTCATCAGTATTTATCACCTTTTTCTTTCTGTTTTGATTTGTCAGTTTCTCTCTACAGAATCTGTTAAACATACAATTACCAAAACAGATTAAATATTTGTTTGTGTGAAAATGAGTACATTCTGTACTTGCCTGTTGTTTGTCATCACTTGTAGTTAGTGTTTAATTGTAAGATTTAATACTGTATCGTTGTCCTCTCCAAGTGTGGCCTCACAACCCCATTTAATGTCAAGGAATTACTTTCCAGTGTTCACACTTCTTTTGACTTATGTACTGTAAAACAAAAGGCTTAAAATATTCATGTCACTGTACTTCTAATCACCCAGTGCTTAGAATAAAGGAGGATGTTTTCACACAGTTAGAAAGGGAAATGATCTCAGTTGTTTCTCCAGTCCTCAGTTCTGAGTGAAGTTTCCCTCTCTCTTTGTTATTCTGTGTATCTGTCAATGAATTAAAAGATGTATTTATTTTGAAACTGAGTAACACCTCCAGTATTGCAGTTGCATATACTTCAGTGGGTTTCTTGTAACTCAAACTTTTATTTATTGCTGGTCTCCTCAATTGTGTGACATATCGGATACACATTTTCAAAGTAAGAATGCTAAACAAAGTATTAAAATGCACAAATAAATAAAAACTGAACTTCAAGAACAATGTAGATTTAGTAAACAACTTAACAGAAGTTAAGATTGAGAAAGCAAAACTAATTTCTATTGATGTACACAGCTTGCTCTCAAGCACTCCCAGGAAAGATGGTATAGATATTGTCACAATCATTATATTTATACCACCTTAATACAGAACAGTAGCTGAGCAAAGTTAATACAGTAGAACGTTGTTTAAGTCAAAATTATTTCTGCTTACAAAGGAGCTATCATAAGCAAACAGACGGTCTGGCAATGGGCTCATCCTTACTTCTTTCCAAGTAGAAACGTTCCTGGACAAGTGAGAAACGGTACACTGTGTGTATTAGTATAGATATGTCAATGATATTCTCTGTATGTGGAAAGTCTCCATTAGACAACTCCAAAAGTTCTTAGAAAATATGAACCAGTGCCATACTAAAATAAAGGTCATTATGGAGTTAGGGGTTTGCAACATTTATTTCCTAGACATCAACATACAGAATACAAGCAACATAAATATAAAATTTAACAGGGGGCTCCTTTATTGACACATTCATTCCAACTTTCGCTCAGTGTCCGACAGCGTACTAACTTGCAGCATTCCATCATATAACTCACCATCTCCTTTCTATCCCCATGTCCCAAGACTATGTCTAAGAACTTAATACAGTAAAATGAATAGCTACAAATAACGAATCTGAGTCAAACACTGTTGACAACATTGTCAATAAAAGTGAAGATGCAAGCCAAATCTCTTCTGTACTCAGCGAAAAATACAAACAGAGAAAAAAAAGAAAAGTGTAATTTACCTATTATAGGCAAAATTTCTGGTAGGACATTTTAAAGGCAAAGGATTTCTCTGTTTTTCTGTCTCACAGACATTAGTTAGATCTACATTCAATTCAAAAGATAAACAACACGCCATGATGAAAAATGGGATTTATAAGTTGATCTGCAAAAAAGTCAGTCCTGCTATACTGGACGGACTTCGGGATCAATATGTGCAATAGGCTCAGAGAATGCCATAGAAGCAGGAGATCAAAGAAGCCAAATTGCTTAAACAAGAACCATAAATCCATAACATATGTAGACATCCCACAAGAAGAGGGAAATAGTGCAAAGCTTACTTAATTAAAAAAAATTGGGCCCCACATTTACTCTTCAGTGAGCAAACTAAATTTAATTCTTCACCTCCATTACACAATGTTAAAACCTCTATAGAGAAGAATAATCTTGGTGCCTTCATTCATAAAATGATGAGCCAAATTAAACAATGGAAACTCTAGGTAGGAATATCAGGGATGGGAAGAGAGACGAACACTGTCTGGTGGAGTGTGCAGGAGCTAGAGTGCCAAAAGGTGCAGCATCAGGATATTTTGGGGCAGGAAGGCGGGGGGAAAAATGAGCAAAAAAGGAGAGGAGTGGGGAAAGACAGTCAGATGCATTGGCTGTGGGCTTCAACTAAACAGGGTGGGAAATGAGAATGGGGAGGAGATGATAGAACAGAGGGGGTGGAAACTTTTGGGTGGAGAGTGTGCGGACAGTATGTTACTGTAGATTGAGGCTGGCACAGTTACAGGAGTAGAGAATGTGTTGCAAGGATAACTTCCATCTATGCAGTTTAGAAAAGCTGGTGGTGCAGGGAAGGATCCAGATGGCTATGATAGTGAAGCAGCCATTGAACACACTTGATTTCAATGGCTGCTTCACTATCTGAGCCACATGGAGCCTACCCTCCTTTTCTGAACTGTGCAGATAGGAGTTATACTTAAAACACATTCTTTACTCCGGTAAGTAACCCAGCTTCAACCTACAGCAACATACAGTCCCCATACCCTCCACCAAACAGTTTCCACTCCCTCTGTTCTATCATCTTCTCCCCATTATCATCTTCCACCCTGTTTGGATGCAGCCCTCTGCCAATGCATCTGCCCGTCTTACCCCATTCTTCTCCTTTTTTGTTTTTTCCCTGCCCAACAACCTCCTGACACTACACCTGTTGGCAGTCTAGTCTCTACAGATAGAATTCGTCTCTTTCCCCAACCATACGCCTCTATGCCTTCCCCTTCCCTGCCCCCTCTATATTGCTGCTTGTATCCCACATGATAGTTGCATTCTGGCCCAAGACGCTGAAGTTGTTGGTCGTGTGCATGAGGTGTGCTTGCTTGTATGTGTGAATGGTGTCTGTCTCTCTCTTTTACTGATGAAGGCTATGTCTGAAAGCTGTATGTAGGCATCTTTTTAATTGTGCCTGCCTGCAATTCGACATGTCTTTTTTACAATAAGTAGCAATCTGTCTTTTCCTACATTGTTGATGATTCAAATTCCCATTCCTGTGCACACAGATCTGAAAATGAGCTTTTAACCTTAAACCTAGGTCATACAATAACAATAAAGTTTGTGAACCCAAGCAAAAAAATGTTATGTTTAATTAATGCAAGAGAACAACTTTATTTTTGGATTTAGATATACAAATAGGGGAGATATTTTTCTGTACCAGTTAATTTTTATCACGTTTTTCAACCAGTTCTGAAAGCTTGTTGTTTTGCGAACTACACCTACATCCATACTGTGCAAAAAACTATGAAATGCATGGTAGAATCTACCAGTTATTGGAACTTTTCCTGTTTTTATTTAAGTATGAGGCATGACAAGAATGATAGCTTAAATGCTTATATGCGCACTGTAATTAATCTAACCTTGTTTTCATGATGCGAATGGGAGTGGTAAACAGAGAGTGCAATGTATTTGGGTCAACTGAAAGTTGTGATCTACCCGTCTGCTAAGAACCACTATATTACTTTGTTGTGGTGGGTTACATCACAGTGGCGCAGTATTTTTGTCAGATTGTCTTTGTAGATGATGTGTTGCAGTATTTGGTTGTGCTCCTTTTTGTCAGAGGTTTTTGCTGCAAAACTGTTTGTTAGGTATCTTTTGTTAGTCATTTGACTTTGTTAACCGAGTCTGAGAGGTTGTCAATGAAACAGTTTATGCTGGTCCACTAGCGAGTTACTTTGAGTTTGTGTGTTGTGGGTCATGGACTCTTGACTGTGGTTGGTATTGTTAGTGCTGATTGTTTTTTTATGGACAGGAATAGTGTTTTTCTTTCTTTGTCCACATTAGATATGAGGGGAAAATTATGAGCAGGTCAGAATCGATGATGATGCAAGCCTTTATGAATTTTAGGGTTTTTGTTGTTAGTTTTCGGTAACTGTGCTGTAGTGTCGTTGGAAGGTATTGTGGATATTGTTTTACCACAATTTATTAGGTTACATTTTTGATGTTATTTGTGTGAAAAGTTTTGGTTTGTTTTACTGAGGACTTAATTTTAGACAATGAAACAATATATTGTCTGTTGTAGGCTGTGTTGTGCTTTATTAAAATCGATGTCAGTTGCACATAGCTATCGATAGGTTTACAATGTTCGGAAGTAAGGGAATTTTCTTTGACAACATTGTAATACCTGTTTTAGTTGTCAGGCTGCAGCACTTGGAGTATGATTCGATTGAGTGGGATTGCTGGTATTAAATATGTAAAAAAAAAAAAAAAAAAAAAAGTAACAAGCATGATATGTAATACATGATATTCCAAATGTGCGTGATAATAGTGCATGACCGAAATTAGCTAATAGTGTGATTTTCCACAGTACAGACTACAATGCACAAAGTATTCTTTTATTAAACACTTAGAGACTGTGGAACCTCCTTGGAAGCACTCTCTTCATGTTACAGTATTATGAGAAGGGGCGTTGCTACTCACCATATAGTGGAGATACTGAGTCGCAGATAGGCACAACAAAAAGATTCTCACAATTAAAGCTTTTGGCCATTAAGGCCTTCATCAAAAACACACACACACACACACACACACACACACACACACACACACACACACGACTGCAGAGACTCTGCAGGCAACAAACCACACAGCGAGCAGCAGCATCAGTGCATGATGGGAGTGGCGACTGGGTAGGGGTAACAAGACGGCTGGGGTGGGTAGAGGGAGGGGATACTATGGTGAGGGTTGTGGACAGTGAAGTGCTGCTGCGTAGGAGGTCAGGGGATTGGGGGGAGAGGGGGGGTGGGGGGGGGGAGGAAGTAGAGGGGGAAAAAGGAGAGAAATAAAAAGGTAGGTGGTGTGGTGGAATGACAGCTGTCTAGTGCTGGAATGGGAACAGGGAAGGTGCTGGATGTGTGAGGACAGTGACTAATGAAGGCTGAGGCCAGGAAGATTACGGGAATGTAGGATGTACTGCAGGGAAAGTTCCCACCCGTGCAATTCCGAAAAGCTAGTATTGGTGGGAAGGGTCCATATGGCACAGATTGTGAAGCAGTAATTGAAGTGAAGGACATCATGTTTGGCAGTGTGTTCAGCAACAGGGTGATCCACTTATTACTTGGCCACAGTTTGTCAGTGACCTTTCATGTGGACAGACAGCTTGTTGCTTGTTATGCTTATATAGAATGCAGCACAGTGGCTGCAGCTTAGGTTGTAGATCGCATGACTGGTTTCACAGGTAGCCCTGCCTTTGATGGGATAGGTGATGTTAGTGACCGGACTGGAATAGGTGGTGATGGGGGGGGGGGGGATGTATGGGACAGGTCTTGCATCTATGTCTATTACAGTCATGAGGTAAGGGATTGGAAGCAGGGGTTGTGTAAGGATGGATGAGTATATTGTGTAGGTTCAGTGGATGGTGGAACACCACTGTGAAAGGCGTGTGAAGGAAGTGGGCATTACATTTCTCATTTCAGGGTCTGATGAGAGGTGATTGAAACCCTGGCGGAGAATGTAATTCAGATGCTCCAGTCCTGGGTGATAATGAGTTACAAGGGGACTGCTACTCTGTGGCTGGATGGTGGGACTTGGAGACTGGAAAGATAATGCGCGGGAGATTTGATTTTGTTCAAGGTTGGGAGGATAATTACAGTCATTGAAGGCTTCTGTCTGACCCTCTGTATATTTCAAGGGGGACTGCTCATCACTGCAGGTGAGATGACCATTTGTGGCTAGGCTGTATGGAAGGGACTTCTTGGTATGGAACAGGTGGCAGCTGTCAAAGTGGAGGTATTGCTGGCAGTTACGGTACCGTAGTAGGTTTGAGATGGATGGAAATTCTGATGTAGGCCGTCTTTGATGTTGAGGTCAACATCTAGGAAGATGGCTTGTTGGGTTGAATAGGACCAGGTGAAGCAAATGGGGGAGAAGTTGTTGACATTTTGGAGGAATGTGGATAAGGTGCCCTCACCTTCCATCCAGGTAGCAAAGATGTCATCAATGAATCTGAACCAGGGTGAGGGGTTTAGGGATACTGGGTTCTAGGAAGGATTCCGCTATATTGGCCCATGAATAGGTTGGCATAGGTTGGTGCCATGCAGCTGCCCATAGCCGTACCCCATGTTTATTTGTAGGTAATGCCTTCAAAGGAGAAGTAACTGTGGGTGAAGATATATTTCATCATGGGGACTAGGAAGGAGTTTGTTGGTTTGGAATCTGTCGGGCACTGGGAGAGGTAGTGTTCAGTAGTGGTAAGGCCATGGGCATTAGGAATGTTAGTGTACAGCGAGGTGGCATCAGCAGTGACAAGCAGGGCCACTGTGTGATAAAGGGACAGGAACTGTGGAGAGTCAGTAGAGGGAATGGTAGGTATCTTTTATATAGGAGGGTAGGGTCTGGGTGTTGGTCTATGAGAGCAGAGATTGTCTCAGTGGGGGCACAGTAACCAGCCACAATGGGGTGTCCTGGGTGCTTAGGTCTTGGACCTTAGGAAGCATGTAGAAGGTAGGAGTTTGGGGATTGGTAGTGGTGTGTAGAGAGATGGACTCCAGGGAGAGGTTCTGGGGGTGGGCCTAAGGATTGAGCAGTGACTGGAGATCCTTGCTGGATTACTGGAATGGAGGATGATAAGGTTGGGATCAGTTTTTAGATGGTGGACTGTGGTTCTTTCTGCAGATGTAAGGTTAGTTTGCATATTGAAGGAGTTTGTGGAATGGTGGTGAGCCAAAGTTTGCACTTTAAGAAATTCTTGGAAGTTTGGGGGCAATGGGGGTGGCTCACAGTTGGATGGAAGAGGGAACTGAGTTAGGCAAGTTTCAATATTGGTCTTTATTTGATTCTGATTGGTAGGGAATAAATTTGCCCACTGTAGGGACCAGGAGAAGGAGAGAAGATATTTAACAAGTCCTGAATGATTTAATTTGGGAGTGGGGCAAAAGGTGAGGCATTTAGAAAGGACTGATATTTCTATGGTTCTAAGGCTTCCACATGAAAGGTCACTGACAAACTGTGTCCAAGTAATAGATGGATCACCCTGTTGCTGGACATGCTGCCAAACATTATGTCCTTCATGCCAATTACTGCTTCCACAGCCTGTGCCATATGGATCCTCCCCACCAACACCAGCTTTTCTGAATTGCACAGCTGGGAACTTTACCTGGAGTACACCCTACATTCCCATAATCTTCTTGGCCTCAACCTTCATTAGACACTGTCCTCGCCCATCCAGCACCTTCCCTGTTCCCATTCCAGCACTAGGCAGCTGTCATTCCACCACAACACCTGTCTTTTTATTTCTCTCCTTTTCCGCTACTCCTCCTCCCCCCCACCCTTGCACTGCCCCACTTTCCCCCACTCTCCCCTGCCCTTCATCTAACTTGCAGCACTTCACTCTCCACAAATCCCACCATACTATCCCTCCCTCTCCCCACCCCAGCCATCTTGTTACCACCACCCAGTTGCTACCCCCATCAAGTGAAATTATTGGTGTTAGATATCTGAGTTGAGTTGCATGTGGGTTCCTCGCTTCAGGGCTTTGTTAAAGCTGTGTAGGTCAACCAAAATTTACAATAACAATGATTTATTTATTTATTTTTGAATGTTGAGAAATTTGTGTGCTTGATTTTTGGGTTAATATTTGTCATCATCATATATTTAATCACTCCTCCCCCTCCCCCCCCCCCCCCCCCACTCCCCTTAATTTTATTGCTATAGTCAAATAGTTTGTTTGTAGTGTATGTTTTTATGCGGGAGGTGTTTGCCATCTTGGTGATGTCATGGAGCAAAGCAGACAGGTGGTATCACAACTTCTGGTAAACCCACATACTCCTAGCTTACTCACTTAAAGTTGGTTCTCGAAACGTTGGAAATAAGTTTTCATGGCATAGTTTGTGTCAGTTTTCAAGCATGTGCCATTTCAGTTTTTTCACGGGTCCGTGACACTCTCCCATGAGTCAAACAAACTTGTGACCATTCATGCTGCCCTTTTCTGTCTCCCTCAATATCCCTTATTAGTGCTATTTGGAAAAGGCTTGAGCAGTATTCTAGGACGGTATGCATTAGTGTTTTGTAAGCAATCCCCTTTGAAGGCTTAATGCATTTCCAAAGAACTGGATTCTGCCATGTGCTTTATCTTCAACTGAGCCAGTGTGACTTCTACATTTCTGTTCCTACAAACTGCTACACCTAGGTATCTGTACGAGTTGAATGGTTCCAGCTGGGACTTGTTAATATTAAAGTCATATTTTATGTTTAGTGAAGTGCTAAATTTTACATTTCTGTACATTTAATGTAAGTTACCAATCTTAGCACCGCTTTGAAATATTATCAAGATCAGACTAATATATAAGTAGGTTCTTTCAGACAGCACTTCTTCACAGATGACTGTGTCATCTGTGAGAAGTTAGAGGTTACTGTTAATCATGTCTGCAACGCCATTAATATGCAACATTAACAGCAAGGGAACCAACACACTTCCCTGACTTACATTTAAAGTTACTTTATCATCTCTCACTGTGACTATCCATCCAGGATAACAATCTGTTTTCCACTACCAAGAAATCATCAATCTGATAACAAATTTTGCTTCATATTTTTTGGAAGTTAAGGAGGACTGCATCTGCTTAACTGCTTTGATCTGTAGCTTTCATTGTGTATCTACATGAATAAATGTATAGTTCTGAGAGTTTTCAGAAGCTCATTGCATAAAACGTATTTCGTAGTACTTAGCAGTTGTGATTTATAGTCATTGTATCACCTGTTATGACTAATGCGCCTTGTTACATTTATTTATTTTTTCACACGTTTAATTCTGTAGGACCAAATTGAGGAGCAAATCTCCAAGGCTGTGGAAGATGTCAGTACATGAAATTAAACATAAAAGTAATAACAGATAAAATAAAATGTTTATGAACCCAAGAAAGTGCAGCCATAAGTGTAAGTAAATGCAATAAACAATATAACTAAGGAATCAGCTTAATGTTTCACAGAACTGCTCAACAGTATAGAGTGAGTGACCCACGAGAAAACTCTTCAGTTTTGATTTACAAGTGCATGAGGTTACTGCTACGATTTTTGAATTTTTGTGGTAGTATATTGAAAATGGATGCAGCAGTACAGTGCACACCTTTCTGCACAAGAGTTGAGGGAGTTCGATCCAAATGCAGATTGGATTTCTGCCTAGTATTAACTGAGTGAAAGCTGCTGATTTGTAGGAATAACCTGATATTGTTAACAAGAAAGGATAGTAAAGAATATAGAGGCCAGTGTCGGAATACCCAGACCAGTGAACAGAGGTTTACAAGAGGTTCCCAAGCTTAAACCTCTTATTGCCCAAACTGCCCTTTTCTGAGTCAAAAATATTGTTTGAGATGGGGAAGAGTTACCACAAAATATAATACTATATGACACAGGCGAACAAAAATAAGCAAAGTAGATTAATTTTCATGTTGAATGATCAGTTAATTCCTTCAGACACCATTCAAAAGTAAGAATGGCATCATTAAGTCATTGGACAAGATTCTGAAGGTGGGATTTCCACAACAGTATACTATCTATCTGAACACCTAAAAATTTGAATTGTTCAGTTTCACTAATCATATTCCCATTCTACGAAATTAGAACATTGGATTTTGTTGGATTGTGTGTTAGAAACTGTAAAAACTGAGTCTTACTGCGATCTTATTTTCTACAAGCCATGAACTTATGTCATGAAGTGCACTATTTGAAACAGAGCCAATGTTGCATACAACATCCTTTACTACCAAGCTAGTGTCATCAGCAAACAGAAATATTTTAGAATTACCTATGATTCTAGGAGGGCATACCATTTATATAAATAAGGAACAGGAGTGGCCCCAACACTGATCCCTGGAACAACCCCCATTTGACCATCCCCCTCGTCAGAGCCATTCTGAACACTGCGAATAATGACCTTTTGCTGTCCGTTGCTAAAGTAACAGGTGAACCAATTGTGAGCTACCCTCCATATTCCATAATGGTCCAAATTCTGTCCCAATATTTTGTGATTGACACACACCTTAGTTAAATCAAAAAATATGCCTAGCATTCAAAACCTTTTGTCTGAACCTTACAGAGAAAAGAGAATATAGCATTTTCAGTTGTTAAACCACTTCTAATGCCAAACTGTACATTTGATAGCAAATAATGTGGTCTTTCCAGTAACTTCAGCAAGCACTGATGGCACAGAAATAAGTGTAAAATTGTTAGCATTATCCTATTCTCCCTTTTTATAACATAGTTTTAACATAGTTTTACTACTGAGAACTTTAACCATTCAAGGAACTGACCATTCTTAAAGGAAAAACTACAAATATGGCTAAGTGCAGGGCTAACATGTGAAGCACAGTACTTTAATATTCTACTTGGCACTCCAGCATATCCATGAGAGTCCTTAGTCTTCAGTGGTTTAATTATTGACTCAGTTTTAACCTTGTCAGTATCACTGAGTAGCATTTCGCACATCAATCTCGGAAAAGCATTTTCCAAAAGAGTTATATGATGCCCTGTAGAAACTAAGATTTTATTTAAGTCATAAGCAATGCTCAGCAAACGATAGTTAAATACTGTGCATTTATCTGACTTACCAATAACATAAATATTTTTTACTATGAACTCAATATATCATTGACCATGTGCTGCTGACCAGACACTTCTTTCACAACTGACCATGTGATTTTATTACTCTGTGCATTGGTTATTATATTTGTGTACGCATACTCTTTTCCTTCCTAATAACATTTTATGTACCTTACAATACTGTTTGTAATGGGCTACTGTAGCTTGATTGTGACTACTTCCAACATTTTGGTATAATTTCCAGATTGTTCTATTTCATATTCTTATCCCACTAGTCAGTCATCCAGGCTGCCTTTCAGTGCTAGTTCCCTGTTTAGAATGTTCTAAAGGAAAGAAACTCTCAAAGAGCATAAGAAATGTGTCAAGGAAAGCATAATATTTGTCATCTATGTTACTGGCTTTATAAACATCCCATTGCTCGTTCCTTAACGACATTTAAAAAAACTCTCTATTGCCATTGGGTTAGCTTTCCTACATAGTTTGTAAATATATATGACATTTGTTTGAGTACAAAAGCCTTTTGGTGTAATAATTGGTGCATCATGGTCTGAAAGGTCATTCATCCTTTTACTAACAGAATTCCCAGCTAGTAATGAAGAATGAATAACAATCTGTCTGGCTGTGCTAATCTTCCCCTGCACCCTGGTGGGAAAAAAACCTTGCTGCATCAGATCATATGAGTTTAGGAGATCTATCAACATCCTTTTTCTTGTACAATAATATACAAAATTAATACTGAAGTCATCAAATATAACTAATTTATGGTACTTAGTATAAAATGAGCAAGAATCCTCTTTAGCTTTAGCAGAAATACTCTGGCATCAGAGTTAGGGGACCTATAAACAACAACCATTAGAAGTTGTTTCACTAAGTTCAACTGCTCATGCACAACATTTTAATACCTGTTCAGTACAGTGCTTTGATATATCTACGGACTCAAATAGAATAATATTTATGTACATAGCCACTCCCCCAGTCCACAAAGAGCTCCTTGAAAAAGCAGCCAACCAATCTGTATCCTGGTAAAGGAAACCTCTGAACTGTCAAATTATTTAAGAGGTGGTCCGATACACCAATAATGTCAGGGTCAACACTTGTAAACAGTTCACTAACTTTATCTCTAATACCTCTTATATTTTGATGAAATATGCTAATTCCTTCTCTGTTTGGATACCTCACCATCTCTGAAGGTGATTCCTGTGTCAGAGGGACTTCCTTTAAGCTGACTTCAGTCTAAAGAAGGTGCAGCTCTAACACCAACTCCTCCAGAAATTTTTCCATGAATGATCCCACCACCACCCACTACTCCGTCACCTATAAACTTTGAGAGCCTCCCCTTTCCATACCTATTGAAGCACAGGCCATGCCTAGTGAAATTCGATCTACTGATAGACTCAACTGGACCTCAGCCATGTGAACCACATTCTCCGCCATCAGTGCCTTCTCCAGCCCCATGTTAATATGCCTAACAGCAGAATTAAGATGAGACCAATTATGAAGCTGATACAGTTGCACCAGTATGAGTAGCTAATTTTGCTAGGTCACCACCTACATCACATTCTCCGTCCCTATCAAGACTATTTGCTGCTCCATCCACAATCACTATCTGATCATCTTTCATAAAATTTCCTACATAAATCCCCTATGCTGTTAGTCAACTAAGCCAACCCTGCACTAGGCTTCACAATGCTGGTGACAAGGTTTTCACTTTCAACAGGAGTGTAAAATTTTGGAGACCAACCATTTTTATGAAAATAACTTTTAGGAATTCTGGGGCAGGAAACTTATGGAATCTAGCTGGATGTTACTGAGTGAAGTTAATATGAATTTATTACTGACAGTGGCACATACGAAAATATGGCATGCATACAGGACAGTTGCTCATAGTGAATCGAGAATGGCTCAAGTGACAAAGATATTCCTCATGTGAGAGGTCTAATTAATATCAGTGCAAAAAAAGTTTTATTTGTTGATATTTTGCATCATCAATGAGGGACGAACAATTCAGTTTAAATTCTGTAAAGGTTTCTTGACTGGGAATACAATACATGATCTCAAAGGTCAATTCTAGTAGAATTAAATGACAAAAAATACTATGTTAGCATTTTCTGTGGTTTTTCCAAGGCCTCTGACATTGCAGACATTAAATTCTGCTAGGAAAACTAAAATGGTATCACATTAAAAACATTATTCTTGTGTGGATGGAGTCAGATCTGTACAATAGAAAACAGGGTGACACATTAGCAATTAACACGAAAGTAGTAAAATTAAATTCAAAGTGGGGAAATATCAAGTATGGTGTGCCACAAGGTTCGATTCTTGGTCCAAATAAATGATTTACTGGGGACACAAGAGGATTCTTCAAAATCTGTAATGTTTGCTAATGACACAAGTATATTGAAAAAAGGTTCAAACACAACCATGCCAGATGTATTGAGGATAATTATGGAACTTCCATATCGAATAACGGCACTCTTCATCTTGCAAAAACTCATACTATGCAACTGCAAAGAAATAAAAGTGATTTACACGAACTGGAAGTAGACACCTTTGTGTATATCTACATATACATACTTACTCCACAAGCCATGGTATGGTCCATGGCAGGTGGTACCTTTTATCACTACTGATGATTTCCTATCCTGCTGCACTTTCAGATGAAGTGAGGGGAAAATGGCCATTTATATGCCTCTGTAAGAGCTCTAATATCTCTTATCTTCGTGGTGCGAATTGTATGTTGGCAACAGTAGAATCATTCTGCAGTCAGATTCAAATGCTGATTCTGTAAATTTTTCCTTGTGAAAAGAATGTCATCTTCCCTCCAGGGATCCCCATTTGAGTTCACATTGAACATATTATCAACAAATCAAGCAGAACATGTTTGAATTGATTTTATGTCTTCCTTCAATCTGACCTGATGGAGATCCCACACACTTGAGCAGTGCTCAAGAATGGGTTGAACTAGTGTTCTATATGCTGTTTCCTTTATAGATGAGCTACACTTTCCTGAAATTCTCTCAATAAACCTGAGTCGACCATCCTCCTTCCCTACTGACTTGCTTATGTGCCCATTCCACTTCATATCACTCTGCAATGTTTGGACTAGGTATTTAATCAATGCAGCTATGTCGGGCAACCCACTACTAATGGTGTATTTGAACGTTATGGGATTTTTCTCATCTGTGTTAATTTACATTTTTCTACATTTAGAAGTAGCTGTGACCCATCATACAAACTAAGAATTTTATCTAAATCATTTTTTATCTCCATACAGTTAATCAATGATGATGCCTTTCTGTACAACACAGCATCATTGATAAACAGCTGCAGACTGATACTCTCCATGTCCGTCAAATCTAGAAATATGGAATCTGCATGTTGACCTTCATCCGTGATCAGCAGTATGTCATGTGAGAAAAGGGAAACAAAGTTTTAGATGAGCAATGCTATCTAAATCCATGCTAATTTGTGGACAGAAACCTTTCTGTCTCGAATTCTACAGCAACCTGCTGTTAAGGACATGGGTCTGTAATTATGCAGGTTCTTTTGTTTGTTTTTCTTATGCACAGGAGTCACCAGCGCTGTTTTCTAGTCACTTTAGTCATTGTGATGGATGAGAGATGGGTGATAAATGTGAGCTAAGTATGGGGACAGTGCCATAGAGTACTCTTTGTAAATCTGAATTCAAATTCCATCTGGGCTGGGTGACATTTGTTTCCAACGCCCCCCCCCCCCCCCCATTTGTTTCTCTGTGCCAGGGACGTGTATTACTATGTCTTCCATGCAGGGGACTGTGCAGTGGTCGAATGACAGTATGTTTGTACGATCCTCCTGCATGAATGATTTATTAAGTGTGTAATTTAATACTTTATTTTCCCTTTTGCTATACTCTAATGGCACACTAGATTCATCTAGTGACTGGATGGAAGCCTTTGACCCACTTATTGGTATCACGTAGTACCAGAATTTTTCAGGGTTCTTGGCAAGATCGTTTGCTAAGATAAGGTGGTGGAAGTTGTAGGCTTTATGAATCGATCTTGGTACAGACACACAGGATGCCTTCTTGATGGATTTATTAACTTTAAATAACCATTGTCACTATGATAGGATGATCACTAATGCCTTTCTGTGTACTGTCATCACTGTTAAGGTCAGGCCTGTTTATAGCTACAAGGTTAAAAATGTTTCCATTGTGTTTGGGTTGTCTAACTAACTGTTCAAGACTGTTTTTGAAAACATTTTCAAAAGTACTTCACAAAACTGTCTGTCCATACCACCTGGAATGAGTCCATAGACATCACATACTATTCTCTGTTGATAAGTCACTTACGCTGAATATCGTATGATCAAAGTACTGGGTACTGGGTACTGGGTACTGGGTACTGGTAAGGCTCCTTTTGTGAAGTTCTAGGGTATCACCAGCTTGCAGGCAAGTAACCAGAAATGTCAGTTCTGTCTGCTTTGCAGTCAGGAATCCCTCTCACTGTGATGACCTGAAGAAAAGATTGCTAGCATACTTTGCATACTTTCGCTAAATTCTGTCCAGTGGCATCATCTTCTGGGGCATTGTAATTAACTGTTCACCCAACTAGGAGAGGCAACCTACAGTTTAATGTGGAATTCAAAACATTTTTGTTTCTGGTAAATCTCCACACCATTGACAGGTGATTGCTAGGTTAATGAACAGAAAAAACCAGGATCTGATCGAGGTTTGACCCCATGACCTATCAGTTTTGAGGCATGTACTAGACTGCCAGGCCTGACTTGGATTGTGCTCAAGCTTTGCTGCTGTGTGGAGTTGTTGTGGCTGTAGCACTAGATGGCAATGCCATAATTTTTACAGTGGTGACAGACTTTTAACTCATCATAGTTCAGCAAGTTTCCACAAAATATTTATAAATTATATGCACGATCTTACTCATGAATCAATTAATCCATCTGTGAGTCAAAACTGGATTAAAATCACTATAGCAGTTCCTGATATTAGCCCATACACAAAGACAAAAGCGAGCAGGGAACTTGTATACATGGAGGAGGAGGAGGAGGAGGAGGAGGAGGAGGAGGAGATGAATTGAAAGTACAGTTATATGGAAAGTACAGTTATATGGAGTATCAAATGAAATTTGTGACTCTGTTGAGGAGCACGTTATCTTGGGTGGTGAGTCAGCAACGAGGTAGAAGTAATGTCAGGTATGCCATAGGGAACTGTGTTGGGACCCTTGCTGTTCTTGTTGTATGTAAATGACCTTCCAGACATTCTCATACTTTTTTTCAGATGGCGTGGTTATCTATAATGATGTCCTGTCTGAGAAAAACTGCACAATTCAATCAGATATTGACAAAATTTCAAAATTGTGCTAAGACTGACACCTTTAAATCTTTGGAAATGTAAAATTATGCAATACTGAAAAAGAAAAAAAAAATGTTGGTATACTATTACTACAGTATCAGTAAGTCGCAACTAGAACTGTATTTGTAGGAATATGAAATGGAACACTCAAATAGGCCGACATAGGTAAAGCAGGTGGCAGACATAAGTTCATTGGTAGAAAACTAAGAAAATGGAGTCAGCTTACAAAGGAGATTGGTAACAATACATCTGTACTAACACTGTAGAATATTAGTCAGACATGTGCAACTGGTACCAAATAAGAGTAACAGTGGATATTGAATATATACAATGAAGGACAGCATGAGTGGTCACAGGTTTGCCTAACCCACTGGAGAGCATCAGAAAGGTATAGAAAAAAATTGGACTGGCAGTGTAGTCACAAACTGTTCCATGAAAGCCTATTTAGTAAGTTTCCAAAACCAGATTTAGGTGATTAATCTAAGAATACAGAACAACCTCTGATATATAACTCCCACAGTGATCACAAAAACAAGATTTGACAAATTATAGTAAATTTCCTTCAAACAGAAAAGCTTCTACCTACAAATCAGTGTGGGTCTAGAAAGCATTGCTTGTGCAAAACTCAGCTTGTCCTTTTCTTATATTATATCATGCATAAAGACAAACCATGGTGGAACAGCAACAGGCAGTGCCTGTATTCCAGCATTTTCAGGAAAGCATTTGACACATCATGTGGTAGCATACTGGGTGTGCGTGTAGGTGTAGATGAAGATTGACTGGAATGGGACGAGGCCCTAATAACTGGTGCAATTGGGATAGCTGGTATATTTTTCCTTCCTGTATTTTTATAGTATCATCATTATCATCTGGAGCACTGCCTTGAAAATAGAGAAATTATTAAATAAGTGCAACTGAACAATAAGGATATTATGTAAAGTAGGCATTTAAAAATCTTACAGAGGGCTTTTCAAAGACACATGAGCACTTACAATCACTTTCAAGGCCTTTACTCTGCTTAACCATCTGAGTGCTGTTGATGTGTCAACACTGAGTAATATCTCTGCTACAGTCTCCCAGCAGCTGTTTAAAATGTGGGAGTCAGAATATTTCTGTGAATTTGCTATTATAGTCTCACACTGGTGTTGTCAACTTCACATTGATGATGTCATCTTCATGAGATGTGCATGACTGTTCTTAATTGTTTTAATCAGAGTATTGTTCTGCACGATGTGTTTTGCTACAGAGGTGAGGCACATTTAAATTTTGCAACATAAATGAGACATCATAGTCGTAAAGAGTGAGAAACCATAAAGAAAATGGGTGTCACACCTACAGTGAAATTTCCTGTATTAGTAGTTGAAAAAACACAGATGTCAGTATGAGAGTTCTGAATCATGTACATCAGAAGGTATAACATGCTAGTCAGTTTTTCCCACATTAGATGGAATTGGGTCCCCCAGGTGACTCTCACCTCTTTTGCGAGTATGTGCCTGCCCACGATGGGGCCTCAACCGTTGCAGCACTACCATACGTCCCTTTCCGTATTATGATTCTATCAACCTACTATTCTCTCTTCCTTTCAAATGGCTGGTCTTCTTGTTGCCAATTGTGCTTGGATGTGGTTTGTGTTTTGAACACTCAGTTACTTACCTTCTTGCCTTCTACAACTTTTCATTGTTAGTTATTTGATCCCCCTCTTGGATTTGACGTGGTACTTCTTTTTTTAAATTTTACAGAGGCGTGAATTGTGCAGATAAGGTTACCCAGTGCAGTTTATATTTCCACTTTTTGGTCTTTTCTCTCATTGTACCCTTTTTTCTTGCAACAATAATAAGCCCAGAACCCAGCATGGTAGCCATTCTGTTGGGGAGGGGCCTTGTCAAGTACCTGCATGGTGGCAGCCTCCTGATCATGCAGGGATTGCACGGTTGGTTCCTGACCTAGAAACTTCACACACAAGCCAAGCGGTATGTGCTGGAGTAGAGGGACTTAAGGGCAACAGTTTACATCTACATCTACATCTACATCTACATCTACATCCATACTCCACAAGCCACCTGACGGTGTGTGGCAGAGGGTACCTTGAGTACCTCTATCGGTTCTCCCTTCTATTCCAGTCTCGTATTGTTCGTGGAAAGAAGGATTGTCGGTATGCCTCTGTGTGGGCTCTAATCTCTCTGATTTTATCCTCATTGTCTCTTCGTGAGATATACGTAGGAGGGAGCAATATACTGCTTGACTCTTCGGTGAAGGTATGTTCTCGAAACTTTGACAAAAGCCCGTACCGAGCTACTGCGCGTCTCTCCTGCAGTCTTCCACTGGAGTTTATCTATCATCTCTGTAACGATTTTGCAATTACTAAATGATCCTGTAACGAAGCGCGCTGCTCTCCGTTGGATCTTCTCTCTCTCTTCTATCAACCCTATCTGGTACGGATCCCACACTGCTGAGGAGTATTCAAGCAGTGGGCAAACAAGCGTACTGTAACCTACTTCCTTTGTTTTCGGATTGCATTTCCTTAGGATTCTTCCAATGAATCTCAGTCTGGCATCTGCTTTACCGACGATCAACATTATATGATCATTCCATTTTAAATCACTCCTAATGCGTACTCCCAGATAATTTATGGTATTAACTGCTTCCAGTTGCTGACCTGCTATTTTGTAGCTAAATGATAAAGGATCTATCTTTCTGTGTATTCGCAGCACATTACACTTGTCTACATTGATATTCAATTGCCATTCCCTGCACCATGCGTCAATTCGCTGCAGATCCTCCTGCATTTCAGTACAATTTTTCATTGTTACAACCTCTCGATACACCACAGCATCATCTGCAAAAAGCCTCGGTGAACTTCTAATGTCATCTACCAGGTCATTTATGTATATTGTGAATAGCAACGGTCCTATGACACTCCCCTGCGGCACACCTGAAATCACTCTTACTTCGGAAGACTTCTCTCCATTGAGAATGACATGCTGCGTCCTGTTATCTAGGAACTCCTCAATCCAATCACACAATTGGTCTGATAGTCCATATGCTCTTACTTTGTTCATTAAACGACTGTGTGGAACTGTATCAAACGCCTTGCAGAAGTCAAGAAACACGGCATCTACCTGTGAACCCGTGTCTATGGCCCTCTGAGTCTCGTGGACGAATAGCGCGAGCTGGGTTTCACATGACCGTCTTTTTCGAAACCCATGCTGATTCCTAGTCTCCAGAAAAGTCATTATACTCGAACACAATACGTGTTCCAAAATTCTACAACTGATCGACGTTAGAGATATAGGTCTATAGTTCTGCACATCTGTTCGACGTCCCTTCTTGAAAACGGGGATGACCTGTGCCCTTTTCCAATCCTTTGGAACGCTACGCTCTTCTAGAGACCTACGGTACACCGCTGCAAGAAGGGGGGCAAGTTCCTTCGCGTACTCGGTGTAAAATTGAACTGATATCCCATCAGGTCCAGAGGCCTTTCCTCTTTTGAGCGATTTTAATTGTTTCTCTATCCCTCTGTCGTCTATTTCGATATCTACCATTTTGTCATCTGTGCGACAATCTAGAGAAGGAACTACAGTGCAGTCTTCCTCTGTGAAACAGCTTTGGAAAAAGACATTTAGTATTTCGGCCTTTAGTCCATCATCCTCTGTTTCAGTACCTTTTTGGTCACAGAGTGTCTGGACATTTTTTTTTTTTTTTTGATCCACCTACCGCTTTGACATAAGAGCAAAATTTCTTAGGATTTTCTGCCAAGTCAGTACATAGAACTTTACTTTCGAATTCATTGAACGCCTGTCGCATAGCCCTCCTCACACTACATTTCGCTTCGCGTAATTATTGTTTGTCTGCAAGGCTTTGGCTATGTTTATGTTTGCTGTGAAGTTCCCTTTGCTTCCGCAGCAGTTTTCTAACTCGGTTGTTGTACCACGGTGGCTCTTTTCCATCTCTTACGATCTTGCTTGGCACATACTCATCTAACGCATAATGTACGGCGGTTTTGAAGTTTGTCCACTGGTCCTCAACACTATCTGTACTTGAGACAAAACTTTTGTGTTGAGCCAACAGGTAATCTGAAATCTGCTTTTTGTCACTTTTTCTAAGCAGAAAAATCTTCCTACCCTTTTTAATATTCCTATTTACGGCTGAAATCATCGATGCCGTAACCGCTTTATGATCGCTGATTCCCTGTTCTGCGTTAACTTTTTCAAATAGTTCGGGTCTGTTTGTCACCAGAAGGTCTAATATGTTATCGCGATGAGTCGGTTCTCTGTTTAACTGCTCAAGGTAGTTTTCAGATAAAGCACTTAAAAGAATTTCACTGGATTCTTTGTCCCTGCCACCCGTTATGAACGTTTGAGTCTCCCAGTCTATATCCGGCAAATTAAAATCTCCACCCAGAACTATAACATGGTGGGGAAATCTACTCGAAATATTTTCCAAATTATCCTTCAGGTGCTCAGCCACAACAGCTGCTGAGCCAGGGGGCCTATAGAGACATCCAATTACCATGTCTGAGCCTGCTTTAACCGTGACCTTCACCCAAATCATTTCACATTTCGGATCTCCATCAATTTCCTTCGATACTATTGCACTTCTTATCGCTATAAACACGCCTCCCCCTTCACTGTCCAGCCTGTCTCTGCGGTATACATTCCAATCTGAGTTTAGGATTTCATTACTGTTTACGTGTGGTTTCAGCCGACTTTCTGTCCCTAGTACTATATGGGCGTTGTGACCGTTTATTAATGAGAGCAGTTCTGGGACCTTCCTATAGACGCTCCTGCAGTTTAGTATTAGCACATTAATATTGTTATTCCCTGTTGCATTTTGCCTACTCCTACCTTGCCGCGTCTCAGGAGGCGTCTTGTCGGGCCTAGGGAGAGGATTCTCTAAACTAAAAAAACCCCATGTGCACTCCACACGTACTCCGCTACCCTTGTAGCCGCTTCCAGCGTGTAGTGCACGCGTGACCTATTCAGGGGGACCCTACATTTCTCCACCCGATAGCGGAGGTCGAGAAATTTGCACCCCCAGATCTCTGCAGAATCGTCTGAGCCTTTGGTTTAAGCCTTCCACTCGGCTCCAAACCAGAGGACCGCGATCGGTTCTGGGAACGATACTACAAATAGTTAGCTCTGATTCCACCCCTCGAGCGAGGCTTTCCGCCTTCACCAATTCCGTTCCGCCAACCACCTGTACGAACTGAGGATGACCTCTGAACCCAGTCGGCAGGAGTCATTGGTGCCGACATGAGCAACAATTTGCAGTCGGGTGCACCCAGTGCTCCCTATCGCCGCCGGTAGGGCCTCCTCCACATCTCGGATGAGACCCCCCGGCAAGCAGACTGAGTGAATACTGGCCTTCTTCCCCGACCTTCCCGCTATTTCCCTAAGGGGCTCCATCACCCGCCAAACGTTGGAGCTCCCAATAACTAATAAACCCCTCCCCCCGTGTGCCTGCTCGGACCTTGCTGAAGGAGCAGCCACATGTCCACTCACAGGCAGAGCGGGCGATGCCACACGGCCAGCCTCCACATTGACCCTCCGCCTCGTGCGCCGCCGACGCCGCTGAACCCGCCACTCCCCTTGGGGAGAGGGTAGCCCAACCGCACCCGGTACCCGCGAAGATGTCTCGACAGCAGGGACAGTGGGTGAAGCATGTAACACCTGGGGTGTACCTTGCAACGCACCAGACTCCCCACTGCCGCTACACTCTGAGGCAGCAGCCTGAAGACGGCTGACCGCGGCCATCAACACGCTCAGCTGTTCGCGAACAGTGGCCAGCTCCTCCTGCGTCCGTACACAGCAGTCACACATCCTATCCATCCTAAGGAATCAATTTACTGAAGAGAGTTAATCAACCTTTAACTAGACTGCTAATTCACTAAAGGTGGCTGTTATTCACTAAACTGTTGTTGCTAGCCACTTCTTGTAGAAAACAATGAAAATAGCACTACCTGTCTCTGGACTGTATTGAAAACAAACACTAGCACTACTAGCACTATGGTTGACTAAAGGGACTCTCTCTGACTGTATTCAAAACAAACACGAAATCTATGGAACACTATTAATAAGACCTGACAATTAAAGCTTCCTAAAAGCAAATACACACGGAAGAAGAAGTGACAAGTAAGAAAAATACAGTTAATACTTAAATTAAGGTAGCTCGCTGCACAGCAGACGTGAAGCAGAAGGCAGTTACGACGACACTGACACTACCGGCCAGGTAACCATTTCTGTGGCTGGGCAACAAATCTCCCCCCCCCCCTCTCTCCCCCCAATACTTGCTTTGCTCTAGAGTGGGTGCTGAGTCACAGGCACTGCTTTCCTGTGACAAGTTGGGTGATATTCTTGTCATTATAACACTCCTCCCCAAAAACCTGACTACAGTATAAGGTATCATTTTCCACTGAAATCTCCTTTTGTGAACTGACGATGAGTTGCATGCTAATTTGGAGTGATGAGGTGTGCATTATGTCCAGTAGGAACCAGAAGAAAACAGAGCGGATACTGGAGCCTTCATCTTGGTCTTTGAAGGTGACTCAGTGCCTGAGAAGATCAAGGTGATCGTGTATCATTCTCAAACTGTGTATTCCTCCTCCCATGCAGTGCTACAAATGCATGCAATTTGGAGACACATCTTTGCCTTGCATCACCAGTCCAGTCTGTAGGGGCTGTGGCCATAATTTGCATATGAATACTCCTTGTTCCTCTCCTCCCATCTGGGGGGGAGGGGGGGGGGGGGGCACCAGGCTGCACCATATTCAAACGTGAAAAGAACATCCAGGAATACAGGACCTTTGATGACTTCACACATCAAGAGGCCAAGAAGAAATATCACTGTCTAAATCCTGCTCATGTATGCTATAGCTACCATGATGTTGTCCACTTTAGTGACTGTGCTATCACCCTATGTGTCTCCTACATCTGGCACTCGGGACTGCCTGACTACACCCACTCCCCTGGTGACTGAGGGTTCTCCTCCTGCTGCTCAGTGCCTTAGCCCTTTGTCCTGACACAGTTCCAGCCCAGCCTATACTCACAGCCAAATGCTCAAACACTTATCAGTGGATTGCCAATGTCGCATCCTTGCCATTTTCAACTGTATCTGGATCGAGGGTGCGTTAACATCTCAATGGCAAAAAAGTGTAATTGCCCCAATACTGAAACTGGATAAATACCCCCTCACATCTATGTTGGTACCTTGAGATCTTTTGGATTTGTCCCAGTGCAATGTACAGTGCTGACAATTTGCGGTTTGGTTTGCTTGGGTTTTGCAACTCTGTTACCTTTCACCCGGTATCAACTACTCATCACTGTCTTCTTTGACTCACAAAGGGCTTACTTTACCACATGGAATAAATATGTACTTGATACCCTCATGAGTGAGGTCTATGAGACCGATTGCTGATTTTTATCTGGAGCTTCTTTTGTCGCCCTACTTCCCAGGTGCAAGTTTGTGCTTTCCATGCAGGGCTCTGTATTGTGTGTTCCACTTTTTCTACTGGCTATCAACAGTGTAGCTGCAGCTGTGGGATCTGCAGCATCACCCTCCCTGTATACTGACGACTTATGCATCTGCTATTGCTGCCCAAATGTGGGTATTACTGAATGCGGACGGCAGGGTGACATATGAAAGGCGCAGTCCTCGGTTCTCGCCCATGGCTTCCAGTTATCCACCGCCAAGACATGCCATGCACATCTGTCACTGCTTATTATCCATCCCCAACCAGAGCTCCACCTTGAGGACCAAGTGCTCAATGTGGTGGAGTCTTATCACTTTTTGGGATTTATCTAAGCTGCCTGGTTCATGTGCCTTCCCCAAATTCGCTGCCCTAAGCAGATGTGTTGGTTGCACCTTAACATACTTCGATGGCTCAGTAACACCAGCAGGGGTGTAGATTACTCTACACCTTTAATGCTCTACACCTTTAATGCTCTGCACCATTTTTTTGTGCTCTGCGCCCTTTTTTTTGTGCTCTGCGCCCTTTTTTTGTGCTCTGCACCCTTTTTTTGTGCTCTGCACCCTTTTTTTGTGCTCTGCACACTTTTTTTTGTGCTCTGCACCATTTTGTTGTGCTCTGCACCCTTTTGTTGTGCTCTACAAAGCTCTGACACTGTCACACCATGGTTATGGGAGCCTAATGCGTGACTCAGCATCATCTTCAGCATTCCATACACTGGACCCAATACACTGTTGTGTGGTCCAACTCGAGACAGCTGTTTTTTTAGATGAGCCCTAAGAACAGTCTGCTTGTGGAGGCTGGCGTCCCTCCCATACATATCAGGAGCCAAAAACTGTTGCTCAACTATGTAATATGTTTTTGTTGCTCCCCTGGGCATCAGAAGTACCATGTCCTTTTTTCTTGTAGGAAAATATGCCTCCCACAACAGAGGCTGAGGTCTGGAGTCATAGTCTCTGCCCTGAATTTCATCTTTCCCCACTGTCACATCTTGTCAGGAAGAAATCGCATACACCCCCGAGTGTGTAGCCCATTCTTGGATCTGCTTCAACCTCTCTTTTGAACAAAAAGACACGATAGACTATTGGTTGTGGATGTCCTTGATGCATTTGTGGCCTCTAAGGGGGCATACACTGGCAGCTGTATGGTTGATGGAGAGACCTGTTTTGCCTACACACATGCAGTATGCAATGAACTACACTCCCTGCAGAATGGCTGCAGTGTATTCACTGAAAAATTGGTGACCATTGCTTCAGCTCTGAACAACGTTCTTTCTTGCGCTGGTGAGTCATTCTTAATCAGCAGTACCACCTCAAGTAGTCTTCAGGGTGTCCTCTTGTTGTGACTATACAGAATCTCCTGTATTACCTCCACCATGCTCGACATTTGGTTGTCTTTGTATGGACCTCTGATCATTTTGGGATTCCAGGGAACGAACATGTCAACTGTTTGGGCAAGTTAGCTCAATGCCAACAGTTGTTGGATGCTTGGAATGCAGATTGGTGTGTCCTAGTTTCTCTGAATAAAATGTGAACCATAAAGGAGACCATGACAGTGTGGCAGCCTTCCCTTCATGCTTCTCACAGGGAACCTGCTGTCCACTGTTGGCTTTTATTATATTACATTAATGAACTGTGTTACTTTTTAGAATGCCTTTGCTGCAGTGACAACTCTGTCAGTATCAGAAATTTTCCATAAATAACGTAAGGCCTTTCGTGGCACTTCATATGGATCAAAGGCTTTTTTTTCTGTTGTAGTTGAAACGATAGTTATCTTTCAGACAACATATGTCTTGCATTTAATTTTTCACACTGCCACAATAGCAGAATTGTGTTCAACCAGATAGAGCAATGTTGTGACATTGTGGTAACATGCATAAACCAAAATGGGAAGGATGAATACTTTTATGATAACTACTGTTGAAATGCAGACTTGTTTCTTTGACTTCACAACCACAGAACAATTGCAGGTAGTGTTGTTTGTAAGAATAGCTTTAACATGTCACAACTACAAGAGAAGCTGAAATGAAGATAGATTCATTTTATGATAGTTGATGTGAAACTTGACAGTCAAGCTGTGTCACCTGTAACATCACTTAATAGCCATAAAGGGAAAAATTATACAGTAAGATGCAGAGGGGAAAAAATTAAGAAACTGCAATTTGTTGTTGATCCGTATTCTAGTACTGAGCAACAGATCTGTCTGACGCACTACTGTGCTCAGTCAGGAGAGTGCATAAGACTGTAAAGTGCTGCAGAAAGTTAATTTTTCACATTGTGGTTTTTGTGCAAATAACTAAATTAAACAAACTGTCTTTTATTTTTTTACTTCTCATAGGACAACAACAGCCCAAAGTACATCAGTAGTAGAGTTGTATCTGCATCTGGCAAGAGGACTTGGTGGAACTTATGCAACAGAATGGAGAAAAATTTACATGAGGATAATAATCCTGTTATTTACTGTAACACATTTTACAAATGAACTTGTATGGAAATACTTGAAGAAAGAGGTACCTGAGACAGGAAGAGCACTTATAAAATAGATACAAACACAAAATGTGTAATATGCCATTATGTGGTGTATTCCTTTTGCGAGACCACACACAAAGAAAAATTCATAACAATCACCAGTTGCAAAGAGAGACATCTTAGCACATAAAAATTCTGATGGTGTCAAACAACTGTGTGTATGTCAGAGATATTAAGTGGATCTCGACCAGCTCCTCATAAACAGAAAAAAAGTATTTGTAGTTGTTAATATGGTAAAGTTCCATGTTGACCCCTTTGGTGCGAACTTTCACATAATTATGTACCATAAACACTTACAGCATTTCAGGTCCTCGCATTAGAATCTTGAAAAGAACAGCACAGTAATTAAAGTGCTGGACACTATTTCTCAGGCCAGATGTCTTAAGCACTTGAACATTGATAGGTTGTCCCAATTGCTGATTGGATCAGATGATCTTGATAAATGATACATTGCCTGTTTTCAACTAGACAAGGATTTAGAGTGTCATAGATAGATTTCTGATCATAGCACAAATAATTGTTAAAAAAGCAGAATGTGATTTTCTCTTGAGAAAAGTAAGGTAGTACATTTAGATATTTTGGTCTGAAAAATTCGTAATGATCCTGTACCACATGTTGTCAGCTGCAGGAGTGTGTCAGTTGACATACACTCCTGGAAATTTAAATAAGAACACCGTGAATTCATTCTCCCAGGAAGGGGAAACTTTATTGACACATTCCTGGGGTCAGATACATCACATGATCACACTGACAGAACCACAGGCACATAGACACAGGCAACAGAGCATGCACAATGTCAGCACTAGTACAGTGTATATCCACCTTTCGCAGCAATGCAGGCTGCTATTCTCCCATGGAGACGATCGTAGAGATGCTGGATGTAGTCCTGTGGAATGGCTTGCCATGACATTTTCACCTGGCGCCTCAGTTGGACCAGCGTTCGTGCTGGACGTGCAGACCGCGTGAGACGACGCTTCATCCAGTCCCAAACATGCTCAATGGGGGACAGATCCGGAGATCTTGCTGGCCAGGGTAGTTGACTTACACCTTCTAGAGCACGTTGGGTGGCACAGGATACATGCGGACGTGCATTGTCCTGTTGGAACAGCAAGTTCCCTTGCCAGTCTAGGAATGGTAGAACGATGGGTTCGATGACGGTTTGGATGTACCGTGCACTATTCAGTGTCCCCTCGACGATCACCAGTGGTGTACGGCCAGTGTAGGAGATCGCTCCCCACACCATGATGCCGGGTGTTGGCCCTGTGTGCCTCGGTCGTATGCAGTCCTGATTGTGGCGCTCACCTGCACGGCGCCAAACACGCATACGACCATCATTGGCACCAAGGCAGAAGCGACTCTCATCGCTGAAGACGACACGTCTCCATTCGTCCCTCCATTCACGCCTGTCGCGACACCACTGGAGGCGGGCTGCACGATGTTGGGGCGTGAGCGGAAGACGGCCTAACGGTGTGCGGGACCGTAGCCCAGCTTCATGGAGACGGTTGCGAATGGTCCTCGCCGATACCCCAGGAGCAACAGTGTCCCTAATTTGCTGGGAAGTGGCGGTGCGGTCCCCTACGGCACTGCGTAGGATCCTACGGTCTTGGCGTGCATCCGTGCGTCGCTGCGGTCCGGTCGCAGGTCGACGGGCACGTGCACCTTCCGCCGACCACTGGCGACAACATCGATGTACTGTGGAGACCTCACGCCCCACGTGTTGAGCAATTCGGCGGTACGTCCACCCGGCCTCCCGCATGCCCACTATACGCCCTCGCTCGAAGTCCGTCCACTGCACATACGGTTCACGTCCACGCTGTCGCGGCATGCTACCAGTGTTAAAGACTGCGATGGAGCTCCGTATGCCACGGCAAACTGGCTGACACTGACGGCGGCGGTGCACAAATGCTGCGCAGCTAGCGCCATTCGACGGCCAACACCGCGGTTCCTGGTGTGTCCGCTGTGCCGTGCGTGTGATCATTGCTTGTACAGCCCTCTCGCAGTGTCCGGAGCAAGTATGGTGGGTCTGACACACCGGTGTCAATGTGTTCTTTTTTCCATTTCCAGGAGTGTATTTCTGCAGCTAATATGTGGCACAGGATCGTTAGTTGTAATGTGAAGTATTGCCTCTTCAAGATCTTTGCATAATAAATAAACATCCAAATATTTGTGACAAGGAAGAGTATGAATGCTATTGCTCCTCAGTTCACCCACAGAAGCCTAAGCTGCTCTCTTGCGTTCTGCCTAATCACATACACGAAAATCACCACATATTTAGAAACAATCAGCCAAATATTTATTTCATCAATTATTTTCTGATCAAACAGAAATGTAAATAACATCGAATACTGCACAATATACTTGTATTGCATCCATAAGACAGTCTCATAATGTGTTAACAACAGTAAGATGGAAAAAAGCATACAGCAGGATGTGAACATACTTCCCTTTGAATCAGTAATCACTGTCTCTGTGATCGTAGTATATCTTGGAGGCTTATGATAAGGGTGACATGTTTGTGATAAATCTTAAATGCACCGCTGCCTTGGAGCGGCATACTGCAAGGTATAATGTAAAATAACTAAATATGCAAAAAAAAAAAAAAAGGTTCTGCCACATCAGCTCAGTCTGTGGCCCTAAATGGAATTGGTATAATTCTACAGTTAATGTATATTTCCTGCACTGTGCACATTCTTTTTTTCTAAAAGAGAAATCAAATATGAGAACGTAAATCACACCAAAGAAGGTGATAATGTTAGTGAAAAGATGAAAATGGAATGTGCGAATAATTTTTAGTGATTTTGTGTAGTTACTGAAAGTGTTTTTTATGTAACATCAGAACCAAATTTTATAGAATTTAGATTATGATGAACAAAGCAATTTTGTGGCTGCTGATATACACACATTGAACATTTCAAGATTTAAGCTAGCTTCATACTTCTGTGAAGAATGTATGGAGAGAGGCCTTAATACATTTATTATAAACCACCTTAAATTCAAGAACATTGAAATTTCACATTCATTAATAAAGTCATTATCGTATTTGGAAAGTGGTTTCTTCCTAAGGTAATTCAGATTAAACTTAAGTCTACAACAAATCCATGGATTACTCAAGGAATAAAGATATCTTGTAGGACAAAACAGGAAACTGTATTTGTCAGCTAATAACATAGTGTTGACGATTTAGCTCATTAGAAGGAGTACTACATAATATTAAGGAAAGTTATCCAGACAATGTAATAGCAACATGAGGCAACAAAATAGAAACAATGTAGGGTAGAGTGCAAGAAGACTGGTGGAACTAGAAAGAAACAGGAGCGGATAGCCGTAAGAGTGCGTAATATGGTAGTAACATATGGACTGGAAGTCACAGATGTCCTTAACTAATAGCTTCAGGTTGTCAGAGTCTGTTAATAATTCCCCATAATACCGCAGACTAACCTTTACAGATAACTTCAGTTACATGAATATGACACTCATATCACTAAAAGAAATAACGTCAGTAGCAAGAGCTTTCAAATCAAAGCATACCAGTGGTTACCACGAAATATGAATGAAGTGCATTAAATGTGTTACTGTGAGTTTAGAAAAATGTTAACTTATTTGTGAAACCAGTCTTTCTATCGCTGGAACGTTTCCTGCTACAATGAAATATGCCGACATTAAACATCTGTTCAAGAAAGGGGATAAAGGAATGCTAACAAACTACAGACCAATTGCTCGAATGTTAATGACATATTTACATTAATAAATTATACTAGTTATGAGTTTTCCGACCAATGACAAGATGAGAGGGGAAGCAGATTTCTGCCAGAAAAATGAGTAACTAGATGTAATAATTAGTTGTTGTAAAAATTTTCTCATAAAATTTTACTGCTACTTGTAGGTATTTGTTCGAAAACTGTGCTTTTAATGTGGCAAAAGAGTAATAGAGCACCCCCAAAATAATGGTAAACATGGTGAATAACGTGAAGCAAAAGGTTCGGAATATAATAACGTACTTATGTTTCGGAAATGAAGAGGTAGTGGGACCTCCAGACCAGATGAGAACTGTAAGTAATTATTTACATTAAAAATGCGACGTGAACTGTTTGATAATCTAAAAAAATGTCGTAACAAAGCTGTATCGTTCTACATCCCACTGAAGACGTCTTAGAGTAAAAATAAAATAAAATAAAATAAAATAAAAAATAAAAAGGCGAAACGTGACTGGAAGAAACAAACTACAGTGTAGCAAGAAAAGGCAGTTTTTATTACAAAACAAATATTTCTGTGCTTGCTGCGGAAGACAGGCACGCAAACAAACTTCTCACTAAAAATTATTTGACTGTCCCTAATGCTGGTCTCACTGTCTGGGCTAGATCTCACCATCTGAATCTGCAGGTAGAGGCAGAAGTGACTGCAAAATCAGTCATTGGTTTTCTTCCAACAACTTGTGTCTGTGGCTAAGTTAAAATCAGCTGGAAGTCCCCAGCTCATCTGCTTGAAGAGGCGCCCGACTGCAGACTGACTCAGCTGAGGCCCCTGCCTGCAGAGAAGGTTGCTGATGAAACGAATTTGTCCTGCCTGCTTTCTCACGTTTCCGCATTTTTCATTCGTCACATTAATTTGACTGGCTGAACTATGGATATTCCGAGCACTGCCCAGTGGAAATATGTCTCAAAAGAACCTGGTCCCCTTCCTTGACTCTTTATTTCAGGCAATTAACCAGTAACGCGCTCCGTAACACGTGAGGCTGAAAATCTCCCCTCCCCTGTCTCCCCTCTATCTTCCTCTCCCTCCCCCCTGCCGCTGTCTACTATAGCTGATGGGATTGGAGCTCGGTAACACTGTGGAGTTTCTCTCTCTAAATACCAAGTTACGGTACTTATGTTAGCTAGTCCTGGCAGTTTTCACATTGTGCTAAACATTTGGTGTTCGCAGTACCTGAGATTGACGGCATCCCACTCCCTCAAAGGTGTCCTAACTCACTGGTTCTCACTCCACTTTCCGATGTTATGTATAGCGGTCGGTACATTTCGAAGAAGCTCTGCTTGAAATGTTCTTTTCATGTAGGCTGTTAAAAACAGACTCTGGCAGTGGCCCTGTATCGCGGGAGATCGTATGTGCATTGTGACTCTTGGTGTGTTTGGTGCCCATCGGCGGCTCTGCAAAGCGAAGGCCGGTCTGATCAAGTAATGTTAACGTTTGCAGCGGCAGGCGAGACCCTTCCACGAATTCTAGATTCGGCCTCCCTGCGTGCTAATGTGACCTGCTGTGCATACGCTCGGTTGCAGCCCAGCATAGTATGCTTCCATAGTGGTTTATGTGTGTCAACATTGCAATTCAGCATAAAAATGTAATTTAAGTACTGCCAGTCAGTGGTACTGGTACACATCTCATTTTCTGTTGGACATTAATTATCCAGATCTTACTTGTCCATTTAATTTGGGTTTTACATCAATTATGGGACAGTGAACAGACAGTAACAGTAGGAAAAGCGCCTCGGGGGAATACCAAGAATAAGTTGGTAGGATGGACTACGAAAACGTCTGCAACAACTAGGATTCATAGGAAACTGGATGTTAGAGGACTCCGCAGACGGCACGACCGCAGAGTGACTCACCGCTCAGTCTTTGCAACGCGTTACCAACTGTTGTTGTTGTTGTGGTCTTCAGTCCTGAGACTGGTTTGATGCAGCTCTCCATGCTACTCTATCCTGTGCAAGCTTCTTCATCTCCCAGTATCTACTGCAACCTACATCCTTCTGAATCTGCTTAGTGTATTCATCTCTTGGTCTCCCTCTACGATTTTTACCCTCCACACTGCCCTCCAAAGCTAAATTGGTGATCCCTTGATGCCTCAGAACATGTCCTACCAACCGATCCCTTCTTCTAGTCAAGTTGTGCCACAAACTCCTCTTCTCCCCAATCCTATTCAATACCTCCTCATTAGTTACGTGATCGACCCACCTTATCTTCAGCATTCTTCTGTAGCACCACATTTCGAAAGCTTCTATTCTCTTCTTGTCCAAACTAGTTATCGTCCATGTTTCACTTCCATACATGGCTACACTCCATACAAATACTTTCAGAAACGATTTCCTGACACTTAAATCTATACTAGATGTTAACAAATTCCTCTTCTTGAGAAACGCTTTCCTTGCCATTGCCAGTCTACATTTTATATCCTCTCTACTTCGACCATCATCGGTTATTTTACTCCCTAAGTAGCAAAACTCCTTTACTACTTTAAGTGTCTCATTTCCTAATCTAATTCCCTCAGCATCACCCGACTTAATTCGACTACATTCCATTATCCTCGTTTTGCTTTTGTTGATGTTCATCTTATATCCTCCTTTCAAGACACTGTCCATTCCGTTCAACTGCTCTTCCAAGTCCTTTGCTGTCTCTGACAGAATTACAATGTCATCGGCGAACCTCAAAGTTTTTACTACTTCTCCATGAATTTTAATACCTACTCCGAATTTTTCTTTTGTTCCTTTACTGCTTGCTCAATATACAGATTGAATAACATCGGGGAGAGGCTACAACCCTGTCTTACTCCTTTCCCAACCACTGCTTCCCTTTCATGCCCCTCGACTCTTATAACTGCCATCTGGTTTCTGTGCAAACTCTAAATAGCCTTTCGCTCCCTCTATTTTACCCCTGCCACCTTCAGAATTTGAAAGAGAGTATTCCAGTTAACATTGTCAAAAGCTTTTTCTAAGTCTACAAATGCTAGAAACGTAGGTTTGCCTTTCCTTAATCTTTCTTCTAAGATAAGGTGTAAGGTCAGTATTGCATTTCTATGGAATCCAAACTGGTCTTCCCCGAGGTCGACTTCTACCAGTTTTTCCATTCGTCTGTAAAGAATTCGTGTTAGTATTTTGCAGCTGTGGCTTATTAAACTGATAGTTCGGTAATTTTCACATCTGTCAACACCTGCTTTCTTTGGGATTGGAATTATTATATTCTTCTTGAAGTCTGAGGGTATTTCGCCTGTCTCATACATAGTGCTCACCAGATGGTAGAGTTTTGTCATGACTGGCTCTCCCGAGGCCATCAGTAGTTCAAATGGAATGTTGTCTACTCCCGGGGCCTTGTTTCGACTCAGGTCTTTCAGTGCTCTGTCAAACTCTTCACGCAGTATCTTATCTCCCATTTCGTCTTCATCTACATCCTCTTCCATTTCCATAATATTGTCCTCAAGTACATCGCCCTTGTATAAACCCTCTATATACTCCTTCCACCTTTCTGCCTTCCCTTCTTTGCTTAGAACTGGGTTGCCATCTGAGCTCTTGATATTCATACAAGTGGTTACCAACTAGTTGCCAGAAACTCGGCGCCTGCGTTGCAAGCAGTCTGAGTTACACCATGTCTTCGAACACAGCTCTGTATTGGTGTAATCTGAAGATGAACAGGTTGTGAAGATTATCTTTGTGTGGGAAGTCGAAAAACATTCAATTCTATACAAGCTCCTATGCTACTGCAGGAGAGATTTGACAGAAAAGCGGGCCGTGAAGAGGGAAAAGAAGGGCTCTCCTGTGCTAACATTTTCGTCTCAGAGTAGCACTTGTGACCTACATCTTCACTTATTTGGCGGATGTATTCCACTCTCTGTCTTCCTCTCCAGGTTTTTTGCCCTCTACAGCTCTCTCTAGTATCATGGGAGTTATTCCCTGATATCTTAAAACATATCCGATCATTCTGTCCCTTCTTCTCGTCAATGTTCTTTATGTGTTCCGTTTCCCGCCGATATTACGGAGAACATGTTCAGTCTGTACCTTATCGATCCACCTTACTTTCAACTTTCGTCTGCCGCACAATATCTCAAATGTTTCGATTCTCTTGTGTTCTAGTCTTCCCACAGTCCGTTTCACTACCATTCAATGTTATGATCCAAACGTATATTCTCAGAAATTTCTTCCTCATACTAAAGCCTATATTTCATGTGAGTATACTTCTCTTGGCTTCAGAACGCAAAAGAAGAAGAATCGGTCACAATAAAACGTGAATAGTAACAAATATATACGCAAACCGTCTTGACACGCCAAAATCACATCTTTAAAAAATCAAGCGATGTATTAACTCACTGATGAAATTCACATCTGCAACGTTTGGTTTGCAGATGACAAGGTATCAGATCATACACCATGCGGTTGGTTCAAAAAATGGCTCTGAGCACTCTGAGACTTAACTTGTGAGGTCATAAGTCCCCTAGAACTTAGAACTACTTAAACCTAACTAACCTAAGGACATCACACACATCCATGCCCGAGGCAGGATTCGAACCTGCGACCGTAGCGGTCGCGCGGCTCCAGACTGTAGCGCCTAGAAGCGCTCGGCCACCGCGGCCGGCCCATGCGGTTTGTCCTGAAGAACCATATGATGTAAAATTACGGTAAGAAATTAAACGAACAAGGACTTCCTTTAGACCTCACTTCGTTAGATCAGTTACAACCTAAAATATGTTCACTTTTTGCAGTTTTTAATAAACAGAAACCCACTGATGATAGCACAGAGGTGCTGAAACATTTTTGGGTAAAAAAAACAGTGTGCCTGCAAAAAGGCAACCCATAACCTATAAGTACTGTACATCTACTTTTTTAAAATAAAATTACCATTACATCAATAGAAGCAAATGTACAAAATATTATAAATAACTTTGTGCGATTAGGAGGCCTTATGGTTTGTAAAATTACATTGTCAAGTGTAACTGAACATTGAAAAAGCCACAAATCTTCGGTAGTATAAGAATGGTGTTCACATACAAATGATTTAACAAACACGAGCTACCACCACATTCCCATGTATATACATCTCAAGATATTTGGATTAAAAAAAAAGGATGTTTTATGCCGGAAGAAACCAACTGCACCAAATTGCTGTAGCACTGTTTAGTTGTTCTATCAAAAGCTACAAATTTCGTATCTCTCAGCTGTGGCTTCTTGGCTGCTACAAACAGCCTCTAGTTTATATTCTTTGGGTGTACGGATAAATCCAGAATTTTCTTCGTTTTCTAACAGACTACCCCTGCCCACATGGGGTAGCGTTGTTAAATAACAATAAAGAAAAAACAAAGACCGATCAGTCAGTCGTGTACTTCGTCTGAAAAAGAGTTCGTTCCACCTACTTGCCGACGGCTTCGCGTTGGTAGTGGTTTTCCTCTTTGGTCTCGATTTGGATTGTGGCTCGTACTTGACCTGTTTACGGAGTTGTGTCGAATGTTCGTTGCACTTCGTTGCTGCTTGGGTTAGTGTTGGCTTGCTCTTGTTGTGTCAGGTCCGCCGTTCGGTTAGACCTGTTGGTCGACTCCGTCGTGAGTTTGAGTCCCGTCTGAAGGCGTCGTCATTGTTTCTCTCCTATTTTTCTGACGTGTGCACCCGTGTCCGGCTACTCGCGGATATATCAGATTTTATGTCCGTATTTTTAACGCGATGCAGACATTTTGTCCTGCAATAACACTTGCGATTAACAAGTACATACTGATACGTGTATCCCTATAGTGAGGATAAAAAACTTTTTACTTAATTGTTTAGTCCTAAGATGAAACAGTTCAGTGTATATTTCTCGAGTGAACATTACTACGGAATCCGCAAGCGATGTGAGGAAATGACAAGGACTTACGCCGAGTGGTTGTCGCTAGGGCAGGCATGTGGAGATTTTGGGGGTAGTCAGGAATGAAACTGTCACTTGCCCTTTTCGCTGACCGTGAGAATCAGCCATCCGGCTCCCGATTCCAATCTGCAGCAAACAGCTTGTCAGTCTCTGACATCATTCGCCAGGTGAGCCTCAATTAAGAAGTGAGACGCGTACGCAAAAGCCATAGAGCTATCTGTTTTGTCAGCAGTAACTTAACCGCGACCTTGTACATCAAAATGGATTACTGTGTGTATGTGGGCTGCAACAGATAAACGACGATCTACTTTATCACTGGCCAGTTAAAGAGAAAATCAGAATATCCTTTACAACAGAATTTTTCGTCAGGTGCAGCATGTTGTTACAAATAACTTCCACGCTGAAGATACTGTACTACGATTCTTTGACTACCGCCCGGCGTCCAGTTTTTAAGCAGTCATTTTTCCACCGTTTGAAACATACGCTTAACTTTAAAACACCTACACCAAATAAATTGCTCGGTTACAATTTTTTTCAGCGCGTCGCAAAGTAAGAAACAACACAAACCAGTAACGCTGGAGAAGAAAAGTAAGTTGTTTCTATTAGTCCAAGAACAACCGAATACTACAGTTTCGAATGAAACTTTCCGCTATGTGGAAAGAAATGCTATATCTCTCTTCTTTCACAGTTTTTTTCCTAGCAGCTGAAGACTATGGTCCTTGATAATCCTCTACATATATTCGCTGGTGATTTATCTTTGGAATATATCCCGGTACAAAACGACGTTTTAGCAGTCTTGCTTGCACCAGGCTTGATGTGTGCCCGTGATGTGTGGTGTATGAATAAGAGTTATTGAGATTGTAAGAGGAGCTAGACTGGTATTGCAGTTCACAAAAGTGTAATTTTTACTTACCGTTTTGGCGCAGCGTAAAGTGAAAGTTTCGTTTGTTGCTTCGAGGACTGGGCAGCTAGGGGGTGGTTCCACTGAATGATATTAAGCTTCTTCATGGTTTTGTATAGCGGGCTCTACTGCACAGAACTTGTCAGTTTATAGCATTTGAAAGAGAGTTTTTTTTTTCTTCTATGAAATACTGCAAAGAAACGTAGACTTACAACAGAGATAATTTTTTTTATATTGAAATGGAAATGCATTGTTTTCGCATCCAATTTTTTTCGTCTTTAGTTTTATAAATGAAGCTGTAATTAGAATTTATTGGCACTAAAATAGAACTGTTTGAAAATATAGTTTTCATTGAAAATTACTTAGTTACATCTGGCTTAGCATGAACAATTTTTGCTTCTTAGAAAATGAAGTCCTACATCACATTCTTCGCGATAGTACCTCGTATGTTTCCTTGCCACTTTTCCAGGTCCTTCCTTGGTTTGTTACGCACAAATCTCACATCTCCTTTCAGGACCTTTTGACATTTCTGTGGTCGCAATCAATTTAGGACAACGTCTTCCACTGATTCTGTTTACAGGTGAACTGTTTTGATCGGAAGTTGATTCAACTAGTCTTCCTTTGTTCATTACAGTCGCTATCAGTTCACTAATGAATTATACTAGATGTTTGCCATTAGGCGGCCGGCCGGTGTGGCCGTGCGGTTAAAGGCGCTTCTGTCTGGAACCGCGTGACCACTACGGTCGCAGGTTCGAATCCTGCCTCGGGCATGGATGCGTGTGATGTCCTTAGGTTAGTTAGGTTTAATTAGTTCTAAGTTCTAGGCGACTGATGACCTCAGAAGTTGAGTCGCATAGTGCTCAGAGCCATTTGAACCATTTTTTGCCATTAGGCTTCGACCTTTCATGTGAAACACACGAGCCTGCAATCATCATAATGAAAATGCGAAAAAAAAGCTTTCTTCCACAACTTTATTTGTTTGCTCTCAAATGGGTAATAGTCCATTAGCTAGTCGCTGCGGTCCACACCAGCCTTGCTTTTACTATAATCATATAGGCAAGTTTCATCTTATATATATCATTCTTAATTTGGTAGTGGTATTGTCACTGGATACACTGGTTTTGTGTTTAGTCGTCAGAATAACTATATTCTTAGTGTCTTTCCATTTCATAACTAATAAATCGCGTCGTCTGTGAAACGAATATTCATTTTTTTTTCAGGTTCTGGGAAATTAGGTTATCAGTCAGGCCTTTTCCATTTTTCGGTACTGTACTGTAAGGTCGCCGTGAAAATAAGTACAAAGTGTGTAACAGACAACACCCGATGCCCTTTGCTCTGCAGATAAGATTGTGAGAGGCTTGCCACCATAATTAACGTGAATGTCTCAAAGCAACTAACTGGCTGTATTTCTTTCCCATCAATACGGGTGACAGATGCTGCCATTTATGTTTTCTCGTGGTAGTAGAAGCATCGTAGCGAACCTTCACACAGACGGCAGACGCAAGATAAAGGCCGGAATCTCTTTACAAAGCTGAGAAACGGCCGACGTGGGTCCTACATCGTTCGTTTTTTTGGAGTCAGTCGTATCGAAAGTGTTAATTGTTTTTCATTCCATCACAACTGAACAGACGAAAACATGAAACTTCCTGGCAGGCTAAAACTGTGTGCCGGACCGAGACTCGAACGCGGGACCTTTTGCCTTTCGCGGGCAAGTGCTCTTCCCGCGAAAGGCAAAAGGTCACAGTTTTAATCTGCCAGGAAGTTTCATATCAGCGCACACTCCGCTGCAGAGTGAAAATCTCATTCTGGAGCCGAAAACATGTACACATAACCATCATCAATAATTTGGTTTTTACAGTTGGATAGAGGTCTGGTCTACACTTTTCTTCATTTGTATGCATTTATGTTGTTCTTGCACGTTTTCTAATGTCATCTACCTATCTTTCATAAGATAGCCGTCTCGGTACATTCTTATCTCACACAGCCCAGCATAAAATTTCATTGATCGATCTATCATCCATTCGCATTCTTCCCCTGCTATTTACAAAGCGAAACCCATATCCATAGGTAGAATCAATACAAAGTTAATTGAGACCCACTGAGGATACAATGTTCAGGACCCCGTAACGTATCTTTAAATTCCGGTTGCGCAGGTAATTAATCAGCACTGGCGCCTGGGTCGCGATCTGATTCTGCAGCTGTGTCGACCAGGTCTTCAAGGTAACACTAAGAGACTCTCTCGCATTAACACAAGCTCTCCTGTTCGACCCATTCTTCTGTTACAGTTTCCCTACTGACAACACAGTACTCGCAGCTCCGTTTTGTACTCGTGTGTCCGCCTCCAGTGACATCTAGTGGCCAGTTTCGCGCTACGTAGTGGTGTCCGGATACTTCTGATCACATAGTGTATTTTCATCATTGAAGAATGTCTACTGCAGTGGCCTGATCTCACTCCTAAGGAGCCACACTGGTTAGCCGGGTCGTCTTAGGCGCCTTAGCATGGTTCGCGAGGCTCCCCCCCCCCCCCCCCCCCCCTTCGTCGGCGGTTCGAGTCCTCCCTCGGCCACGGGTGTGTGTTGTCCATAACGTATAAGTTAGATTAAGTAGTGTGTAAGCCTAGCCTAGGGACCGATGACCTCAGCAGTTTGGTCCCATTGGAACTTACCACAAATTTCCAAATTTCATTCCAACGGATGATTTTTTATGAGGAGAAGGCTTGGTTTATGAAGCAAAAAGAAAACGGGAGAGTCTGGCTTGCAGAATGATATTTGCTTGATCATTGTACGACAGACAAGACAGATATTCGAGAGTGTGTCGCAAAATTTAATGCGCCTTTCATACTTGCTGGTATCACTTTGTAGCCGGCCGGTGTGGCCGTGCGGTTAAAGGCGCTTCAGTCTGGAACCGCGTGACCGCTACGGTCGCAGGTTCGAATCCTGCCTCGGGCATGGATGTGTGTGATGTCCTTAGGTTAGTTCGGTTTAAGTAGTTCTAAGTTCTAGGGGACTTATGACCACAGATGTTGAGTCCCATAGTGCTTAGAGCCATTTGAACCACTTTATCACTTTGTATTGTTGCTATGAGCTTAAGCTGTTGCTACAGGACTTAAGTTGTTTATGTTAATAAAGATCTAAATATCGAATTCTGACCATTAGTTTCTTGCCTCAGAGTACTCAGAATTTTTATCATCTGTGTTACTTGGATCATGAAGGTTTTTGGGTACGTTGCACGTATTAAAATTACAAACTTTTTTATATTGAGATTCAGGTAATTACGGACACCAGATGCAAATTTATAAAGATGGTGTAGGAGGCTAAATGCAGTTTCCATGAAACAATCTTTACTTAACAAAAACCGCAATGTGAGATTCATCTCTAAACAGACATTCTGTAATTATAATGAATATTTTAGCATGCAGTACATAATATACTATAATTACTTCGTCACAGTAAATTGATGCTAGAGATCTTTTTGAGCCGGCCGCTGTGGTAGAGCCGTTCCAGGCGCTTCAGTCTGGAACCGCGCGGCCGCTACGGTCGCAGGTTCTAATCCTGCCTCGTGCATGGATGTGTGATATGTCCTTAGGTTTAAGTAGTTTTAAGTTCTAGAGGACTGATGATCTCAGATGTTAAGTCCCATAGTGATCAAAGCCATTTGAACCATTTGATCTTCTTGACTGAGTTTATCTCCTCGGTTCTGCTGCTTAAAGTATAGCAGAACAGCTTCGTCAATTCGTGACAATGCATGGTTCTTAGAAGGAAGGAAGAAGGGGTTTAACATGCCATCGACATCAAGGTCATCAGAGACGGAGCACAAACTCGGATTGTTTCGAGGGTGGGAAAGGAAATCGGCCGTGGTCTATCACAGTAACCATCACTGAATTTGCCTGGTGCGATTTAGGGAAATCACGGGAAACCTAAGTGTGGATGGTCGGACGCGGATTTAAAGCGTCGTCCTCCTGAATGCGAATCCATTTCTGCTAACCACTGCGCCAGCTCGCTCGGTTGCTTGGTTCTCAACAAGGAGATTATTATCCTGTACATCGATATGATAAATTTTATCATTTTATCATGTTAAATGTTTTTAATATCTGAAAATGATCGTTTGATGCGGTTGGAATGGATAATGCAAAAATCCACTCAAACAATAAATATGAACTTGCTTTCATATACCAAATTTGACAGTGTGCGTTGTTGCTGAACATAATGGAAACTGAAAGGATTCATTTGCTGGAACCAGGAATCTTTTGGTATGTAAATGTCTTCAGAGGCAGATGTTGACCGATCACTGTCAGGTATCTTGTTCAACTACTGACAATAACTAGTCCTCAAGTCCTTGATCGTCAAAGAAGATTGTCTTTCACAGCTTCTCAGGAAAAAAATTGTTTTCCTTTCGTACTGTTTATTTATAAATTTTAGTATCTGTGATCAAGTGATACAGTATGTATTATAGAACAGTAACGTGTGTTTAGAATATTTTGCAATATATAGAAAGTTACCTTAATTTTTAAGTAGTTTTCTGTGTAAGAACGTTGCATATCCAATAAGAGTACGCAGTGAAATACGGGTGTAGATCAAAAAGAAAAAATAATAAAGTTATGTTACAGTGGCAAAAATAATGGAAAGTATTAACAGAACATATTATCTGACACACTGAAACAACAAAATGTATTTATTCAACGTCAAAATAAAAAAAAAACTGATTCTGTATAGGACGAGAAACAACAACAAAGAAAGAATTAAACAGAGGAAAAATAAAGTGAACCGTTAAGTCAGAAGTTAAGTTCAGATAAATTTCTTTGTTCTGTACATCAAGGTATTTACACATACTTAACAACTGCCATTACCCCCGTACTGCCCGAGACAGTATTCGAACCTGCGACCGTAGAACCTCTTCACACAACAAAAGATGTATCCAACAACACCAACAATTTGCCCACGTTCGATTTCACTTAGCTCCGGTGTACCGCACTCACAGCTACACAGAGCACTGTGCTGACCACAACTGACATTTACAACGTATTGGGGAGATTGCACAGGTACAGCGATGTTAACTGAAGGCTAATTTTTCTCTTTTGTCTTTCACACAGAATGACATTCGAAGTGTTGAATGACATTATGACTGAGGCACAGATACAGTGGATTTGGATAATCTACACTGATATTACGCCGTATGGCTAGTAATTTTCAAGTTTAAGTCAGACTTCATAAAAGCTTCAAGAACACTGACACCAACAAAATGATTCTGGCCCATTTCCATCCTAATGATAGGTCTACTTAAACTCCAGATTTTACATACTTTCATTCATAGGTAACCATGACATCTGTTACTCTTCTTTTTTCCTCGGTTACTACAGAAGTACGGGGCCAATGCAGAAAGCTATGCTCCGAAACAAACTTATGCTCCACTGTTCTAAAATCTCCAGCCAAAACAAGGCAGTTGTACAAGAGTATCACTGTCCAGTTCTTTTTTTTTTCACGAACCAACGGCCAGAGCAAGCAAATTAATCTAGTGTACCATATTTACTTTATAGTGATATAAAACGTTCGTATACGTACCGCATTTGATGTAGATTTTTTCAGTCAGGTTTTTACCGGCTGTAGAAATACAAGATTTTCCACTGTTGCTCCTACTTTTCTTAACATTCTGCTTCCTATTTGATGGATCTGTTTTCCTTTCTACGTTTTTATTTAACGATACACTATCCTCTGGAGTGAAACATAACGTCAGCCACGTCCGTCATTTTCACTGATACACTACGTTCTTGCACAGTTGTCCGGTTTACAACTAAAAACAAATCAACTTGATAATAGAAAAAGTACGTCTGTTGCTGTGGTAGCATAGTGATATACCACTTTATTCCAGTGAAAACTGAACTCTGAGGGAGGTCTTCAGTTTCGAAATCGCAATTCTTACGTGTCTGTCCCTGCAATGTTTGATGCTTACAGCACGCAACACTCGTCCACCTCCATACAACTGCATAAAGCGCACATTTTCCATCTCTTATAAGTTTATCATCCGACTTGTTGTTGACATGACAGAGACCAACTCACAACTGAAAATCAAACAGGTTTGTAAATGAAGTGTCGTGTGGTGAGAGCCTCTGGTCGAATAGACAGGTCACCTGGTGCAAGTCTTTTTAGTTGACGCCACTTCGGAGACTTGCGCATTGATGGGGATGAGATGATGATGATGATGATGATGATGATGATGGAGACAACACAACACCCAGTCCTTCAGCGGAGAAAATCTCCGACCCAGCCGGGAATGGAACCCGGGCCCCTTAGTATGACATTCCATTCTGCTGACCACTTTTTTTTTTTTAATCTCATTTTGTTGATATTGTTCGTTGCATTTGTTCGGGGCGGACGTCCCATGACACCCATTCAAGTTCGCTGTTGATCCTTTCACTCAGTTTTTTCATAACAGAGGGCAGCTCACCCTCTGATCAAACACGCTGAGCTTCAGTGCCACTCAGCTATCAAGGCGGACGAATAGGTTTGAGCAAGGCCTCACGCTTGTCGCTGAAGTCAAAGGTTTTGCCACATCGCTTCGTCGTAGTCCACGAAAATGTGCCTGCTAGCGTGGCACGTCCAGTTTGAACGCTTCCTTATAGTCTTAAGGGTGGTACATAAGTAAAAAATTGTTATACCTGATATTTCAGACACCTGGTTAAGTTATAAACTAGAGACACAGATGTGTGACATGTCGCCAACGAATTCCTCTAGTTGCGTTCCAGTGTTGTCAGAAACAATCTGAAATGCTCGTAAGGGTGTTAAAGCAGGGTAGGCTTTGCTGAGAAATAATTGTTAAGAAACAAATTCGATACGTAGCACCGTTTCTGAGTCTAGCATTGAAGTTTCGCGCGCAAATTCAAACGGCCCGCCAGAGACGGTGTTGCAAAATGTGACTTATGTTTGGTTTGCTAAGCCCGAGCGAAAGAGTGATACAAAAATTGGACAGTTTCGTGGGCCATCATCTTGAATCGGTGCGCGTCTGATTGGCTAACTTATATGGTAATCAACTCGGAAACGGCGCAACATATCGAACTTGTTTCTTAACAATTATTTCTCACAAGGGAAACTCCCCATCGGACCCCACTCAGATTTAGTGGTAAGATGGCCCAGTGGATAGCCCGTAAAAAACTGAACACATATCAAGCGTGAAAACAAGAAGGTGTACTGAACAGTGGAAAAAAAAATAGAAACAGTGAACAACCCAAGCTCAAGATGGGCAACATCGAGCGACTTGCAGGGATGGCGCCGTCGTGGTTGTGCGGACACTGTGCATGACTTCAAAGCAGTCGATCCGTGTTCAAATCTCCCTCCTGCAATTCTTTTTCACAAATTTACATGTCCATCCGGTCATTGACATGTCTCTTCTCCTTCTGTAGTCTTGGCAGTTGTCATACTGCATCTTGGTTATATAATATGAGTCATGTGCTAAGGCTATATTACCGTCGCAAGTAAATGTGATGAATAGTGAGAGCAAGGGAGATGCCTAATAGACCTATCACACATATGAAAACAACAAATAAACGGGCATGCGCTATGTTACAACGAAGAAATTCAAGAGTCAAAACTTCCAAAACGGAACGCAAGAGGCATAATGTGATGTACTTGTGTAGAACGAATAGGAGGTACGTACGCCTGGAGGTCTCTTCGTCACACGTCGCTGTTGCAAACGGACGTTGCACCACGATAAAAACTCAAATTCGAATACAGCAAACACACACGACATTGATTGGACAGACATAATTTTGTGAAAATAAAGGAATTAGATTAGATTAGATTCAGTTCAGTTTTCGTTCCACAGACCCAAAAATGAGGTGATTCTCGTGGGTGCGGAACATGTCAGAAAGTATAATATAAAAAACCATAAAACATTTGAATATGCACTACTGTCCATTAAAATTGCTACACCACGAATATGAAGTACTACAGACCCGAAAATTAACCGACAGGAAGAAGATGCTGTGATATGCAAATGATTAGCTTTTCAGAGCATTCACACAAGGTTGGCGCCGGTGGCGACACCTACAATGTGCTGACATGAGGATAATTTCCAACTGATTTCTCATACACAAACAGCAGTTGACCGGCGTTGCCTGGTCAGACGTTGTTGTGATGCCTCGTGTAAGGAGGAGAAATGCGTACCATCACGTTTCCGACTTTGATAAAGGTCGGATTGTAGCCTATCGCGATTGCGGTTTATCGTATCGCGACATTGCTGCTCGCGTTGGTCGAGATCCAATGACTGTTAGCAGAATATGGAATCAGTGGGTTCATGAAGGTAATACGGAACGCCGTGCTGGATCGCAACGGCCTAGTATCACTAGCAGTCGAGATGACAATCATCTTATCCGCATGGCTGTAACGGATAATCAGCCAAGTCTCGATCCCTGAGTCAACAGATGGGGACGTTTGCAAGACAACTACCATCTGCACGAAAAGTTCGACGACGTTTGCAGCAGCATGGACTATCAGCTCGGAGACCATGGCTGCGGTTACCCTCGACGCTGCATCACAGACAGGAGCGCCTGCGATGGTGTACTCAACGACGAACCTGGGTGTACGAATGGCAAAACGTAATTTTTTCGGATGAATCCAGGTTGTGTACATCATCATGATGGTCGCATCCGTGTTTAGCGACATCGTGGTGAACGCACAGTGGAAGCGTGTATTGGTCAGCATCATACTGGCGTATCACCCGGCGTGATGGTATGGGGTGCCATTGGTTACACGTCTCGGTCACCTCTCGTTCGCATTCACGGCACTTTGAACAGTGGACGTTATATTTCATATGTGTTACGACCCGTGGCTCTACCCTTCAATCGATCCCTGCGAAACCCTACATTTCAGCAGGATAATGCACGACCGCATGTTGCAGGTCCTGTACGGGCCTTTCTGGATACAAAAAATGTTCGACTGCTGCCCTGGCCAGCACATTCTCCAGATCTCTCACCAACTGAAAACGTCTGGTCAATGGTGGCCGAGCAACTGGCTCGTCACAATACGCCAGTCACTACTCTTGGTGAACTGTGGTATCGTGTTGAAGCTGCATGGACAACTGTACCTGTACACGCCATTCAAGCTCTGTTTGACTGAGTGCGCAGGCGTATCAAGGCCGTTATTACGGCCAGAGGTGGTTGTTCTGGGTGCTGATTTCTCAGGATCTATGCACCCAAATTGCGTGAAAATGTAATCACATCTCAGTTCTAGTATAATATATTAGTCCAATGAATACCCGTTTATCATCTGCATTTCTCCTTGGTGTAATAATTTTAATGGCCAGTAGTGTAATACGAGGGTCGTTCAGTAAGGAATACCCCACTTTTATTCTCAGAACATACTTATTGTTAAGAGTCAGAATTTGGTGATAGTGTACATCAAAATGTCTTGTCCATGTCCTATTTTTCTACGTGGTCTCCATCACATTCTATGGGCGCACGATGCCAACATTGTGGAAGATCATGTATTCCCTGCTGCTAAAAGCTCTTGTCCTGTAGGCGTAGCCATGTTTTCACTGCATGACTGACACTGTCGCATGTTCAAAATGTGTTCCCCGTAGAGAATCTTTAAGCGGCCCAAAGAGATGGAAGTGCCAGATCCAACCCAATTTGGCGATATGTTCCCGGGTTCTCAGACTTGTGTGTGGACGTGTGTTATCGTGTTCTTGAGTCTTCGCGTATGCTTCTGAATTTATGGTTGGCCCTCTTGGGATCACATCTACGAGAATGAAGCCATCACAATCGCAGAAGACTGTCACCATGACTTTTCCGGCAGACGGGGCTGTCTTCAATTTCTACTTTTGTGGTAAATGAGGATGATGCCGTTCCATGGACTACCTTTTTGTTTCCGGCACGAAGTGGGGCACACAGCTTTCGTCCCCCAAAACGATCCGTGACTGGAAGGCCTCTCCATCGGTCTCAAAACGCTCCAATAATTCAGATGAAATGGCGTTCCTTTGAATCTTGTTGTCCGCTGTGAGCATTCGTGGAATCCTTCGTGAGCACATCTATGAAGCCCGAGAGTCTCGATCATTGCAGACTCAATTTCAATGCTGACCGGCAACTGCAGCGCCAACTGCCGGATTGTGATGAGCCGGTCGGCACGAATAATGGCATCCGCAGATTCAGCATGTCTGGAGCAGTGGCTGTGACAGCACGTCCCGAGCGTGGTTGATCGTGGAGCTCATTTCCTGAGGCTGTAACTTTCTTTACCCATCGCCCAGCTGTAGTCCTATCAACTGCAGCATTGCCACACACCGCACACAAAGGTTTATGGATGTTCACCTCGGTTTCTTTTTGTGCACACAAGAATTCCATAACAGCACGCTGATGAAACGTGAGCCGTAGGTAGACGCCATTTGGGCGCTGTACTACGGCTCTGCCATCTGCTAGAACGGTTCGAAACTTTACCGGCGCACAGAACAAACAATATCAAATGTGAAGAACCAACAAGGACGTTTTTCTAAGTATATTAATGGTTTTTTTAAATAATTTGGGGCATTACAACCCTCGTACTTGCTACGCTGATCGTTTGTCCAGGAGATTCTCAAAATAGGTGAATACATTACAGCACACTGGAACTGCTAATCCGTACAGAATTAATACACTGTCAGAATGAAACATTGTTATGCACTTTCAATAAATTTATCGTACACAAGATACCTAATCTTGACTGTTGTGACCAAGTGCTATCAAAACTGAAATGTTGCAGACATTTTTGCTTACCCTAAGGCCGGCCGGAGTGGCCAAGCGGTTCTAGGTGCTACAGTCTGGAACCGCACGACCGCTACGGTCGCAGGTTCGAATCCTGCCTCGGGCATGGATGTGTGTGATGTCCTTAGGTTAGTTAGGTTTAAGTAGTTGTAAGTTCTAGGGGACTGATGAAAGTTCAAAGTTCAAATGGCTCTGAGCACTATGGGACTCAAATTGTGAGGTCATCAGTCCCCTAGCACTTACAACTACTTAAACCTAAGTAACCTAAGGACATCACACACATCCATGCCAGAGGCAGGATTCGAACCTGCGGCCGTAGCGGTTGCGCGGTTCCAGACTGTAGCGCCTAGAACCGCTCGGCCACCCCGACCGGCGGTGACTGATGACCTCAGCAGTTAGGTCCCATAGTGCTCAGAGCCATGTGAACCATTTGAAGCGTTACGCTGATCTAACAGCCATCACGGCAGAGGTTCGAGTCCTCCCTCGGGCATGGATGTGTATGTTTGTCCTTAGAATAATTTAGGTTAAGTAGTGTGTACGTTTAGGGACTGATGACCTTAGCAGTTAAGTCCCATAAGATTTCACACACATTTGAACAGTTTTGATCTAACAGCCACTGTTAAGATATTCATCTATGGAGCAGGAGTAGTTTCCCGTCAAAAAGTCTTTCGCACTCTGTTTGAACCGTGCTTTATGTGACAAGTTTTTAAGAGATTAGAACCCGTATCACCACCTTCGCAGTCCAACACCGTGAAGCGTAACCACAATACCACGATCGGTCCAAGTAGCTCGATGTTGCACATGTCGATGTTGGACCTGTTGTAAGTAGGCTGTTTATGTTTCCTTTATGTAAGTAGGCTGTTTATGTTTTCTTATTGGCAACGTTACGTAGCGCTCTATATGAAAATCACTGGCTGTGCTGTGTCCAGTCTGTGGCTAGTTTGCATTGTTGTCTGCCATTGTAGTGTTGGGCAGCGGCAGCTGGATGTGAACAGCGCGTAGCGTTGCGCAGTTGGAGGTGAGCCGCCAGCAGTGGTGGATGTGGGGAGAGAGATGGCGGAGTTTTGAAATTTGTTATACTGGATATTATGAACTGCAATGTATATTATGGTTTTTCAACACTATTAAGGTAAATACATTGTTTGTTCTCTATTAAAATCTTTCATTTGCTAACTATGCTTATCAGTAGTTAGTGCCTTCCGTAGTTTGAATCTTTTATTTAGCTGGCAGTAGTGGCGCTCGCTGTATTGCAGTAGTTCGAGTAACGAAGATTTTTGTGAGGTAAGTGATTTGTGAAAGGTACAGGTTAATGTTAATCAGGGCCATTCCTTTGTACAGATTTCTGAAAGTCAGATTGCGTTGCGCTAAAAATATTGTGCGTCAGTTTAAGCACAGTCATGTATAAATTTTTCTAAGGGGACGTTTCATACTGTCTCTTTTACTTCTTTTCTCTACAATTCAGTACACCTACTGCCTCTTTTCATGCTTGATCTGTGTTCAGTTTTTGCCGGGCTATCCAATGGGCCATCTTACCACTGAGTTTCCCTTGTGAGCACAACCAACCCTGCAACACCGTTACACGATTTCCAGACTGTTTCTGACCACCCCGAACAGCCCCTAGCCGGGGCCGCCCCGGTGAGAGACCGCACTACGGCTCACCGCGCCGCGGCAGCCGGGTCGCTGTTTCTCGCCTAATGGCCACGGGCGGTGCTGGCATTTGGGTGACATTTGGGAGCAGCTGCGGCGCGACAGATGGGGTCGCCACGGCCGGAGTGGCGTTTCTCCGGAATGTCGGCACGGGATGTGTGACCGCCGCACACACTACTGGCCATTAAAATTGCTACACACCGAATATGACGTGCTACAGACGCGAAAGGTAATCGACAGGAAGAAGATGCTGTGATATGCAAATGATTAGCTTTTCAGAGCATTCACACAAGGTTGGCGCCGGTGGCGACACCTACAACGTGCTGACATGGGGAAAGTTTCCAACCCTCATACACAAACAGCAGTTGACCGACGTTGCCTGGTGAAACGTTGTTATGATGCCTCGTGTAAGGAGGAGAAATGCATACTATCACGTTTCCACTTTGATAAAGGTAGGATTGTAGCCTATCGCGATTTCGGTTTATCGTATCGCGAAGTTGCTGCTCGCGTTGGTCGAGATCCAATGACTGTTAGCAGAATATGGAATCGGTGGGTTCAGGAGGGTAATACGGAACACCGTGCTAGATCCCAACGGCCTCATATCACTAGCAGTCGAGATGACAGGCATCTTATCCGCATGGCTGTAACGGATCGTGCAGCCACGTCTCGATCCCTGAGTCAACAGATGGGGACGTTTGCAAGACAACTACCATCTGCACGAACAGTTCGACAACGTTTGCAGCAGCATGGACTATCAGCTCGGAGACCATGGCTGCGGTTACCCTTGACGCTGCATCACAGACAGGAGCGCCTGCGATGGTGTACTCAACGACGAACCTGGTTGCACGAATGGCGAAACGTCATTTTTCGGATCAATCCAGGTTCTGTTTACAGCATCATGATGGTCGCATCCGTGTTTAGCGACATCGCGGTGAACGCACATTGGAAGCGTGTATAGGTCAGCACCATACTGGCGTAGCACCCGGCGTGATGGTATGGGGTGCCATCGGTTACACATCTCGGTCACCTCTTCTTGGCATTCACGGCACTTAGAACAGTGGACGTTGCATTTCAGATGTGTTATGACCCGTGGCTCTACCCTTCATTCTTCCCTGCGAAACCCTACATTTCAGCAGGATAATGCACGACCGCATGTTGCAGGTCCTGTACGGGCCTTTCTGGATACAGAAAATGTTCGACTGCTGTCCTGGCCAGCACAGCCTCCAGATCTCTCACCAAATGGAAACGTCTGGTAAATGGTGGCCGAGCAACTGGCTCGTCACAATACGCCAGTCACTACTCTCGATGAACTGTGGTATCATGTTGAAGCTGCGTGGGCAGCTGTACCTGTACACGCCATCCAAGCTCTGTTTGACTCAATGCCCAGACGTATCAAGGCTGTTATTACGGCCAGGGCTGGTTGTTCTGGATACTGGTTTCTCAGGATCTATGCACCCAAATTGCGTGAAAATGTAATCACATGCCAGTTCTAGTATAATATATTTGTCCAATTAATACCCTTTTATCATCTGTATTTCTTTACAGTGTAGCATTTTAATGGTCATCAGTGTAATATAAATACACCGCTGCCCAATGAAGTTGCAACACCGGGAACGACAACTAAGTAAATTTTACTTATTGTGTGTATACGGTGTGGTGTAAAGAAAATATGGTGAAGCTGGTACGTGGGCAATGAGTCATACTGAGCTTGGACGACGGATGTGGGAATGTTATTCCGTACTGCTTCAGCACGTCACTGAGGTGATAAAAGTTAAGTGGTAACGATATGCACATATACAGCTGGCGGTAGTATCTCTTACACAGGGTTTAAAAGAGCAATGCGTTGGAGGAGCTGTCGTTTGCACTCAGGTGATTCATGTGAAAATGTTTCCGACGTGATTACGTCACACAGTAGGAATTAACATACTCTGAATGCTGAGACGTTCCATTTCGGAAATAGTTGGGAATTCAATAATCAGAGCACCTTAGTGTAGCGAGAATACCAACTTTCAGGCATTACCTCCAACCACGGACAAAACAATGGTCGACGGTCTTCACTTAACGAACGGATGCAGCGGCGTTTGCTTAGAGTTACCAGTGCTAACAGACAAGCAACACTACGTGAAATAATCGAAGAAATTAATGTGGTACGAACAACGAACGTATACGTTCGCACAGTACGGGGAAATCTGGCGTTAATGATCAGACCACCAACGCGAGTACCGGTGCTACTAGCACGAGATCGCTTGCAGCGCCTCTCCTAGGTTCGTGACCATGTCGTTTGGACCCTAGACGATTGGAAAACCGTGACCTGCTCAGATGAGTCCTGATATCAGTTGGTAAATTGGAAACGATCGTTTGGCGTCATTGGCCGGCTGTCCCCTTGCGGAGCAGGTCCGGCCGCCTTGGTACAGTTTTATTACATTTGACGCCACATTGGGCGACCTCCACGCCGAATGGGGATGAAATGATGATGAAGACAGCGCAACACCCAGCCCCTGAGCGGAGAAAATCCCCGACCCAGCCGGGAATCGAACCCGGGCCCGTAGGACGGCAAGCACGCTGACCACTCAGCTATCGGGGCGGATATATTAGTTGGTAAGAGCTAATGACAGGGTTCGAGGGAGGCACAGACCTCACGAAGCCATGTATCGAAGTTGTCAACAAGGCACTGTGCAAGATGGTGGTGGCGCCATAGTGGTATATGGGCTGTTTTTGCATGGAATGGACTGGGTCCTCTGGTCCAACTGAAAGTGTCATTGACTGGAAATAGTTACTCTCGGCTACTTGGAGACCATTTGCAGCGATTCGTGCATTTGTTCCCAAACAAGTGTGCAACTGTTATGACTGGCAATGCGCCATGTCACCGACCTACAGTTGTTCACAGTTGGTTTGAAGAACATTCTCGACAATTCGAGCGAAAGATTGGGCTACCCAGACCGCCCGACATGAATCCCGTCGAACATTTACTGGAGTTTAGTTCAGTTCGTGCATCAAATCCTGCACCGCCAACTCTTTCCCAATTACGGACGGCAGTACATGCACCATGGCTCAATATTTCTGCGATGGGCCTCCAACGACTTGTTGAGTCCAAGCTACGTCGAGTTCTGCACTACACCGGGCAAAAGGAGGCCCGACACTATAATAGAACGTATCCCATGACTTTTTATCACCTCAGTGTATGTCAAAGTTTATGAATCGTAGTCAGTGGCAAGTTGTTACTTGCTGTCTCGGCGACCCAAAGCTAGTTGCTTCCAATGGCTGAGAGTTTTGGAAAATTTGCTAGGTGAGATAACAGTCGATCACCTTCTGTACCAAGGTAGGGCAGAACAGCACGGAAAACATGCGTTATCCTGTTGAAATTTGTCACAAAGACCTCCACGATGGGTCACCGGGCTTAAAACGTCGGAAATGTAACAACGCCTACTGCCAGAATTACTTTCTCTACGAATCGTAGGGTATCAGTATCTGTGGAGTGAGCTTTCGGATGTGCAGAACGGGAATTGTGTCCGCAACATCTCCTGCAGCCCAACTCAAGTGATTCTCAACTGCGCGTTTTGACCTGTATAGTGATCAGCGTATTTTGAGTGTTACTACTTCGATGCGACAGATAAATCACCTTGAGAAGTATCGTAAAACTTTGTATACGCGTTTTACACACACCCTAACAATATGGTACTAGGAACTGAAGTTGGCTTAAAGATGTGAAGGTCAGTGGTAATGTCCTCTTTCGCCACAGTATCATAGCTCAGATTCCACTTTGTTTGCGTTTTTTTTTTTTTTTTTTTTTTTTTTTTGGTAGCGGAATAAGAAGTGACAGCCAACAGTATTTTTTTACGTTTTCGATTACACTTATTCACATTGTCGAATCTCTGTTCTAAATAATTACGTTACAGTGACATTGTTGACGGCGCCGAAGTGTCACGAAGAAGCAACACACTTGGAACTATGAAATTGTTACAGTAAATATGGTTAGCAGATTTGCACCATCTGCTTGTCCATTATTATTTTCAATTTTTCTTTATTTAACCTTCTGCTTTTTATAGAGAAATAAGATATCTAACATTTTTTCGATGTCTCATCAGGGCAGTAAATGATACATTACGTCAAAAAACTAATAATAATAAAAAATGCAATATCAGTTCTCCAATTTTGCAGTAATAAAATAAGCGACAACCAACACTATTTCTGTAGTCGTTCTACTGCACATTCATATTGTCGAATCTGTTCTAATTAGTGAGATTACAATGAACTGTATAGGAAAAAGTCTCCTGCAGAAATAAATCAAACTATCATGTATAAAATTTATCTGCATATGAACACAGCACCAGTATGTATACCACTGATTGGCAGTTTACTCAATCACACTCAAATTTATGAAGCACTTGTCTCGTAACCATATGACCATAATGTCGCAGAAATTATCTCTACAATATATTATAATACAATGTTTCGATATTTTTCAACATATGAAGTGCCTCACATCAACGCGACATTTACAATTATACATTTCTTTTACATATTATTGAAAAGTAACCGGTCCACCTTTCACATACTTGTCTTTACATCCGTAGCAAAGACAATACTGCACATAGCTATTACTAAAACTCAATCTTGCAGAAATGTATAGGAAACAAGCGAATACGTGTAACATTCAAGTTTCGCTATTACCGCAACTTGCAGGCACGTGAACATGCCGGTTCGATGATGACAAAATGTGCAATAGGCTGTGCTCACTCCTTAGGTATACGCACTCTATGGTAAGATCCAGAGGTGATCGTATTGCGTACCCAGTGCCGCCCCACAAAATTATGCAGGAATGCCGATGACGACGTTCGTTCATCTCGAAGCTGCCATTCGCAGATATGTCCATCGAGGTGCTGTACATAGTGTGAAGGGCGAGTTTTAATACAGAAAATGCGATTTTCTTTGTCTGTTTCTTAGTTAACTTTCCCCTAAACTTCAGGTGAAAGGAGGCCCCCCATAGTTAAGTGAATCGGACGAGTGTCGGGTATGGAAGTTGCAGAGATGCGCTTGCTGCCACTTTATCTTTTCAGTGCGTGTTTATTCTATTTGTGAGAATGTTCAAGACCAAACTATCGAAAATACCGCATCCAATCAGTGGTCGTTACTGTTTAATGCTTTGCACAATGGATATCGCGTTATATGAAAAGGGACGGAACATCGTAACGACCAAACCGGTTGAAATCAGCACAGGCCGCTTTAGGATAACGTAGCGAGACACCTAGAGACGCGAATGTAGTGTCGTCGCCTCCACCGAAAAAATTCAAAGCTGTGCTCTCAGCATGCAAGGTGACGCTCATTGTCTCTTTCGTCGACCGAGGTCCGATACTCTTCGAATTACACGAGCACGGAAAAACCATTTGACACTGACGTGTACTGCAAGACATTCCGTCGCCTACCCAAATACGTCAAGGGCGAACGTCCTGGGCTGCTTACATACGATAACGCGTGTCACACCTCTCCAAGGTTACACAAAGTGTAACGGTCAAGTTCAAACTGGAGCAGGTTGAGCATCCGTCCTTCAGCCCGGACGTATCGCCATGCGACTTCCATGTGCTTGGTCCACTAAAGAAACATAGAAAAGGGAAGCGCTTCAACTTGAACGATGAACTGGTCACAGTGGAGGACTGGTTCCCGCCACAACCACAGGAATTCGGGGAACAGGGAATTCTTCGCCTCGTGAAACAGTGAGATATTGTGCTCTGGTGATTGCTTTTGAGCAAAGTCTTCACTTATACAAACAGCGTTGTTTCGTACCTTTTCTTTTTAACACCCCTCATATACTCTGCAATTTGACAAAACAGAGCACAGTGAACTACTCTGCCTATTTCGTCCCATTCATTCCTCTTCTCTTTTCAAGCATATTTTCACCACAGCTTCCGTAATCTACAGTGACTGGATTAAACATCTTGTTGTGATGGGTACTGCTTGGATTAGGGTCTAGGGTTAAATGGCGGCTATAGATTAAGAACAACATAGACTCCAAGTTTAATGTCATTGCACATTGATTATTCTCAATACCACACTCTTGGGCGGGAAACAAAACTTGAGAGAGGATTTTTTTTTGACATTTGAACATTGCATATAGCAAGTACTGCCCGTACGCTCGTTCCATTACAAATCGTGACCTAAATATACTTCTTCAAAAATGGTTCAAGTGGCTCTGAGCACTATGCGACATAAATTCTGAAGTCATCAGTCGCCTAGAACTTAGAACTAATTGAACCTAACTAATCTAAGGACATCACACACATCCATGTCCGAGGCAGGATTCGAACCTGCAACAGTAGCGGTCGCTCGGCTCAAGACTGTAGCGTCTAGAACCGCACGGCCACTCCGGCCGGCAATATGATTCTTAATTAACTACTTGGTCTCCTGTTTGATTCTAACGTATGTACATGGGATGGGGCAAGGATGTGTATTCAATTATTGACTATCAAAAGGGTATCTTTTTATCCAACATCGCATTAATTCTCGTTCAATCACGTCCCCTTGAAACTACCATGAAGCATTCTAATTGATTGTAATTACCTTAAACTGGGTAGGCAGACCAGGAAGGGATGCCATCTAAAAGGTTCAAAATCATTTATTCCACACGTGGTGGAGAAAACGGTTACCTTCCCGAATAAGTACAAAATCGGCACGTTTACTCTGAAACCATCCCCACCTAGGCTTCGCCCGTTCATCGCAACTATACTACCAGAAAAATCAGTAAAGGTTGTAGTTATTATCATTGCCTACACCTCAACGCATGGTGCGACTGTCAAAAGACAATGTTTGCATACTCTACTCGCCGTGTGGTTGCCTTGACTGACCAAACTTCACACGATGAATTATTGCCCAAATTTCACTCACGCGTCTTTCATCAGGAATTGTTTGGCTCATTGGCTTGTGCAGTCGGTCCACGTGGGACCGTAAAATCAGTGGCAGTTTTTTCTCACCATGTGCCATTCCACCGCATTAATCAAATTTCACCCTCAGATTAGATTTTAATTAGTTGTAGGACATGCTGTGTCTTGTTATGAACGCGCTCAAGTACAGTTTGGTTCCTCATCAGTGCATCCTTCCACGTGGGACAAGTAGACAGTAACCACACAACTCACTCATTAACGTTCTTGATAATTTAGATCTTGATATGAACAGTACTTCATTTTTAGCAATAGACACACCATACCTCTGATGGGAATGGATCAAGCATCGTCCGTACAGCCATGGACCTAAAGGTCCACAGAGACAACGGCATTCAGAATTACTCACACAGTTATCGTGTTTGACCAACAAAAATCTTCACATGCGTAATGTATTTCAACTTAATCTATAACACACTCAGTGTATTTCAACTTAATCTACACGCACGCATAATAGTAAACCGATACTTGCCCAAGAAACCTGCCCAGCGAGCTCCACAAAGCATGCCTGAATGATTAAGTTCTCCCTAATGAATTCACTTGCTGACATGAATATAAATTTCCCAATGACCTAGAGACAATTACTACATGGAAAAGAACGGATTACTTCAATATTCTACGTAATTATTTCACACTTTAAATCTCTCATGTTGCCCAAATTTACGGAGCACACTCTACGTGCAACGTTTCAGCATCATAGTCAAAGTCCAAGTGTCTAAACATGGCGGCCCCAACGACCATTCCTCGCTCCAGCTTGTGGAGGGTGGATGGGACTTGCTACAGTCGCCAACCGTGGTCTACCACTCTCTGCCCCTTTCGCATCTTTCTGCATCCTGTTCTCTTTGTCTCTAAGGGCAGGCACTCCGTTTCGCAACTTTCTGTGACTACTCAAGTAGCATCTTTGATAGCTTACAACAACATCTAAGCAGACGACTCACTCTATGCCATTCTTCCATCATGCATACACATAAGGCGTAAGTTAATGAAACCTCTAAATGAGAACACTAAAGAAAATCGTAGGAAAGTGCATCCGTAAATAAAGTATCCATACCGCCCATCGTTCCTCCAGAAGTCACTGGTACTTCTGTTCCAATGCAAATAAAAGGTGACCGAATTAACTTCATGACCTTCAGGTGTTATCAATGTTGACTACAGTGAAATGAGAACTAAAGTATCCTTTCAACAGGACAGGGATTCGTCTGAAAATACGACTTAGTGCGACTCCTGTATAGGGTTGGCGCACCTCTGTCGGCTCCATGCAGCGGCGTCAGAGGAAGTCGCAACAAGGGTTGCCGTGGTGGCAGTTCGCGGAACTCCAACCGTCCTCTCACGATCCATGCGGATACTTGCATTGCGGGAAACGAGCCCGTTTCCTTAATCAAGATACACGACATAGCTATACTATCCCGTACGGCCGGGCAGAGACTGTGTCCTCCTCGGGCGCTACACTCGTTGAGATCAGAATCCTACATGCCACTGTCAAGTCCCGACACAAAAACTTTCTCAAACTGCTTCTCTGTTGCTACTGATGTTGTCTAGTACAAGGTGCCCTGGACTCTGTCCACAGTTCGGTACCCTATAGCAGTTAGCAAAGGCTGCAGCATTCCCTTCTTACAAACTCGTAAGATTACACACGAAAATCTAACATAAATGTCCAATTCTCCCTGTGTCAAGCAGAAAAGCAAATGCCTTCATCTTCTCCTAGTTGCGCTTCTTTCTTGTATTATTTCTCAGTCACTCCACATTCTTTTCCACTGTCTTCATCACTCGTCTTTCACCGCGTTTCTTTTTCTCTCCATCTTCCACCCTTCTCTTACGTCCAAGATTGCTAGTGTTTACAGCTCAGATCTAGATTCCTGTAATTTTTCTTTGTCGTTCTACTTTTCAAGGACAAATATGACCGTTTTTCCTGTTATGGCTACTACTATTCCGAATATTTGTGTCATACTAATTTATAAATGCTGAATGCAACGTACAGTACGTTGAACGCCTGGTTAAATGTTAGAGAGGGTCTGATGCCTCTAATCCTGTCAGGATAAGCAAATAAATAAAGATTTAAGAGCGAGAAAGCCTACAAATTAGCCAGCTACGCGGGATGTGGGATTGTGCCTAGCAGTTCGATTCTGATAAGTCAGCAGATAAGATCACCGGACAAGCGTCACTTAATGTGGATTTGCACATGAAACTGGTGGGGACCTCACTTTAACTGTTGCCAACACTGCACTGGACGTGTTGTATCGAGACAAACGGTGTACAGAAGGCTTCGGCAGAGTGGTCTGTATAGTCGGAGACATGCTGAATGTGTACCTCGACGAGTTTTCAAGAAGGGAACGTCTAGAGTAGCGCCGTCAACATACCACATGAATGGTCGAACAATGGGCAAATGTCATTCCGCTCCTGGCCTTGATAATCTGCTGGATTCGGTTACGAAATGAGTCTCCAAGGTTTTGCTGGTACGTCACATTCACGTTAAGCCACTCGCTGAAGATTTGAGCGCGCTGTGAGGTGGCTGACTCCACACTCGGTATTCATTGCATGCAGTTACCGTCGCAGTGTTCTCTCGCTCTTAGGTTGAGATGGACCTTCATTCAACGCCTGCAGAAATTCCTGTCGGGCTTGAAAGCGATTTTGATTCACAAGCCGTGAAACGCGTCTCGAGTCCCTCTGTGTCAGCATTGTTTCCCGACCACACTTCTGACGGCGTGTTTCGTGGTCACTCATGTTACGTCACTGCTTCTAGACTCGTTGAACAGTCCGCCACGAAATGCCAACAAATCCAGGAACTTCACACTCCGTATTGCCGTGAGCACTGCCAAACACGATTGCCCCTTTTTGCCGCTCTGTCACGTCCTTACATTTACCCATGTTTAAGTACAATGTCCGCTTGGAACATAAATTTCTCACTTACGTCTCGCAATGTTGGTTGTTATTCAGTGATCGCGACTGATTGTCACTATCACCAGTGGAGAAGAAGGAGCTAGTCTCCTATGAATGTGGCGCTCTGTTGCATTGATCTAAGGCAGTTGCGGTCACAGATTCTCATCGGCAGTTTATTTTTCTCCTTTATACCAAAAAACATTGGATTGGATTCCAGGAGAAAAATAAACTGCAGATGGAAACACCTGTTTGAAACGGTCATCCACAGACGCAACAGAGCATCACATTCATAGGAAACAAGGCCTGTTTATGCAGCAGCTAGTTCCTTCTCCACTGGCGACAGTGGCAATCGGTCACGATCACTGAGTAACAAACAACACTGCGAGACGTTCCTCCTGCGGTCTATCGGCGCACAAAGTCACGTTTGCTGCAGAAGGGGTAGCCTAATGGCAGGCGCCGGTGCTGTAGTTTTGACGCTCTGTAGAGCCACTGGGCGGCGTTTCTGCACAGGATCGACTCTTGGTGCAGGCATTGGCAGTTGGATCTGAACATAAAAAAATTAATACGTACTGCACATAAACAGACAAAAAGGCGCTTTGTTAGATGATTAAACGATTGGGGAACAATCACTGGAACCATCACATCTGTCAAGTAGCTAGGAGTGTGTACAGTGCGATTTAAAATCGATCATATAAAACCCTTTTTCTACCAATACTTGAATGGTACTTGCCAATCTAGTGCCTTTACCAGATAGAATTGATGAGGAAATAGAGAAGTTCCCAAGAAGATTATTGCATTTTATCACAGTTATAAGGTGTGCGTGTTTCTGATGTGATATATACTACTCTCATAGTGATATGCAGAATGTAAGTATGTAATGCCGAAGAGAACAAAGTTAGTAACTCAACCTGACTCGAAAATGCATGACAAATAGTCACACATAGTACGCTTACATAAATTCAGCGCAATGGGATGAGGAATGGGCCTGCATAGCGAAGTATTGTAGCCCAGAGACTCTTAGAAGACGTTCAGAGCACGTGGCAAAGACTCAACAGCTTTCCATATCAGTCGCATTACGAAGAAAGGGAGTTAAATAAAATTATAACATTTCGAATCACAGATACGTATTGTGTATGCAATTATCGGTTAAATAATAGGAAATAAATTAATAAATTTAAGGAGATGCATCAGCTAAGAATACTGGTAAATAAAGTAGATCCGGTTAGACAAAATGATGTGCAGAGGTAAAGAGTGCATACAGGAAGAATGGTAACCATTATTGCTGCTCCAGTAAATACGTCATTAACTGTCTTTTGAAACTAGGGGTGTTGTTCAGTTCTCTAACATAATGAGTGAGATCATTACAGAGTCGGGTTTATGCGATGCATGTGTTGGTTTTCTCACCGCCTTGGAAGCAACTATGCACACTTAACGTTCAGGTTTAGTCAAGACATTCACGGAAGAATACTTGTAGCACATCTGTCCGTGATTAAGCTGGAATTACGCGATTTGCTCCTCGAGAAATTAGCTTCACGGTATCTATAATGTTAGAGCGGTAAACTTCGTTGCGCTGCCCCTGCTGCGTGGTTGTGGTCTGTGAATACCCCTGGCTCATTGCTTTCGTTCCTGATTCTAAATTCATGAGGTATTTCTTTGATTTTGTGATCAATACTTTCTATAGCGACTGCAAAAATTATCATTTTTCTTGATGTGGTTCTGTGTCCTTACATGTACATATGGCTTGATCAACACCAACCCTGCGGATCGTCGTATAATCCAAAACTATGGGCTGGCTAATTCCCTCTTCTGGTTACGAGGCACCCTCACATTTCTGCATTTCATTAAGAACATATCAGATTTTCTTACCATTGTCCATCTATTACTGATCTGTAGTCTTCCCCTGGTCCCTTCATTAATCTACACTGGTGTCCAAATTAAACCAACAAACGGAAACTGTGCAAGGTTGCGTTTATTTTACCACAAAACAGCATAAACACGTGGTAGTAAAGTAGAAACAGCGTAAAGAATACAGAACATAAACAACTGAGACATACATAACGGCAAACAAAAGTCTTCTTCGTTTTTTTCAACTTAACGGGTTTGCACACACATTCCGACAACTGGTTAATGCGCTAATGGCCTGTGGCGGCAATACAGGCCTAACAACGACTAGGTTTGTTGTGAATGATGTCATCAATTTCATGTTGAGGCGATAACACTCATTCGTCCTGGGGAGCTGCTCGCAATTCTTCGAGAACGTTTGGTGGATGCTGACGTGATGCAACTTGTCTGCCTAGTGCTTCCCAGACATGCTCCATGGAATTCAAATTGGGAGAGCCAAGAGACGACGCCCTGCATGCAGTATCTTCCGTTACCAAAAAAAAAAAAAAAAAAAAAAAAAAAAAAATCAACCACCCGTGCTCTATGAGGCCGAGCATTGTCCATCAATACGAAGTCTGGGTCCACAGCACATCGCAACAACGTCATATGATTCCCAAGATTTCGTCACGATGCCCAACAGCTGTTAAACTTTGCCAGTTTACCTGCACAATTTCATGAAGAGGTTTTTGAATGGTCAACATACTGCCTGCCCACATTATTAGGGATCCTCGTCGATATCGGTCTCTTCCCTCAATGTCTGGATCCCTCCAGAGGCGAATCCGTCAAGAATTGCTCTTCAGACCAAATGGGGACTCTTCTGTGAAAAGAACATTTGCCCATTGTTCGACCATTCATGTGGTATGTTGACGGCGCCACTCTAGACGTTCCCTTCTTGAAAACTCGTCGAGGTACACATACAGCATGTCTCCGACTATAAAGGCCACTCTGCCGAAGCCTTCTGTACATCGGTTGTCTCGATACAACACGTCCAGTGCAGTGTTGCCAACAGTTAAAGTGAGCTCCCCACCAGTTTCATGTGCAAATCCACCTGAAAACCACTAACAAAAATGCCCCTACTCCCATAACCACTAAAAGTTCTACTAATGTTTTGTAAAATTATTATGAAAGAAAAAATAAGTATATTAGTAATTAGTTTACTTTATTATTAAGTAATAAAATATTCACACTCATTAAGTGAACACACAATAAATAGATCAGCCAGTCAAGGTCAGGAACATACAAAAAGTTCTATAACAACAGCTAATTATTTAAATGAATTCGTCTTCTTCAGATGAATCATTTCTGTCTGCATCATCATCATCGTCAATTTCATATTCGTTGCAGCATTTTCCTTCCAACATCAAACCACAGCGTATTCTTAATATAGAAGTTAAAAGATTTAATTTCATTCTATTTCTCTCCCTGTTTTTTTATTACATTCATACAGCTAAATAGTCTCTCAACATAGGCATTGGAATGAGGCAGTGTTAAGAGAGTAATCGCAAATGTCGCTAATTCCTCAGATCTGGATTCCCCTTGAGCATCTTTGAAATCCTATACTTTATTCCTTTTTTTTTGTATCTTTGGTCTCGTTTCAATTCAACATTGCTGCCACTGATCATCCACTCGTGCTATAAATTCTACACTTTTATTAATCTGAACCGTTATATCGATTAGATTTTCTTTGTTGTGATTAAGTGCTTGTTCAACACTTATTCTGGAAATTTTTTTCATCAACGTCAAACTTTCCGGTAACCTGTTTTTTTATTTTTTCAGTAATACTATAAATGGTATGCACCGATTACGTAACATTTCTTCGCCCTCCGATGGTAACCCTTTATCTCCCATTCCAAACAACTGCTTTTCAAAGCGGAATCCCAGATAACGTCTTCGAGTGAAGAAATCACGAATGTTTTGAGAAAAAAACATTAACTGTATTTGCAGGTAACGTAACTTTGCTGTCAAGCATGTCTATCAGGTTGGTTAACTCATCAAAGAGTTTGGTGTGATCTGTATCTTTCGACTTGAACAATTTATCGACTCAGTTTATTTAAAGTAATACTGGATATAAAAATTAAATTTATGATTAATTAATTTTGTTTTCATACATAGCTTGCAATAACTCTGTCATGTGACACCTTTCGCGCACTTTAGCTAGGGAAAAATGTGTTTTTAGCTCTGACCTTTGCGTGTATATTCTTGATACAGCAGATTCTATTGATAACCATCTTGTCTGAGACGCTTCAACTATTTTTAACGAACAATCGTTTTGTATAGTTTCTAATAAAGAGACTGTCTGGAAGAGGAGCGACTAAACCAGTCTTATGTCTGTTTAATTAAAAACTCCAAATTTCTCGGTAAAAATTCTTTTGCAGCAGCTGAAACAGGCAGTTGCAAGGACTGGCACAAGCAACGTACTAAAATCTGGTGTGGTGCCTCTTCCTTCAATTTCGTACATACTCCGTTATTTACTCCAACCATCGCAGAGGCATTATCTGTACCCATGCCCATTAAATTTCAAATCACAAATTGAATCGTTGAAGTGTATTCTTTATAGCAGAGACAATACATTCAGCATTACACTTAAGCAGCTCAGCAACGTCAAGGTATGTAGATACTATTTATGGTTTAATTTACTATAATAAACTATAATCAAATCCAAGTATTTATGCACAGAAACATCAGTAGATTCATCAATTAACAAGCCAAATAGTTGACCTTCGCAATCTTGTTTTAGATCGTCAGTGAAATGCGGCGCTGAGACGTTTCTTATAACTGACGTACACTTAGTTCGGTGCAGCTGAACTTTTTCGATATATTTTTCATGACTGTGATTAATTACCTCTCCCAAATGGTCGACTACATGTGTACTAGTATGCATAGCTGTGAACAATGCGAGTCTTGCTTCTTCGTGAATAATGCAGTTCTTGCTTCTTCCTTATTCTTAATTCCCAATGAGCTCTGACTTAAAAGCAATTTTAGGCTGCATAGTTACAACTTGCAACAATTTTCTTAGTCAAAGATCAGTGAATGACCAATCAATTAAAAAAAGATTCCTTAAATTTTTATGTTGTTGATGCTTCTTTGACATCCCATGACACTTCAAATCTCCATAGTGAGTCCTTAAAATTGTACTACAAAATTTGCACTTCTTTACCTGACAGTAATACTTTTAATAATTTGAAGCCAATCTTTTAAACAATAATTCAAAACAGTCTTAATCGCATTTATTATTATTATTATTATTATTATACCGCCAACCGGTTTCAACTCAATGTAGGGGTCATCTTATAGATATCCATCAGAAAGACTCTATTATACAACAGCTAAAATTACGTAAATTTAAAATATGTTGCCCACTGATCGACTGCTGGTGATGTCACTCCTGTCTACATAACTGCAAGAAACTGTGCGAGACTAGCTTTTTTTCTTTATTGTGATTTCATTCCCCTGCTCCATATGGGCAGGGGAGGGCTGTCAGCAGCACAATCCGCCGCTCTTCAGCCGAGTGACATGACAACTAAAACAAGAATAAAATGTTACATATATAAGGCGATAAAAAAGGGGAACATAAAACAGAGTAAGGGGAGAAAATGGAGATAAAAATACACTGACATGGAGACGTTTATGGGTGGACAATTAAAAAAGTCACCAGAAAGTTAAAAAACACGGTTGGCGATTCTTAAAACACAAGGAAGACACTGAATGCCCATGCACAGGTCAAAAGTCGGCCACAGTATTAAAAACACTTCAGAACAACACAGTTAAAACCCACTTGGAGCCCGCACGATGAAAAATAAAACTGCCAGGTGTGACCTGCCAAGGGAGAGGGCAGAGAGGATGGAAAAGGAGGGGAGAGCAAGGGTCAGCAGGGGAGGCGTGGGTAAACTAAGAGGCAGGAGACATGTGGTGCAGGAGATGAAGAGGGAAGACAAGGCAGGAGGCAGTGCAGAGGCACTGAAAGGGAGCACAAGAGAGGGAGGGGGAGTAGGAGGGGCAAGCCGCTCAGGAGAATGGAGGGGGAGGAGAGGGAGCCCTGAGGAGGAGGCAGGAAGATGGGGTTAGAGTTGGTAGGAAGGGTAGATGTCAGGACAAAGCTCATCATCTGGGAGGGGTAGATGTTGGAAGTTGTGTTGGGAAAGGAGGTGGAGGGTGTGGAGATGGAGAGAGGGTGGGACACAATGGTAAAGGTGCGGAAACAGGTTGGGGTGGAGAGGAAGGGAGACACCAGGGGGTGAGGTGGATCAATGCGGCGGACAATATATAGTGTGCGGATGTGTTCAAGGAAAAGAAGAAGGAGGGGGAAGGAGATGAGGTCATAGAGGATGCGCATGGGGGACGGAAGGTGTATACAGAAGGCGAGGTGGAGCGCATGGCGTGCGAGGACGGGTGGAAATCTAAGCGACGCTGGCATAACAGAGGATGGGGTGGCTCAAGTAGTTGTGAAGGATGGTGGAAGGATGCAGACCTCACGTCCGGCGGGATAGGAGTTTCAGGAGGCAGAGTTGCGGAGTCAGTTGTGAGCTTTGTTTTGGATGGTAAGGAGATGGGGAGTCCAGGTGAGGTGGCGGTCGAGGGTGAGGCCAAGGTATTTGAGGGTAGGAATGAGGTGGATAGGACGGCCATAAATGGTGAGGTAGGTATCATGGAGATGGAAGGAGCTGGTGGTGTGGCCTATGATGATCGCCTGGGTCTTGAAGGGGTTGATACGTAGGAACCACTGGTTGCACCAAGCGGTGAATTGGTCAATGTGGGTTTGGAGGGTACGTTGGAACTGTTGAAGGGTAGGATAAAAGGCTAGGAAGGCGGTGTCATCAGCAAACTGGAGAAGATGAACAGGTGGGGGAGGTTTGGGCATATCAGCAGTGTACAGGAGATAGAGTAGAGGGGAAAGGACAGAACCTTGGGGCACACTGGCAGAGGGATAGAAAGTACAGGAGTTGGAATTGTGGATAGTCACATAGGAGGGACGATGGGAGAGGAAAGAAGCAACAAGACGGACAAAGTTGATGGGGAGAGCATAGGTCTGGAGTTTGAAGAGGAGCCCGGGATGCCAGACACGGTCATAGGCATTCTGGAGATCAAGGAAAACAAAGATAGCGGGAATTAAGTTGGAGGGAAAGAAGATGGGTAAGGTTAAGGAGCTGGTTGTCAGCGGAGAAGGAAGGCCGGAAGCCACATTGGGTAAGGGGAGGGAGGTGGTGCTGGTTGAGGTGGCGGTGAATACGGTGAGAGAGGATGGCCTCGAAGACCTTTCTGAACATGGAGGTGAGGCAGATGGGACGATAGGAAGAGGTATCAGAGGGGGGTTTGTTAGGTTTAGGGAACAGCAGGACACGGGAAGTCTTCCACAGGTCGGGGTAAAAGCCAGTGGAGAGGAGGAAATTGTACAGGGTAGCAAGGACAGCCAGGAAGGATGGGAGGGGATTCCTTGAGGTGGCGGTAGGTGACGCCATCATGACCAGGGGTGGTGTTGCGTTTGGAGCGGAGGACTTGTGTGATGTCTTGTGCGGTGATGGGAGTTTTGATGTCTGAGGGGGGTAACCGATCCAAGTATCCAAGTACTGGAAGCCAGGGGCGAGTGGGGGGACAGAGGTGTCAGTGCAGTCAAGGACGGTGGGGGAGAGGGAGTAATCAAAATGTGGATCGTCGGGAATAGAGAAGACTTTGGAGAGGTGGGAAGCAAAATGGTTAGCCTTACTGAGGTTGTCAGGAAAGGGTCAATCTTCATGGAGGATGGGGTAATGCGGGGTGGGATGGCTACCAGTAAGGCGGTGGAAGGCTGACCAGTAACAGCTTATTCAGTTTCTTATTAAGATTGTAAGAAGGACATCCTATATTATTAACTATTGGTCGTATAGGCCAATCTTGCTTGTGTAATTTTATGTGGGGCCTGAGCCTAGGTATTTGCGGGTTCATCACTTTGAGAAATAATTTCTCCTTAGGGGAGAATAAATTTTCACTTTCGTCCACCATTTTACGAATTCTGGCTTGAAATTTCAATAAAGGGTGTTTATTAATTACTCTAATGTGATTTTCTTGACAAAATTTTTCAATTTTTGATATATCATTATCTTCAGTAATAACAACTAGAGTATTACCTTTATCAGCTTTTAAGAAACTGAATATGCTGTTAAAACAGTTCTATACATATGACGAGAATTTTTCAGTGAAAAATACCTATGAGTTAGTAACAGGAATACATAATATTACCATACCGATAACAGCCAGATTTGCCACATTAGACATTAAAAACTCGTATACCAATGTTCCAGAAACAATCGAAATTATTAGAGAAAACCTTATGCGCCATGAAGTCCTTAATTACGATGAAATAACTGAATTAATGAATCTTCTTGAGATAACCTTAAGTTTTAACTATTTTTCGTTTTATGATCAGATATATCAGCAGAAAGACGGCATAGCTATGGGCAATTCACTGGCAAGAACGACAGCCGGCATTTTCGTCAATAATAAAGAAGTTATGTTTTTGAAAGATCATCCTGCATACGCCAGAAAATTATATACTATAAGCGATATGTTGATGACATTCTAATATTATTTGACGGTACAGTAGAGGAGATAAATAATTTGACGGAAATGTTGAACAGCATACACCGAAAACTTACTTTCACAGTTGAACATGAACAACATAAATCTATAAATTATTTAGACCTAACTATTTTTAACGATAATGGACACCACAACTTTGGTATCTATCGGAAACCTACCACTACAGATACTATTATCCCTGCAAAGTCATGCCACCCAAATAGATATAAAAAAGCTTTCTTCTTTACAATGATACATAGGTTGAATAGAATACCACTAACACCAGAAGAGAGACAGAAGGAGATTAACGTATTAAAGCAAATTGCGATATCTAATGGATATAACTTAAATATAGTAGAGACGATACAATAGAAAACACACGTCAGTCAGCCGAAATACCCGAAAAGAGAACTTTTGCGAAGATGCCGTATATGGGAACTATATCAGATAAGATAGATAAACTGTTCAAGAATTCGGATGTTACGATTGCTTTCTCTACAAATAACATAGCTAATAATCTTAGGCATAGTATAGAAGATGTTAAAAACAAGATGCTTGCTAAATCAGGCATTTATAAATTGACTTGTAAAGATTGTAGCAAAATTTACATCGGGCAAACAGGGAGAAGTTCTAATACTTGGTTTAAAGAACATACTACTGGAACAGCACGTAATAAATCACTCTTTGGACAGAATTTAGATATGGAAAAACATGCAGAAATCAATATAAGGGAAAATCTGAAGATACTGCATGTAACCCAAAAAGGACCTATGATGGATATTCTAGAGAGCCTGGAAATTTTTATACATAATAAACGGAATCCGGCAGCGATGCTCAACGAACAAATAGAGAGTCACGATAAAAAAATTTCGAACTATTCGAAAATATTATTTGTATGCAATGATGCTACTTTTCCTCTTATTCTTTTAAGACTTTAGTTCCTTTAATGGGTACAGCAAACGTGTCTTAAACTTTTATCCTATCTTTAGATTTTTTTAGGTTATACTTTATTGTCGATATTTCCACAACCTCAAATAAGTGACAACTTCTCTGTGGATGAGGAGCCATGACATACCGCTACCACAGCAACGGACACCGTGGCCAGGGTTTTTTCCCCCTTTATTGCAATTTTAATACCTGTACATCAGGTAGGCTGGCAGCAGCATCCTACGCTGCTCTTCAGCCTCAGCGTTGTCAATGAGAAAACATAAAGAAGACACATAATAGACTGAACATATTGACGGACAAAAAACAGTAGATACAGAATACAATAAACACGGAGCCGTTCACACTGACGAAAAACTTACTGAAACACGTTGGCACGGCGCACAAACACTGACGACTTCGACAGCATGGTGAACGTAGGAGCGTGACGGCGAACACTAAACACAAACACGATGGCACACACACGAGAAACCGATGGCGATGATCTCCGGCACGCGAATGTCCACATAGCGTGTGCAAGTCCGGGGCCCTGCCAAGAGGGGAAGAGGGGGGAGGGGGAGGGAGAGGGGAGAGTATAGATGCCAATGGCGGAGGAGAAGGGAGGAGGAGGGGTAGGAGAAGCCCGGGGGAGGAGCGAGGAGAAAGGGAAGAGGGAGGGAAGGGGAAGAGGAGGGAGAGAGGGTGACCATAGGAACAAACACAGGAAAGGGGAGGGAGGATCAAAGTTGGTAGGAGGGGTAGATGGAAGGGAGGAGGGCATCATCAGGGAGGGGGAGTTGGCGGAAGCCACCTTGGGAGAGGGTATGGAGAGTGGAGAGATGGAGAGCAGGTGGGACATGGAAATACAGGCGCGGCAGTGGACCGGGGTGGGAGAGGATGGGAGAGACCAGTGGGTGAGGAGGATCGAGTTTACGGGAGGTGTAGAGGATCCGTATCCGTTCGAGGAAAAGGAGGAGGTGGGGGAACGGAATAAGGTCGTACAGGATCCGTGTGGGGGAGGGGAGACGGATGCGATAGGCGAGGCGAAGAGCATGGCATTCTAGGATCTGAAGGGATTTGTAAAAGGTAGACGGAGCGGAGATCCAGGCAGGGTTGTCGTAGCAAAGGATAGGGCGAATGAGGGATTTATAGGTATGGAGGATGGTGGAGGGGTCCAGACCCCAAGTACAGCCGGAAAGGAGCTTGAGGAGACAGTCGGGAGCGTGCCTCGGCTTGGATTGTCCGGTGATGAGGGGTCCAGGAGAGGCGACGGTCGAGGGTGACACCAAGGTACTTAAGGGTGGGGGTGAGGGCGATAGGACAGCCATAGATGGTGATGTAGAAATCGAGGAGGCGGAAGGAAGGGGTGGTTTTGCCTACAATGATCGCCTGGGTTTTGGAAGGATAGACCTTAAGCAACCACTGGTTGCATGTGGCCAGGGCAAAGATACCACCATATGAACACCAGCTGCTACCATGACGACGGCGTTCACGCTACACAGACTAGAGGGCGCCTGATATACGCTTTGTAATCCATGGCAACGGCGTCCTCACCACAAGGAGTAGAGGACGTTGTAGTCCTTCCATATTAACCGTTTTAGTAAATTGACTCAAATGTTTTGTACGTAAATGTACGAATAGATATATTATAACACGACACCAGTTTTTGTGTGTCACAGATTATTTTATTTTATATTATGGCACATAATGTAATATACTTTTACGAATTTTACGAGTTGACTACGGAACATTTGTTATTATTTTATAATTAACACTATAATTGTAACTCTTTTTAAATTGAATGGTTCCGTTTTCTGTTATTTACTGTCACTTAAATTTATGTTAAACCAAGGTGACTAGTAATTACGTATAATAAATTGTATTAAATGCCGTTGATAGCCACTGGGGATGTTGCCATCTATTCACGTGATCTCAGTACACTATTTAAGCCCATAGGAAGGGCTAGTCTCGCATAGTTTCCTGCCGTTATGTAGACAGGAGTGACACCACCAGCAGTCGACCATTGGGTAACATATTTTGAATTTACGTAATTTTAGGTGTTGTATAATAGAGTTTTTCTGACGGATATCTATAATTCCACAGTGTAAACGCCCAGAAGATGACCCCTACGTCGTGTTGAAACCGGTTGGCGGTATGATAATAATAATAATAATAATAATAAATGCGATTAAGACTGTTTTTGAAGTATTGATTAATCATACTAATCGCTGCTTCTCTCCACAACCATGTTGTCCAACAATCTTTTAAATGTGGGTGTCGAAGCCAAGAGTCCCAAACTTTCTCGTATATTGTGGTTCCGGCATAGTTACACACGTATTAAGTTGAGAAATAATACCGTACACTGAGAATCACAATTGTGTAGTGCACACCACAAACGACAACAGTTGAGTTAGTTTTTCTGCGCTTATGACGTGACGCACCCTGCGTGAGCCAACAGGTGCTCCGTGGTTACTCGGAGCGACAATGAAATAAGTGAGCACTCATTGTTTGAAACCGGCTGCTGTACTCCCTACACTTGCGCAAGCTACCTTCGCTCGTGCAGTGAACTATAACTAGGTGCTGCTAAATACTGTTCATTCTACTGGGAATGCCCGCATGTAGTCTAGCGAGTGTGATTGTTCGTTTGATGTCACATTGTAATGCATCAGTGTTGTTTTCGCAGTAAAAGTTAAATACTCCCGAAATCCAATAAAGTAGAAATAACATATTTCGAAACATATAAATAGTTTAGAGGTTGAGATATCACATTTTCAGTAACTGGACCTGTCTTCTGCTAAAGCAGTATAAAATCCACCCAGCCACTAGAAGCAATATTTCGCCACTAAACGGAGGGTAGAAACCACCAGTTTTAATGGAAAATCCACTAAGTTGGCAACACTAGCTCAGTGGATGCTGTGAGGTCAGACGCCAGTTGCTTTGCAGTACTGAGGGCCCTTACAGCCAAGAACGATTCTCTCTTTCTGATGTCACACGTGGTCGGCCCTGCTGTGGTGTTCGGGGTACAGTTTCTATTTCTACAAACTGTCACCACATCTGTGAAACAACAGAACAATTCACGTTAAGCCATCGGGCCACATTAATTTGCGACTGTCCTGCTTTCATTCTTCCCATGGCCCTCCAGCGCAGAGAGTCTGGCATGCGTCTTCTCTGTAGCATGCTGCACCATGTGTGACTGTGTGTACAATGATTGTGGATGTTGGATTACCCAGCAAACACTACCCCGTGCACTGATGTCCACGTTGGCGGGGTTCTCCGTTGACAGGAGTGCCATCTTCCGTGAAGAACGGACATCTGTTACCAGTTTGTATGATTATATCGTTAATTAGACACTGGAGGGGAAACAGCGGTTTGTTGCTTTAATTTTGGACATCGTATTTATTTATGTTGGAAAGTTAATCCCGTACAATAAGATAAGAGATCCCACGCCTCCACTGTACAAAGAGCAGAAGATTATCAAGCGAGGTCAATTTAATCTGATAGTAGGAGAAACCGTGACTGGCACAGGTCATTTGTTTTTTTTGCAAATCAATGGAGCCAAGCACAAACATCTATAGTTGAAAGACGTCGAGCTCCCGTGGCTTGCCCCCTTTCATTTTTTGCCTTGATTCAACTTTTTCTCGATAAGTTCCCAAGTGGTGACGGCCAATTAGGGTAACTGGAGTAATGAAACTGGAATGAGAAATTCGATTTTCCTCACAGGAAACTGGATGACGGGTCTGGCGCACTTTCTCGGGCGTGGGAAGACGTGTGGCGGCGCGGCTACCTGAGCCACTGTTCTTATTTATATTCTATTCAATATTTGTGTCTTTTAATACTTTAGAATTCTCACAATCAATCACTTTGCGATACCAAAATATTTGTATTATTTAGTACTCGAATTTCACCTTTGTCATCAGCGCCCGATGCCATATACTAGTGATCAGCTATTAAATTGCCATAAACCGAATTATGTGGAAGGCGCTATTCTTAAACTGACCGCAAACGGGGCCGCGTCGTAATTTCCTCCATTAAAATGATCTGCTACATGAGCAATTCCTTCATTAGCAATTCCTTCCTTAGCAATTGTGCTATCTGAGAACGCCTGAAAGCCCAACTCAAATTTTCACTGCCACTGAAATTTCCATTTCTGATTTCCAAACACTACTACCAGATATTGTCTCCTGGGATTTGCAGCAATGTCATTACCGAGGGAACAGATTTGTTGGAGGATCATTGCTTATCGTGCCGTAAGAAATTTATTATAGATAGATACCGGCGCCCAAGTTGATGCCATATTCCTTGATTTCCAGGAGGCATTCGATGCAGTTCCAAACTGTCTCCTAACGAACACACACACACACACACACACACACACACACACACACATACACACACACACACATACAAACCACATCGGGAAAAGTCTTGTGTAACGTATAACTACTCCAAAAATAAGACAAGTAGATGAAATGTGTTCGGGTAGACACTTCATTGAAACGTTACTTCAAGCCGACGTTGCTACTCAGCTAACATACGCGGAAGACTTCGTGAATGAAAGTCGGCGAGAAACTCTGCACGCGAATGTAAGATGAGCGTAGTCGGTTTTCTAGCCCAATGGAGACTGGGGAGTCGATAACAATGAAAGTCTTCCAATTTTTTTAGAGAAGATAAATTATATTCGCCATCTTTTTTGTAAGGATCTGAATCTTTGGTATGTTATTTCTAACACTGACAGTTATAAGTGGAACAAAATCTATGTTCGCTTACAAGCTTTAATCGAAACAGTTGTTTTCCTCTTTCAGTGAAGTGGAGGAAGAACGAGCTTATCGCTAGGCCTGGTCATGACAGTATTGCTAAACTGTCTTTCATCCTGTGTGTGATGTATTGCTCTAACCTGTATTCATGCAGGGGATGAGTGTTGATGTCTTCTCTACAGAAGTGTTTAGCCAGCTCAGGAAGGTCATCTGTCGTTGCGCGAGGAACGAGGAGACAGTGGAGGGCGTCGAAGTGGGAAACATTTTTGTGCCTCTTAGAAAGCAGGTGAGGCACGTACTGCTCCGGTGCTCATGGGAAGTAAAGGGAGACAGTAAGGTTTGGGAGAAGCGTGAGTATTTAACACGGTCAGTAAACACTGTGCACTTTCACTATTACCATCATTTACGAGGAGAAGACGACAGGTGCCATCACTCGATTTCCCAGGAACTTCGCTCAGTGGAAGAGGAACCCGTGTCTCGGCTTATCCGTAGACACTCTAACGTTTCCGAAAACCGACCGTCAAAGTTTTCGAGATACTTTATGTGCCTTTTAGCGCGCTATATCCACAGACGAAATGGTGGCTGCGTGGCTTGTTAATTTTGTGCCCCCTGTTCGGAAACCGATTATTGTTTTTATTTTATTTTTATTATTTCATTTATATCCATGTCTGTAGAAGGTTACGACATGTGTGTTTCTTATCAAATTAGGAGATACCATGGCGTTATGTTAACTGTAAAATTACAACTGTATTTCACATTGTCATACGTTTACGTGTGTGTGGTAATTTGAGGGCCCACAATCTCTTTAAATTCTCGTATTCTGATATTTCATTCTCATATCAATTCTTGTATGAATTCTTATATTGTATTCATATGTTTATTCATCAAGAAGATCTGGCGCACTCTCTTGGATGACATCGACCGTAGAAACATTATAAACGCAGATATTCCTAACACCACGAGCATCACGCAGAGGCAGGATTACGACAGCGACATTTCTTCGTATGAATCTCATTCGTGAAAGTAACGTCGTTAACACTGCTGAAGATTTCGCTCGTTGGCAATCACTTCGCTGCAAACCATGCATTGTGGCTTACTTTTCCGAAAACTGGCGCTTGCAGTTGATTATGAATCAAGGTGCACCATAGGGATTTCACTCAAAGCAATTTTCTCTCTTTTTATTTTAAATTCATTCATCTGACATACAATTAGTAGACGATTAAGGACAGCCTTCTATCAGTACACATTGGAAAACATTAGTGCAGTAATCTGCTACAGACATTGGTATTTTTTTTTTCTTTCGAATAACCCATTTGGAGGGTACGATGAATCAACTTTGGCTACTCTTCATTGTATTAGATTTCTTCAGTTTCCAAATTTCCTTCATCCTTTTAGAGTGTTGTTCCCTTTCTTCTTGAGTCCACTTTCGTCTAGTTATTTTCTTTCTCTCCTGAAATTCTGTCTTTTGAACTGCCTTTCTGAAATGTGTTCTGTTTTCTATTGTGTCTATTGTAACTCCAGCATTTTCAATGTCCTTTTCAGTCTCTATGAACCATGCTGGCTTGGATTTGTAGCTATTTAGTAATGTGAATATCCGCTTGGTTAGTCTGTTGTTGTCCATTCTGAATATATGTCCAAAAAACTGTAGTCTCCTCTTCCTCATTACATCAGTTAGTTTCTCCGTTTTCAGATATAGCTCTCTGTTTGGTCTTAACCTGTATTCAGCATTATCGTTTCTTTTAGCTCCCAGTATTTTCCTTAAAATTCTTCTTTCGACCTTCTCTAGTTTCTCAAGATCTCCATTTCTTGTTAGTTTAAGTGTTTCTGCCGCATAGAGAGCTTCAGGGTCTGGCCACTGTTTGGTAGTGTCTTAATTTCGTGTTCCAGGACAAGGATTTTTTAATATAAACGTTTTTGGTCTTACGAAACACTCTTTCCATTTTGTGCACTCTAGTTTCTATAGCTATATTTTCTTTGGCATTGTATGTAATCCACTCTCCTAGGTATTTAAAGGAATCTGTTTTGTGTATTGTGTTGTTGTCAACTGCAATATTTTGAGGAGCATCACAGATGTTTGTCGTAAACTTTGTTTTTTCATAGGATATTTGTAGTCCTACTTTGGCTGCTTGTTTTTGTAGTTCTCTTATTTGTTCTTGGGCATTGTCTAGTGAATCTGTAATCAATGCCATGTCATCTGCGAAGGCTAAACAGTCGACAGTGATCTTGTTTGGATTTCTCCCTAGTTGAATCCCTTTAGTATTGATGGCCTTCCTCCATTCTCGAACTACCTTCTCCAAGACACAATTGAAAAGCAGAGGTGACAGACCATCTCCCTGTCGAACACCTGACTTTATTTCAAACGATTTTGAGAGCTCTCCCCTAAATTTTACTTTCGATTTTGTATTTGTCAAAGTACCTTTAATTATTGCAGTTGTTTTAGCATCGAGTCCCAGTTCTTTTAAGATATCAAGCAGTGTATTTCTGTCAATTGAATCATAGGCTTTTTTAAAATCCACAAAAGTAATTACATATTTTAAGTTCCTGATTTTCCTCATTTCTATTATGTTCTTTAAATTTAGTATTTGTTCTGCACATGACCTTCCCTTTCTAAATCTAGCCTGATACTCTCCTAGTTGTTTGTCAAGTATCTCTTCTGCTCTTTTTAAAAGCGCCTTAGACAAGATCTTATAAGTCACTGGTAAGAGGGAGATTCCCTTATAATTGCTAGGATCTGTTTTCTTCCCTTTTTTGTGTAGTGGATGTATTAATGCAGATGTCCAGTCTGGTGGTAATCTGTGTGTTGTCCAGATTTCTTTTAGTATTTCTGATAGACACTGTATCATGTTGTCACTAGAGTACTTCCATAGTTCAGCAACTATATTATCCTCTCCAGGGGCTTTATTATTTTTAAGCTCTTTTATGATTTCTTTTGTTTCTTCTGTGGTTGGCGGCTTGGAGTCTGGTGGTGTTGGGTTTACAATATTGAAATTAAATTTTTCTTTCGGTGGATAACAGTTATGTAGTTCTTCAAAATATTCAGCAAGTATTCTACAGTTCTCTATGCTATTGTATGCAGTTTTCTGCGTTTTTGGGTCCGTGAAAAATAGACTAGGAGGAAAGTATTTCTTTAAGTTACTTTTGAAAGTTTTGTAAAAGCTCCTAGCGTTGTTCTGTTTGAAGTTGGAGTCTATTGATGCTAGTTGGTCTTTTATGTATTGAACTTGGATCTTTTTAAGGCCTTTTGAAGCTTGCTTCCGGGCTTCTTTTAGGGAGTTCCTATTTTTATCATTTTTGTTGGCATTCCAAATGTTCCAAGCTCGTTGTCTTGTTAGGATTAGTTCGTCACACTCATGATTCCACCAGGCATGTTTCCATTTTTTGGTAAGGAGAATGGTTTCTTCTGCTGTCTGTACTATATCTTTTTGAAGTTGTTCCCATGTTTTAGGTGTTTTCTTTTCCAAAAGTGTCCTGAAATTTGTTCCTTGGTTAATTTCTGAGTGTTAATTTTTTTAGGTTGATATTCGCTCTTTCTTTTATATATTGGTCTAATTTTGAATTTAACGACAGATAGATAGTGATCTGAATCTAAACTTGCACTCTTAGCAACTTTTACATTGAGTATCTCTGATGCAGACAGTCTGCTTATAGCAACATGGTCAAGTTGTTTCTCCCCACAGACTGGATTCGGGGATACCCATGTAGTTTGTTTTCTAGGGAGTTTTTTTTAAATATGAAGACTTAAGAACTATGTCATGTTCTCTGCATAAACTAATAAGTCTTTCTCCATTTGCATTGGTTCTTTTATGTGCAGGGAATTTGCCTACTATGGATTGGTGATGACGTTCTTTGCCGATTTGAGCATTAAAGTCTCCCAACAATATTATTGTGTTTTTGGATGAAATCTGGTCTAAGGTGTTTGACAGTTCCTGCCAAAAAATTTCTGTTTGTTCTTTTTGTGTTCTGTTTTTCTCATTTGTTGGTGCATGTGAGTTTACAATGGTATACAGTTTGTTTACTGATTTGAAGGTTAATGTTGAAAGCCTTTCATTGACAGATTTAAATTCTACTATCTAGTTTAATATATTTTGGTTTACAATGAATCCTGTTCCAAATTGGGGTACATTCTTCATAACTCTTTTTCCTGGCTTCCCTTTGAAGATTCTGAATCCCTCTGAATCAAATGAATGTTCATCAGTATACCTTGTTTCTTGGAGTGCAGTTATCATTATATTTTTGTTTTATAAAATTTATTAACGTTTTAAGTTTTCCTGTTTTTAGAAGTGAGTTTACGTTGAACGTTGCCAAGTAGTTTATATTTTTGTGTTTAATTTTATTTGTTGCTTGCTTAAGGCAGGTTTCAGGATGCTCCGACTCATCCTTCGCACATTGCTGTAGGCCCCCAGAATACGAATGCCTACTTTTAATTTCCTTAGAAATTGGAGATTGGTTACTCCCGGGGGTAAAATCTCTTACAAGGTGCGTGTCCATTGTCGATTGTTTGTTGGGTTACGGGAACAAGTCCCCTAAGGATTCTACTCGAGGTTATTATCTCCGAGGAATGGTTTTCAGCCGCACCACTGGTGGACAGACGCTGACCACTCAGCCGCTTGTTTCAAGAGAGACGCCAAGTGGATTTTTTTTTCTTTGGTTGCCTCTTCCGCTAGTTCCGCCGTACCGAGAACTATTCCCCCCGCCTTCACTACCGTTGAGGTCTTCACTGTAGTCCTAGCAAGGAGCCCTTACAAGGTGCTATCACCCGGGCCAGGTGAACCTTGGTTTTTTAACGAGGTTGTTACTCCTCCCCCTCCTCCTTCCTCACCTCTTGTATGGTGAGGCCCCAGGCTTGGGACCGGCGTAGCGGAGTTACAGACATTGGTATATAAACTAAAAACGAAAGTAAAACTAATAAACGGGTTTCGAACACAGGGCGCAAACTTAAGAAGCCGCGACGCTAACCACTGTGCCACCATTTCCTCTGAGTATATCATGCGATAAAAGGGACGTAAAGTATCCTGAAAACTTTGATGGTAGTTTTTTTCAGAAACGGCCGAGTATCTACAGATAAACCGAGACACTTATTCGCTTATTTTGAACCTTCTTCTACTGAGCGAAATTTCTGGGAAACCGGGTTATGGTACTTGCCGTGTTCTCCTCGTTAGACCCACCGGACAAAATATTAGTAACACCTGTCGTCTTGGAGCGCTTCAGATGGCGTATAACTGCGACCAGGCGGCCGTGTAACTCTCCGTCGCTCACGTGAGTCAAGACAGTGAAGTGGTGTGCATGCGTCAAATGGTTGTACGGGATCAGTGCATTAAGGCATGGGGATGAGAAGATTGGCAGAAAAGATCTAGTGTGCTGACACATATCCCTGACCACACTGTGAATGAAATTGTGCGATCTGTTGGCGTATCAACGCCACCTGCATGTCTACAAGGAATGGTGCGTCACTTGCAGCCATGTAGCAGTGATGACAAGAAGGTTCTAAACGACGGCTACTGAAGACGAATGTCACGACTAATCAATGGCAAATGGTTTCAAACGGGAATTGCTGTGGCCAATAAATGCAGGCCCATCTCAACTAGTCTTTGAACTAACATTGCGAAGGGAACTGCATACTACATACATGTGGACTCGGGTACGTCGCAAAAGGCCGTTGTCCACTGTGGCACGTAAGATGTATGTCTTCCATGAAAAAAAAAAAAAAAAAAAAAAAAAAAAAAAAAAAAACTGGACATTAGCTGACTGACTGCGTCATGTGTGGGACGACTAATAGCGTTTTCGCCTGTTTTCAAATGATGCAAGGCGTAGAGAATACCGGTAGTCCCATTAGGCGTTTAACCGACTCCGTGTGGGGGATGCAATTCAGGATGGAGGTGTTCTGTGGTGGTTTAGGGGTGTTTCTCCTAGCACTATTTTGGCACACTCATTCAGGTGTCCGTGAACGTGAACATGCTTGTTTTCTTTTTTCAACGGTCTTGGTAACCAAGTGTTGACCTTTCTTCACCTTCGTGGCGATTATGCTGTCGACACTTCCATCTTCCGAGATGATAAAAACCGTTTCCTCAAGGATGAACGCATAAGTTTCTGATCCGCCAAGCATTACGGGATCCCATCGCACCTGTAATGGACGGCTAAATCGCCCTGTCTTCATCTCATAGAAAATAGGACCGTTTGCCCAATGAGCGACAGGTAACTTCAGTTGGCTATGGCATAGCTGAAATAACTAGGAGGTTTCCATCATCGTTGAGGTTGTTATCAAAGCTAGAGGCGATGTTACGCGATGTTAGGATATCAGGGCGGGTTCCAGGACAGATAACGGTCTAAATTTCAGGAACTGATAAGATTAGAGGGGGGGGGGTAGTTCCAGGAACTGATGAGGGGTATCAGGTTACACTGATAAGGACTTCCAGTGACAGTGCTTATCTTACCAGTTCCTGGAATAACCTCCTTATCTTATCAATCCCTGGAATATAGATCGTAATCTGTCCCAGAACCCGTCATGATGCCCTGGTGTCTTCTGGGGGGGGGGGGGGGGGGACTAAGTATCGTCTGGTGTTCTTACATCTGTTCGTATCTGAAGTCCCTTTGTGACAAGTCGTTGTAAACAACACGGTTTTTTAGCTCTCCTGTGCTATGTAATCAGCATCCCATTTGATAATGGTATTTGTAATTTTGACAGAGTAATGTCTATTAACTAATACGACTGCCCATATAATAGCTGTTTAGTCTCTTGAGTGCCGTGAAACTTAATACTCGTTGAGGATACAAAGTCTCACGACCGAAAAGTAGTTTGCAGATTTACTGAATTACCTTTAAAGTCTTAAGAGCTCCCAGGTCATAATGAGGGTACATAGGAAGCCAGAGGCTGCAGTTGTCTGGGTTAATACGGAAACAGTTTTTCTGTAGCGTCTTGGGGCTCACTTACGAAGAGTGGTCCAAGAACTGTTGGTGTAAGATGGTTGGTTGGTTGGTTTGGGGAAGGAGACCAGACAGCGGGGTCATCGGTCTCATCGGATTAGGGAAGGATTGGGAAGGAAGTCGGCCACCTTTCAGAGGAACCATCCCGGCATTTGCCTGCAGTGATGTAGGGAAATCACGGAAAACCTAAATCAGGATGGCCGGACGCGGGATTGAACCGTCGTCCTCCCGAATGCGAGTCCAGTGTCTAACCACTGCGCCACCCCGCTCGGTGGGTTGGTGTAAGAGTTCGACACAGATCGTCTCCTAGGCTTGTAACTTGTGGGCTGCCCTTCTGACCAAGGGAGTTGTATCCATGGCAAAAAGGTTGCAACGCGTATGGTTTTGTTTCAGAGGAGGATAGTGATATACTCGTATATTACCATGAGCTAGGTGCTGTAGTTATCATCTCGAGGACTAGTGTGTTTCAATTCTCCACGCTAGTCTATGCTGTGTCTTCTTCTTCGTCTGTACGTAAACATAGCAACCTTTATCCACATCAAATTCTTACTTTATTTAAAGCTGGGTCTCCACCTTCAAATTTTACCTACTACACTTCCCTCATTGCCAAATTAACTACTCCTTGATGTCTCAGGATGTGTCCTACCAACTGATCTCTTCTTTTAGTCATGTTGCGAAATAAATTTCTTTTCTCGGGACATCGATTCAGTACCTCTTCCTCAGTTATCCAATATCTACCCCAGCTAAAAACGCAAGGCCTAGTAGAAATCCTTGGATGACACAGGGATATTGAATTTAACTGATGAAAGAGGGAAATATATAAATGCAGCAAATGAAGCAAGCGAAAGGGAACACAAACGTCTAAAAAATGAGACTGACAGAAAATGAAAAATGGCTAAGCAGAAAAATTTAAGCGACGTATGGAAAGATTTAGAAGCATATTTCAACAGGGGAAAGATAGATACTACATACAGGGAAATTAAAGAAACATTTGGAGGAAAGAGAAGCAGCTGTAATAATATCAAGAACTCAGATGGGAAACGTGTCCTGAGCAAATAAGAGAAATCTAAAAGATGGAAGTAGCATATAGGGGGTCTAGACAAGGGACATAAACTTGAACGCAACACTAAAGAAATAGAAGAGGACATAGATGAGGATGAGCCGGGAGATATGATACTGCAACATGAATTTGACAGAGCACTGACAGACCCAAGTCGAAACAAGGCTACTGGAGTAGACGACATACGATAAAAAACTACTGATAGCCTTGGGACAAAACATTTCCATGTAGTGTGCATGAGGTATGAGCATGGCGGAACACCTTCAGACTTGAAGAGAAATATAATATTACAATTCCAAAGGAAGCAGGTGCTGACAGGTGTGAATATTACTGAACCATCACTTTAATAAGTCGTGGTTTCAAAATACTAACTGGAATTATTTACAGAAGATTGGAAAAGCTGTCGGAAGCTGACTTTGGGGAAGATCAGTTTGGACTCCGGAGATATGTAGAAACACGCAAGGCAATACTGAACCTACGACTTCTCTTATAAGATAGGTTAAGGAAAGGAAAACTTACGTTTATAGCATGTGTAGACTTAGAGAAAGCTGTTGACAATGTTGAATGTAATACTTTCTTTAACATTCTAATGTAAGATACCCAAGGAGCGAAATGCTGTTTACAACTTGAGCAGAAACTAGACTGCAGCTATGAGAGTCGAGGGGCATGAAAGAAAAGCAGTGGATGAGAAGGGAGTAAGACAAGGTTGTGTAGATTCAGCAAATTTGGAGTAGGAATTAAAGTTCAAGGAGGAGAAATAAAAACTATTAGGTTTGCTGATGACATTGTAATTCTGACTGAAACATCAAAGGACTTGGGAAAGCAGTTGAAGGGAATGGACGGTGTCATGAAAGGAGGATATAAGATGAACACCAACCAAAAGCAAAACAATTAGAAAACGATACACTTAAAATAGTAGACGACTTTTGCTCTTTTGGCGGCAATATAACGTGATGGCCGAAGTGGAGAGGATATAAAATGGAAACGGCAAGAAAAGAAATGGCAAGAAAAGTGTTTCTGAAGAAAAGAAATTTGTTAATATAGAATATAGATTTCAGTGTTAGGAAGTCTTTTCTAAAAGTATTTGTACGGAGTGTAGCCACGTACTGAAGTGAAACTTGGACGATAAATAGTTTAGACAAGAGAGAATAGAAGCTTTTGGAACGTGGTGCCACAGACGAATGCTGAAGATTAGATGGGTAGATCACGTAACTAATGAAGAGGTATTGAAATGAATTAGGAGACACTTTCTGAGATATTAGTATTGTTAGGAAGAACAGAAGTGTTTGGATGTGGTGTGGTGGGTGGAGGGGTAAAATTGTAGAGGAAGACCAAGAGATGAATAGAGTAAGCAGATTCAGAAGGGTGTAAGTTGCAGCAATTATTCGGAGATGGAGAGGCTAGCATAGGGTACAGTAGCATGGAGGGCTGCATCGAACCAATGTTCGGACTGAAAACAACAACAGAAACATCTACCCACCTAATCTTCGGTATTCTATTGTAGCACCATACTTCAAGTTTGTGTTCTCTTGTCTGAACTGTATATCGTCCATTTCGTCATCCAAGCTGCGGTGACTGAACTAGGAAGATGTTGATAATGTTCATGGGAAGGAACATTGGGTGTGAAAGTGCTTCCTATTTACGGTATGTACGGGAATAACGTTTGAATGATAGAGCTCATAGAAAGAGAAAAATTTAGAATAAAGTTGTATCACCATGACTGTATTACCTCAACGGTGTAAGAATGCCAAATTTTATATTGTGTCGAAAGATTCACGCGTATCTACAAATTCCGCGCCATGGGAGGAGGAGTTGTGTGGGTTGATGCTTCAGGTAGGCGATACAAACCACGGTCGTACAACAAATCTGCTATTATGGCAAGCTTAATATTGCAACTCAGTATCAAAGAGGCAGTCATCAGTGTGATCCCCCTCTCTGTGCTATCACAGACGGCACGTAGCACTTTTCATTCGTACTGGACATGTGAGGGGCCTAGTTGTATCTTGCGCTATCAAAACAAAACACACAGTTTCTAATATTTCCACCAGCGTCTCGTCTTTAGGTGAAGCCGTCGTCCCAACACAGAGGCAGCGTATAGATCTCAAGTCCGCTGCTTTTTCTGTGAGGTTTTAGTGGATGTACCAAGAAACAGGCTAAGGCTCTCTCTTATTGCTCTTATTGTAACAGTGAGGTCCATAGTTGACTGGGCATGTCAGCTATTTCTTTATTGTGCGTCATTTCTTCAGATAAAATGGCAAACTGGACAATAATGTAGCGTGGTAGTGCGTGTGCCTACTTGAAGCACACGCGAAGTCTCTAATCATTCTTACGTCGGTGCATACATCTACATCTACATAGATATTCCGTAAGCTATCGTACGGTGCGTAACGGAGGGCGCCCTGTGTACCACTAGTTGTCATTTCCCCTCCTGTTCCACTCGCAAAGAGAAGGAGAAACGACTGTCTGTATGCTTCCGTATGAGCCTTAATTTCTCGTATCTTATCTTCGTGGTCCTTAACGAGCAATACGAGGTGTGGCTAGAAAAAAACCGGACTAGTACTGGTGAAACAATAAAACGAATGCAATAAGGCTGAAAGTCACGTGGCCTGTCACGTGACTCTCGCTCCGCCTACTGCTCGAGTTTCATCTGCCTCCTGCTCTCAGTCTGCCCGTGGCGTCTGTTTTAAGTAGTTGACGTTTTGTCTGTGCGTCGGAAAATGTTGAGTGTACAGAAAGAACAGCGTGTTAACATCAAATTTTGTTTCAAACTAGGAAAATCTACAAGTGAAACGTTTGTAATGTTACAACAAGTGTACGGCGATGATTGTTTATCGCGAACACAAGTGTTTGAGTGGTTTAAACGATTTAAAGATGGCCGCGAAGACACCAGTGATGACACTCGCACTGGCAGACCATTGTCAGCAAAAACTGATGCAAACATTGAAAAAATCGGTAAACTTGTTCGACAAGATCGCCGTTTAACAATCAGAGCAGTGTCTGAGTTAACAGGAGTTAACAAGGAAAGTGTTAGGCAGATTCTTCATGAAAGTTTCAACATGAACAAAGTGTGTTCAAAAATGGTTCCAAAGTGTCTCACAATTGAACAGAAGGAACGCCGAAGAATGATTTGTTCTGACATCCTGGAAAACATTGAAAGTGATCCCACCTTCTTACAAAATGTTATTACTTGCGATGAATCGTGGTTTTTTACTTACGATCCCGAAACTAAACGCCAATCGATGCACTGGAAAACTCCTGGTTCTCCACGACAAAAAAAAGCACGAATGTCAAAATCGAAATTCAAGGCAATGATGATTGTTTTATTTGACATCAAAGGGATTGTGCACATTGATTGGGTACCAGAGGGACAAACAGTGAATCAGCATTACTACATTAGCGTCCTGGCTACCCTATGTGAGCGAGTACGGAGAAAACGGAACGATTTGTGGAGAAAAAAGTCATGGATCCTTCACCAAGACAATGCCCCAGCTCACAGTGTGTTGTCAGTGAAGACGTTTTTGGCAAAACACAACGTTCCCATCTTAGATCATCCACCCTACTCACCTGATTTGGCCCCCTGTGACTTTTTTCTTTTCCCTAAAGTCAAGTCAGCTTTGAAAGGAACTAGATTTGAGACTGTTGAAGCAGTAAAAGAAAAAGCAACGGAAGTAATGTATGGACTTACCGAAAATGATCTGCAGCATTGCTATGAACACTGGAAAATTCGTATGGAGCGGTGTAGAGCCCGAGGAGGAGAGTACATTGAAGGAGATAACATTAAATTGTAAATAATTGTAAATAAATGTTTTTTCCAGCATCAGTCCGGTTTTTTTCTAGCCGCTGCTCGTATATGTTGGCGGCAGTAGAATCTTTCGCTTGTCAGCTTCAAATGCCGGTTCTCTAAATTTTCTCAGCAGTGTTTTTCTAAAAGAATGTCGCTTTTCCTCCAGGGATTCCCATTTTTCCCGAAGCATCTGCGTAACACTTAGGTGTTGTTCGAAATTACCAGTAACAAATCTAGCAGCCGGCCTTTGAGCTGCTTCGATATCTTCCTCCAAGTCAGACCTGGTATGGATCCCAAACACTCCAGCAGTACTCAAGAATAGGTCTCACCAGCGCCGTATATGCGGTCTCTTTTACAGGTGAACCACTCTTTCCTAAAATTCTCACAATAAACCGAAGTCGACCATTCGCCTTCCCTGCCACAGTTCTCACATGCTTGTTCCACCTCATTTCGCTTTGCAACGTCAAGCCCAGATATTTAAACGACTTCACTGTGTCAAGCAGATCACTAATAATACTTTATCCGAACATTACAAGTTTGATCTTCCTACTCATCCGCACTAAATTACATTTTTCGACACCAACTGGATATTTTGTCTAAGTCATTTTGTATCCTCCTAAAGTCACTCAACGTCGACACCTTACCGTACACCACGGCATCATCAGCAAACAACCACTGATTGCTGCTCACCCTATCAGTCAAAACATTTATGTATACAGAGAACAACAGCGCTCCTATCACACATCCCTGAGGCACTTCTGACGATACCGTTGTCTCTGATGGACACCCACGGTCGAGAACAACATAATAAGTTCTATTACTTAAGAAGTCTTCGAGCCACTCACATATCTTTGTACTTCTCTCAAGTTCGTTGCTTTTTTTCTATTACTTAAGAAGTCTTCGAGCCACTCACATATCTTTGTACTTCTCTCAAGTTCGTTGTTTTTTTTCTATTACTTAAGAAGTCTTCGAGCAACTCACATATCTTTGTACTTCTCTCCAGTTCGTTGCTTTTTTTCTATTACTTAAGAAGTCTTCGAGCCACTCACATATCTTTGTACTTCTCTCAAGTTCGTTGCTTTTTTTCTATTACTTAAGAAGTCTTCGAGCCACTCACATATCTTTGTACTTCTCTCAAGTTCGTTGCTTTTTTTCTGTTACTTAAGAAGTCTTCGAGCCACTCACATATCTTTGTACTTCTCTCCAGTTCGTTGCTTTTTTTCTGTTACTTAAGAAGTCTTCGAGCCACTCACATATCTTTGTACTTCTCTCAAGTTCGTTGCTTTTTTTCTATTAGTTAAGAAGTCTTCGAGCCACTCACATATCTGTGAACTTCACATAAGTTCGTAGCGTTTTTTCGTAAGTTTAATGAACATGACAGTACGGCAAGAAAAAAGGAATAGAAGTGAGATAGTGTTAATACTTTGGTCCTTCTTTACCTCCTCTGCATTACTGCAGATGACGTGTCACTGAGCACATTTGTACTGTCCATCCAGTACACGTGAGGTGCCTAGTTGTTTCCACTGCCCTCTGTGGAATACATAAGTTCTTGTACACTTCACTAACCTGCTGTCTTCACGATGATGATGTCCCCAGTGCAGAAAACAGCACACAGGTCGTGGATTCTTTTTCTTGAGGCTGAAATTAACTTCGCATGGAACTGCGGCTACGAATAAACTATAACTCATTTGGGATGCCACTCCCGTTTTTATTGATATAGACACGAGAAACTATTCTTGATGACAACGTATTGAGCATATCTTTCCACAGTCATTATATCTGGCTAAAATAACATGAAATACATCCTGCCACAGACAACATGTCTGTCTACTGGAACCGTCAGAACTGGAGAATAAAATTACATGAATCAAATACTACTATTACAGACAACTTGTCTATACCTAGCGACGGTCGGAACTGTAGTAAATAAAATTGCATGAAACAAATACTGCTATAACAGACAACATGTCTGTCTACTGGAACGGTCAGAACTGGAGAGCCGGACTGCCCGAGACACTTCGCGCGCCAAGCCAGCAAGGCGTGACCCGAACGCCACCGAAGTGCATCGGCAGTAATATCGTCAGTCTTTTGTTTTAGTAATACTTTGATTTTAATAATTTTGAAGTGACTGATTGATAGCTGGCTGTTGAGAGGTGTTTATTTAAAAAAATGAGGTAATTTGGATGACAGGTTTAATTAATTATAGCAACTAAAGTTTAACGTTTTGGCGCCCTACCGCCGAACACAGCAGCCAATCACAGAGCAGCAGCATCATGCAGGCGGTCTTTCTCACGGGAATGGTACTGAATCTAACATCTGTCACCGGTACATCATCCCACATTGCGTCACCTCTACGCTTCTTACATCTCCACTGCCCTGGGAATAGCTTCCTGGAGCCTAATATGATGGCTGAATAAGCCAGAAATATTGCAACAGACACACATAACAGAGGCCTTAGTCATTCATAATATATTCTCCTTCACTGTTTGCAACAGTCTGCCTACATTGGGGTAACGTTTTGACTCCACAACTGTAGAAATCACGTCGTTCTCAGATGGAAAAATTCGTCGAACCACGTTCAGAGAACAGTTTCATCCTCAAAACAAGTTACTTGAAGGTTGTTCCATAGATAGCGCAAAAGTTGAAAACCTAAGGGCGCATCAACAGGTGAATAAGATGGGTGGGGAATGACTTCCCAACCCAACTCCTGTATAGTCTGTTTCGTCGCTCTAGAAAAATACGGGTGATGGAGTAGCATCACTTCACATTGTCTTCCTGGTCGTTGTCCTTGGAATGTGGCTGCAAGACGTCTCAGTTGTTGAGAGTAAAGGACAGCAATGATGGTTACACCCCTGGGAAGCAGTTCGTAGCACACTACACTGCATAACAGCTGTAAGTAGGCTGTTTAGGTTTTTATGTTGGTAACGCCACGTAGCGCTCTATATGAAAATCACTGACCGTGCTGTGTGAAGTCTGTGGCTGGTTGGCATTGTTGGAATAGTCGCTATTGTAGTGTTGGGCAGTTGGATGTGAACAGCGCGTAGCGTTGCGCAGTTGGAGGTGAGCCGCCAGCAGTGGTGGATGTTGGGAGAGAGATGGCGGAGTTTTGAGAGCGGATGATCTGGACGTGTGTCCATCAGAAACAGTAAATTTGTAAGACTGGATGTCATGAACTGATATATATATATATATATATATATATATATATATATATAATGACTTCTGACAATTATTAAGGTAAATACATTGTTTGTTCCCTATCAAAATCTATCATTTGCTGACTATGCCTATCAGTAGTTAGTGCCTTCAGTAGATAGAAACTTTTATTTAGCTGGCAGTAGTGGCGCTCGCTGTATTGCAGTAGTTCGAGGTAAGTGATTCTTGAATGGTATAGGTTATTGTTAGTCAGGGCCATTCTTTTGTAGGGATCTTTGAAAGTCAGATTGCGTTGCGCTAAAAATATTGTGTGTCAGTTTAGTGATGATCAGAATAAGTAAAGAGAGAAATGTCTGAGTACGTTGAGTTTTGCTCAGCTGTTTGAAAATCTAATAACGTAAGGGGTTTATCAGCACAGTAATTCATTAATTTTTCTAAGGGGACGTTTCACATTATCTTTCCTGGATGCGCTCAGGTCTTTGTACAGGGGGTTGCTGCTTTGTTTGCGTCCAATCATTCTTTTCTTTTCCTTACATTAGTACATAGACACCATTTTTCTCACTAGTAACGATGCAGAACATGAATGGTCAGTGTTGTTCACGAGACAATTGATAACGAGGAAGCAGAGACGCACATATCACGATCTGCTGATTTTCGTCATTTTGGCTTGCAGCATGCGGTACACATAGACCTGATATTTAATCCCCGTTGCACGCCAACGAAGGACTATTGTGTATTGATCACAGTTCATCACGTTTGCCAGTTCTCGAGGAGAATGACATGGATCACTGTGGATTAATGCGTTTGAACGATTTTCATGAAACCCTGAAGGTCTTTCAGAATGCAGAGGCACTAACTTGCAAACGTTCCTCCTTAAAACGAGAAAACGCGGAAATGTTTCTGGCTGCCTCCGCTGCTCTCGTCCCTCTTTTGAATTCAAACAGAAGAATATGTTCGAAATGTTCCGATTTCTCCACTTGGCCCGCTATTTTCTAGATGAACTCACTATCTCCAAATGACAAAATGACATTATGTACACTCAAATAGCAACAGTGAACTACAAATTAAAAAAAAGACACTCGATAAATAAACCCATAGCAAACGGATTACCAACATGCAAACCAAAAACGCTCCTCGTGATGACTGGGTGTTGTGTGATGTCCTTAGGTTAGTTAGGTTTAAATAGTTCTAAGTTCTAGGGGACTGATGACCATAGTGCTCAGAGCCATTTGAACCATTTGAACCAAAAACGCTACCAACTTGTGCAATAACCTAATATACAGGGTGTTACAAAAAGGTACGGCCAAACTTTCAGGAAACATTCCTCACACACAAATAAAGAAAGGATGTTATGTGGACATGTGTCCGGAAACGCTTAATTTCCATGTTAGAGCTCATTCTAGTTTCGTCAGTATGTATTGTACTTCATCGATTCACCGCCAGTTGGCCCAATTGAAGGAAGGTAATGTTGACTTCGGTGCTTGTGTTGACTCATTGCTCTGCAGTACTAGCATCAAGCACATCAGTACGTAGCATCAACAGGTTAGTGTTCATCACGAACGTGGTTTTGCAGTCAGTGCAATGTTTATAAATGCGGAGTTGGCAGATGCCCATTTGATGTATGGATTAGCACGGGGCAATAGCCGTGGCGCGGTACGTTTGTATCGAGACAGATTTCCAGAACGAAGGTGTCCCGACAGGAAGACGTTCGAAGCAATTGATCGGCGTCTTAGGGAGCACGGAACATTCCAGCCTATGACTCGCGACTGGGGAAGACCTAGAACGTCAGGGACACTTGCAATGGACGAGGCAATTCTTCGTGCAGTTGACGATAACCCTAATGTCAGCGTCAGAGAAGTTGCTGCTGTACAAGGTAACGTTGACCACGTCACTGTATGGAGAGTGCTACGGGAGAACCAGTTGTTTCCGTACCATGTACAGCGTGTACAGACACTACCAGCAGCTGATTGGCCTCCACGGGTACACTTCTGCGAATGGTTCATCCTACAATGTGTCAATCCTCATTTCAGTGCAAATGTTCTCTTTACGGATGAGGCTTCATTCCAACGTGATCAAATTGTAAATTTTCACAATCAACATGTGTGGGCTGACGAGAATCCGCACGCAATTGTGCAATCACGTCATCAACACAGATTTTCTGTGAACGTTTGGGCAGGCATTGTTGGTGATATCTTGATTGAGCCCCATGTTCTTCCACCTACGCTCAATGGAGCACGTTATCATGATTTCATACGGGATACTCTACCTGTGCTGCTAGAAGATGTGCCTTTGCGAGTACGACACAACATGTGGTTCATGGACGATGGAGCTCCTGCACATTTCAGTCGAAGTGTTCGTACGCTTCTCGACAACAGATTCGGTGACGATGGATTGGTAGAGGCGGACCAATTCCATGGCCTCCACGCTCTCCTGACCTCAACCCTCTTGACTTTCATTTATGGGGAATTTGAAAGCTCTTGTCTACGCAACCACGGTACCAAATGTAGAGACTCTTCGTGCTCGTATTGTGGACGGCTGTGATACAATACGCCATTCTCCAGGGCTCCATCAGCGCATCAGGGATTCCATGCGACGGAAGGTGGATGCATGTATCCTCGCTAACGGAGGACGTTTTGAACATTTCCTGTAACAAAGTGTTTAAAGACACGCTGGTACGTTCTGTTGCTGTGTGTTTCCATTCCATGATTAATGTGATTTGAAGAGAAGTAATAAAACGAGCTCTAACATGAAAAGTAAGAGTTTGCGGACACATGTCCACATAACATATTTTCTTTCTTTGTGTGTGAGGAATGTTTCCTGAAAGTTTGGTCGTACCTTTTTGTAACACCCTGTAATTCTTTTTCACTTTCAAACTGAATAGGAAGCATTTGAAAAGATAAACTAGAGTTTCCTTATCTTTAGGTTATCTGCATTACTCGCAGATTCCCCCTCTTATCTGTGCACTGGAATCCATCCAAATGATCTGGTCTGCCTCCAACTAACACTGAAGTGTTTGGTGTGAACCACCTCGCTAGTCAGTCACGTGGGACGAAGTCGATGGTATAAGAAGGGATCTGGATCTTTCTAATTATTCAAATGTGCTCTAAAAGTAATAATGTTTTGGCTACTCAATGATATCACAGTATTAAGAAGTTCTCCCATCAACTCGCATATCTTCTATTCTACATCTATCCATGTTATAAATTGAAGTCCTCTGCCGCGTTTTGCGTGTGTACGTTTGGCGTAATCCCAGGAAGTAATGTAGTAATTTTGATAGTTTTTCGTTAACAGATTGATTCAAGAGGCAGGTTTGTGTACATCACTACATATTATGAACGTGTTGTCGAGCAGAAGATATTGAGCGCTACCCGTGCGACGCCTGCTCAGGTCGGTAGCATCATTATATACGAATTATGATTGTTAATATAGCAATAATACTGATAAACGAATATAAGAGGAAATCCTCCATCTTTTATAACACTGACCAATGAGAACACTTGTCGATCCAGTCGCCACAGCTCTCCACGATTTCTGTCATCTACGTTCAACTGTGATATGATAAGGGGGAATACAGCTAGGACTCCAAGAGCCAAAAATGTCATGCTTTCACCTGCGGAAGCACAGTGTGAAGTCATATTTTAACAGAAATTATTATTATTGCATCTGCAACGGTTACAAAGTCTAAGACTATACCACAGTTTGGGTGCATTCTTGTCGCTAGGTTAGGTAAGGACCGCACAGGGAACTGAAGCGAAGCGCTGTTGAGAAAATCTGAAGACTCGGCTTGTGCGGCTGGTTGCAGAACGGTTCTAATGCTCCCAACGTGCATTTCGCATAAAGACCGCGGAGACAGGGTAAGAGTAATTTGGGCTCATACAGAAGCGTATAGAGATAGTCGTTTTTCCCTCACGCCATTTGCAGGTGGAACAGGAAATAGAATGACTAGCTGATGTACAAGAGACCGTCCACCATGAACAGCAAGGTGTGTTTCTTGAAGCCTCCCGGCGTATTGAATGTTCGATGAGATTTCGGGATTGCAGCCGGACGGGACGGGAAACACCCACCGTGGTTCAACAACAAAGTTAGGAAACTACGGTGAAAGCAAAGAGAGCTTCACTGCAAGTTTAAACACACCCAAAACCTCTCAGACAAACAGAAGCTAAACGATGTCAAAGTTAGCGTAAGGAGGGCTATGTGTGAAGCGTTCAGTGAATTCGAAAGTAAAATTCTATGTACCGACTTGACAGAAAATCCTAGGAAGTTCTGATCTTACGTTAAATCAGTAAGTGGCTCGAAACAGCATATCCAGACACTCCGGGATGATGATGGCATTGAAACAGAGGATGACACGCGTAAAGTTGAAATACTAAACAACTTTTTCCAAAGCTGTTTCACAGAGGAAGACCGCACTGCAGTTCCTTCTCTAAATCCTCACACGAACGAAAAAATGGCTGACATCGAAATAAGTGTCCAAGGAAAAGAAAAGCAACTGAAATCACTCAACAGAGGAAAGTCCACTGGACCTGATGGGATACCAATTCGATTCTAGACAGAGTACGCGAAAGAACTTGCCCCCCTTCTAACAGCCGTGTACCGCAAGTCTCTAGAGGAACGGAAGGTTCCAAATGGTTGGAAAAGAGCACAGGTAGTCCCAGTCTTCAAGAAGGGTCGTCGAGCAGATGCGCAAAAGTATATACCTATATCTCTGACGTCGATCTGTTGTAGAATTTTAGAACATGTTTTTTGCTCGCGTATCATATTCGTTTCTGGAAACACAGACTCTACTCTGTAGGAATCAACACGGATTCCGGAAACAGCGATCGTGTGAGACCCAACTCGCTTTATTTGTTCCAGGTAGATGCCACTTTCCTTGACTTCCGGAAGGCGTTCGATACCGTTCCGCACTGTCGCCTGATAAATAAAGTAAGAGCCTACGGAATATCAGACCAGCTGTGTGGCTGGATTGAAGACTTTTTAGCAAACAGAACACAGCATTTTGTTCTCAATGGAGAGACGTCTGCAGACGTTAGAGTAACCTCTGGCGTGCCACTGGGGAGTGTTATGGGACCATTGATTTTCACAATATATATAAGTGGCCTAGTAGATAGTGTCGGAAGTTCCATGCGGCTTTTCGCGGATGATGCTTCAGTAACAGAGAGGTTGCAGCATTAGAAAATTGCAGCGAAATGCAGGAAGATTTGCAGCGGATAGGCACTTGGTGCAGGGAGTGGCAACTGACCCTTAACATAGACAAATGTAAAGTATTACGAATACATAGAAAGAAGGATCCTTCATTGTATGATTATATGATAGCGGAACAAACACTGGTAGCAGTTACTTCTGTAAAATATCTGGGAGTATGCGTGCGGAACGATTTGAAGTGGAATGGTAATATAAAATTAATTGTTGGTAAGGCGGGAACCAGGTTGAGATTCATTGGGAGAGTCCTTAGAAAATGTAGTCCATCAACAAAGGAGGTGGCTTACAAAACACTCGTTCGACCTATACTTGAGTATTGCTCATCAGTGTGGGATCCGTACCAGGTCGGGAGATAGAGAAGATCCAAAGAAGAGCGGCGCGTTTCGTCACAGGGTTATTTGGTAAGCGTGATAGCGTTACAGAGACGTTTAGCAAACTCAAGTGGCAGACTCTGCAAGAGAGGCGCTCTGCATCGCGGTGTAGCTTGCTGTCCAGGTTTCGAGAGGGTGCGTTTCTGGATGAGGTATCGAATACACTCCTGGAAATTGAAATAAGAACACCGTGAATTCATTGTCCCAGGAAGGGGAAACTTTATTGACACATTCCTGGGGTCCGATACATCACATGATCACACTGACAGAACCACAGGCACATAGACACAGGCAACAGAGCATGCACAATGTCGGCACTAGTAAAGTGTATATCCACCTTTCGCAGCAATGCAGGCTGCTATTCTCCCATGGAGACGATCGTAGAGATGCTGGATGTAGTCCTGTGGAACGGCTTGCCATGCCATTTCCACCTGGCGCCTCAGTTGGACCAGCGTTCGTGCTGGACGTGCAGACCGCGTGAGACGACGCTTCATCCAGTCCCAAACATGCTCAATGGGGGACAGATCCGGAGATCTTGCTGGCCAGGGTAGTTGACTTACACCTTCTAGAGCACGTTGGGTGGCACGGGATACATGCGGACGTGCATTGTCCTGTTGGAACAGCAAGTTCCCTTGCCGGTCTAGGAATGGTAGAACGATGGGTTCGATGACGGTTTGGATGTACCGTGCACTATTCAGTGTCCCCTCGACAATCACCAGTGGTGTACGGCCAGTGTAGGAGATCGCTCCCCACACCATGATGCCGGGTGTTGGCCCTGTGTGCCTCGGTCGTATGCAGTCCTGATTGTGGCGCTCACCTGCACGGCGCCAAACACGCATACGACCATCATTGGCACCAAGGCAGAAGCGACTCTCATCGCTGAAGACGACACGTCTCCATTCGTCCCTCCATTCACGCCTGTCGCGACACCACTGGAGGCGGGCTGCACGATGTTGGGGCGTGAGCGGAAGACGGCCTAACGGTGTGCGGGACCGTAGCCCAGCTTCATGGAGACGGCTGCGAATGGTCCTCGCCGATACCCCAGGAGCAACAGTGTCCCTAATTTGCTGGGAAGTGGCGGTGTGGTCCCCTACGGCACTGCGTAGGATCCTACGGTCTTGGCGTGCATCCGTGCGTCGCTGCGGTCCGGTCCCAGGTCGACGGGCACGTGCACCTTCCGCCGACCACTGGCGACAACATCGATGTACTGTGGAGACCTCACGCCCCACGTGTTGAGCAATTCGGCGGTACGTCCACCCGGCCTCCCGCATGCCCACTATACGCCCTCGCTCAAAGTCCGTCAACTGCACATACGGTTCACGTCCACGCTGTCGCGGCATGCTACCAGTGTTAAAGACTGCGATGGAGCTCCGTATGCCACGGCAAACTGGCTGACACTGACGGCGGCGGTGCACAAATGCTGCGCAGCTAGCGCCATTCGACGGCCAACACCGCGGTTCCTGGTGTGTCCGCTGTGCCGTGCGTGTGATCATTGCTTGTACAGCCCTCTCGCAGTGTTCGGAGCAAGTATGGTGGGTCTGACACACCGGTGTCAATGTGTTCTTTTTTCCATTTCCAGGTGTGTATATTGCTTCCCCCTACTTATACCACCCGAGGAGATCACGAATGTAAAATTAGAGAGATTCGAGCGCGCGGAGGCTTTCCGGCAGTCGTTCTTCCCGCGAACCATACGCGACTGGAACAGAAAGGGAGGTAATGACAGTGGCACGTAAAGTGCCCTCCGCCACACACCGTTGTGTGGCTTGCGGAGTATAAATGTAGATGTAGATCATGTTGACTTCTTGCCACGATACTTCCGCTGGCAATCGTCCAGCCATCTTCAGGTGAGTCTCCAGTGACGGACACTCACCTGAAGATGGCTGGACGATTGCCAGTCGAAATATCGTGGCAACATGATCCGGCTGCAATCCCGAGATCTCATCGAACAACAGCATGGTGGTTTACGGGCTATGGATGTAAATGTAGAGCTTCGTAGTGGCATTTCCTTAGTAGTAGGATACGGGTCGTTGTGTTCAGGACAGGTAAAGCACTGTAGTCAGTCCTCACCATGAAGCGTGACCAAATGTGGAACTCTGCATACGCCACGCGTCACAGGAGACCGGTGGATGAAGCACAAAGCGACATCTGTCCACTGCGCCCACCAGGCAAGCATTCGTGACGGGCATTTTGTCGGCTGTCACACAGGCACTCGTTCACTCGCAGAGGGCAGTCGGCGCGCCAGTGGCCACCACCATACCGATGACCCACAAAAAAAAATTTTTTTTTGTCTGCCACCTCCGAGGGCGTTCCCTGTCGATAATGGTGCGGAAGCGGCGCAGCATTAGCAGCCAGCCGCGGCCGGTAAAAGCTGCAGCCCGGCGCAATTTCCTGCCGGCTCGATATAATTGATCGGCGCTGGTGGCAGCACTGCGCGACTGCGGCCGCGGCCGGGGATTCCCCCCGCGCGCGTGCACGCGCCTCGTCGCGCTGAATCCGATTTATGGCCGCTGTGGGTGGGGAGCCATTGTCGCGGCGCTGCTGTACCCGGGGTGGGCGTGCCCGCCGAGACAGCGCGCCGAGCCGCCGCAAAACGCGCGTCTGGGGGCGGGCCGCCAGCCGCTGCCCATAAAACACGTTTGGCAGCACAAAAATGCGGGCTCAGGGCCCCCTGCTCGAGAGTTCGCTCCCTTTCTAGGCCACTCTTTTGCTGGGCCGAGGCGTTATTTGTTGTTGCTGAAGTATTTGGTCCAAAGACTGGTTTTTTGCATCTCTTCTTGTTAGCTTATTGTGTGTGTGTGTTTGGGGGGGGAGGTTTCCCTTCATCTTTCGTAGCTGTTCCCACCTAGATAATTTGCACCCGTTTAATGCACTGAATCTTGGTCTCATTCTACATACACTACTGGCCATTAAAATTGCTACACCAAGAAGAAATGCAGATGATAAACCCGTATTCATTGGACAAATATATTATACTAGAACTGACATGTGTTACATTTTCACGCAATCTGGGTGCACAGATCCTGAGAAATCAGTATCCAGAACAACTACCTGTGGCCGTAATAACGGCCTTGATACGCCTGGGCATTGAGTAAAACAGAGCTTGGATGGCGTGTACAGGTACAGCTGCCCATGCAGCTTCAACACGATACCACAGTTCATCAAGAGTAGTGACTGGCGTATTGTGACGAGCCAGTTGCTCAGCCGCCACTGACCAGACGTTTTCAGTTGGTGAGAGATCTGGAGAATGTGCTGGCCAGGGCAGCAGTCGAACAAATCTATATCCAGAAAGGACCTGCAACATGCGGTCATGCTGAAATGTAGGGTTTCGCAGGAATCGAATGAAAGGTAGAGCCACGGGTCGTAACACATGTGAAATGTAACGTCCACTGTTCAAAGTCGTCAATGCGAACAAGAGGTGACCGAGACGTGTAACCAATGGCACCCCATACCATCACGCCGGGTGATAGGCCAGTATGGCGATGACGAATACACGCTTCCAATGTGCGTTCTCCGCGATGTCGCCAAACACGGATGCGACCATCATGATGCTGTAAACATAAGGTGGATTCATCCGAAAAAATGACGTTTTGCCATTCGTACACCCAGGTTCGTCGTTGTGTTCACCATCGCAGGCGCTCCTGTCTGTGATGCAGCGTCAAGGTTAACCGTAGCCATGGTCTCGAAGCTGATAGTGCATGCTGCTGCAAACGTCGTCGAAGAGTTGGTGCAGATGGTTGTTGTCTTGCAAACGTCCCCATCTGTTGACTCAGGGATCGAGACGTGGCTGCACGATCCGTTACAGCCATGTGGATAAGATGCCTGTCGTCTCGACTGCTAGTGATATGAGGCCGTTGGGATACAGCACGGCGTTCCGTAGTACCCTCCTGAACCCACCGATTCCTTATTCTGCTAACAGTCATTCGATCTCGACCAACGCGAGCAGCAATGTCGCGAAACGATAAACCGCAATCGCGATAGGCTACAATCTGACCTTTTTCAAAGTCGGAAACGTGATGGTACGCATTTCTCCTCCTTCTACGAGGCATCACAATAACGTTTCACCAGGCAATGCTGGTCAACTGCTGTTTGTGTACGAGAAATCGGTTGGAAACTTTCCTCATGTCAGCACATTGTAGGTGTCGCCACCGGCGCCAACCTTGTGTGAATGCCCTGAAAAGCTTATCATTTGCATATCACTGCATCTTCTTCCTGTCGGTTAAATTTCGCGTCTGTAGCACGTCATCTTCGTGGTGTAGCAATTTTAATGGCCAGTAGTGTATTTTACCCCTATCACTTGTCCCACTGTCAGATTAACTGTTCTTTAACACGTTCGCTGCGGCTAACGCTCACAAGCGTTTCCGCGGTCAACAGACCAGTGCGGGTAACGCTTATAAACGGCGCGTTCGCTAGCTGAGTACTCACTTTAGTTTGTTCGACTGTGCACTCGTGTTGGTACAAGCAACCAACGAAATATCACGTAACGTTTTCCTGTCTGCGATTGTGTGTTTTCGTCTTTACTAGTCTGTGTTGTGCATTGTTTGGAATCGCGGCGAATCAGCTGACACCGGGTGCCTTCTAACCCGAAAAAGTGTAGAAAGAGTGAACAATATACTGACCATGAGTTGCTCGTTGTGTTAGAAGACAGTGATGTTGAGTTCAGAGGGGACGGACCAGAGGTGGGTGGCTGGAATTTGGAGACTGCAGAAACATACTATAGCGAAGATTGTGTGGGAGCAGAACTGTCGTATATGTTTCACGACAGTGCGGAATCGAACGATACGGACGACGATGAGGAGGAAATCGCCGATGATAAAGAACCCGCGCTCGCAGAACAAGCAAACCAGGTGCGACTTGGCATGAATAACCACATAGGATGCAGTATCATCCGTTTACAAAAGCAGAATGTTTGCAGATAAATCCTTCTGGCAATACGCCAATGGCTTTCGTTCGGCTCCTGGTTACAGATGATATACTGCAGATCGCAGCTGATGAAACGAACGGTAACGCACGCAATATACACTCCTGGAAATGGAAAAAAGAACACATTGACACCGGTGTGTCAGACCCACCATACTTGCTCCGGACACTGCGAGAGGGCTGTACAAGCAATGATCACACGCACGGCACAGCGGACACACCAGGAACCGCGGTGTTGGCCGTCGAATGGCGCTAGCTGCGCAGCATTTGTGCACCGCCGCCGTCAGTGTCAGCCAGTTTGCCGTGGCATACGGAGCTCCATCGCAGTCTTTAACACTGGTAGCATGCCGCGACAGCGTGGACGTGAACCGTATGTGCAGTTGACGGACTTTGAGCGAGGGCGTATAGTGGGCATGCGGGAGGCCGGGTGGACGTACCGCCGAATTGCTCAACATGTGGGGCGTGAGGTCTCCACAGTACATCGATGTTGTCGCCAGTGGTCGGCGGAAGGTGCACGTGCCCGTCGACCTGGGACTGGACCGCAGCGACGCACGGATGCACGCCAAGACCGTAGGATCCTACGCAGTGCCGTAGGGGACCGCACCGCCACTTCCCAGCAAATTAGGGACACTGTTGCTCCTGGGGTATCGGCGAGGACCATTCGCAACCGTCTCCATGAAGCTGGGCTACGGTCCCGCACACCGTTAGGCCGTCTTCCGCTCACGCCCCAACATCGTGCAGCCCGCCTCCAGTGGTGTCGCGACAGGCGTGAATGGAGGGACGAATGGAGACGTGTCGTCTTCAGCGATGAGAGTCGCTTCTGCCTTGGTGCCAATGATGGTAGTATGCGTGTTTGGCGCCGTGCAGGTGAGCGCCACAATCAGGACTGCATACGACCGAGGCACACAGGGCCAACACCCGGCATCATGGTGTGGGGAGCGATCTCCTACACTGGCCGTACACCACTGGTGATTGTCGAGGGGACACTGAATAGTGCACGGTACATCCAAACCGTCATCGAACCCATCGTTCTACCATTCCTAGACCGGCAAGGGAACTTGCTGTTCCAACAGGACAATGCACGTCCGCATGTATCCCGTGCCACCCAACGTGCTCTAGAAGGTGTAAGTCAACTACCCTGGCCAGCAAGATCTCCGGATCTGTCCCCCATTGAGCATGTTTGGGACTGGATGAAGCGTCGTCTCACGCGGTCTGCACGTCCAGCACGAACGCTGGTCCAACTGAGGCGCCAGGTGGAAATGGCATGGCAAGCCGTTCCACAGGACTACATCCAGCATCTCTACGATCGTCTCCATGGGAGAATAGCAGCCTGCATTGCTGCGAAAGGTGGATATACACTTTACTAGTGCCGACATTGTGCATGCTCTGTTGCCTGTGTCTATGTGCCTGTGGTTCTGTCAGTGTGATCATGTGATGTATCTGACCCCAGGAATGTGTCAATAAAGTTTCCCCTTCCTGGGACAATGAATTCACGGTGTTCTTATTTCAATTTCCAGGAGTGTATTTGCGAGCGAATATGCGAAAGAGGGCTCTAGGATTAGTAATTGGAAACCTGTAAGTACAGGAGAAATACTAGTCTTTCTGGGTATTTCATTACATATGGGTGATGTCAAATATGCCCAATTACAAGACCACTGGAAGAAAGACCCGCTGTTCGAAAATATACGAATAGCGATGAGTATGGGCAGAGACAGATATTTGCTTGTCTTACGCTCACTACATTTTGCGAAAAATCCAGAGTCAGGAGATCCCAAACCAGATGAGCGGCTATATAAGGTACGCCCTATATTAAATATATTGAATTATTTTAACAACAGAATGTGTCTGGTGTATTATACAGGTAGCGATCTATCTTTAGATGAATCAAAGATTCTTTGGAGGGGACGATTGTCATTTAGACATTATAAAAAGAACAAACGGAATAAATGTGGTTTAAAATTGTACATGCTAAATAATCCAGACGGTTTCGTAAATAAATGCGATGTGTGCACGGGGATGCTTGCTGATATGGGAGGAAAAGCGCATGCTGAAAAGATAGTATTACATTTGTTGGAAGAGAAGTTGCATGTTTGCCATCACGTTTACATGGACAAGTGTTACCACAGCTTTGCTTTACCTAAAACCCTGTTGAACGCAAAAACACATTTTACCGGGGCACTAAGGGTAAATAGGAGAAATACCCCTAAAGACGTGGTATGCGCAAAACTGGGGAAAGGAAACACTATTGCACGATATCCGGACGGCGTAATGATCGGCAAATGGAAAGATAGACGAGAGGTCTCCAATATTTCCACAGGATATCCTAATACAATGGGACATATGCCGAATGCAGGCTAGCAAAGAGTCTCGAAACCACTGTCAATGAGAATCTCATTCTGGAAACATTCCCCAGGCTGTGGCTAAGCCATGTCTCCGCAGTATCCTTTCTTTCAGGAGTGCTGGTTCTGCAAGGTTCGCAGGAGAGCTTCTGTAAAGTTTGGAAGGTAGGAGACGAGGTACTGGCAGAAGTAAAGCTGTGAGGACCTGGCGTGAGTCGTGCTTCGGTAGCTCAGATGGTAGAGCACTTGCCCGCGAAAGGCATCAGTCTGCTTTCGGCTGCGGTGGGGCGAGGACGTCCGCTGCGCCCCGCCGTGCGCGACCGTGAGCGCTTGCTTGTGTTTACCTTCTCGCGGCGCGAGTTGTATTTGTTCCAAGTTCAGTGCGACTATGGCACACACATGGCGACACGATACGATCAAAATTACTTTCCAACCAGATCATGCACGTCCTTGAGCCTATGAAATAGAACGGTTCATACGCGACGATCTACGTTTAGACCCGGCGACTGTCGTCGGAATACACTTTTCTGTAACGGCGAGCGTCGTTTATGTTAAAATGACCAGTGCAGAGGTCTGCGCGACAGTGGTTTCTAAATACTCGAACTCTCTCAGATTCAAATATTCTGACGGGCATATCGGCGCAGTGACGGTGGATCATGCAGGCATGGGCCTAAGGACTGTAAGGGTTTTTGAGCTCCCCTTCGAGGTCCCAGAGGAAGTTGTCAAGGACGCCTTCCGACCATATGGCAATGTTATCAGCCACGTTGCAGAAAAGTGGCAAACTTTCTCGACGTATAAGGTCTACAATGGTGTGCGCCAAATTAAACTTGAGCTCAAGAAACATGTGCCGTCCTATTTGAACATCGGTGGCTGTCGTGCAATCATCATGTACGACGGTCAACCGCGTACCTGTTCCGGATGTGGGCAGGAAGGCCATGTTCGATCGAGTTGCTTACAACGTAGAATTACGCAGATACCAGTGGGAGACTCCGTTTCCCCGACGGGGACGACAATCCTGCCCCTCACATACGCACAGACGACGATGCGCACCGTAGTTGAGGACGAAACGGGCGAGCAGACACATCCATCGACGCCAGAAGTACCAAGGGAGAAAGAGGAAGGACCCTTGGTGCCAACCCATATGTCGCCCCCTCCACAGCAACAACAGCTGCAACAGTCTCACGAACTCCAGACGCAACATAAAATTCAGAACGCGATGGACGTGGACGCAAACATTGTCCCGACCGCGGCTTTCCTAGCGGAAGGTGATACGCCGCTGGATTGCCTCCCACATTCGGATACGGATGTCCACGTTCGAAAGCAACGTTCGCCTCGACGACGCAAGCGACGTCAGCGAACCCCTTCTGACGATTGCCTCCTACACACGGCCGGTCAAGAAGGTGACATCTCATCAGACGGCATGGATGCTGCGCCTGCTGAGGATCTAAGTGGTGTAGACGGTTCACTTGCTCATACTACGAGTGCCCAGTTACTTCTTGCACCACAAACGCGGCAGGTCGCGTCGATGGATGGCGCTCAGTCTACCTCTACCAACGACGACGTACGTGAGAGAGATTTAGGTGCCGATCAGCTACACAGCGTCGTGTTGCACCCACTGTGGTCGGACGATGTTGCGGAACTTCCTGAAGAGGGCAAGGGTGACAGGGGAGGGGGCGGCATTGAGGATGCCACTCCTGGCGTGAAAGACTCATAATTTGTGACGGGTTTGGTGGGTCCCGCATCTCTTGCGGTTAGCTTTGATTGCCATGGCGTCTACCCTAGGTGAAGAGGCTAGGCAGCACACCTTTCGCCTTGCCACAATCAATATCAACGCGATTATGGCACCACACAAACTGACAATGCTACAACGCATGTTTGATGCGGCGGACATCGACGTGGCCCTCTTACAGGAAGTATGTGTCGCTAGTTTCCCTGACTTCTACGGATATACCGCCCACATCTCCCACGCCTCTTCTACCGATTGTGGTGTGGCTGTTCTGCTACGGGACGGTTTGGCGGCTACGGACGTACTGTACTTACCGAGTGCAAGAGCCATGGCAATAACTGTCAACGGTGTACGACTCATCAATGTATATGCCCCTTCAGGATCAGGGAGACGGAGAGATCGGGCCCGCTTTTTTTCGGAAGATATTACGCGTCTATTTATGGGTCGCATAGACAATATGGTGATCGGCGGAGATTTTAACTGTACATTATCTCCGTTTGATCAGCAGCCACATCACGTCCCGTGTGCGGAATTGGAAATGCTAGTGCGTGACCTCCACCTGATTGACACGTGGCGCCACATCCATGGCCCAGCTCCTGGTTACACCCATTATACAAGCCATTCATCAAGTCGGTTGGACAGGATTTACGTCACAAGCACCCTTTCGACGGCGACGAGAGAAGCAGAGCTCTGGCCCACTGCATTCACCGACCACACAGCCTATATTTGCACCATTGCCCTCCAACCTGCACGTGTGTGGCGCAGTAGGCCCCCCTGGAAACTGAACGTCGCCCATCTGGACGAGGCGGCATGTAAAGGTGCTGTCGAAGAGTCGTGGAACGCGTCCTTACAGCGTCGTGGTCGTTACCGATCGACCCTCAGTTGGTGGATTGAATGTGCGAAGCCTGCTCTTAGGCGCACCTTAATGGCTTATGGCCGGGAAGCAGCGGCATGGAGGAGGAGCACGGAAAACTTTTATTACACCGTCCTACGGGAATGTCTTGCTATGGAGCCCTCACCTGACAGGCAGATCATAGTCAATCGCGCGAAAGCGCAGCTCGTCTCCTTAGCACGCCATCATTTACAAGGCGCTGTTATACGGTCGCGTGCTCCAGACATGATACAATCAGAAAGGCCATCTATGCACCACGTGCTCCTAGAACGCAGGAGGCGCCGTAGGGCACTGGTAACCGACATGATAACCGACGACGGTCGACACGTGGTGGAACAAGCAGATATAGCAGAAGCCTTCTATGGGCATTACGCTCAACTTTATTCAGCAGTGCTCCCTGATATGGCAACGGTAGACACCGTTTCAACACATGTCCACGGTACAGTTCCACCAGACATGGTACCGACTTTACTGGGAGAAGTGACAGAAGAGGAAGTGCTCGACGCCATTGGTAAAGGTGCTCCCCATAAATCACCAGGAATCGATGGATTACCATTAGAGTTCTATCGAACCTTTAAACAACTGTTGCTACCGTGTTTGATTGAAATTTGCCAGGAATTGATGTCCCCGGGTATAACATTGCCTGCACCATTCTTGGAAGGTCTGATTGTCCCCATCCATAAGCCGAAGGGACGGAATCATGTCCGTGATTATCGTCCCTTAACGTTATTGAACAGCGACTTCAAGATCTTTTCGAGGCTGCTATCGGAACGTATTCGCGGCACACTATTGCACGTCTTGTCCGGCGATCAGACGTCCTTGGGAGGACCCAACAACATCAGAACTGCGTTATGTCGTTACAGAGATCTCATCTCCCTTGCACGGGTGAGACGTTTGCCGGCAGCCCTTGCGTCTATCGACTTTAGCCAGGCTCTTGCCGTGTGGGCCACACTTTCCTCACGGCCGTTCTACGGCGCATGGAATACCCCGACCCCTTTATCACAGTGTTGACACGCCTACTTCATGGTGCAACTTCTCGAGTTCTTGTTAATGGAAGACTGACGGCACCCATGCCGATCCGCCGATCAGTACGACAGGGATGTCCATTATCAACATTGTTATTTGCATTGGCCTTAGAACCTTTGTTGTGTGGTCTCCGAGACAGACTCACTGGGATACAGTTCGGCGGCTCCATCTATCGTTGCACAGCATATGCGGATGATTTGATGATCGTCATACGTGGAGCAGACGACATGGCCGCGGCATTGGACTGGATTGCAACCTACGGTACAGCTTCTGGTAGCCAAATCAACGTTGACAAGTCCGTCGCCTTGAGCATCGGAATTGGGCTACCGCAGGAACACATTGCCCCCTTACGCTTCAGTGATACTGTACGCTGCTTGGGCTTAGATTTCATGAACGACATGCGACGCGCGACGACGCTCAATTATCGACGCCTTCTTAACCAAATTAGGGCCGGAATTGCAAATCAGCGCTTGCGATCCCTCAACATCGTTCAGCGGGCGTATTATGCCAATGTATACCTTGCGTCCCGCATACCGCATGTCGCCCAAACGCTACCCATTCCGAAGCCCTTGGCTCGTAGCATTATGGCAGCGCTGGGATACTTCGTCACCGCTGGTATGTTACTGAAGATGAGATACGTGTCTCTTACCCTCCCCAAGGAAAAAGGTGGTCTCGGCGTAGTTAACGTCCATGATAGGGCCATTGCCCTCTATGTTAGCTCACATTTATGTCTGCTGCGCCGTTGTCCTACGAGCCTCACGAGTCTGCTTCTGACGGCGCTACGACCCGCTTCAATAAAAGATATCCCAGCGCCCCTCTTTTATATAAGACGTTTCTATTTAGAACAAAGTTATTGCAGTGTCGCGCTCACGACACCACAAATGGTCACGACTCGACGCCTCTATTATGACATGCTGCAACGCCGCCCCCTTAATGTGGTCGAACTAAAATATCCTGACGTACAGTGGCGCGTGGTGTGTAAAACTGTACACGACGCCATGCTTGATTCCGATGTTGTTTCCCAATGGTACGTAGTCGTTAATGGGAAGCTGGTGACGCAAGAACGCCTCTACAATATCCACACGGCAGAATCTCCCAATTGTGCGGGTTGTAATACAGAAGATTCTGACGAGCACCGCCTCAGCTGTGGAGAGGCGGAAGCGGTTTGGCACCTAGTGCGGCAGATGCTGGCTTATCTCTTGCGAGTTCGGCCGGAGCATATATCTGCACGCACGTTATTGTTTCCGGATGAGACATTTTACCCCAAGACTCGAACCAACTCTGTCACCTGGATACGTGGACATGCAGTCCATTACCTCTGTCGTGACGGACACAAGAATTTCCTTGACTTCTGGCTCTATTTGCAAGAAAAACATCATGCTATTTCCGGGCATACCAGATATCGACAGTGCTTCGCGAACTACCTATGGAGTGCCTCTCACAGCCCGCCGTGCAGCTGGAATGTTCCAGGCAGTGGCAGATGAGATCAGAACGAACTAAAAACGAGCATATATTGAACAATCCTTATCAGTGGGCGCAGTCGCTGGGAAGCCTCACTACGACGTGGTAACTTTCTTTTCATGTTATTTATGTTTCATATCTTCGATGGCGTCTCCATTCTGTTTCAGTTTTCCAGGCTTGATTCACTATGACTGTTCGCACATTGATATATATATATATATATATATATATATATATATATATATATATCAAAAGATTAAAAAAAAGTGGGCAGGAGACCTGCGTTCGTATCCAAATCAATACACAAGAACAAAATAAGAACAAAATGAACAACGAATAAAATATAATGAAGTATTATACCCTTTCCTTTTCCTTTTATTTTATTTTTTTTTATACAAAGTTCAGAGGCATATTTAATTTTTGGTTCGTTGGCGGAACCTGAAGTGGTGGCGAACGGCCGTCCTAGTTAGCTTTAGGATGAAAGTGGCGGTGGCACTAGCTTTGTTTTTGTTTTTAGGCTAGATTGGTTTTTGGGGATAGTATGGGTGATAGGGGCCAACGCCTGAAGTGGAAGAGGTAATTTTCTTTCTTTATTTAAAAAAAAGAAACAAAAGAAAAAAGAAAAGAAAACAAAAAAAACAAAAAAACAAAAAAGAAACAAAAAAAAGGCAAAGGTCCCGAGTTCGAGTCTCGGTCGGGCACACAGTTTTAATCTGCCAGGAAGTATCTGATCAACTGGGAATTTAATGTTGCGATTGGATTTTTTAAAGCACTATATAACGTGTAAGTTGGTTCTCTCCATTAAATTCAGAAGGAGGAGGAAGGACCTACTGGGTGATAAGATAGAGACAACAACAACAAATAGCACTGCAAGACAACGTCCACTGCGAGGTATTGAAAAGCACTAAACACGACGCACTTCAACCACAATCCAATCCGTAATACTAGTAGTTGTAACGGCTAGGTGTTGGAAGTCGTTGAAACACTTGCACATCCTGTGCGCTCATGGGACCCATCGACGACCCACTCACAGACACTGGTATACTGAAACAAGAGCAAATGCCCTGCAGCTGTATAATACATATGTGGTTGGAAGTGACTCGATGCATTCGAATACAGTGCTATATTATCATCCAACCAGAAAAATAGTGCATTTGCGCTAGGTGTTGACAACTGTACTACATTTAGGAGAAATTTTAGAATATGTAGCGAGAAGTGATGTCGTGATCGCATGGACAGAAGTGACGTAAAATCGAAGAAAAATTAGAAAACTGACGAAAAATACGTATAAATTGAGGCTAAAATCCGCTAAAATGCGGGGAAATTGAGGGGGGAATGAGGGAGTACTTGCATTTCTTCTACTTTGTGCAGGAAAATTCTTGTAAATGGGAACGAGTATGTGACAGCGAGAAGAATACGAGAAACAGTTGACATAGAAGCACCAGGAATCCGGCAAACAGTCATTTTTCGTCAGCACCAATAAGACGGCTGAAACAGAACGTTTAATGTGGATGACCACCAAATGCTGAGTAATAAAATTATATATGTCGGATCACAAGCCCAGGTGTGATCCTAAAGTTGTCGGCAACAACCTAATATATTTTTATACAGAGCAGTTAGCTAAAGAGAGTTGTAGTACCAGTGGGGGGACTCCAATATACAACTACAAAATGGATTGTGTGTTTTACCCGTGCAGGACTGTGTAGGTGTTTTAAACCCTAACAAAGAGTATTTACAATGTGCTTCTCTGTTCTCTCCAGAAATCGCAACCAAGCAGTGTCAGCTAATATATACCTTACCGAACAGTTGCTGCATGGTGTTTTAACAACATAGTGCTGTATGTCTATTGAGGTAATAGCGATACATGAAAGATGACTGCTGTCTTTGGCGCTTTCCTGATAAAGAGAACCACCCTCCTCTAAATTGATGTGGATCTGCATTAAAGGATGATAGGAAGCAGATGGAGTGATGGATTGAGAGGGGCTGTAGCGAGATATGATTTAATGGTAGACTGATGATGCATTATACAGAGAGGGAGATGTTGCTTAGGTCATTTATCACGAATTTAAATATTTTTTTGCTTTGTTCTCTTGGGGGGAGTTAGTTCTGTGGCATAACTTGTGACTGACTCATATAAAGCTACATGTTCTCCAGAAAGCCATACTGTGCATGTTTCACAAAGAATCTATGTTTTCCTTTGGTGTAGATGGAAGTAGTTTTATTAAAATGGTTCAAATGGCTCTGAGCACTTATCATCTGAGGTCATCAGTCCCCTAGACTTAGAACTACTTAAACCTTACTAACCTAAGGACAACACACACATCCATGACCGAGGCAGTATTCGAACCTGCGACCGTATCAGCTGTGCGGTTCCGGACTGAAGCGCCTAGAACCGCTCGGCCACAGCGGCCTGCTGAGTGGATAGAAAACTTGGAGGGTGGATGTATCTCAGATGTTGGACATATATCTCCTGCATTAGAACATTAAGAGCGTTGCACTTCGATAAAAAATATTTCAGGAACCACAGGGCTTTCTTCAAAAGTATGTGAATTCCTAAGGGACCAAACTGCTGAGGTCATCGGTCGCTAGACTTACACACTACTTAAACTAACTTACGCTAAGAACAACACACACACACACACACACACACACACACCCATGTCCGAGGGAGGACTCAAACCTCTGGCAGTAGGGGCCGCACAATCCGTGACATGGTGTCTCAAACCACGCAGCCACTCCACGCTGCCACAGGGATTAACATTATAGAACACTTAAGTACAGAACCATGTAGACTTAGGAGTGCATGTATTTATGTTCTGTGATCATTTCTCTGTTACCAATACCGTTTTGGTACTGACCCTAGACTATAGAACAATACTTTAGAACTTATACTGGCGATGAAATTACGGAACAATGGTAAAATTGCTAAAATTGATCGCATTAACAACTGTGGTGCTTATTACAGTATATTGTCCCATATTATCTGTCCACTGGTATGGTGTTGATTATCACATAATTATTGACTGGTTCAAATGGCTCTGAGCACTATGCGAATTAACTTCTGAGGTCATCAGTCGCCTAGAACTTAGAACTACTTAAAACTAACTAACCTAAGGACATCACACACATACATGCCCGAGGCAGGATTCGAACCTGCGACCGTAGCGGTCGCCCGGTTCCAGACTGTAGCGCCCAGAACCGCACGGCCACTCCGGCCGGCAATTATTGACTGACACGGTTTGTATGACATGGAGAGAGTCTTGGTGGAAGCAACACCTTCCAGGGTTGACCAGCACCAAAACAGTGATCACATACATGAGGAATGTATGCTCTTGGTCTCTTCGAAATGGTACACCTAGACATTTGCTACCCCATCACAGTGTAAGATTAGGTTAAATGTAGGTATCATCACCTTCAGATAACTGTTTGGAAATGCTCCACAATGTCGCAAACTCTTCCTGTTTTCGTATGTTGCGATGTCCTCCATATTTTTGTCAATAATAAATACCACATCTATTTTTTTATTTCAACCATCCTTTGTGGCGTGGAAGCAGCATTTTTTACATTACGCAATGTCAAGCTTTCTGTGCGAACTAATCAATCGAAATGTGTCAACGTCGATTTAGCACCTGACACAGACCTCAAGGTCGTGGTGAAAGAAGCTATAGTCATACAATGCTTGGCTGTGCTACAGCAGAAAAACAATGTATCAAAGTGATTATGAATAAACAACACGGGACCCTCTCCTGTGATTGATAGTGTGAAGAATAGGGTCCTCCTACATTACGGGCGACGAAACTTTACGAAACTGTGTGAGTGATTTTGATCACTAGCCATCTGCTTAATGGATAAATACCTGTATATTTAATAGGATCGCGGCATATGCTCGATGTCAGCATGCAGACAGTATATGTTTTTGATATATCAGAAGACAGAGACACAGTAATATCTTATTGAGTTTCATAATGGGTGACGTTAGCAAAGTTACAGCACTTCCACAGATTGCTTGAGGAGATAGCATACAGCTCAACTGAAATTTGAAATTTTCAGCTACCTCCAACGTAATGGACTTCCTACCAAAGTCCTAACTGTACCAGCATCCACCGCTAGTAGGCAAGGAGGGGGGGAATCCAATAGGGTTGCTAAACTGGGTAGTTGCAGGATCGAATCCCATCAAATATTCCAGTCCTAGTATCCACCAATAGGGTGCAAAGAAAAACTGTTCCACATAAAGGGTATTCATTTAATTAATTAGTCAATGTAGTCAATCAATCTGATAGAATGGGGGTATATTTCCAAGACAGCCACAGCTGTGGGGGTTTACCAGGTATCAACTACTTTGTTCAGGACAAAGGTGGGGTTAGTGTGGCACATGACAGACGCTACCTACTTCTTCTCGAACGTCTTTGTTCCATCCACTACAGGTTTCCATAGCAGTGGAAGTGCGAGAACAAGGGAATGTACTGACTACGAAGGCCAGGTCTGCATGAGCAGTGAGGCAGGCAGGGGATGGGGGTGGAAGGGAGGAGGACTGGTGGAGATATCTCAGCCTGTGTGTGTTTGCAAACATTGGTTCACACGAACAGCAAGCATCCACTTAAGTGAGAGAAGGAAAGAGATGGCATGTGTTTTGACAAGAATTTCTCAGATATCAATATCAAAAGGTTGCCGCCATCCGAAGCTTTTGTTTGAGGGATTAGCGTGGCAGGTGACAGCAGTCGTGGGAAATATGCGAGGTGGCTGTGCGTGGCGCGGCACAGTGGACGGCCTGTGCTTTGCGACTGAAAGATTTTTAGCCGTGTCATTATATGCGGTGAGCTATGTTGATGATATTTCTTGCGTGACAGAAAAAAAGAGGGCCGTAAGTTTTTAAATATTCCATACTGCCTTGTCACCCTCAATGTGTAAATAAACTGTATTTCTTACACTGCAGTCGATTTGCCAACAAAGTCTTTAAATAAATAAATAAATGAATAAAGTATACTCCAAACAGTGCCAAATAGTTTAAACAAACAATATCCCACAGGTTGCATTGCCCAGCAGAAATCGTTTAAACAATATTCCATAAAAATCAGTTTCCCACCTAATTCCTTAAATAAACGAACTATATTCCATACGCCACCTTGTATCCCATAAATTGTTTAATCAACATTCGACACACTGCAGTCCATTTACCGCCAATCAAACAACATATCCAGTACCCACCATGGAAAACTTGATACCGAACGTGGCGCACTAGGCTATTTTCCAACAATTTTTTCGATTAATTTGCTTAATTAGTCAACTAATTTGATATAAAACATGGCCTGGGGTTTCTGGGATTTCGCAGAGGGGTGTGTGACAAAGAAAAGTGGCTCAGAAACCCTGTTCAAGAGCACACATAATTAAAGACGTGTCACAGAAACCAGTGGGGGATGGGGCAGGGGAGAACCCACTACATCATAACTGTGTAGTGTGATTAATTAATTAATCTGATAACAGTTTAATATAAAGTAGCGTATAACAATAGCTTAAGGATCTGTCAGTCAAAAGAGGACAATAGGTTAGAGGCAAACATGGAGCACAACAATAGGCTCCTGAATGTATGCTTTCCGCTGAGTAGGCATCCAGCACTAACGAAACGCCATGTTAGCCCCATTACCCTAGAACTGCTGACTCACAAAGCTGTTTTCAGGTGCAGATTTAAAAAAGCGTATTAGTAAAAGCACTTACATTTTATATACACAGCACGCTCCTGGTTATGTAAGTGTGGATTATCAGGCTCGCGGAATATTGATGTTTTGGTTGACTATTACTGAAAAAGTAAAAAACGGAGGCAGGTTTACTGTTATGATTAAAATCATTGTTTTAGTTTAGAATACAAATTACTGATTGTGGAGGTGACCGCGATCTGCAAACAATTGTAAGTGAGCTAAACTTGTGACCTGAAGTCAGTACAGTAGCACATCGGACATTCACAAGGCAATTGCTTAACTTTCAATCTGTAAGATCAAGTACACGCTCTGGATATCAAAATATGTGAAAAGATCAAAAGAATTGTTTCTTCGATTATAGATCATGATAGGCATATACAAATTAAATTAAGAGAAAATAATGTCAAATTTACAGAGTCCGCGAGAAAAATGTATACACTTTTTGTCATGCTCTATCGAGATATCGATTTTGTCGTTCGATTTAAGTTACGAGTGTGTTGTAGTATGGTCTTTGTTTCAACAGATGTTAGTACTTTCATCTCGGTATTGAGAAAACAAGATGGCTGGAGCACTCTTGACATTCGAGCAAATAATACGTAACAATTAAATGCATCATTGACAAGTTTGAATTGCATGGACCGAGTTGTGATATTTACAAATCAGGAAGACAGTGTAACGCTACAAGACCTACTTCGTCGGCTCTCGTGTTGAAACGTTTGTTAATTCTCCACAGAAGTCTGCTACGCAACGTGCACATGAATTTGGGGTTAGCAATACAAGTGTACGAAGAATTCTGAAATCTGCAAAGTGTGGAATGTTTGTATTCCGCGATTACTGCACGCGATTAATCATGACGATCCTGATCTCTGAATGCAATTTTGCGATTGGTATCAAAAAATAATAACTGATGACGAACAATTTGTGACGAAGGTAGTGTGGAGTGACGAGGCACAGTTTAAACTTAATGCAAGTGTGAATCGGCATAACAGTGTGTAATGGACACCGGAAAATCCCCATGTTTATGTGGATAAAGCGGTCAATCTACCATGGGTTCATGTGTGGTGCGGACTACCATCTAAGGGCTTAGTAGGACCCTTTCTCTTTGACCCTTCTATCACTGGAGAAGTGTACCTGGAAATGCTACGCACATCAGTTTTCCCAGGTATACTTGTGCTTTATGGACCTGATGAAGAGGGCGTCTACCAACAGGATGGGAGCCAACACACTACCACCAAGCTGTACGAGCTTTCCTGGATGACAATTTTCCGGGGCATTGGATTGGACGAAGAGAGCCCATTGAGTTCCTTCCACGGTCGCCAGATCTAACACCTATGGACTTTTACTTGTGGGGAACTGTGAAAGATAACATCTATCGATGTAAGCCACGCCCTCTGGAGGAACTTCGCAAGGAGATTACAGCGACATGTGCCGCGATCTCCATTGTAACATTGACTGACGTAATCGTGGCGACCGCTCGTCGTTCTTTAATGTATATAGGCGGCACCGATGAACATTTTGAACATTTAAAGTAACCATGTGCTAAACTGAAGGTTGTACAACATGTGTGATCAATTATTAAATGTAAAATAAACACAAGTAATACTTTTCGTTCCTTAAAGTGTGTATATACACACACATATGAAAAAAAGATAAATGAAATAAAAAGGAAAGAAAGAATGCTGTGTCCACTCACATGGGTATGCGTAGACTTGAGGATTGCCGAAGCAAGCACATACCAGTCTGAGTGATCCAGAATGCTGAAGCAACAATGGATTTTTGAGTATGTATTGTTGTAGTTAGTCGGCAAATCTGTACTTTTTCCGAAGCTGCCAGTAACATGTATAGTAATGTAAGATGGGAGTTATTCCCTTAATTCCGCTTATTTTAAGTTATTCTTTTAAAACTGAGTCTTTTTTTTCAAATGTCCTGTTTTATTTTCACATTAATATTACCAATGATTACACTCTGGAGAGTGATTTCTGTTAACGTGATGTACCACTACATACATAATATAAAACACTGTATGTTATCATTAATAATGAATATGTACGACTGTTTAGAGTTTCCAGATAATAGGTCTAATATTCACAGCAACAAACTGAATTGATTTATGGAGGTGTACATACCGAAAAATATGCAAGTGGTTAAATGACGATGCCTATGACTAGCAATATGAGCTGCTAAATGACGTGGATATAGTGTGTTCGTTGAAGAAGGGCGGGAATACAGGGCGATCGATGAACACTTCATCACGTGCATCGAAATGCTGTCGAACTGTTTTTAAGGTATACAGGTTGGCATTCGTTTGACTAAGCCAATATTTCGAATCTGCGCAAGATGAGAATCGTGGACAGAACAAAAGTGGATGGAAAACAGGAAACAGAAAATTGGACGTTATTTCCCAAAAGTGAACTGCAACAAAGTGATAACGAAATATGTACAACGTACTTGTAAACAACTTGCCTGTTTCCGGTGAACAACCCGTAAGTAATGCAGTGGGCTTTCAAATGTGATGATTAGCATGTTTTGTAAATACAGTAAACTGTACATTCTGTCAGAAACTTGCGCATAATGGGTTATCCGCGTCTTTCCGTTATCCATGCAGTCTCGGGTCTGCGTTAATCCGGATGGTTGGGAGTTCGCTGTGTCAATTTCTCACCTAACTTCAGGAAACTAAAGTGACATCAAAACTAAGAGTCTCGAAAATGGCAAGAAATTGTATAAAATCACAAGTTATGTTTAACACTGGGTACTTTTCAGCTGCTTTCGCACATGGAATGGGCTTGAGTTCCGACCGCCTGTGTAGGACAATCCAGACGGCAGAGATGCAAAGTCACAGGCTGAGCGCAACACATCTGCTTCCAAAAGTAAATCTGCACGGTTCCTGAGTCCACGGTTCGCAGCAAACGGCAGTAAGGGAAGAGAATAAAGGTAAAACTCCCAATAGGAAAAAATAATAGGAACGATAACTTTTCCGAAAGTGGGCGAATTGACTGAATGAAACAAGTCTCCCCATTTCCACGGGAGCTCACATACCAACAGTCTGCAGACTTATGTTCACAATCGTGATGCTAAGCGCAATACTGACGATGGTGAATGCATACTTCAATTTCATATAATGTTAATTTTGTTGTTACCAAATTGTTGACTTTCTTACTATTATAGTTTTTAACCCCACAGCTGCTGGGATTTTTTTTCCATTAGGTACCACTGGGTTCATACTGATTCCAAGTAATTTACATGGAATATATTGGCAGTATTTAATTTATTTTGATTAAATGACATATAAACGTATATTACTGAATTCAAAACAAGACAATTACGTGTATACGCATTTTCAATGTTGTCTTTGATCTTTATCTTAGTTTTCCTTGTATTTAATGCGAAGCAACTCTGAATGCTGTTAACAGACAAAAGGAAAAGATATTTGCGCTTTTCTGAAGTTTTCCATCCGCGGAACGTTCGCATAGGGAGGAGTACCTACCACGATTTGCCTACCTTTGTAGCTGCTCTGAAGGAGGCGGAGGAAGAAGAAAGGAAATTTGCTGCACTTTCTCTTCTTTTATAGTTAGTTTCTTTCTTACAATCAAGGTTTACGCCCAGCCAAATTATGAAAGCACAGATGACATTAATAACCAAAACATTATAAAAATAGCCGTTGGCCATCATCTTGTCATGAATTTTGTAGTGTTCAAATGGTTCAAATGGCTCTGAGCACTATGGGACTTAACATCTATGGTCATCAGTCCCCTAGAACTTAGAACTACTTAAACCTAACTAACCTAAGGACATCACACAACACCCAGTCATCACGAGGCAGAGAAAATCCCTGACCCTGCCGGGAATCGAACCCGGAAACCCGGGCGTAGGAAGCGAGAACGCTACCGCACGACCACGAGCTGCGGACTTCATAGTTGCAGATGTTTGATTTAAAAACTGTTCATAAGGTTACACTGAAGAAAATAAAAACAGTTATTTGGGTTCATATTGACCCCAGGGTTATTCAGCGCTAAAACGACGAATAAATGTAACGTTGTACATATAAAGCTAAACAAAACTTCGCTAGATGCAATTGACTCAGAGGGACAGAGTGATATATTTTGAAACTATCAGGTTTAAAAACAAAGAGGATATATATTTCTAATGCGATTGTGTGGTCATATTGACAACAGTGTTACTAGGAAGGTTAAATTAACTATATGACGTATGTACTTTTTATTTATTTAATTATTTATGCATTTATTTTACCTGGCAAGATTAGGGCCTTCAGGCCCTCTCTTACACCTAACCAGGCATACTCATATTGAACGAATTTCAGTTTCTACATTAAGGACATATAACGTGTTATACAGTATTAATGTTAAAGAAAAAAATAGAGATTATAACAGTAGTACAATGATAATTATAACAATAAAAAATAATTATAACAATCAATAATAATAATAATAATAATAGTAATGACTCAAATTTTCATACGACTAAGTTTCAGATAATGTGTTTCTCCTGCTTGCAATTTCTTGGATAATTTCTTGGATCATTTGGTGATAGTTAATTTAAAGTGAGTTTATTTTCTGCAAGTGCTAGCCGACTGATAATTGTAAAGATTTCAATGCGTTAAACAATATACATGTGTTGGTATCCTGGGTGAATTATCAATCATGTCTTCAGTAAAGTAAAAGTACTTTTTATGGTGTATAGGAATGCTGAGGAAAAATTACAGATCATATTAAACCAGACACATCTGTGTCATTAAAGAGATTTTAATATAACTTCAAAACATCTTTTATTGAACTGCAAACATTTCACTGCAGCTTATCTTCAGTGTTAAATGAAAACTAAACCTGGTTAAATTTCCACTGTTACACCCTTCACTATTGTGTGGGCGGGGAACTGCATTTGTTTGAAAGAGAACAAAAGGTTAATTTACGAAAGGAGATTAAAATTAAGTAAGATACGGCAGTCTGCCAAGCTGTAATTTACTGCAGGCATATGCAGTGGAGTACTTCACATTCTCGCAGTGTGCAGACAAAGTAGAGCTGAGTTACCTGTTGCAAAGCTAAGAAACTGTTGTAGGGTGTAAACGAACTTACTGAGAGAAAATTAGGAACAATATTCACCAGCAAATTTTCATATAAATTCAGTTGAGGTTTTTCATACTTTTTTTTTAATTTTTTTTTTAACGATGGATGTTTTCGATACGCAACTGTTACCCAGTGTGTCGTGGTGGTTTTACAAGGAAACCATTCTGCTTATTGTTGATACTCATACTTCGTATTCGGTTTCATTTACAGATAGGCCCTGTTTAGAGTATTTGGTATCACATACATCAAAAGTAATTTATGTAGGTACATAAATACAAGGGTGACATTGCAATCGAGATTTGAAGGTACTTTCTTTCACATTGCTAGCGAGATGTTTTGCCAGAAACAGTTTACAAGTACAAGTCAAAACGTATTCGTTTCATTTTCGTAATATATGGGGATTCGCTTCTTAAACAAGCATGTTTCACGTTTTTAAGCAAACCAGGCTCCTCTTGTAAAAGCATCAAGGCTTCTCTTTTAATAGAGACAAGGCATGTATTATGAAACAATCACTGAGCCACCAAACCGCGCTCTCAACCATCTTTAAGTACAGTCGTGTACAAAAGTTAATCATAATTAATAACTGAGAGCATATATCCCATACAGAATGTTGGAGATTTCTAGATTTCCGGAAAGCATTTGACATGGCGCCCCGTTGCAGACTTAACGAAGGTACGAGTAAATGGAATAAGTTCACAGCTCGAAGATTTCTTAAATAATGGATCCCAGTATGTTGTCCTCGACGGCGAGTGTTGTTCAGCGACGAGGGTGCCGTCAACAGTGCTCCAGGGAAGTGTGACAGGACCGCTGTTGTTCTCCCTATACATAAATGATAAATGATTTGGCTGACAGGGTGGGCAGCGATCTGCGGTTGTTTGCTGATGATGCCATGGCGTACGGTTAAGGTGTCGAAGGAAGATACAAGATGACTTAGACAAAATTTCCAGTTGGTGTAATGAATGGCAGCTAGCCCTAAATGTGGAAAAATGTAAGTTACTGCGGATGAATAGGAAGAGCAAACCCGTAATGTTCTGATACAGTATTACTAGTGTACTGCTTGACACAGTGAAGTCGTTTATATATCTGAGCATAACACTGAAAAACGAAAAGAGGTGGAACGAGCACGTGTGAACTGTGATAGGGAAGGCAAATGGTCAATTTCGGTTTATTTGGAGAATTTTAGGAGAGAGTTGTTCACCTGTAGAGGATACCGGATGTAGGGCGCTGGTGCCACCTTTTCTTGAGTACTGCTCGAGTGTTTGGGATCCGTGCTAGGTTGGATTGAAGGAAGACATTGAAGCAGTTCAGAGGCGGGCTGCTAGATTTGTTACCCGTAGGTTCGACCAACAGATAAGTGTTACGGAGATGCTTCGTGGACTCTAATGGGAAGTCCTGGAGCGAAGGCGACGTTATTTTTGAGAAACACTGTTGAGAAAATTTAGAGAGCTGGCATTCGAAGCTGACTGCCGAACGATTCTAGAGCCGCCAACATACTTTGCGCGTAAGGACCAGGAAGGTAAGATACGAGAAATTAGGGCTAAAAACAAATAGTTCAAATGGCTCTGAGCACTATGCGACTTAACTTCTAAGGTCATCAGTCGCCTAGAACTTAGAACTAATTAAACCTAACTAACCTAAGGACATCACCCACATCCATGCCCGAGGCAGGATTCGAACCTGCGACGGTAGCGGTCGCTCGGTTCCAGAGTGTAGCGCCCAGAACCGCACGGCCACTCCGGCCGGCAATTTAGGGCTCATTCGAAGGCATACGGACAGTCATTTTTTCCTCGCTCTTTTTGTTTTGTAAATCCTCATCGCCAGTTTTCTAAAACCTCACCGCTTTTTTTGTAAAGACCTGTTCGCTACTCCTCTGGAGGCCGAGTCGGTAAGTTCATGAAACGGCTTCTGGTGCAGTACACCAATAAGACAATTTCTCCCTTTCAGTATTACACAGCTATTCCCAAGGGTCAGGTAACAGGATAGGAGAACAAAGGTTCTACAACACTCCAAACAAATTAGTAACAAAGTCACACAAATGAGTGAAAAGGTTTACTTATCTTGGCATCTTGACATATAAGAACTCTGCAACACTACTTGTAATCTACCACAAAAAAGGCCCTCAATGGCTAAGTACAAATAAACGTAAGTTGACATCACAGCAGCTGAGAAGAGTGCTCCACCTACCATCTTCGAAGGATGATGGTCAAGTGATATGACCGAAACCGGTCACCTATATGCTTGTAGCATACGTGGTGCGATCAAGACTGAATTTTAAAAAGAAAAATTTTTTAGAGACGTAAGTAAATTTCACAGTACATAGTAAATGCAATTTACAACAACTGTCTTACACGTCTAAGAGTTCAGTAAACGACGTTCCCTGTCTGAGTCAGCCCTGCACGGTGGTTTATAACGAAGCAGGCGAGAACTGCGCCTCTATCTTCCGAGAAGGTTTCTGCCTGTTGTCGTCCGGTGATTGGCGGATTGTACTTGGCCGGCAATTGGCCGAGGTGAAGTCGATATCTTCATCCTCAGCGCCGCCCGTGGCACAGGTGGAACTCGCGCAAGCGTCAAGCATCTAAGGCACTGGCACCGGCTCGCATCTTTGATCCTGTGGTGCCTTTGCCCTTGCTGTGTCTTGTTCGGACGACACAGCAGTTTGCGAGTGGAACAGGAGAGGAAATGACAAGTAGCGGTGCCGAGTACCCTCCGCCACGCACCGTACGGTGGCTTGCGAGGTATCTATTTAGATGTAGACGTAGATGTACAGGTGCTAGAGTGTTTACAGGTTGGGACGGACAGGAAAATGGTCGTCCGTATTATCTAGAATGGAAACAGGACGCTTAAGAAGTGAAAAGTGGTTTGTGTTCTGCAGTTAGGAGTGCAGTGGGCGCGCCTATGACGCGCTGAACAAACCACCAATCAATTAGAGCTGCCATGGATCAGAGTCCGGAAAGCAGTAGATAGAGGGAGAGGGGAAGGTACACGTTTTGCCAGGCGAGATCTGCGGCCAGAGAGCCAGAGGCCTTCTCAGTCGACGCTCTGCTCACATGTCTGCAGCTAGCACGTGATACCTCCCCCGACTCATACCATTATCTGCACGGACCTCCGTGGTAAACATTTGCCTGTCGGCATCCCTAACCGAAAAAACCGCTTTTATTCTGATATGATGATTGTACCTGGCACATTGGCCACAAGAGGAAGTATCGAAGTATTGAGGGTGAATTTAAGTACTAAGAAAACTTTTGAATTATAAACAAAATTGTCATGATACTTCTTGGACAGGTGGTGGCTTGCACAGAAGACACAGAACAAGGCATACGAGGAGGTACACAAAAGCAACTAAACTTATTTTTAACCTATTGGTTCAAATGGCTCTGAGCACTATGGGACTCAACATCTTAGGTCATAAGTCCCCTAGAACTTAGAACCACTTAAACCTAACTAACCTAAGGACATCACACACACCCATGCCCGAGGCAGGATTCGAACCTGCGACCGTAGCAGTCCCGCGGTTCCGGACTGCAGCGCCAGAACCGCTAGACCACCGCGGCCGGCTTTTAAACCTATTGCCGGTCGATGTGGCCGAGCGGTTCTAGGCGCTTCAGTGTGGAACCGCGCGACCGCTAGGGTCGCAGGTTCGAATCCTGCCTCGGGCATGGATGTGTGTGACGTCCTTAGGTTAGTTAGGTTTAAGTAGTTCTAAGTTCTAGGCGACTGATGACCTCAGATGTTAAGTCCCATAGTGCTCAGAGCCATTTGAACCATTTTTTTAACCTATTTATTCACATTTTTAGCACAAACCTTCAAGTACTATCCACTTGCACTAATACATTTGTATAATCTTTTATTCTCTTTTTCAAAACATCGTTTACATTCAGCTTTTATGTGATGATTGGCAACATCTCTGTCTTTTTTCTTCATCTCAGCAACATCAGCAGAAAGCTTTCCTTTCATGTCTGTTTTTATTCTAGGAAACAAAAGTCGCGGGGCAAAGTCGGATGAGTACGATGGTGCGGAACAAGGGTTATACAGTTTTTGGTCAAGAATTGTCGTGTAGACAGGGCTGCGTGATCAGGGACATTGCGATGATGGAAAAACCAGTCACCCGACTTCTACAAATCAGACCGCTTCCGCCGTACACCGTTGCACAGTCTTTTCAAAACTTCCAAGTACACATCTTGGTTAACTGTCCGACTCTGCGGAACAAACTCTGCATGGAAGACTCCTCTCACATGGAAAAAATAAATCATCATTGTCTTAATATTTCATTTCACCTGACGAGCTTCTTTCGGGCGAGGCAAACTTGAGTTCTTCCATTGGCTTGATCGTTGCGATAATTTAGGATCGTAAGCATAGCACCAAGTTTCGTTACGTAGATAATTATTGAAGAAAGTTTGCGTCATCTCGGGACTCTTTTTTTCACAGCACAGCATGCTTCCAGGTGATCTTGCTTTTGTTCAGCCCTGTGCAGTCGTTACACGAATTTGGCATCCACCCTTTTCATTTCCAAATCTTCTGTCACAATTCCCTACACTGGACCATAATTCACTCCCAACAGCTCCACAATTTCTTCAATGGTCCGATGTCGATCTCCGTTGATGACCGCACGAACCTTCTAAACAGTTTCATGTGTTCATTCCCCGGAAGGACGATCAAAACCAGCTTTGTCATCAATTGACATGTGACCATTTTTGAAACGGGTAAACCACTCCGGCACTTGAGTTTTCCCCATGACATCGTCCTTGTACGCCGTTTTTAACACTTCAAGATTTTAAATTCGACTTTTTCCGAGAAAAAAGTAGGATATCACCGCGACACTGTTCACGAAAATGAGCTATTGCAAAAACGAAAATCACACAAAACAGTTGTCGTTAATGTTCACACTATGCGCTCGTAGCGACAAAAAGCGGCACTACAAAAGCTCTGCCCACAAAAAGATTAGTTCAGTGCCTTTTGGGTAACCCCTCGAGATTAGCCACCACAAATTTGACCTGTTTCGATAAAAGAAAGGGAATATGACCCGAAAAATTCAATGGTAGAAAATCTATCTACACTCCTGGAAATTGAAATAAGAACACCGTGAATTCATTGTCCCAGGAAGGGGAAACTTTATTGACACATTCCTGGGGTCAGATACATCACATGATCACACTGACAGAACCACAGGCACATAGACACAGGCAACAGAGCATGCACAATGTCGGCACTAGTACAGTGTATATCCACCTTTCGCAGCAATGCAGGCTGCTATTCTCCCATGGAGACGATCGTAGAGATGCTGGATGTAGTCCTGTGGAACGGCTTGCCATGCCATTTCCACCTGGCGCCTCAGTTGGACCAGCGTTCGTGCTGGACGTGCAGACCGCGTGAGACGACGCTTCATCCAGTCCCAAACATGCTCAATGGGGGACAGATCCGGAGATCTTGCTGGCCAGGGTAGTTGACTTACACCTTCTAGAGCACGTTGGGTGACACGGGATACATGCGGACGTGCATTGTCCTGTTGGAACAGCAAGTTCCCTTGCCGGTCTAGGAATGGTAGAACGATGGGTTCGATGACGGTTTGGATGTACCGTGCACTATTCAGTGTCCCCTCGACGATCACCAGTGGTATACGGCCAGTGTAGGAGATCGCTCCCCACACCATGATGCCGGGTGTTGGCCCTGTGTGCCTCGGTCGTATGCAGTCCTGATTGTGGCGCTCACCTGCACGGCGCCAAACACGCATACGACCATCATTGGCACCAAGGCAGAAGCGACTCTCATCGCTGAAGACGACACGTCTCCATTCGTCCCTCCATTCACGCCTGTCGCGACACCACTGGAGGCGGGCTGCACGATGTTGGGGCGTGAGCGGAAGACGGCCTAACGGTGTGCGGGACCGTAGCCCAGCTTCATGGAGACGGTTGCGAATGGTCCTCGCCGATACCCCAGGAGCAACAGTGTCCCTAATTTGCTGGGAAGTGGCGGTGCGGTCCCCTACGGCACTGCGTAGGATCCTACGGTCTTGGCGTGCATCCGTGCGTCGCTGCGGTCCGGTCCCAGGTCGACGGGCACGTGCACCTTCCGCCGACCACTGGCGACAACATCGATGTACTGTGGAGACCTCACGCCCCACGTGTTGAGCAATTCGGCGGTACGTCCACCCGGTCTCCCGCATGCCCACTATACGCCCTCGCTCAAAGTCCGTCAACTGCACATACGGTTCACGTCCACGCTGTCGCGGCATGCTACCAGTGTTAAAGACTGCGATGGAGCTCCGTATGCCACGGCAAACTGGCTGACACTGACGGCGGCGGTGCACAAATACTGCGCAGCTAGCGCCATTCGACGGCCAACACCGCGGTTCCTGGTGTGTCCGCTGTGCCGTGCGTGTGATCATTGCTTGTACAGCCCTCTCGCAGTGTCCGGAGCAAGTATGGTGGGTCTGACACACCGGTGTCAATGTGTTCTTTTTTCCATTTCCAGGAGTGTATTTATTAGATAAGACAAAAACAGGAAGTTTCTTTCATTACAGCAACTTAGTGAATACAGGATATGGTTACCACAAACAGCGTTATGTTCTTTTTCAGCGATGTGATGTTATCTCTGTGAGGTGTTTTTGTTTGAGAGGGCTATTGGCAATTGAGGAAAAGCTCTCGCGAGATGTGCAAGAGTCAGTGGAGGCAGCTGAACGGCTGCAGTTCTTCTCCCACTCTATATCAGACGTGCACTGTAGGATACAGATCCGAAGACCTCGCTGGCCAATCCGTGCCACGAGTTTGTTTCCTGTGACAAGTTCATGCACAACAGTGGCTCGACGTGAACGACAGACTTGCTAGTACCACAGGCCGCAAACTCCTCACTGTAACTGGTTAAGCAGTTCCCTCGCCCCCGATTCAAAACCGAAAAAGATTGTATAATTACTTCAAATTGTAGCGGCACCACCGGTTTGTATAGGGAAAGTTAGTTTTGTGCAATATTCAGAGCACGTGTTACAGCCAGGTGTGGGCTGGATTGCAGTAAGTTACACATACCAGCAACTGCGAAGGCAAATAGAGGCCACAGGGCGTAGAACTGCCGGAGAGGGCACACACAGCAGTTTCCATGGCGCAAGTCACAGGCAGAAGAGGGCCACTGGCCAACTTAAGTGTTATGCGTATGTGACGCGAAGCGGCGAACTTGTCAAAACAGAGGTGCACAGCCGAGAGTAAATAGGTGCCGTTTTCTAACGAGATTCATTCCAGTGTGGCAGCTCTCCTGGACGGCAGGGCGTGTCACACCGCTGGGCTACACACGGCAACAGATAGGGCCGCATCGTCCCAGTCCACAGCGGGTCGTTGGTTCGACCCTCTAGGCCAACGCAGAGTGTGCAGCCAGCCAGGGCGGGCCACTCTTCAGCTCACTACTGCGGGCAGTCGTCTCGGCTCCCGACACACGCCGAAAACTTCCGAGGCGAGCGCCGCAGATTAGGACACCGGATCGTGGGCAGTCATTGCCGCTGCGTTGTCAGCTATGCCAGCGAGGAAGAAGCAGCAGCGGGGCCGGTCTACGGCTCCTGGCAGAGCAGCATGAAGACAACAGGGATGGTGGCCGCTGAGTCAGCTGCTGGCGCAGCCATCCTGACATCATCGGAACTCAACGGGCCAGCCAAGGCTGGCATGACACAGCACTGCATTGCACAGGCTGCTGGGGTGCTTCCTCAGCATTGTGGGGCCCTGTGGCGCAGACTGAGGTGAACAGAGCACTGTAGTGGAAGCAAATAAATCATTTGGAAAGTTCTCGCCGAGTTTTCACACAGCATCTCCTGGCACACATTTGGTGTCTTCCCGTTATGTTTGGTCATCCTGATACATTCGGTGGCAGAAGCTGCCACAACAACATCATTTGTTTCACTAATATTTACATTATGTAACAAATATAGTTACACCCTTGTGGAGTTGCTAGTTTGCCATCAGGCACTTCCCAAGGTGGCCGATAGGCGAATGCTCACCAGATATCATGGGTAAAGGGGACATAAAATACTCGGGGTGGACCAAAACTAGCGGCTGCTGACGCTAAAAAACCTAATAATATACCTCGGAAAAACTGGAATCTTGGAAGACAAACTGACAAAAAAAAAAAAAAGGTAAAATGAAACTGGATGTTGGAATGTGCAAGGTATCTCTATAAAACTGAATATATTAGTAACAGAACTTGACAGTTTCAAAATGGATGTTGTTGTACTCTCAGAGACCAAGAGGCAAGGCAAAGGAGAAGAAGAACTTCGTAATTATATGCATATTTGGAGTGGGGTGCCCAAAGCGGTAAGAGCCAAAGCAGGAGTCTCTATTATGATAAAGGAAGCATGGAAAAAGAGAATCACAAATTGCAAATTTAATAATGAATGTGTTGTTGTGGTATAAATGACCATGTTCCAGAGAAGTTGGAATTATTGATGTATATGCGCCCACGAATCATATAGTTACAACAATGTATTCTGGAAAGAGCTAAGTTCTACAAGGATCTGCCTTCTTCTTTCCAGGAGAGAATCAAAGATGAGTAAATACAGAAATTTACAAGTACGACCGGTAAGCGGCTTCCCTGTGCTACGTGGAGAGCAGCACTTTGTCAGCTGCACCTTCGAAAAGCCGGGAACGTGACTACAGTAACTCATACATGTATCTCCTTCGTTAACGGTTCTCTTCCGACCAAAGATAATGATTTGAATCTCTGTAAACCCATCAAACATGACGATTGCCCTTACCACGATTCCACCGTCAACAACCTGTATACTTCCAACGAGACTTATGTGACTGTATCACTATCACTTCACACACCTGGCATACAGATCAGCTGCCGAGAGTTAACTGGAACTCGTGAGGCAGCTGCAATACGTGCAAGCAATTAGCTGGTAGATTCTCTCTTTAATGTCTTAACTCACAAACCCAATTATCCAAATAATGACTGTTAATTAGCACGTATGAATTTTTGAAAGGAGTCGGGGAGCTCCCGTTTTTCTTCCGTGCGTGCTACTTATTTCGGTAAGAGCTTGTTACTAGTAATTGCTTGGTAATTCGTTTTCTCCTTGTCAATGTTTACTTTTTCAGGCACTTCCCTAAATCAAATTTCACACGTGATAATTTATCCTTTGACAATATCTGGTATACGCCCAGAATAGAGTAGAAAGATCCATGCAAACTGATGACCAATTTTCAGCATCATTAAAGAAGAATGTCGCACCATAATCTTATGCGTAGTCTTTACAAAATGTTAGAAGGGGACTTCACTAACGTTCCATTCGTGTGTGGTATGCGGGAAGAAGTGTGGTCGACAAATTTCATCATAAACGGTATTCCTCTTATTTTGGCACCTCGGTTACTGTGTGAAATGTGTATTGTAGGGAATAATACATTTCTTGACTCGTTTTAGAATGTGGCCTCTTGTAAATTTGTAAGGTTCTTCACGATTCACAAAGATTTTCTGGTAGCGCCCCACACTGAAACTTGTACGAGGTCTGCTCGGAAAATTTCTCCACAAAATTTTTCTACGCTTACCTTTTACTTATTGTGCATGGTATCGTTCGAAATACTCTCCTTCACAATTGATACACCGCTCTCAACGTCGTTCCACTTCCCTGGATCGCGCGAGGCGCCATCTACGAATTTTCTTTTATCTCGTCTACCGTTGCAAATCTTTGTCCTTTCAACGGGGTCTTCAACTTTGGAAATAAAGAAAAGTCCGCAGGGGGCAGGTCTGGAGGGTACGGAGGATGAGGCAGCTCAGTGATTTCGTTTTTTGTGCAATAGTCACGCACCAACAGGGGTGAACGTGCGGGTGCCTTATCGTGATGCAAGAGCCATGAATTGTCTCGCTGCATTTCAGGTCCTTTCCTTCTCACATTTTCTTGCCGGTGTCGCAACACGTCCCGGCAGTACCATCGAATATCAGTTCACGCTGTAGCACGGATTCATGATGAACTAACCCTTCAAAGTCAAAGAAAACTGTCAGGAGGGCTTTGACATTTGACCTGACCTGACGAGCTTTTTTTGGTCTTGGAGAACGTTTACCGACCCATTATGAAGATTAAACCTTGGTCTCAACATCGTAACTGTAGACCCATGTCTCATCACCAGTTATAATTCTCTTAAGGAATATCTCGTTCTCATCTGCGCCATTGAAAAGCTCTTCACAGATTGTGAAACGAACGTCTTTCAAGTCTTGACTCATGAGCCACAGGATGAACTTCCCAAGGTGCTGTGTCAAGATTTCATCACATGATCCAACATAAATGTTACATTCTTCTGCAATCTTTCGGACAGTCAGTCCTCGACAATTTCATTGATGTTCCTGACATGAGCGTCGTCGGCAGACGTCCAAGGGCGCCCTGAAAGAGTTTCCTCTTTAACTTATTTAGGGTGAAGCTCCTTCACGCCCACACCGGCATAGTGGCCAACACAACAGGTCTACTGCCGTCTCTGCATATTGGTTAGTTTTCACTAAATGAGACCTCGCAGGATGTGGGTACTGCGGTGTTTGCATACGTCTGCTCATGATTAACAATTAATACGCGCTCATCTGGAGATACGCTATGTGATCAAAAGAATCAGGACACCTGGCTAAAAATGACTTACAAGAAGTTCGTGGCGCCCTCCGTCGCTAATGCTGGAATTCAGTATAATGTTGGCCCACGCTTAGCTTCCATTCTCGCAAGCATAAAGTTCAGTCAGGTGCTGGAAGGTTTATTGGGGAATGGCAGCCCATTCTTCACGGATTGTTGCACTGAGGAGAGGTATTGATGGCTGTCCGTGAGGCCTGGTACGAGATCGGGGTTCCAAAACATCCCAAAGGTGTTCTATAGGATTCAGGTCAGTCCATTACAGTGATGTCATTGTCGTGTAACCACTCCGCCACAGGCCGTGCATTATGAACAGGTTGTCGGTCGTGTTGAAAGTTGTAATCGCCATTCTCGAATTGCTCTTCAACAGTGGGAAGCAGGAAGGTGCTTAAAACATTAATGTAGGCGTGTGCTGTGATAGTGCCACGCAAAACAACAAGGGGTGCAAGCCCCCTCCATGAAAAACACGACTACACCATAACACCACCGCCTCCGAATTTTACTGCTGGCACTACACACGCTGGCAGATGACGTCCACCGGGCTTCGCCATACCCCCACCCTGCCATCCGATCGCCACATTGTGTGCCGTGATTCGTCCTCCACATAACGTTTTTCCACTCTTCAATCGTCCAATTTTTACGCTCCTTACACCAAGCAAGGCGTCGTTTGGCATTTACCGGCGTGATGTGTGGCTTACGAGCAGGCGCTCGATCATGAAATCCAAGTTTTCTCACCTCCTGTCTGTCATAGTACTTGCAGTGGTCCTGATGCAGTTTGGAACTCCTGTGCGATCGTTTGGGTAGATATCTGCCCATTACAAATTATGATCATCTTCAACTGTTGGTGGTCTTTGTCAGTGAACAGACGAGGTCGGCCTGTGCGCTTTTGTGCTGTACGTGTCCCTTGACGTTTCCACTTCACTATCATATCGTAAACAATGGATCTAGGGATGTTTAGGAGCGTGTAAATCTTGCGTACAGACATATGACACAAGTGACACCCAATCACCTGACCACGTTCGAAGTCCTTGAGTTCCGCTGAGTCGCTGATATGGAGTGCCTGGCAGTAGGTGGCAGCAGAAAGGACCTAATATGAAAAGCACATGTTTTTGGGGTTGTCGGGATACTTCTGATCACATAGTGTAGATGGGGTCGAAAGTTGAACGAAGGGCAACGGTGAAGGGCAGAGGAAAGATAGGGCTAGGCAAGAGTCATGGGGGAAAAAGCTCTCCGATAGTTGGGTTCGGTTGTAAGAGCAGTAGCGGTTTTCTTGCTGCCTGCGACGGGTCATGCAAGGGTAGGCTTTGTTAGCAGTGGGTATGACGTTGTGGAGCGGTGTTACTCGGCGGCTGCAGGTGGGTACTAGAGATGGGGGATCCGCTCTTGAACTGATTCATAGAGTTGAATCTTTCAAAGGAGTGAACAATCAGTGATTCAGAAAAAAAGAACGGTAGCTCCAAACGTTTCCCACGGCAGAGAGAGAGAGAGAGAGAGAGAGAGAGAGAGAGAGAGAGACGGAGCATATCAGCAGCGCCTCTGCTGGTCACAGCACAGTGCACGCCACACAACACAGCCAGCGCCGGCCTCTGCCCTTCTTCTACCTTGGCTGCCTGCATTGTGCAGTGCCCCATTGGATTTTGTGTTTCACATATGCCGTGCCGTCTCTGTGCGTCGTCTGCCGCGTGCAGTGTCTGGCGCAGCTTAACTTCACATCGCACTCTGTCGGCGATCGTTTCAGTCGCACGTCCTGCCCTCTGGGCAGTTGATGCGAGCAACAAGACAGAGAGCCACCTAGCGGATAACATAGGAACTACTTGCAACAACCTGCTCGCAAGGGAACGGACGATTTGTCTCGGAGCGGGTGAGTTCACCGCTCTCCCACCCTCGGAACTCGCCCGCTCAACGCTCACCCCACCATTCTCGACTCTAGCCAGAGCGTTGAGCGAAACTACTCAGGTGTCACTCTGGTCTCTGTGGTCTTAGCTCACGCAGTAATACAGCTCGTGGCTCGACCTGCTCGACTCAGTGCTTCTGCGTCGGAGTTCGTCTCTACTGGATATTATTGTTCGTGGTAATACCGCTATGTATATTACATTATTATGTTATGTATACATCATTTGTTTTTATTTTAGTTTTATTTGTTTAAACTGGTCAGATTAGGTTCCTGACGACTCCTCTTACTATAGGATTTTTATTATAGACACTCGAATTTACGCTTTAATTACGAGCGAACCGATAAACGTATCGCAAAATATGATACACCAATATTTTCCTTGTTTTATTCTGCGTAAGGCTATATGCAGCACTTTCGTTTTACAGTCAAATTTATATTTTTTTTCTTATTCTGGTACGGATTTTGCGATTTTAGGCATCTTCGGAAGGAAACGTTCACTTTAAAAATATATGGCTTGCGATGTATTTGTATGAGGTTAATGAAATTTTAATACATTGTAGCCAAATATATTGTTAATGTAAATCTCAAGTTACAACATTTTCCGATCACCCAAAAAACCACGATAGCGCAAAATAAATCAATAATCAAAAACTTTGTCATATTGTGGAAATTTCAATAAACAATACAAAATTCTTACTCATTATCTGTGTTACTTCAAAATATGATCAAATAAGATCAAAATACAGGTATAGTACTGGAATAAACCAAGTTTAAAGGGCAATGTGCCTTCCATTTATTTTCTATTGTAAATGAGTGGTGAGTCATGAAAAAGAGCTAATTCATTTCAGGGAGTGAACAGTTCTGATCCGATCTCTGAAAAGAACAGTTTTGCCCATCTCTAGTGGGTACCGGTGTTGGTTTGTCGGTCTTCATCAGCGTACCTGTAACAGTTGGGTTCATCATCGTTTCCTTTGCGGTAGGTCATATATCGGATTCACAGTGTAGGGTAATGTTGGCGGCTTGTTCGTGCGTTAATGTGCGAGCTTGTCGGCTTCTCTGTTGTAGCCTGTTGGTCGGCAGTGATAGCGGCTGGCATATCCAGCTAATGTTGCTGATGTGCAGGAGCTTGCCGATGTTGTCGCTTGTGAGTGTATGTTAGCTCGCCATAGGTAGTTATGCCCCAGCTAGCAGTGTTTATGGCCGCTTATGCTTCCATCTATCGTTGTGATCATAGTTTTCCAGAGTAAGGACGAAAGGATTGTTCAACTGTCTCGCGTTCCTATATAGTCGTATCGCGAGTGTTTTGAATACTTCCTTAGCGGTTTCGAGACTGTATTCATTGTGAAGATCCACGGTGCGGGTGTAGCGTTGAGCGTTGCTAATGATGCATAGCACTTTGTTCTGCATGATATGCAGCTCAGACGTCACAAGCGTGCTTCCTCACTCCAGCCAACGATCGGCGGGCCGCGGGCTCTCAGGTAAACTGAGGTGGCGCCGGCAGCTAGGCTGTGAGAATGTCGGAAGGGAAAGAGCATGCGCAAATTGAGAAATCGTCTTCTTCCATGTGATTGGCATAAAGTGTGTTACGAAAGTGATCCGATGATCGGGTTGAAGGCGCAGGAAGTTAATGCGTGTGTGTGTGTGTGTGTGTGTGTGTGTGTGTGTGTGTGTGTATAATGCCCTAGCTCGAGGACGATTGTATAGAACTATAGAACGGGGATAGGCTGAAACTATATATATGGGATAGCATATTCCACGGATGGTCAAAACGCATGCACGCAGGACAGACAAAATACTATCAACTAGAAGCAGGCTAAAAATATGGGGGATGAATAACCAATTTTTCAGTTACTTGGGGTTGGTGATAGTATTTAATGACTACGCTCAGATAAGCGTGTAAAGTTACTGTATTAAATTCTAAGCGCTGTTGACCAGAAAAGGGTCAAATTAGTATGACAGACGTAATGTAATTGCGTGAAAAGACGTACAACGTCGTCTTCATCGCCCTTAATATCTAATGACCGACAGAGGTCATTTTGAATAGTCCTATCGGATATGTACCAGAATAGTGTAAAAAGAACCTAAAGTTAAACTAGTTTCTTAAAATCTAGTACTTTACGTACTGAATCACGAAGCTTAATCAAGTGAGGTCTGTGAACGCATATAGCGTGAAACAGACAAACTACTTTTATGTTTCAAGAATGCTTGAGTAGCTCAGTTGGTAGAGCACTTGCCGTGAAAGGCAAAGGTCCGAGTTCGAGTCTCGGTCAGGCACACAGTTTTAATCCGCCAGGAAGTTTCATACTTTTATGTTCTTATGGCTGTTGACGTGAAAGGTCAAATAATGCAACGGGCTTGATATACAGGGTGTTTCAAAAATGACCGGTATATTTGAAACGGAAATAAAAACTAAACGAGCAGCGATAGAAATACACCGTTTGTTGCAATATGCTTGGGACAACAGTACATTTTCAGGCGGACAAACTTTCGAAATTACGGTAGTTACAATTTTCAACAACAGATGGCGCTGCAAGTGATGTGAAAGATATAGAAGACAACGCAGTCTGTGGGTGCGCCATTCTGTACGTCGTCTTTCTGCTGTAAGCGTGTGCTGTTCACAACGTGCAAGTGTGCTGTGGACAACATGGTTTATTCCTTAGAACAGAGGATTTTTCTGGTGTTGGAATTCCACCGCCTAGAACACAGTGTTGTTGCAACAAGACGAAGTTTTCAACGGAGGTTTAATGTAACCAAAGGACCGAAAAGCGATACAATAAAGGATCTGTTTGAAAAATTTCAACAGACTGGGAACGTGACGGATGAACGTGCTGGAAAGGTAGGGCGACCGCGTACGGCAACCACAGAGGGCAACGCGCAGCTAGTGCAGCAGGTGATCCGACAGCGGCCTCGGGTTTCCGTTCGCCGTGTTGCAGCTGCGGTCCAAATGACGCCAACGTCCACGTATCGTCTCATGCGCCAGAGTTTACACCTCTATCCATACAAAATTCAAACGCGGCAACCCCTCAGCGCCACTACCATTGCTGCACGAGAGACATTCGCTAACGATATAGTGCACAGGATTGATGACGGCGATATGCATGTGGGCAGCATTTGGTTTACTGACGAAGCTTATTTTTACCTGGACGGCTTCGTCAATAAACAGAACTGGCGCATATGGGGAACCGAAAAGCCCCATGTTGCAGTCCCATCGTCCCTGCATCCTCAAAAATTACTGGTCTGGGCCGCCATTTCTTCCAAAGGAATCATTGGCCCATTTTTCAGATCCGAAACGATTACTGCATCACGCTATCTGGACATTCTTCGTGAATTTGTGGCGGTACAAACTGCCTTAGACGACACTGCGAACACCTCGTGGTTTATGCATGATGGTGCCCGGCCACATCGCACGGCCGATGTCTTTAATTTACTGAATGAATATTTCGATGATCGTGTGATTGCTTTGGGCTATCCGAAACATACAGGAGGCGGCGTGGATTGGCCTCCCTATTCGCCAGACATGAACCCCTGTGACTTCTTTCTGTGGGGACACTTGAAAGACCAGGTGTACCGCCAGAATCCAGAAACAATTGAACAGCTGAAGCAGTACATCTCATCTGCATGTGAAACCATTCCGCCAGACACGTTGTCAAAGGTTTCGGGTAATTTCATTCAGAGACTACGCCATATTATTGCTACGCATGGTGGATATGTGGAAAATATCGTACTATAGAGTTTCCCAGACGGCAGCGCCATCTGTTGTTGACAATTGTAACTACTGTAATTTCGAAAGTTTGTCTGCCTGAAAATGTACTGTTGTCCCAAGCATATTGCAACAAACGGTGTATTTCTATCGCTGCTCGTTTAGTTTGTATTGCCGTTTCAAATATACCGGTCATTTTTGAAACACCCTGTACATGCGTGAAATGACGTACAACGTCGGTCTAATCGCCCTTATTATCTACTGAACGGCAGAGGTCAACATGATTAGTGCTACCAGGTGTTACAGAATGGCATGCAAAGTTATGTGTATATGCGTGAAGAGACGTACGACGTCACTTCAACGTTTTTTCAAAAAGTTAAGGATTTATTTCCTAATTTTAAGCCAGAGCTCGGACTTAGAATGAATACGACTAAAAACATCTTTGCATCACTATATTTAACTTGGATAATTATAACTAAGTGGGAATGGCTATTTGGACCATGTTGGAAATATTGGAGTTTGTGAGAAGTGAGAATACTGTGACCATGTACAAGAATCACTCATTATAAGGCGTTAAATGAAAGAAAAAAGCATGTGCATTGTATTAGTGTGCCCATGTTTGTACGGGCAGCTGTCATAACTAAAACTGAGGGAACCTAGAGAGTGACTGAACGAATTGACCATCCGTGACACCAAGCGACCGCATGAACGCATCAGCTATCTTCTATGTCGTATGGTAGAAAGTGAAGGACTGAGCAAGGGTATAAAACCTTCGAAAAAATTTTTGTTTTTTAACTGGAGTTGGTCATACCATAGACGTTTAAAAATCTTCATTTCTTCTAATATGTCCAATATGTCTGAAGTTAAGGGTATGAAATTAGTAAGTAAGAAATTAGTAAAGAAGTGAGGCACAATTTACCTTCTATCTTGTTTCACTTCTTCTCTACCCTTCTCTCTTGCAGCTCCATAGCGTATGTCTTGGTAATTACATCTAAGAGGTTGGGTAATAATAATAGTAATCTCTACATTTGTCCATATTTTCTTTAAAGGCCACTATTGTTCCTCGTCAATAATGGTGCAAAAATTTTCTGTATTTCAGTGTGATTGGAGTAGGCAGGAGATCAGCTCGGTGACATGTCGATTTGCGCGCGAACCATGCGCCATTACGTGCAAATATGCACATCTCAGGAAAGTCCGACTTCCGCAGTCTAAATTTACTAGACGAAGTCCGATGTATGTTATTCGATGTAATTAAAAATTATTTGTTGCATTGTATTTAATACTGTGACGGTCCGCCGTCAGCAAAGTTGTCTGCTCGCCAACGATTCGGAACTTGACAACCAGAAAAGCAGGTAACAAAATCAATTACAACAGACAATTTGCAGTAGAAATAGTAAAACAACGTTATTACTTGGTTCAATTATGATATTCATATTCAATTGCTGTGGTGGTTTCTGTGACTCATCCCGACTTCCGAACGATTAGGGTTCGGAAGAATGCTGCAACAGCAATTTTCTCAATTTTCGCTTCTCTTTTATCGAGAGTCTTAGTACGGTTAATCATTTGAAATTTGAGTGATTGGGAAGTCTGGTCAAGAAATCATCTTACCAATAGGAGAAGAAATCTGATGCTTTGGTGTGCCACGGTCCTGAGAGGAATTTTTCATGCTGTTTCCCGTTTTCATTGGGAACTTGTTAAGGACAGAAGTCACCGTAGAGACTATCCCACTCGGACAAAGGGTGCATCTGTACACAAGTGAGCAATACTGGCCCGCTCCTAGCACATTCCTTACAACATGTTACCGGTCATTGTTCTGCTGATATATGACATGTTGGGTAGTATTTCGGGCTGTAAGACTTACTGTATCTGGCAGAGCTAAAGTATTGTTACCGGTACCTAGGTGTCAAGATCGCATATTCTGTCTGATGGCGCCAAACCCATACCTCTCGCCATTTGCCCGCTATGCCACTAAATTATGCATGTTGCCATGTTCTGGTCACCAAATAATACATGTGCAGCAGTTGCTGTACGGAAATAATGCAGTGCCACTCAACACGTCAGCATGATGCTGTAACATATTAGACATACGGAGCAAGTAGACATGGACATTGAGTGACAAGGAGTGCCAAAGAGGCGCAGGGCTGTCGCTCGTGGGAAGTCATGAGGGGTGTATGGGGGAGGGAGGCTATTTGTGAGAAGCTGTCTTGAACTGGGAGCCAGACGCAGAAAAAGTCACCACGGAAAAGCTCCCAGGCTCTGTTATATCTCCAGATGGGGAACAGACTTGGAACTTGTGGACTCTTCCCTCATTAATTTCCTTTACAATTAGCACTCGCCTTGTCAATTACTGTTTCTTAATTACTATTAAACACCGATCGTTTGGATGGAGTTCATCAATTTTGTACCAGTTTGTTTCCAGAGTGAAAAACATTCATTTATGAAACTTCCTGGCAGATTAAAACTGTGTGCCCGACCGAGACTCGAACTCAGGACCTTTGCCTTTCGCGGGCAAGTGCTCTACCATCTGAGCTACCGAAGCACGACTCACGGCCGCTACTCACAGCTTTACTTCTGCCAGTATCTCGTCTCCTACCTTCCAAACTTTACAGAAGCTCTCCTGCGAACCTGCCAGGAAGTTTCATATCAGCGCACACTCCGCTGCAGAGTGAAAATCTCATTCTGGACATTCATTTATGATTATGTCAGAAGTAACAATACGAAAAGAATACTTCACGCCTTTTTCTTTTATAATGTGGAGAGTATTGGGACGTGGAGGGTTATTCGAAAATACCTGTGGGGTTTCAGAAGGGCACTGCGCAAGAACTACAAGACTTACAGAAAACAGACAAACATCAATGGATACAGAGTATCTCTCCAAGTTTTCAACTCACAGTACAAGTGCTCAATGTCGGCATCGTTTGTGATGCGCCGAACGTCAATCCGTGCGCGCAATTCATTATCACGAACTGCATCATAAGCCACGACAGTAGCCTGCTTTCCAGATTTATCCATTGGGCTGCCCATATGCAGGCGCGGACTCATTCGACGTGACAATACGGAACAGAGGGTTAACAATGAATCTCGAAGATAGTACAACCTGCAAGGGCAATCTGTAATCATAGGAAGTTTCTGTAATATACTTCTTATAGTTTACACAAAAGTGCCGCTTTCATCTAAGGATTTGTAATATCTCTTATTTTGTAGGCTTCTCACGATGGCTCCCTTTTACCAGTAGGACACTGTTACATAGCAATAATAAGCAACAGATTACCTATGGTTCTCTGATAACCTACCGTGAGATTCATATATTCTAATGGTAGTGAAATGGCTAAGCACAGTCCACTGGAACTTCGCTATCAGTTTATTACATACACTACTGGCCATTAAAATTGCTACACCACGACGATGACGTGCTACAGACGCGAAATTTAACCGACACGAAGAAGATGCTGTGATATGCAAATGATTAGCTTTTCAGAGCATTCACACAAGGTTGGGCGCCGGTGGCGACACCTACAACGTGCTGACATGAGGAAAGTTTCCAACCGATTTCTCATACACATACAGCAGTTGACCGGCGTTGCCTGGTGAAACGTTGTTGTGATGCCTGGTGTAAGGACGAGAAATGCGCACCATCACGTTTACGACTTTAATAAAGGTCGGATTGTAGCCTATCGCAATTGCGGTTTATCGTATCGCGACATTGCTGCTCGCGATGTTCGAGATCCAATGACAGTTAGCAGAATATGGGTCCGAGCGGGGTGGCGCAGTGGTTAGACACTGGACTCGCATTCGGGAGGACGACGGTTCAATCCCGCGTCCGGCCATCCTGATTTAGGTTTTCCGTGATTTCCCTAAATCACTCCAGGCAAATGCCGGGATGGTTCCTCTGAAAGGGCACGGCCGACTTCCTTCCCCATCCTTCCCTAATCCGATGAGACCGATGACCACGCTGTCTGGTCTCCTTCCCCAAACCAACCAACCAACCAGAATATGGAATCGGTGGGTTCAGGAGGGTAATACGGAACGCCGTGCTGGATCCCAAGGGCCTCGTATCAGTAGTGGTCGAGATGACAAGCATCATATCCGCATGGCTGTAACGCATCGTGCAGCCACGTCTCGATCCCTGATGGGAACATTTGCAAGACAACAACCATCTGCACGAACAGTTCGACGACGTTTGCAGCAGCATGGACTATCAGCACGGAGACCATGGCTGCGCTTACCCTCGGACACTTCGGCCGGCGAAAGCGTGTAGTCATCAGTCCCCTAGAACTTAGAACTACTTAAACCTAACTAACCTAAGGACATCACACACAACCATGCCCGAGGCAGGATTGGAACCTGCGACCGTAGCGGTCGCGCGGTTCCAGACTGTAGCGCCTATAACCGCTCGGCCACTTCGGCCGGCGAAAGCGTGTATTCTCTAGGCGCTCAGTCCGGAACCGCGCGACTGCTACGGTCGCAGGTTCGAATCCTGCCTCGGGCATGGATGTGTGTGATGACCTTAGGTTAGTTAGGTTTAAGTAGTTCTAAGTTCTAGGGGACTGATGACTACAGATGTTAAGTCCCATAGTCCCTAAGAGCCATTTGAACCATTTGAAGCGTTTATTCGTTATCGCCATACTGGGGTATCACCCGGCGTGATGGTATGGGGTGCCATTGGTTACACGTCTCGGTCACCTCTTGTTGGCATTGACGGCACTTTGAACAGTGGACATTACATTTCAGATGTGTTACGACCCGTGGCTCTACCCTTCATTCAATCCCTGCGAAAACCTACATTTCAGCAGGATATTGCACGACCGCATGTTGCATGTCCTGGACACAGAAAATGTTCGACTGCTGCCCTGGCCAGCACATTCTCCAGATATCTCACCAACTGAAAACGTCTGGTAAATGGTGGCCGAGCAACTGGCTCGTCACAATACGCCAGTCACTACTCTTGATGAACTGTGGTATCGTGTTGAAGCTGCATGCGCAGCTGTACCTGTACACGCCATCCAAGCTCTGTTTGACTCAATGCCCAGGCGTACCAAGGCCGTTATTACGGCCAGAGGTGGTTGTTCTGGGTACTGATTTCTCAGGAACTATGCACCCAAACTGCGTGAAAATGTAATCACATGTCAGTTCTAGTATAATATATTTGTCCAATAAATACCCGTTTATCATCTGCATTTCTTCTTGGTGTAGTAATTTTAATGGCCAGTAGTGTATATCCATTGTTGAAATCAGTTATTGAATTAAAACAAATGCGGATAAAAACAAAGGCTAATGGAATGAATATCAGCACCAAAACATAATTACGGCAGAGCAATGAAATTTCGGGAACAGATTTTCTAGGTAGCATACGTAAGTGATAAACACTGCAAGTTCGCAGGCTAATGTAAGCGCGAGATAAGCCGTTGCAAATGTTAAATGTTGGTCCATTAATAACCAGCGTAACAGCCATAACGTTGAAAGCAAGAGTGCAAATGATTGTGCACTGTGTTGTACAGGTGCCGGATGTCAGTTTGTGCGATTGAGTTCTATGCCTGTTGCACCTGGTCAATACAGGGACGGTTCATGTCAGTTGTGGATGACGCTCGGGTTGTCGTGCGATGAAGTTCCAGGTGTGCTCCATGGAAGACATATCTGGTGATCGACGAGTTAAGGCAACTTGTCGACACTTTGTAGAGCATGTTGGGTTACGACAGCGGTATGTGGGCGAGCGTTATCCTGTTAGAAAAGACCCCTGGAATGCTGCTCATGAATGGTAGCAGAACAGGGCGAGTCACCAGATTGCCGTATAAAATCGCAGTCATAGTACGCCGTATGTATACGAGAGTGCTCCTGACGTCATACGAAATGCACCCCAGACCGTTACTCCACGTGTAGGTCCAGTGTGTCCAGCACGCAGACATATCAGTTGCAGGGCCTCAGCTGGCTTCCTTCTGGACGGCCGCTGAGGCCGATCTGTTCCAGGCACTTCAGTCTCTGACCGCGCTGCTGTTACGGTCGCAGGTTCGAATCCTGCCTCGGGTACGCATGTGTGTGACGTCCTTAGGTTGGTTAGGTTTAAGTAGTTCTAAGTCTAGGGGACTGATGACCTCAGATGTTAGGTCCCATAGTGCTTACAAGGGAACATCTCCATCGCACCCCCCTCAGATTTAGTTATAAGTTGGCACAGTGGATAGGCCTTGAAAAACTGAACACAGATCGATCGAGAAAACAGGAAGAAGTTGTGTGGAACTATGAAAAAATAAGCAAAATATACAAACTGGGTCCTACGTGCGTAGGATAGGCAATATTAAGGGCAATGTGAGGCGAGGAGCTCCGTGGTCCCGTGGTTAGCGTGAACAGTTGTGGAACGAGAGGTCATTGGTTCAAATCTTCCCTTGACCGAAAATTTTAACTTTTTATTTTCAGTTTATGTGAAAAACTCTTATGTTTTCATCACTTTTTTTGGAGTGATTATTACATCCACAAGAAAACCTAAATCGGGAAAGGTAGAAGAAACTTTTCACCCATTCGTCAAGTGTACTAGTTAGGTGGGTCGACAACATATTCCTGTCATGTGACGCACATGCTGTCACCAGTGTCGTATACAAAATATCAGACGTGGTTTCCTGTGGAGGAATCGGTTGACCTATGACCTTGCGATCAAATGTTTTCGGTTCCCATTGGAGAGGCACGTCCTTTCGTCAACTAATCACACGGTTTTGCGGTGCGGTCGCAAAACACAGACACTAAACTTATTACATTGAACAGAGACGTCAATGAACGAACGGACAGATCATAACTTTGCGAAAATAAAGAAAGCAAAATTTTCAGTGGAGGGCAGATTTGAACCTAGGACCTCTCGTTCAGCAGCTGTTCACGCTAACCACGGGACCACGGCGCTCCTAGCCTCATATTGCCCTTAATATTGCATATCTTACGCATGGACGACCCAGTTTGTATATTTTGCTTATTTTTTCATAGTTCCACACAACTTCTTCCTGTTTTCTCGAGTGATCTGTATTCAGTTTTTCAAGGCCTATCCATTGTGCCAACTTATAACTAAATCTGAGAGGGGTGCGATGGGGATGTTCCCTTGTTAGAGGCACTTGAGGCCGCCTCCTAACTAACTCACGGATATCACTGGCACCGGGACAGAACTAGTTTTCATCAGAAAACACAACAGGCGTCTACACTGCCCTCCAATGAGCTCTCGCTTGGCACCAAGGATGTCGCAAATGAGGATGGTTTGCGGTCAATGGAACGCACGCTAAAGGACGTCTGGATCGGAGCTGCCTGGGAAGTAACCGATTTGCAACAGTTCACTACGTCACTATGGTGCCCACTGCTGCTCCAATCGCCTGAGCAATACGCCGAACACTATGGTCTTCGCTCCCTGTAGTGAAACTTGACTGTCTGTAGCCCGGTCTTCTTTCGACCGTGCATACTTGTGACAACCGCTGTCAGAAATCATATACAGTGGCTACATTTCTGTAAAATCTTTCTGCAATGTCGCGGAAGGAATATCCAGCTTTCGTAGCCCTATTACACGACGTTGTTCAAACTCAGTGAGGTTCTGTTAATGGCGCCTTCGTCGCCTTGAAGACATTCTTGACTAACATCAGGTCATCGCGTCCAATCTCGAAGGTAACTAACGCTCACGACCGTTAACAGCGCGTATCAGGTTCGAACCTGAGTTGAATGCTGACAGTGGCGCTATAAGCTCTACTCTCGTGCGGCTGACAGACATCGCCTTTCAGATTTAGAGAAACTTTCGTTTATGTTTCTAAAGTCTTTCTCGGTGCTGCGATTCTTTTTTCGTCAGTGTAGAAAGAAAATTATGTCACGAGATTGAAATAAACTTCCACTTCCATGAGTGCATCGATGTTCGTGACATTCCCTACTAGCGAATTACTGCACAGTAGTCTGATTACAGTTCGCCCGACACGCGACCGTAAGATCCGATACACTACTCGGCTGACAGTCGAACGCTACCTCCGATCGACTGCTCGCTACCGACTGTTCCTGCGGACTCCGCTTCAGCGAACCCTGCGCTGGCTCGTGCTCAGATCAAGCAACTGCGAAACCCACTGACGAGCCAAGAAATGCTTCCATGCAGGTACGACGCCTATACGGCGAAGTTCATTACACGTTATACTTTGATTGCACAGTGTACGAACTCTGTGTTTAATCGGTACTAATTACACTGAAAAAAAGCACTCCGTCTTCAGGCCACGAATGGCCTACCGGGAACATCCGACCGCCGTGTCATCCTCAGAGGAAGATGCGGATAGGAGGGACGTGGGGTCAGCACACCGCTCTCCCGGTCGTTATGATGGTATTCTTGACCGAAGCCGCTACTATTCGGTCGAGTAGCTCCTCAATTGGCATCAAGAGGCTGAGTGCACCCCGAAAAATGGCAACAGCGCATGGCGGCTGGATGTTCACCCATCCAAGTGCCGGCCACGCCCAACAGCGCTTAACTTCGGTGATCTCACGGGAACCGGTGTATCCACTGTGGCAAGGCCGCTGCCCACAAATCACACTAACGGAAAGAATCCCAGTACCAAAAAGAGGTCGTGCATCATAAACTAAAATTGGTAGGCGAGTTTCTACATCTCAAAGATGACGTCCAGTCGCATAAAAGTGGCGCTAGTAGCGTCACTATGAGGACGCAAATCATGTTTGCTTTAAATACACGCTGTAGTGGTTGAGTTACCTTTGACACTGGGCGTTGTGTGTAAGTCAAGAGTGCCTTTAAGGCGGCAAAGACGCCATTATCAACAACTCACTTAAAGGTTTAAACGAGGTCGTGTAATAGGGCTACGAGAAACTGGATATTCCTTCGCGATTCTACAGAAAGACTTGGCAGAACTGTAGCCACTGTGCATGAATACTGGCAGCGGTAGTCACAGGAAGCTACGGCGGAAAGAAGATCGGACTCCGGACGGCCACGTGGCATTAGCGAGAGGGACGACCGTCGTGTTCGGTGTGTGGCTGCGGCGCATCTTACTACGACTGCGCAGCAATGTTAGCATCACAGTGACACAACGAACTGTTACAAATCGGTGACTTCAAAAACGGCTCATAGCAAGACTCCTTGTAGTGTGCGTTCACTGACCCCAAACAGGTCCAAGGCGCTGCAGTGCGGCTGGTCCCGGCGGAGTTTAGAGTCCTACCTCGGGCATGGGTGTGTGTGTTTGTCCTTAGCATAATTTAGGTTAAGTAGTGTGAGAGCTTAGGGACTGATGACCTTAGCAGTTAAGTCCCATAAGATTTCCCACACATTTGAACATTTTTGAGCCCTAACCATCTCCATCTTCAGTGGTGTCAACTGACCGCTCATTGGAGGGCAGTCTGGAGGTCGGTTGTGATTTCTGATGAAAGTTGGTTCTGCCTCGTTGCAGTAATGGCCGAGTATCGGTTACATGGTTCAAATGGGTCTGAGCACTATGGGGCTTAACATCTGAGGTCATCAGTCCCCTAGAACTTAGAACTACTTAAACCTAACTAACCTAAGGACATCACACACATCCATGCCCGAGGCAGGATTCCAATCTGCGGCTATAGCAGCAGCGCGGTTCCAGACTGAAGCGCCTAGAACCGTTGAGCGCCTGAAACAAACTTTCTTCGTGATAGACACACTAAACCTACACCTTATCGTGTGGGGTGCGATTTTGTATGACAGCAGGAGCATTCTCGTGTTTACACCGAGCTATGGTTCAAATGGCTCTGGGCACTATGGGACTTAACATCTGAGGTCATCAGTCCACTAGAAATTAGAACTACTTAAACCTAACTAACCTAAGGACATCACACACATCCATGCCCGAGGCAGGATTCGAACCTGCGACCGTAGCAATCGCACAGTTCTGGACTGAAGCGCCCAGAACCGCTCGGCCACCGCGGCGGGCTACACCGAGCAGTCTGAAGGTACATTTGTACGCCAGTCTAGTGATTCGACATGTTGAGCTGCCTGTCCTAAACATCACGCCATGAGGTGTTTTACAACAGGATAACGTTCGCCCATATGCCATTGGTGTAACCCAATATGCTCTACAGAGTGTCAGAATGTTGCCTTGACCTGCTCGATTACCAGACCTGTCCCTAATCGACAACATGCGTGACATCATCGGACGACAAACCCACCGTCATCCACAACCAGCATTAACAGCCCCTGCATTGACCGGCCAAGTGCAACAGGCGTAGAATTCCATTCCACAAACTGTCATCCGACACCTGTAAAGCAGAGTTCATGCAAACTTGCATTTAAAATTCTGGGGTTACCCAGATTATTAATGTACGAGCATTTCACATTTACAGTGCCTTATCTCGTGCTTACATTAACCTGTAATATTGGAATGTTAATCCCTTAGATATGCCACACAGACAAGGTTCTACCACGTTAGTAACTAACTTTCAGAGTCGGAGGTTCCGTATTTGAAAATTTGATATAAATATCAGGGTGAAAATTTCTTTTAAAATTTTACAAGGCATGGTGGGCTTTCGGATTACTAGAAGCAACGAAACGAGCAAGGTACCCTCCTCTTAGCTTCCTGCGCAATACTTTTGCTTCTAATGGATTCCACAAGTCTGCTTGGCGGGTAGTGTTTAGCTTACCGCATCCTGGCAATAAATAGCCAGGCGCTACACATTCCAGTATGAGCTGACAGTAAAAACGGCTTCCAGACATCGTCGTACAACAGTATAGCGCTGTAGTGCCAAGGCACTTTGTGTGTCAACGATCTATTACCCCTTGCTCAGGGAGGGAGAAAATTTTCAATCCGAAATTTATTACAATATGTTCGTGTGATGAAGACGTTGAACAGATACGAGATAAAATAGACTCTTTCACATTACGCAGTAAAAAAGTTACACCAAGCCGTCAAACGATGTAGAGACGTCAAAGCAAGTGAAAGTATGATTCCTCAACACCAAAGGGTGCTATTCAGCATGTGAGTGAGCGAACGGGTACGGATGATTGGTCTTCCAGAAACTGAAGGTTGTATCATATCATTTAGATTCGTCCTGCATGCAGCGTGTGTGAAGTCACTTGGTGGAAAAGGGACGAACAAAGAATCTGGCTGCCACTGGACCACGTAATGTAACTACACGATGTTGTGACCGCCATATTATCCACATAACCATAAAAAACTATAGAACTCCGTTTACACTGGATCACTGCACCAGGTGTGAACCGGTATACTTGACAACAATCTTTCGCAGGAGAGCTTCTGTAAAGTTTGGAAGGTAGGAGACGAGATACTGGCAGAAGTAAAGCTGTGAGTACCGGGCGTGAGTCGTGCTTCGGTAGCTCAGATGGTAGCGCACTTGCCCGCGAAAGGCAAAGGTCCCGAGTTCGAGTCTCGGTCGGGCACACAGTTTTAATCTGCCAGGAAGTTTCATATCAGCGCACACTCCGCTGCAGAGTGAAAATCTCATTCTGTAAACATCCCCCAGGCTGTGGCTAAGCCATGTCTCCGCAGTATCCTTTCTTTCAGGAGCCCTAGTTCTGCAAGGTTCGCAGGAGAGCTTCTGTAAAGATTGGAAGGTAGGAGACGAGATACTGGCAGAAGTAAAGCTATGAGTACCGGGCGTGAATCGTGCTTCGGTAGCTCAGATGGTAGAGCACTTACCCGCGAAAGGCAAAGGTCCCGAGTTCGAGTCTCGGTCGGGCACACAGTTTTAATCTGCCAGGAAGTTTCACATCAGCGCACACTCCGCTGCAGAGTGAAAATCTCATTCTGGAATCTGCTGCAAATTGGACTGGCAGCACGCATTTCACTCAGTCGGTTTATACCGTAAACAAACTACACACACACACACACACACACACTCACACACACGACTATAATGAACACCTGAGAGGTATAGTAAGACTTTATTAAGGTCCGTGTTGACGAAGTCCCATTATTTTATAAGTACAATTACACTGAAGCGCCAAAGGAACTGGTACTGGGACACGTATTCAAATACAGAGCCATGTAAACAGGCAGAATACGGTGTTGCTATCGGCAACGCCTATATAAGACAACAAGTGTCTGGCACAGTTGTTAGATCGGCTACTGCTGCTACGATGACAGGTTATCAAAATTTAAGTCATTTTTAGCGATAGGACACAGCATCTTCGAGGTAGCGATGCAGTGGTTATTTCCCCTTACGACCATTTCACGAGTGTACCGTGAATATCAGAAATCCGGTAAAACATCGAATCCCCGACATAGCTCCGGTCGGAAAAAGATCGAGCAAGAACGGGGCCAACGATGACTGAAGAGAATCGTTCAACTTGACAGAAGTGCAACCTGTTGTGTCTAGACAAGACAGCCTAGACACAATGCGAGGAAGCCGAAAGGCACGCGCTTAAACTCACGCAGGCTGGCGTGAGGTCTGAAACAGGATACGTAATGAATGCTATAAAGAAAAGTACGTAGCTTCTGGAATACTTAACTTTAATCCACGTTTGTAGAACATCGCTCTTGATGATACATTAATAGAATCTCAATATCACTTGAATACGGCGCCTTGCTAGGTCGTAGCAAATGTAGCTGAAGGCTATGCTAACTATCGTCTCGGCAAATGAGAGCGTAATTCTCAGTGAACCATGGCTAGCAACGTCGGCTGTACAACTGGGGAGAGTGCTAGGATCTGTCTCTAGACCTGCCGTGTGGTGGCGCTCGGTCTGCAATTACTGACAGTGGCGACACGCGGGTCCGTTGTATACTAGCGGACCGCGGCCGATTTAAAAGCTACCACCTAGCAAGTGTGGTGTCTGGCGGTGACACCACACAACCCTTCTGAAAATTGCTGCAGATGTCAACGCAGGGCCATCAACAAGTGTCAGCGTGCGAACCATTCTTCTAAACATCATCGATTTGGCGTTTCGGAGCCGAAGGCTCACTCGTGCACGACACAAAGCTTTACGCCTCTCCTGGGCCCGTCAACACCGATATTGGACTTTTGATGACTGGAAACATGTTGCCTGGTCGGAGGAGTCTCGTTTCAAATTGTGTCGGGTGGATGGACGTGTACGGGTATGTAGACAACCTCATGAATCCAAGGACCCTGTACTTCAGCAGGGGACTGTTCAAGCTGTTCGAGGCTCTGTAATGCTGTGGAGCGTGTGCAGTTTGAATGATATAGGACCCCTGATACGTGTAGATACGACTCTGACGGTGACACGTACGTAAGCATCCTGTCTGATCACCTGCATCCATTCATATCAATTGCGCATTCTGACGGACTTGGGCAATTCCAGCGCATATCACACGTTCAGAATGGCTACAGAGTGGCTCCAGGAACACTCTTCTGAGTATAAACACTTCCGCTGGCCACCAAACTTCCCAGTCATGAACATTATTGAGCATATCTGGGATGCCTTGCATCGTCCTGTTCAGAAGAGATCTCCGCCCCCTCGTACTCTTACAGATTTATGGACAGCTCTGCAGGATTCATGATGTCACTTCCCTACAGCATTACTTCAGACATTAGTCGACCCCATGCCAGGTCGTGTTGCAGCACTTCTGCGTTTTCGCGGGGGTCCTACGTGGTATAAGGCAGTTGTACCAGTTTCTTTGGCTCTTCAGTGTACAAGTTACATGTAGCCCCAACCGGGATTTTTAAAGAGACAAACTCCCATCCATAAAACACCTTCGGACGTCTTATTACTTCGCAACTGAATTGATGTGTTAAATATTTGAATTATATAAAATCTTTATGATTGAAGACGCGCAGTTTTAAGAAAAGCTATTTTTTTTACACATCTCTATGTCTATGATGTCAAATCTCCTTAACACTGTGTTGTAGAATGAGAATTTTGGAGATACAGTCAGTGGTGGACATTGCCTACTTGCAGTCTGTTACATTTATCACTTGAGACCTAAATAACCAATGAGCTGTGGTGGATCTGAAAACTATCAAACTACAGCTACAGGTTGCATCTCAGGAATGCGTCATGGTATCATTATTTGAGCACTGAAAAATTCGAAGAAAGATAGTTGAAGCATGCACTGCGAAGCGGAGAGATGCTTTTCATTCAACATCAATGCAAGTGATGCGTAAGTTCGCAAATTACATGATCAGTTGACGACACCGACACTGATAGATAGGCCTGCGTAATGTTTGCTTTGCTTTTTAGGAGAGTGATTCCGTAAGCTATTTATATTCGCGGACGGAATAATTATAAACGGATACTGGCACCCACGAGTGCATACGTGAGTGGATTCGAATGAATCAAAAATACTGAAGATCCGACACAAATGGAACAAATATGCAGAATGAGAAGCTATTCTGATTAAACATGAAAATGTTACTTTAAATGGAAGAAACGCAAATGGAAAGAGAAATTCAGGGCTTAAGCCTACAGTAAGCAGCAGTCTCAGCCAGTAGTACCAAACAGCCTGGTGTAACATCGAAGTACAGCCACTACTCGTCAGAGCGACTATTTCACACCGATGCTGAACACAGGACTAGAAGTGAAGTTTCCTCTGTCGAAGGAAGCCAGTACAGCTCAGTTTTGGCGACCTGTGCTCTCACAGCCTCGCGCCACTCAAAGCTCCTCAACTGATGTAGTTATATATGAAGACAGTAACTGTTCTCGAAAGAACAGAATACTGTAGATGACCGTGCAGCTTTTCCCTGGAATAAATGATGACTAACTGAAACCCTCAGCTGCCGACAGGTGTTGTTGATATACCACGATGTGGACAGCTGAAAATGTGTGCCCCAACCGGGACCCGAACCCAGGATCTCCTGCTTACATGGCAGACGCTCTATCCATCTGAGCCACCGAGGACACAGATAAATAGCGCGACTGCAGGGACTTATCCATTGCACGCTTCCCGTGAGAAACACATTCCCAACTGTCCACAATTCTACATATGTAATGTACCTTATAGACATAGCTGCACGGTCATCTACAGTATTCTGTTCTTTCGAGAACAGTCACTGTCTTCGTATATATAGTTAAAGGCTACCCAGCCATTGACCTTCGTCTGTGCGAATGAGCACAGGTTGCCCAAACTCTTACGGGAATCGCCAAAGCGTGCGCGAGTAATGACTGAATGGGCAAATGTCTATAAGGTACATTACATATGTAGAATTGTGGACAGTTGGGAATGCGTTTCTCACGGGAAGCGTGCAATGGATAAGTCCCTGCAGTCGCGCTATTTATCTGTGTCCTCGGTGGCTCAGATGGATAGAGCGTCTGCCATGTAAGCAGGAGATCCCGGGTTCGTGTCTCGGTCTGGGCACACATTTTCAGCTGTCCACATTGAGGTATGTCAACGACACCTGTCGGCAACTGAGGATTTCAGTTAGTCATAATTTATGATGTAGTTATATTATTTTATTCCTACAGGGTGAAAATTATTGAACTATATCAAATAAAATCGTCATAACTTCTGAACGATTAGGGCGTTCAAACAGTACGGTTGGCTGCGGGGCGTGGTGGGAATTAGGATGCGCATGCTCAGGGTTTGGTTTAGCGAGGAAGCCCACTTTCATTTGGATGGGTTCTTCAGTAAGCAAAACTTCCGCATTTGGGGGACTGAGAATCCTCATTTCGCGATCGAGAAGTATCTTCACCCTCAATGGGTGACTGTACAGTGTGCAATGTCCAGTCAAGGAATAATCGATGCAATAGTCTTTGATGGCACTGTGACTACCGAACGGTACGTGATGATTTTGGAAGATGATTTCATGCCCATTATCAAAAGTGACCCTTATTTCGACAAGATGTGGTTCATGCAAGACGGAGTTCGACACTATCGAAGCAGGAGAGTGTTTAATGCCTTGCAGCAGCACTTTGGGGACCGCATTCTGGCTCTGTGGTACCCAGAGGCCACTGACTTGAGCCTCGATTGGCCGCCATATTCTGCGGATCTAAACACATGCGACTCCTTTCTGTGGGACTATACTAAAGACAAGGTGTACAGCAATAACACCAAAACCACTGCTGAGCTGAAAACAGCCATACAGGAGGTCACCGACAGCATTGATGTTCCGACACTTCGGTGGGTCATGCAGAATTTCGCTATTCGTCCGAGCCACATTATGCCAATGATGGCAGGCATATCGAACGTGTCGTAACCTAAATCCGAATATCTGTAGTGACGTTTACATGTTGAATAACGTGTGTGCACAACTTAGTTTGTAACTAATTTACGTTCTTTTTCATATTGTTCAATAACTGTCACCTTGTAACTGTTATTTTTCAGGAGCTGTAACATATATTTCAGAATAAAATTCAGTCGTCAGTTGCACAGATATTTTTCAGCAGCTATAATATATAATTTAGAATAAAATTCAGTGGTCAGTTAAACAGATATTTTAATTTCGCTTTTCCTGATTCAACAAATTAGTCATCTTTAGAAGCCTACAAAATAAAAGATCTAGGCCGTACATTTGTGTAAACTACAAGAAGTACATTACAGAAACTTCCTTGGTATTGCTAAACCAATACTGAGTTAATATTGCTAAATGAATAGTAAGTAAAATAGCAAAATGAGATTTTCACTCTGCAGCGGAGTGAGCGCTGATATGAAACTTCCTGGAAGATTGAAACTGTGTGCCGGACCGAGACTCGAACTCGGAACCTTTGCCCTTTGCGGGCAAGTCTCTGCCATCTGAGCTACTGAAAGACGACTGACACCTCCTCCTCACAGCCTTACTTCTAGCAGTACTTTACTTTACTAAGTAAATTTCTAAAATAAAATTTTCTTATACTTTACATAAACTTATAAATGAGATCTAAAGATTTATAACATCCGTAATTGAGTAGGCTCCTGAAGACGACAAATTAATTTGTCCAAACCGAAAAAGCGAAATAAAAGTATCTGTGAACTGATGGCTGACTTAGTCTAATGTAGCTATGTTACGCTAGGCGGCACAAAACAGCAGGTAATGAGCAGCTGGACTTGCTATGCGCACAGTACTTTGCAAACAAGCGAGTCGTATTGGCTGTGCTTGTGTGTGATGTACAGGACTATGAAACAAGGCGGCGAGGACGACGCCGACGTGTTTCAGGTTCTTATCGCCTTCAGACTTTTTTTCTTGCCTACATTCTAAAATTCGTTCAGTTTAACGACAAAGCAGTCTGCTAGGGATAACATAGGAACTATCAGGTAACATTGTGTAAGAAAGGGAGTGTACACGTGAATCAATATTTTGTAGGGCCTAAGGTCTATTTTGGGACGTGAAGCTCAGGCACTTCACGAGACTCTTCAAAAAAGGTATGTAGTTTTGATATATACACTCTAAGACAAAAAAACAAAAAACGGCGCACCCCGAAGGAGTTATACAAATGGGTCACAAATTGATATTTATACAGGTATCGACGGAAAATGTAAAATTGTAAGCTTTGGTGGCCTATGGATCGAGCTGACAATGGTAGTAAATAAGGGACATGTCGACACCAGAGCTCAAAGCTTTTGTGAATTTAATCCCGTGTACCCAGCTGGACAGTAGCTGTTCCTCGCGGACAGGAGCGTAAACAATATACATAGGTGTATTAGCATTTGAAAGAGGCAGTGTAATTGGGTTATAAGAAGCCGGATGGCGTAATGAGCGAATCGCTCGACATTTGAGGAGGAGTGATGCCGCTGGTCGACGATGTTGGCAGTGATGCGTGAACCACGGCCTAAAACAGCGTCACGTAGGAAGATGTCGACCTAAAGAGACGACAGAACACGAGAATCGAGCAGTCGTCAGTGACATGGCCCCGCAGGCGTTATCTGTGATAGATACCGGGAAAACATCAGACAACGCGCGAAAGCCAATACGTTGAATACGTGGAAGATGTGGGGCGTACGGGCAGACACCGTCTCTCGAATAAGTTTTTTTTTACCTTTAAAATTTTACAACTTTTTTTAACTTGATTTTAAAATATTATGTGAACATTCGTTATCATGAACAGCAAGATCCACAATATAGTTTCTTAAAGAAAGTTCCTGAACCATTATTTAAGCAGATCAAAGAACAGCTCTCAGAATCAATTTACAACGCTTAAAACTCAAAATCTCTTTTTGAGCATAAGGGAAAAAATACAAATTGCATAATGCAAGGTTAAACAAAAGATTCTAACGCCACATAGCAATACCAAAGTGTTCCTAGGTATCACCTGTGATCTCTAAAGGCCATAAAATATTGATCACAAAATTTTAATTAAAACAACAACTTAAATGCAATAAAATCTGAATACTGTCATCGTACACTCAACCCCGTAGCCTCTACGATGCGCACCGTATCACAAAATATTTTCCTTCCTTTTAAACACTTTACACCATAAACCTCCCTACATGTGGCTCATACGACACCCAACGAATTATGATAAATAATTAATCATAGCTGTTACAATTAACTAAGTAGGTAAATCTTTTCCTTTTAAAATAAATAAAAAAACACAAAAATCAACTCTTAAGCTCAGTGGTTACATCCGTTAAAAAGATATATGTAATACATATGTTTTGATTTCGTCATGGTCATGAGCTGCTGTGCACAGTGCTATCCTTCAGGACCACATGCGGCACGGGAAAGATTTTCCACGATGTACAAAACTTTAACAGGGCGTACCAAATTACAAAAATTGCATACTGGGATTATATGTCGATATGGAGGAGGTTTGCAAATCTTAAAATGGGCAAGGGAGTAGATGCAGTACTATTGAACACTTCGACTATACCGCACCGCACCGAACAGCAGTACGGTGAAGTAGAAAAGAGACAAATAAACTGTTGCAAGGTAATCTCACCAAAGTCATTAAGAAAATATTTGGGGCTTTAAAATATTGGGAGGACCACACCGCCGGCCGGTATGGCCGGGCGGTTCTAGGTGCTTCAGTCTGGAACCGTGCGACCGCTAATGTCGCAGGTTCGAAAACTGCCTCGGGCATGGATGTGTGCGATGTCCTTAGGTTAGTTAGGTTTAAGTAGTTCTAGGCTCTAGGGGACTGATGACCTCAGATGTTAAAGTCCCATAGTGCTCAGAGCCATTTGAACCATTTTTTGAGGACCACACCGAACCACAGAATGACGTCCCAAGCTAAATTATGAAAATACTATCGGCGATTTCGCCACGACAAGTAGAACCGTGAAATACCGTAAGAAGTGAACTGCAATTAACAAGATTGATAAAAGTCCGACTGAATAGGTCTACAATCATCTTTCCATTATTACAAACACTTGACAGTACCTCCAAAGTTGACTCGCTACTGGCCGACTTAGGTTCCTTAATAAGACAAGCAATGATTCGGTTCAACTAAAACAGTAATGTACCTTAAAGCAGCTAAACAGGTGACAATGCCGATATCAACGCTCTCCTCCCGAGCAGCGCTCTGACTGGAGACTGCAGTACCCAAGCAAAGCTTACACCACTCACAAGTCAGATATACGAGGTGCATTCAAGTTCTAAGGCCTCCGATTTTTTTTCTAATTAACTATTCACCCGAAATCGATGAAACTGGCGTTACTTCTCGACGTAATCGCCCTGCAGACGTACACATTTTTCACAACGCTGACGCCATGATTCCATAGCAGCGGCGAAGGCTTCTTTAGGAGTCTGTTTTGACCACTGGAAAATCGCCGAGGCAATAGCAGCACGGCTGGTGAATGTGCGGCCACGGAGAGTGTCTTTCATTGTTGGAAAAAGCCAAAAGTCACTAGGAGCCAGGTCAGGTGAGTAGGGAGCATGAGGAATCACTTCAAAGTTGTTATCACGAAGAAACTGTTGCGTAACGTTAGCTCGATGTGCGGGTGCGTTGTCTTGGTGAAACAGCACACGCGCAGCCCTTCCCGGACGTTTTTGTTGCAATGCAGGAAGGAATTTGTTCATCAAAATATTTTCGTAGGATGCACCTGTTACCGTAGTGCCCTTTGGAACGCAATGAGTAAGGATTACGCCCTCGCTGTCCCAGAACATGGACACCATCATTTTTTCAGTACTGGCGGTTACCCGAAATTTTTTTGGTGGCGGTGAATCTGTGTGCTTCCATTGAGCTGACTGGCGCTTTGTTTCTGGATTGAAAAATGGCATCCACGTCTCATCCATTGTCACAGCTGACGAAAAGAAAGTCCCATTCATGCTGTCGTTGCGCGTCAACATTGCTTGGCAACATGCCACACGGGCAGCCGTGTGGTCGTCCGTCAGCATTCGTGGCACCCACCTGGATGACACTTTTCGCATTTTCAGGTCGTCATGCAGGATTGTGCGCACAGAACCCACAGAAATGCCAACTCTGGAGGCGATCTGTTCAACAATCATTCGGCGATCCCCCAAAACAATTCTCTCCACTTTCTCGATCATGTCGTCAGACCGGCTTGTGCGAGCTCGAGGTTGATTCAGTTTGTTGTCACACGATGTTCTGCCTTCATTAAACTGTCGCACCCACGAACGCACTTTCGACACATCCATAACTCCATCACCACATGTCTCCTTCAACTGTCGATGAATTTCAATTGGTTTCACACCACGCAAATTCAGAAAACGAATGATTGCACGCTGTTCAAGTAAGGAAAACGTCGCCATTTTAAGTATTTAAAACAGTTCTCATTCTCGCCGCTGGCGGTAAAATTCCATCTGCCGTACGATGCTGCCATCTCTGGGACGTATTGACAACGAACGCGGCCTCATTTTAAAACAATGCGCATGTTTCTCTCTCTTTCCAGTCCGGAGAAAAAAAATCGGAGGCCTTAGAACTTGAGTGCACCTCGTATGCGCCACCAACGTGCACCTTTTCAGAATTCTTATGTTCACCTCATACAGCAAACTTACCGTAGTTCTTCGTCGGAATCGAAGGGCGGAACCAAGATATCACTTCTCAGCCCTTGAACGACCTGACGATGGCCGCCACCGGGACAACACCGGCCCTCCACCCTAGGATCTTCGAGTCCCCAATCGACTGCTCCCGCGGGGCCCACCGACCAAGCGGCGTTGCCCTCCGACACCGACGTCGCTCCTCACGCGCAGACCAGAGCTCACTCAAAGCAACCCCCTTCTTGCTCGTTCTGCTGCCTCGCGGCGCGCGGGAAGCCAGCTCGCTAAAGATTTGCCGCAGCCAGAGACTCCAATCCGTTCTCGGTATTGACATGGCTGAGCCGTGCTGCGGCTCGCGTCGGTGCTATTTGTAGGTTTCCGCCCTCTTTTGAAGGCCAGACGATATCGTTTAGCTGGCGTGGTTACGGTTGCCTGTCTTCTCCTCGTGTTGACTGGTGGAGCTGCGGCAGCGGCGGTTGGGGACTGAGGAGAAGCCAGGTCCACGCAGTGCCAGAACACGCCGGGACTGCTGGATGGAAGGGCTGTGGTTGCGAGGGTGTACGACCTCGTCGTGAACCGGATCCAGCAAGCTTTAAGATGAGTGCATTTCAATCCAAGTAGAGAAAGCTCCACTATTGTGATATCCCGCGATTCTCCAGTGGCTTGAGTTCGTGTTGGCGCTCTTGGTGTCGCCCAGGCGAAGGGCAGCGAGTGGAGTGCTTGGGGAAGGCGGATCTGATTAGCTTTCCTTGACTTCTTACTACTATTTACTGCGTTCAAATAGCTACAATTTGTTAAGTCCAACCAGCGGTAATTTTTCTTACCTCGTGGCCGCTAACGCTCCAGTTACCTTCCCTAGGGGTTAGTGTATGTAACGGAAGTGTACATTTCCTCGCACTGCCGCTGCTGTCCGTTAAGGCGTATACTTTTGACAGCTTTCTTGATTGTAGGCCGGTTGGTGATTCCTCTACTATGGTGGTAATGATTCCTTTCTCGTTCCATGGGCTCAAAACAAAGTATTGTTCCATCGTTGCATTTGGTTTGTCGGAGGTCAGCTAGCTTCAGCAAGATTATCATTAGTCATTCGTTGGACTGCCACTAATTTGCGTTACCATCTTGTGAAGTGAATGCAACTCTTGGCTGCCTATCTAATCGCTCTCGAAAGTGTTTGTTGCCGGACCTACTCAGAGGTCTATTCCTGAGCACCGTCTGGATCAGTCGCTTTTTTTTTTTTTTGAATTAACGTTTGCTATGGTGGCGGCCGGGGTGGCCGTGTTGTTCTAGGCACTACAGTCTGGAACCGTGCGACCGCTACGGTCGGAGGTTCCGATCCTTCCTCGGGCATGGATGTGTGTCATGTCCTTAGGTTAGTTAGGTATAAGTAGTTCTAAATTCTAGAGGTCTGATGACCTCAGAAGCTAAGTCTCATAGTGCTCAGAGCCATTTGAATCATTTTTTTTTTTGCTATTGTATTTGCTGTTTTACAGCATGTTTCAATTTTTTTTTCATATTATTGCCGTTCCTGGCGTGAAAGGCTTTCAGCCGTGATTGTCGTCATTTGCCTTAAGATTCTAATTTGGTATTTGTATTTTAGCAGCAAGCCTTAAAAAGGCCCACCCGGTTGGCCGTGCGGTCTAACGCACTGCTTTCCGGGCGGGAAGGAGCGCCTGGTCCCCGGCACGAATCCTCCCGGCGGATTTGTGTCGACGTCCGGTGAGCCGGCCAGTCTGTGGATGGTTTTTAGGCGGTTTTCCATCTGCCTCAGCAAATGTGGGCTGGTTCCCCTTATTCCGCCTCAGCTACGCTATGTCGGCTATTCCTGCGCAAACAAGTTCTCCACGTACGCGTACACCACCATTACTCTATCACGCAAACATAGGGGTTACACTCGTCTGGTGTGAGACGTTCTCTTGGGGGGGGGGGGGGGTGGGGGAGGGGTTGCACCGGGGGGTGAAGTGGACAGCGGTAGTCGTCGTGGGGTTGCGGACCACTGCTGCTGCGGCGGGGATGGAGCCTCTTCGTTGTTTCTAGGTCCCCGGTTAACATAACATAAGCCTTAAAATCTTATTTACCGCCATTCCTGGCGTCTGATGGCTTCTGCTGTGTTTGTGGTGACTTACCTTAATACTCCAATGGCTGGCTCTGAGCACTATGGGACTTAACATCTGTGGTCATTAGTCCCCCAGAACTTAGAACTACTTAAACCTAACTAACCTAAGGACATCACACACATCCATGCCCGAGGCAGGATTCGAACCTGCGACCGGAGCGGTCACGCGGTTCCGCGGTCACGCGGTTCCGGCTAATACTCCAATACCTGTAAGTTCTAAATTGCGGCGAGTTCTTAAACAGTTCTTAATTTATTGTCATTCAGGGCGTGTAAAGGCTTCTGCCTTTATCACAGCGGCTTGCTTTTAAAGCATTATCTATTGCATCTTTATTTGATGGTGATTTGCTGAATTGTAACTTACTGAAAACACTATTATTTACACTGTTGTTTATTCCTTCATTAATAACATGTGGTATTTTTTATTTAATGTTGAGCCTGGAATTAATGGTTTAAAATAAATTGTGTGTAATTGTAAAAGGCAACCAATAGTTACTGTTTACAGCCTTGTCCACAACCGTAACCGTATCTTGAGTTCCCTTGACTACCAGGTTTCAATCACACCGAGTACTGACATGGCGGATAATTTAAAAAAGGAAAAATAATTTAAATAGCGAGCCGTACCAGCCCAGTCAGAGAAGCAGTCAGAGTCCCAGACTCATCATCATCATCATCGATCATACGTGCTGGTGCTTCAGTGACCACAAGAACCATTAACAGGCGGCTCACAGAAAGGGCGCCGAGTTCACTGCGCCCCTCGCGCCGACTACCGTTGACTGTCTGTACACCAACAAGCTCCTTTGCATTCGTATGAGGCATATTCGACCTGTAGCCTCATTGATTTGAATAGAACTGTCTTGGTGGTGAACTCCGCTTCGAACTGAGCCCCGACGATCAGCGAAAGCGTGTCTGAACACACCCTGGACAGCAGTGGGGTACCGACCTGACGGTGGCCCGACATACGGCTCGGCAACCAGGAGTGGCTGTCTCGAATGATGCCTGATTTCATAGCAGGACCCCTTTGTCACGCATGGCAACTTTACAGCGTAGCGGTACGCCGACGATGTTTTACGCCCCGTTTTGTTGCCCTTCATGACAAACCATCCTATACTTCCATTGCAGCAATATAATGCCTGTCTGCATACAGCGAGAGCTATTACTGCTCGTCTTCGTGCTTCCCAAACGCTACCTTGGCCTGCAAAATCGTAAGAACGTTTGGAGCATTATTGGCAGGGATCTTCAAGCAGCTTTGGATTTTGGCGATCTAACGCACAAACTGTACAGAATCTGGCACGATATCCTGCAGGAGGACATCTAGCAGCTCTGTCAATCAGTCGCAAGTCGAATAGTTTGCATATGGGCAAGAGGTTTGTGCTGTTCGTAGGTTTCTGCCCTCTGTTGGCATAGTTGCGGTTGTTTGTCTTCTTCTCATCTTGACTGGCGCCGCTCGTTTCGCAAGCGTTGCCTATCTGCTAGTGGCAGCAGCGGCGGTTATCTACACTCCTGGAAATTGAAATAAGAACACCGTGAATTCATTGTCCCAGGAAGGGGAAACTTTATTGACACATTCCTGGGGTCAGATACATCACATGATCACACTGACAGAACCACAGGCACATAGACACAGGCAACAGAGCATGCACAATGTCGGCACTAGTACAGTGCATATCCACCTTTCGCAGCAATGCAGGCTGCTATTCTCCCATGGAGACGATCGTAGAGATGCTGGATGTAGTCCTGTGGAACGGCTTGCCATGCCATTTCCACCTGGCGCCTCAGTTGGACCAGCGTTCGTGCTGGACGTGCAGACCGCGTGAGACGACGCTTCATCCAGTCCCAAACATGCTCAATGGGGGACAGATCCGGAGATCTTGCTGGCCAGGGTAGTTGACTTACACCTTCTAGAGCACGTTGGGTGGCACGGGATACATGCGGACGTGCATTGTCCTGTTGGAACAGCAAGTTCCCTTGCCGGTCTAGGAATGGTAGAACGATGGGTTCGATGACGGTTTGGATGTACCGTGCACTATTCAGTGTCCCCTCGACGATCACCAGTGGTGTACGGCCAGTGTAGGAGATCGCTCCCCACACCATGATGCCGGGTGTTGGCCCTGTGTGCCTCGGTCGTATGCAGTCCTGATTGTGGCGCTCACCTGCACGGCGCCAAACACGCATACGACCATCATTGGCACCAAGGCAGAAGCGACTCTCATCGCTGAAGACGACACGTCTCCATTCGTCCCTCCATTCACGCCTGTCGCGACACCACTGGAGGTGGGCTGCACGATGTTGGGGCGTGAGCGGAAGACGGCCTAAAGGTGTGCGGGACCGTAGCCCAGCTTCATGGAGACGGTTGCGAATGGTCCTCGCCGATACCCCAGGAGCAACAGTGTCCCTAATTTGCTGGGAAGTGGCGGTGCGGTCCCCTACGGCACTGCGTAGGATCCTACGGTCTTGGCGTGCATCCGTGCGTCGTTGCGGTCCGGTCCCAGGTCGACGGGCACGTGCACCTTCCGCCGACCACTGGCGACAACATCGATGTACTGTGGAGACCTCACGCCCCACGTGTTGAGCAATTCGGCGGTACGTCCACCCGGCCTCCCGCATGCCCACTATACGCCCTCGCTCAAAGTCCGTCAACTGCACATACGGTTCACGTCCACGCTGTCGCGGCATGCTACCAGTGTTAAAGACTGCGATGGAGCTCCGTATGCCACGGCAAACTGGCTGACACTGACGGCGGCGGTGCACAAATGCTGCGCAGCTAGCGCCATTCGACGGCCAACACCGCGGTTCCTGGTGTGTCCGCTGTGCCGTGCGTGTGATCATTGCTTGTCCAGCGCTCTCGCAGTGTCCGGAGCAAGTATGGTGGGTCTGACACACCGGTGTCAATGTGTTCTTTTTTCCATTTCCAGGAGTGTATATATGTACAGGTAGACAATCATTGAACTATATGAAATAAACTGCGTAGTTGGCCCCGGGTCATGATGGTAATTAGTATGGATGGCTTTGGTGATGAAGCCCACTTATATGGGTTCGTCAGTAAGCAAAACTGGCACATTTGTGTGATTGAGAATCCGCATTTCGCGATCATGAGGTCTCTTGATCCTCAACAGGTGACTGTGTGTTGTGTCATGTCCAGTCATGGAATAATCGGTACGATATTCCTTGATTGCGCGGTGACTATCCCCATTAACCAAATTGAGTCTGATTTCGACCAGATGTGGTTCAAGACGGAGCTCGCCCCCCTCGAAGCAGGAGAATGTTTGATGTCCTGGAGGAGAAGTTTAGGGACAGTATTCTGGCTCTGGGTTACCCAGAGGCCACTAGCATGGCCTCGATTGGCCGTCATATTCTCCGGATCTGGACACGTTCGACTTATTTTTATGGGACTATACTAAAGACAAGGTGTACGCCAGTAAGCCCAAAACCACTGCTGAGCACAAAACAGCCATTGACGAGGTCATCGACAGCACCGATGTTCCACCACTTCAGTGGATCATGCAGAATTTTGCTGTTCTTCTGCGGCACATCATAGCCAATGATGGCGGGCATATCGAGTATGTTATAACCTACATCAGAATATCTGTAGTGACGTTTACAACTTGAATAAAGTGTGTGCACGTCGTAGTTTGAAGCTAATTTACATTTTATTTTTCATATACGAGTGTCACTCTAAAATAAATGCACACTATTTTTGTAAAAATATAGTTTTCAATCTCCATGTGTGAAAGTTTTACAGTGTGTATATACATCCTACCCGCTTGTTTTCAAACTTAGTTCAACCTGTTGATGTGTGTGCTGTCCTTAATTTAGTTAGGTTTAAGTAGTTCTAAGGACTGATGACCTCAGAAGTTTAAGTCCCATAGTGCTCAGAGCCATTTGAACCATTTTTTGGAGTGCAGCGCCCATCTTGCACAGGTCAGATAACGCTTGAATAGCACAAGGGGATACGTAGTGCAGAACAGTACAGCACAGAGAGTCGTAGCAGCATCGCGTGGATAGGGAAACGAGGGACAAATGTTTTTCAAAGAGAGAGCGCTGTTGAACCTGAATGTACACCAACTCTCTGCAATCCTAATAAAATTATATTACTCATCCTTCGACTTTAAATTTGTTAGGGACATTCTTTCCGGCTGCTGTAATTTTCTCAGTCGTTTTTAGTGCACACAGGGCTAAGAAGCACTGAATTACCATTCACAGAAAGATAAGCAGAAATTGACCGGGTTAAACAGCTATAAAACTGCCATCAGGCTTTCACCAGACGTTTCTCTACGGAAAGCCTCCTGCTCTCGTTGGAAGAGATTACGTTTAGTGCTGGCACGAGTTTACACACGACACTGGAAGACGTTTATGGAAATTGTTCTTTAGTGCGATGTTAAACGATCCCCGCAGCGTGCATACGGCGGAGCGATAAAGCGTGAGTGCCGCGGTGGCGGCATTGGAGCTCTGGAGAATGCAGCGCGCGTGCGCTGCGCCAACTTGTGCTGACGTACAATAAAGCGGTAATAGCGCGCTGGCACGGTTCCAGCAGGGAAAACGGCACCTTCCTAGCTGTCGCCGCCGCCGTCTTGCGGAGAAAGCGAGACCGTCTGTGGAGAGCCTTAGGGTGCACACGACTCTACTCTCTACAGGGGCAGATGGGGCACCACCACACGGCGGCGTATGCCATCTCGCGCTGGACACTTTCGCTCCTCTCTGGCTGCCTGTATCTCTTTCTCTCTCTCTCTCTCTATCTATCTCTCTCTCTCTCTCTCTCTCTCTCTCTCACACACACACACACACATACACATACACACCGAGCGAGGTGGCACAGTTGTTAGTACACTCGACTCGCATTCAGGAAGTCGACGATACAAACCCACATCCGGGCGTCCTGATTTAGGTTTTCCGGATTTCCCTAAATCATCTTCAATAAAATTCTTCAGGGTATCAGACCGCATCGTCATAATTTAAAATGCGCCAACGTTTCGGCCAGCGTTGCAGCTAGCCTTCATCAGGGCCTTACGTTAAACGTTTAACGTAAGGCCCTGATGAAGGCTAGCTGCAACGCTGGCCGAAACGTTGGCGCATTTTAAATTATGACGATGCGGTCTGATACCCTGAAGAATTTTATTGAAGATGACAACGGCCGCGGAAGCCTACGCTTACATTCCCTAAATCACTTCAGGCAAATACTGGGATGGTTCCATTGAAAGAGCACGACCTGCTTCCTTCCCCATCCTTCCCTAATCCCATGGGACATAAGACCTCGCTGTTTGGTCCCCTCCCCCATCAACCAACCAACCATCTCTCTCTCTCTCTCTCTCTCACTCTCTGACACACACACACACACACACACACACACACACACACACACACACACATACACGCAAACGCTGATGCACACGTAGGCGAGAGTCGGGTGAACGTGCACAGCAGGCAATCGTGAGCATTCAGTGCTTGAAGCTTGTGATTAAGTAACAAACAGGAACAAGAAGACAGGTTATATATTAATCACATACAGTTGATATTCCAGAGACATACTGAGTCTCACTTTGTCTGTGATAATGAAGTAGGCTCAAGCGATGAATTAGAATTTACACCAGATCTGGGATTCGAACCCAGGTCTCGTGCTTACTGGACACATGCGCTATTTGTTGCACCACACTGGCACTACACCTACTGAGGCTGCAGTGGGGTGAAGTGTGAATTGGACTTTGTATCGGTGAGGGAGACGTTCTAAGATAGTCTGTGAAGCAGTTGCAGCTGTAGTGTCAGTGAGACTAACGGAAATCGCATCTGCCTAGAAAACATGAGACCTAGGTTCGAGTCCTGGCACTGGCACAAGTTTTAGTTCATTACTTCAGTCTACATCATTATTATATAGTACTACAGGGGTCATTTAAGCTGTGGAATGCACGAGTGTGAGGCAAATAAAACAGGCCAGTTTCCTCATTTTTAGTTTACACTAAATAAGAGGATATGCTTACTTTTACTACTTATTTATATTTATCTGAATGTTAGTGAAACATTCATTGAAGCAGGCACGCATAAGCTTTCTAAAAGTAACATCGAATCTGATCGCATTAGTATGTAAAATGAGATTTTACGGAAGGCGTTTGACACTGTACCACATAAGCGGCTCGTAGTAAAATTGCGTGCTCATGGAATATCGTCTCAGTTATGTGACTGGATTTGCGATTTCCTGTCAGAGAGGTCACAGTTCGTACTAATTGACGGAAAGTCATCGATTAAAACAGAAGTGATTTAAGGCGTTTCCCAAGGTAGTGTCATAGGCCCTTTGCTGTTCCTTACCCATACAAACGATCTGGGCAGTCTTCTTCGTTTGTTTGCAGATGACGCTGTCGTTTATCGACTAATAAAGTCATCAGCAGATCAAAACAAACTGCGAAACGACTTAGAAAAAATATCTGAATGGTGCGAAAAGTGGCAGTTGACTCTAAATAACGAAAAATGTGAGGTCATCCACATGAGTACTAAAAGTAACTCCTTACACTTCGGTTACAAGATAAATCACTCTAATCTAAAACCCGTAAATTCAACTAAATACCTAGGTATTACAATTACGAACAACTTACACTCCTGGAAATGGAAAAAAGAACACATTGACACCGGTGTGTCAGACCCACCATACTTGCTCCGGACACTGCGAAAGGGCTGTACAAGCAATGATCACACGCACGGCACAGCGGACAAACCACGAACCGCGGTGTTGGCCGTCGAATGGCGCTAGCTGCGCAGCATTTGTGCACCGCCGCCGTCAGTGTCAGCCAGTTTGCCGTGGCATACGGAGCTCCATCGCAGTCTTTAACACTGGTAGCATGCCGCGACAGCGTGGACGTGAACCGTATGTGCAGTTGACGGACTTTGAGCGAGGGCGTATAGTGGGCATGCGGGAGGCCGGGTGGACGTACCGCCGAATTGCTCAACACGTGGGGCGTGAGGTCTCCACAGTACATCGATGTTGTCGCCAGTGGTCGGCGGAAGGTGCACGTGCCCGTCGACCTGGGACCGGACCGCAGCGACGCACGGATGCACGCCAAGACCGTAGGATCCTACGCAGTGCCGTAGGGGACCGCACCGCCACTTCCCAGCAAATTAGGGACACTGTTGCTCTTGGGGTATCGGCGATGACCATTCGCAACCATCTCCATGAAGCTGGGCTACGGTCCCGCACACCGTTAGGCCGTCTTCCGCTCACGCCCCAACATCGTGCAGCCCGCCTCCAGTGGTGTCGCGACAGGCGTGAATGGAGGGACGAATGGAGACGTGTCGTCTTCAGCGATGAGAGTCGCTTCTGCCTTGGTGCCAATGATGGTCGTATGCGTGTTTGGCGCCGTGCAGGTGAGCGCCACAATCAGGACTGCATACGACCGAGGCACACAGGGCCAACACCCGGCATCATGGTGTGGGGAGCGATCTCCTACACTGGCCATACACCACTGGTGATCGTCGAGGGGACGCTGAATAGTGCACGGTACATCCAAACCGTCATCGAACCCATCGTTCTACGATTCCTAGACCGGCAAGGGAACTTGCTGTTCCAACAGGACAATGCACGTCCGCATGTATCCCGTGCCACCCAACGTGCTCTAGAAGGTGTAAGTCAACTACCCTGGCCAGCAAGATCTCCGGATCTGTCCCCCATTGAGCATGTTTGGGACTGGATGAAGCGTCGTCTCACGCGGTCTGCACGTCCAGCACGAACGCTGGTCCAACTGAGGCGCCAGGTGGAAATGGCATGGCAAGCCGTTCCACAGGACTACATCCAGCATCTCTACGATCGTCTCCATGGGAGAATAGCAGCCTGCATTGCTGCGAAAGGTGGATATACACTGTACTAGTGCCGACATTGTGCATGCTCTGTTGCCTGTGTCTATGTGCCTGTGGTTCTGTCAGTGTGATCATGTGATGTATCTGACCCCAGGAATGTGTCAATAAAGTTTCCCCTTCCTGGGACAATGAATTCACGGTGTTCTTATTTCAATTTCCAGGAGTGTAAATTGGAAAGAACACTTAGAAAATGTTGCGGGGAAGGCTAACCAAAGGTTGCGTTTTATTGGCAGGACACTTAGAAAATGTAACAGACCTACTAAGGAGACTGCCTACACTACGACTGTCCGTCCTCTTTTAGAATACTGCTGCGCGGTGTGGGATCCTTACCAGGTAGGACTGACGGAGTACATCCAAAAAATTCAACGAACGGCAACACGTTTTGTATTATCGCGAAATATGGGAGAGAGTGTCACAGAAATGATACAGGATTTGGGCTGGAAATCATTAAAAAAAAGGCGTTTTTCTTTGCGACGGAATCTTCTCACGAAACTCCAATCACCAACTTCCTCCTCCGAATGCGAAAATATTTTGTTGACATCGAACTACATAGGGCGGAACGATCACCATGGTAAAATAAGGGAAATCAGAGCTCGTACGGAAAGATATAGGTGTTCATTCTTTCCGCGCGCTATACGAGATTGGAATAAGAGAGAATTGTGAAGGTGGTTCGATGAACCCCCTGCGAGGCACTTAAATGTGATTTTCAGAGTACCCATGTAGATGTAGATGTAGATGAGGGTAGGCGCTAGGGTAATTGTGCACTGACAGAGAACAGGTACGCACACCTGTAGCCGCGCGGGAGTAGCCGAGCGGTCTCAGGCTCTGCAGTCATGGACTGTGCGGCTGGTCCCGGCGGAGATTCGAGTCCTCCCTCGGGCATGGGTGTGTATTTGTCCTTAGGATAATTTAGATTAAGTAGTGTGTATTCTTAGGGAAATATGACCTTAGCAGCTAAGTCCCCATAAGATTTCACACACATTTGAACTTTTTTTTTCATAGCTGTATGAAAGAAGCTCAATATAATGAGGAAAGTAAGGAAGGAAAGAAACAAAGGACTGAGTTGAATAACAAGAAGAGGAAAATGTACATAAAGCTTTACTGAGCAGTCAGAAGAGAAGAAAAAAATCAGCATTGTGGAGGGGACACCAGAGTCGTCAGATAGGGAAACGTGTCCAACCACATATTTTTGATATTTGTAGTTAAACTACATTCTACTGTCCTTTGCAATTAAACTGGTGTAGTGTATTAAAAGGGTGAAACTACGATATTCTTACATACGGTTTTATGTTACATACTAAGGGTGTGTTAAAATAACAATCTTTGATATTTTTGCTTTATTGTGTCAATTCTGCTTGAAACGTCCCCTTAGAACAATTATACACGACTGTGCTTAACCTGACACACAATATTTTTAGCGCAACGCAATCTGACTTTCAAAAATCCCTACAAAAGAATGTCCCTGACTAACATTAACCTATACCTTTCACAAATCACTTACCTCACAAAAATCTTCGTTACTCGAACTACTGCAATACAGCAAGCGCCACTACTGCCAGCTAAATAAAAGATTCAAACTACGGAAGGCACTAACTACTGATAGGGATAGTTAGCAAATGAAAGATTTTAATAGAGAACAAACAATGTATTTACCTTAATAGTCATAATATATATAGCAGTTAATGAAAATTACAAAACTCCGCCATCTCTCTTCCCACATCCACCACTGCCGGCGGCTCACCTCCAACTGCGCAACGCTACGCGCTGTTCACATCCAGCTGCCGCTGCCCAACACTACAATGGCAGACAACAATGCAAACTAGCCACAGGCTGCACACAGCACAGCCAGTGATTTTCATACAGAGCGCTACGTAACGTTGCCAATAAGAAAATATGAACGGCCTACTTACATAGCCCCCATGCTCACCACAAAAAATTTTACAAATTGTTCTGGCCAGTGGCCAATAATGATTTGATAAAAGTTTTCATAATTACACTAACAAAGATATCCAATGCACACACTTATTGATACAATGTTGGTCAAAAGCTAAAATTTTCTCACAGTCCATAAAGACAGTCCTGATCATTCATCATAATAGTAATTACAGTTTTTTTTTCACAAAGTCTCATTAGTAAAAAAAATTGCACACAGAAGTAGTGGATTTCCATGCAGTCTTGAAGAAGTAGTGGTGTCCTTCCAACGGAAAGACAGTGCTGACTCTTGACACGCTGACAGGTAATGGGCCACAACAGAGCAAACCCACAGCAGAGTCATTCGAAGTTCTGAAGAATATTGGTAGGTAGGTCATCACAGACCAGACCCACTGTAGTCCTGGTAGAGCTTACGGTATTGGTGGGCCACCAGAGGTGTAGACCCACTGCAGTCCTTGTAGAAATAATGGTATTGGTGAGTCATCAAAGGTGTAGACCCTCTGTAGTCCTTGTAGAGACGGCCAGCAGCCATCTGTTGCGACTGTGCAGGTGCATAATCACCATTGAAGAGTCTTGTGGATAATAGAGCAAGTCCATAACCACCACTTGTGCACTCACAAAGTTTTTGGAATTGTCCTTAGAACCAGCAATGCTGTTATCCAGTCCTTTGCTGAATTATTAACACACGTGCAAACACTAACAGTCCCTACTTCTCACATATTGTCCATATACTATGACCAACAGAAACGTGTGCAGTGAAATGGAACTTACAAGTTAATAATATGATGAACTGGTGTCAATTACAATTTTATAACATAAGAATATAATTACAAAGGTACAAAATACATCATTAAAGAACATAACAATACAGATAACATTTGTAGTACAGGCTTTACAAAAGAATAGAAATAGACATATACATCAGTGTTACAGGAATTATGACATGAGTACATACATAAAAGATCAGAATAATTATTGAAACATCCCCTTCACACATTAGCATTAAAACAAAACAGAATAAATAATGTCTAAGCATATTTACAAGGTAAATAACACATTATTAATGCCAATTATATTTGAGGATAACAGTATTCCTCATCATAGTGAATGTAGATTAGTATTAGAAGAAGAAAAAATTCTATGAAACTACACAGAGACAGGAAGAAAACAAATACACAAGGGTACACAAACACATAGTTGGATAACACCAATAGGAAAGGACAGGGTTCGTTTTCAGTGTAACATATGGTACTGCAGTCCAACCCAAAACTTCATTCCATAGATCTTTCGTCTTATTTCAACCTTTGCTTCCACCAAAAAAATTCTGTCCAAGCATGCTTTCTGTATTTATATGTTCACACATTTCTTACCTCATTATTTATCGTCCATTATCGTACCTCAACATTTATTTCCAAGAAAATCCTACCTAAACCTGTTGTCCCTAAACCCTACGTTTTTTGTTTGTATCCTCTTTCAAAATACTTTTTTGGCCAAACCATTTTTTATAGCTTCTCAATGCATTTCTTCCAATTCATCACAACTCGTTCTCTTATATAGCCTACCCCATCTTAAGCTAACTTAAATCTACTGAGCTCAGATGCTAAACTAAGGGACGAGGCAATGCAGCAGCATAAAACAATTAACACAAACATCAATGACAAAAAATTTAAATAGGCAAAGCAATTGCAATATTACAACTAATATAAGGCACTGTGCAGCAAACAAGAAAAATAAATCCGTAGTAAAACTGGCTTAACAGCGTAATACAAAGTCAAAATCGGTAACACTATGCCTGGCAAACAGCAGCAGCAAATATAAAAAATATAAAACTTATATCTATACATGAGAAAGCTCAAGCAGAAAAAATATTACAGTAAAAATGGCCATGTTTAATACCTATGTCACATCTTAACACTAGAGTGATGCATCACGAGAACTTACACTAGCAGATAAGTTACCAAATCGTAAAGACATTATTTATGCAATTCCTGTGAAGGGAAATGTCTATTTATGAGCCCTCGTTTTCTTTGAAGTAGATCATAAATTTCTTATTGACTGGATCTGTTGGCATAAAATAACTATATTAGTACATATATTAAATTTTATTTTAACCAATGCTGCAGTGCAGCTAGAAACTAGATATTAAAGAAAATGAGCAAATATGTACAAAGGACGGCATGAAACATCATTCATTAGCCATATGGCATTTCATAACGCAGTAAAAACTCCCTCAATTCTAGAGAAAGACACTTGTCATAATCAGGTGTGCAGATGTAAGTATCTTTCCAAGTAATGAGCGTGTCGTATTTGCGATGCTTTCTCTAAAGGAATGTCAATGGCGAGGATAATGGCCTCTTTTTTTCTCCACCTAATGGCTTTCTTTTGTCAGACGACTACCTCTCAGCTGGGCACCCAAAACGCATTACGTCAAGGTCACTTACCTTTCTTACTGAATTATTTACGACAGCAGTTTCCGCTACAGTGACAGTCTCATATAAAAATATTTCACAGGTCAAGAATTTGCGTTGCAAATGTGTAGAAACAAAATCCTATGAATATAACATTGTCCAAAAAATTTTCGACAGCATTGTAATACATTCACGCATGTACACACATTTCATAATTCTTAAGGTACGATTCTTGATTTCCAACATCCTTTTCCACAAATCACAGTCCCTAACCACTACCCATTATTCCTTACCTTATTGTACATATACATATTCGTCGACACTTCTTCAATATTTCATCATAAGAAATATGTAGCATAAATAAATTCCTCATATATGGTAGCATCATCTTATTGATCACAAACATATCTCAACAGCATAATACACATTGTCGTCATAATAATACCATAAAATCTCAGTCAATTCTCAAAATCGCCGTAGCTTCCTCCAATAATGTCAGAACCTAAAAAAAATCTCTGCTCATTTCAATAGTGTCATCTACCTCAAACGTACTTTAAAAATCATGATCCAATACCAAATACATCATTCAAAGCTCTCATCATATCACAATGGAGCCGAAAAAATATGAACAGTTCGCAAAGTACTGACAAAATACAATTTCGTAAGTGTGAAGTTATACAATGGTGTAATTGTGTAAATATGTGTCACTGATGTAGTAAAAAAGTTTGTCTCCTCAGTTAAATGATCAGATAGCTGTGTGATTTATGTGTTAAAGGAATATGGTACCGATGTGTAAAGTTGTATAAGCAAATACCATATTAGCTAGGGCTCCTTGTGCTTGCCAAACACATGGTACACAAAGTAAGCGTGTACCCCCCTGAGGATTATTGTAATTATACCCTCAGGTGTTACAGATTACAGCAATGGAATGAAATGTATCACGGAAAACTTTCTTTGTAATGCAAAAATCTTTAAAAATAAATGTTCTAAGTATAAAATTAATCACTCAAATACATGTACTGTAGCGCTAAACTGTGCGTCTTGTTGTAAGATAATCTCTGTGGAAGTGCCGTAGTTATCGTCCTCCGAAAGCTAAGTTATACAGAAGTCAATGTACTTACCTCATGATAAACAAAAGTGAAATGCTTTGCGTATAGATATCTCAGTTATTACGCTTATTGTTGTGATGAAGAAAGTACTGGACTGTAACGTATTGTTGTGCTACGAAAGAGGCTGTCTCATTGTAGCTACAGCACAAAAGTCACCACTAAAACATGTTTTACTTTACAGAAGAATTCACAAAAACTGTGCAGATATAAAACAGATACACCGCAAAAGCAACATTGTAAATAGTCACTCATTAGTAACGTCGTGATATAATCGTGTAGCTGTCACATAAACTAACCACTGTGTCATCTGGTATCTCTCAGAAAGTACTTTAATTCAGAATGTATTTTCAAGTAAACCAAAATGTTGCATTAAAATCTCATTAGCAGTACCAGTATATGTCCTAAGTATGTAAGCCTCATAGTCGTTACGTAATCGTGCAACTAACAAGCAAGAATGTACACACACAGTAACACTGTGTCGTCCGTTCGCAATAACAATGCATTCGTAATTTCTGTTTAAATAAGTTCTCTTGGTTCTTGAGTGGATATTGAACTTCAAAACATTGTTGCATGTTAACAGTTTCTCAGTGTGACAAATTGTACAAGTAGCGTGAAGTGAAACGTTTTATGGCAAAGACAAAGTTAAAAAGCAGATTAACTTTCAATAAACAGTTTTACATGTGAAATGTGGTGTAAACATTTACTCTTCCTAGCACACAGAGTTTCAACTTCAACGCAATTATCATGTGGTATACGTCGGTAAAGAATACTGGAATTTTTCTCAAGGTTAGCATGTATGTTATTTTTCTCTGAGCCAGCCGGCGCTCGCGGCAGCCTGCGGTGTGAGTCATTGTCTGTTCCTTTGTTGGCGCGCGTCGTTACTGGGATTAGGAGGCCTAACTTCTACAAATTTGCCTTGCCGAGAGGGCCAAGCTCTGTTAGAAACCCGCCAGTTCTGATGAAATTCAGGTCTGTCGTTTTGTCGGTAGTTTACATAGTTTCTTGTTTGTCGGTCATGTGGTGGAGAATTTCTCCCTGAGTCGTAACTGTGTGGTGGACCATTACGTCTGAAGTTATTCTGTCTCCCGTGATAATAATAGTTCTGGTTGCCAAATTGTCTGTTTCTATGATTGTCTCTGTCATATTCATTACTACGGAAATGCGATCTTTCTCTGTAACTATTACTCTGCCAGTGGTTGTCATACGGGTGGTGTCTGTTTTGGTCACGATTTACGTTGTAAGAATAGGCTTGTCGTGGCCATTTATTGTTTCTGTCGTCACAGAATTGTGACGGATGTGACCTGTAGTGATTGTTTTCCTGTTTTCGCATCCTGCGACTGTCTGTGTCAATTTCTAATTCTTGTAAGAGACCCTGAAAAGCTTCAATGTCGTCTTTGCAACGTCCTGCCAAAATAATGTGTCGTAAATGTTCAGGTAATTTGATTAAGCAAATGCGTATGAGTTCTGAGGGGCTGTATGGGTTTGAAAGATACTGATTCTTGTGCAACATGTCTTCAAAATATTTGACAAGACTGGAAAATTCAGATTGTTCAAAGTGTTTCATCATCATGATGCTATGTTTTACTCGGTCTTGTGTAGCTTGTGACCAATATGCTGAGAGGAACGCATGGTAAAATTCTCCTTCACTGTGACAATCGTGAATGACCGATCGCATTCTTACAGCTGGTTCATTCTCCAAGTAGCCACACATAAATTCTAACCTGTGCTCCAATGACCAGTTGGGAGGAAAACAATGAGAGAATTGATGGAACCATGCTTGTGGATGAATGTCGTTGGCAGAATTCTTAAACGTTTTGAATTTACGTGTAGTAATGAACAGCTTATAGTCAAAATCATCGTGTCGGCGAGTAGCACATCGCTCATTGTTACTTCGTTTCGGCGGTTCCATCTCAAAATCCAATGCGCCTTGCCAATTTCTTTCATAATTTCCGAAGTGCCCTGAGTTATTATTTTGTGGCTGTTCCGTATTTCTATGTCCCTCTTCCTGTATTGGAGCGCGAGTGGCCTCTGAAATACGTAATTCTTGTATTACCTGTGTCAGCTGATCTTGTACTTCCCGGATTTCTCTTTGGTGTTGCGTATTAATTTGATTCAGATTTTGTTTCAGTTTCCTAATTTGTTCATACTCTTCTGTGTCAGTGAAGGCTACAGGTCTTGTGTCATTCAGATCATCGTCTACCTTTGTAGATAAGTTAGTGACCTGATCCGAAAGTTCGGCTACTTTTTCCGATAGTGAACACATTTCCTCAGTGTGTTTTTCTGAACCAAGTTTCAGAGTGTCCATTTGTGTTGAAATCGAATGTACTGTGTCCTTTAAGTTTTCCTGAGTTTTTGCAAGTTGCGTAACCGAATCGGTAGATGCAACTGAGTCAACCCACAAGGTCTCATGATTTTCATGAACAATGGTTTGCAGTTCTTTTATGGCTGCTTCGTGATTCTGTAATGCATTTTCATGACGCGAAAAAATAGGTTGGAAATGCTCACAAATTTGTGTTTTTACGTCATTACAGACTTTTTGACATTTCGATTCAATGTTACGTAATTCAGCAGTTAAATCTTCACGTGTTTGTTCGAGAGTTTGTTCCAATGAGTCTAACTTTTGAAGCTTTTGCTGTGTTTGTCTCTGATTTTGTTCCATTGTGTGTAACTGTTGCTGTGTTTGTCTCTGGTGTTGTTCCATTGTGTCTAACTTTTGAAGATTTTGTCCCATTTGTTGCATTAATTGTAATAAAAATGCTTTAGTGTCTGGAATCTGTTCCTCTACGCTTTTCGGCAGTGCATTTGCACCAGCAACATTCACATTTTGACAAGCAGAAAATGTATCTTGACTTATTTGAGAAAACGGTGAGGACGCAAAACCTGAATCTACAGTATTTGCAAAATTGTGTCCTATCATTTCGGATTCCTGAGGCGAGCTGTTGCCGACCGATCGATCGATAATGCTTCCTTGTTCACTACCTGTTTCACTGCCTACACCATTATTTGCCGCCCGCTCCATTTCCCTACGCACAATTACCAAATTACTACTTCGAATGTCTGTTAATTCACTACACAGTGGTGCTGATAAGCTACGCTCGTCGTCACTATTATTTCTCAGTTTACTTTGGAGCCTAGTGTTACGTTTTTCACACGCCATTATTGTCACAATATTTCATACGATAACACAGAAAAGCACAATTTGAAGTGCGAAAATAAGAGAACACATTAACATAGCACAGAAAATAATATGTAGTTAATTGCAAGCGCAGCTGCGAAATACTTGGTGCAAATCTACATGCATGCCACAACTGTTTTACTGTACAAGAATGAAAAACTGCAACTACAAAGGAAATTCTCTCTACAATTACGTGCTAGCAATAAATAAAAGCTACACTAATTACACAAACTAGAAGAAAATATCAGAAGATTCCAGTGAGGTATCCTAGGCTAAGGGTCGACATATGAAACGTCCCCTTAGAAACATTATACATGACTGTGCCAGTGATTTTCATACAGAACGCTACGTAACGTTGCCAATAAGAAAATATGAACAGCCTACTTACATGCTTCGAGCGCCGAGCGGGAAGGTTGTTGTTTATTTCACTTGCCGCAGGGTCGCTTGTGTGGAGTTTTCCTCGTTAGTGTTGTTCTGTCTGCCGAGTGAGTAGCGGCACCTCCGCTCCGCCTTTATTGTCTGTGTCCGTCTACTTGCAGCGGCGTCGGCGTCCCACGAAAAGGTACTGTGAGCTTTACTTTCGGTAAAAAAACGCGACGCGTGCAGCCCGGGTCTCTAGAAATCCACGACTGGCTCGTCGATACACTTCAGGTGAACTCTGATTACGTCCACACCGCTTATTTTGATGCTGACGAGTACTTGTTTTACGTGAAATTTATGGATACCCTTCACGTTGAAAGATTACTGTCGCGACATGGTTCTCAAGTCCCGTTCAGACATCGTGATAATTCCGTTATTATGGTGTCACTCGCAGACGCTGAAATCGAATATACCAATGTTCGAGTGTTCAACCTCCCGCCGGAAGTTGATCACAACTTTCTGAGTGACATATTGACTCCTTATGGTAAGTGAGAAACGTTCGTCGTGAACGTTGGTCTACTCAACACAGATTACAGTGTTATAGTGGAATTCGTTCCGTGGAAATACACGTGAAACGCTATGTACCATCACATTTACAAGTTTGTGGTTACCGCATCCTTGTCATGTACTCGTATACTGCTCAAGAGGGAACCTGCTTCCTATGTAATAAAAGTGGACACGTTCGGTCCAATTGTCGTCGGAGTTTTTTTTAAAAAGCCTTCATTAGTGCAGCGTCACAAATTGACGGTTGCTGATCTTGTTCCTTCTTCTCCCGCCGTCGGCCCCACTCCTGCTTCGTATTATAATGAAGCTTTACCTCCGCGACAGGTTCAGAATCCTATTGGCCCCAGTATAGAACTTATAACGGCAACAAACAAGCGACGTTACACTCAGGATGGTGATGGTGAGAATTTGGCTGTACGTTCTGCGCCAACCTCCTGTGCATCGATTGTGTCCCCTGCTCCTCTCGATGCTACGATACCTCCCGCCCGTGGTACGGTGAGTGGCGAAGAAGTTATCTCCAGCATCCCTCCTGCTCGCGAAGTGGCTCCTTCTGAACTGCCTGTGTGTCAAGAGGGAGCGTCTTTGTGTCCTCCGTTGCAGTCTGAGATGGTGCAATGTCCTCCTGTTCCTTCGTATTCAGTCGCTGACGGCTTCCTGTATTTGCCGCCTACAGCAACTCCCGAGGAGAAGAAAATTAGCGACCAAGTATCACCTGTTGCATTGGCAGTTCCACAGAATGCTTCCGCCTTAATGACTGAAACTGCATTACGTGACCCTAGTTCTGGGGGGGGGGGGGGGGAGGAAGCTGTGCCTATAACCCCTCCCACGGCACCGTCTGCAGAGGCTGCCATCCCACGTAGCCGACAGAAAAAGCGTATACAACCTGACCGTGCTCTGGCACGTAAGAAATCTAAGAAAAAAAGGTTGCGATGACGGGGTTTCTGGTCCCCCGACGTCTGATTTCTCTGTGGATTCCGCAATGGACCTTGACTCACAGCTGTCTACACAGTTCTACTCGACGGTTCCGTACATCCCTGTCCAGCTGTGATCAAGCCTACACGTTCCTTTCCTTAACCAATCGCGTGGATTCAGAATTGCATTGGCTTCGCTGCGTCAGTTCATTGACAATTCATGTGCGGACATAGGTTTCTTACAGGAGGTGTTATTTAGTAATTTCTCCTTACTTTGTTTTCGTATGATCTTTAATGTAGCACCCGAATATTCTACGGGGACCGCTTTATTCTTTCGCAAAGGCATTCCTATTGCTGTGGTGGAAATGTTGGATTCTGGTAGGGGCATACCTTGTTTTTTTATTATTTTTTTTAAATTTTTGTTAATGCCTCTTATGGAACTGGTCGCGCAGTGGCTCGTCCGCGTTTTTATAAAGAGGATATTGTTTATCCGTTGCGTAAGAGTCCTCCGGGTATTCTGTTGGATGATGACTTTAACTGTGTATTGCGTCCTGCGAATCAATCTCCAAGTTTTGTTTTCTGTCGCGAATTAATGAATTGGTCCGCTCCTTACGCCTAAAAGACGTCTGGATATGTAAATACCCGACATTAGTTAAATTTACCCACTTTACTGCGACTTCTAGTAGCAGGTTAGATAGATTTTACCTATCGGACTGCGTGAGCGATAGTATTCTTAACGTTGCAGTTATCCCAGCTTCCTTTACGGATCACTGTGCTGTGGCCGCAGCTCTCAATGTTGAACGGCAACCAGTCAAATCGTTTCACCCTCCGTGGATGCTAGACGTCGCTCGCCTCGCTGACCCCTCTCTCGATGACGCGATGCGAGTCGTGTGGGAGCGTATTCTACGGTCCACTGGGAAATACTCTTCCACCCTTGACTTGTGGACACAGCTAGCGAAACCGAGGCTCAAGCAAACTCTGTGCTGCCAAAGCGCGAGACTTTCGGAGAACTTATGAATATTACTATTCCATCCCGCGTGAACTTTATGCTGCTTCGGATCACGCCCCTCTGCGAATTGCGGATGTTAGGCGTGTAAAGGCAAAATTGTTGTTGTGGACTGACAAGACAGCCAGTCCACAGTGACGGGTAACCGAAAGGCACGCGTAAACACACGCCGGCTGGCGTGAGGTCTGAAACAGGATACTTAATGAATGCTATAAAGAAAAGTACGTAGCTCCTCGAATACTTAACTTTATTCCATCATTGTGGTACATCGCTCTTGACGATACAATTGAGAGTCTTTAAATACAAGCACTGTAAGGCTAATGGCGCCTTGCTAGGTCGTAGCCATGGACTTAACTGAAGGCTATTCTAACTATCTCTCGGCAAATGAGAGAAAGGCTTCGTCAGTGTAGTCGCTAGCAACGTCGTCGTACAACTGGGGCGAGTGCTAGGACGTCTCTCTAGACCTGCCGTGTGGTGGCGCTCGGTCTGCAATTACTGACAGTGGCGACACGCGGGTCCGACATGTACTAATGGACCGCGGCCGATTTAAAGCTACCACCTAGCAAGTGTGGTGTCTGGCGGTGACACCACAATTGTTAAGCTTGAAGAGAATACAAATAGAAGGTTTGAGAATCCGATCGAAGCCGCGTTCACTGGTGACGGAAGAACTGACTTCCTTATCTCATTTGCTTCGGCATCAGACCCGTCGCCGACGCGCTTGTATTCATTCTCTCACGACAAATGATGGACGTATCGCAATGGCGCAAGCTGATATAGTGCGTAGACTATCTTACACCAGTACTATGTAGACATCTACAATGTCGAGGAGTCCAGTGAAACCTTTTACGACCCACTTGTCAGCACCTTGGATACGACAATTACACCTGAACATAATGAAACGCTCCTAGCTGCCTTTCAGCCTGAGGAAGTTTACAAGATTATTATGAGGTCGCCTTCTCAAAAGTCCCCAGGTCTAGATGGACTTCCAAAGGAATTTTACGTGCGCTTTTGCCTTTGTTGGGTGCTACCTTTCCCTACCTTTTGAATGAAATGTTACAGGGTAGAGTAATGCCACCCTCGTTCAAAGCGGGAAAAACTGTTTTAATCCCGAAACGCACTGGTCCGGCTGCCCCTGATCACTTCCGCCCACTTACTTTGTTGAACTTTGATTATAAGACTGTGACGGGGGCAGTTAATAGAAGGATGTCGGCTCTCTGATGGATACGATTGTTGCAAAACATCAAAGCTGCGTACCTGTTCGTACCATTCTTACCCCTATAGTTGAGTGTCGTGACGTGGTTTCTGTTGCTGCCGTAACGTCCGTCCCTTGTGCCCTTGTTTATCTAGACTTCAATACATTTGATCGTGTTAATCAAGACTTTCTGCTTCGGATACTGGAGGCAGTTGGTTTCACTGTTGACACGCGGCGCGTGTTGTCAAATCTGTTTACGGGTATTTCGGCTTCGGTGGTTGTTAACGACCAACTGACGCCCCCAGTAAATATCTGTAGGGGAGTGCCTCAAGGAAGCCCGCTGTCAATTATATTTGTGTTGTCTTTGGAGCCCCTACTTTGGATGCTGGCATCCCAGCTGACAGGCGGCACTATAGCTCTTCGTGCATACGCGGATGACGTGGTGGTACTACTTCGCAATCCTGCTGAGACACCTCGACTGAAGGCTGTCATCGATGATTTTTGTCGGTGTCCAGGTGCAAAACTTAATGAAGGTAAATGCAGGCTTCTTCCCTTGCGAGGTTTTGATGACGCTGTTGTTCCATGGGCTACTGCGGTCGATCGGCATACGTCTCCCGGTATTATCATTGATCGTTTTCCACTCAAAATGGTGGCGCTCAGCTGGAAGTCTGTTACGGAAAAAATTCAGGGAGCGATATTGCAGCATGAAAGGCGTTCTCTTACGTTGCTCCAGAAAGTCCGAATACTGGATACTTATGCAAAACTTATTACGTGGCCCAAGTTTATCCGCTTCCCTCGATGATGGCGAAGAAACTAAAACAATTGTCTGGTCGTTTCTTATGGAAAAGACATATACACTCCTGGAAATTGAAATAAGAACACCGTGAATTCATTGTCCGAGGAAGGGGAAACTTTATTGACACATTCCTGGGGTCAGATACATCACATGATCACACTGACAGAACCACAGGCACATAGACACAGGCAACAGAGCATGCACAATGTCGGCACTAGTATAGTGTATATCCACCTTTCGCAGCAATGCAGGCTGCTATTCTCCCATGGAGACGATCGTAGAGATGCTGGATGTAGTCCTGTGGAACGGCTTGCCATGCCATTTCCACCTGGCGCCTCAGTTGGACCAGCGTTCGTGCTGGACGTGCAGACCGCGTGAGACGACGCTTCATCCAGTCCCAAACATGCTCAATGGGGGACAGATCCGGAGATCTTGCTGGCCAGGGTAGTTGACTTACACCTTCTAGAGCACGTTGGGTGGCACGGGATACATGCGGACGTGCATTGTCCTGTTGGAACAGCAAGTTCCCTTGCCGGTCTAGGAATGGTATAATGATGGGTTCGATGACGGTTTGGATGTACCGTGCACTATTCAGTGTCCCCTCGACGATCACCAGTGGTGTACGGCCAGTGTAGGAGATCGCTCCCCACACCATGATGCCGGGTGTTGGCCATGTGTGCCTCGGTCGTATGCAGTCCTGATTGTGGCGCTCACCTGCACGGCGCCAAACACGCATACGACCATCATTGGCACCAAGGCAGAAGCGACTCTCATCGCTGAAGACGACACGTCTCCATTCGTCCCTCCATTCACGCCTGTCGCGACACCACTGGAGGCGGGCTGCACGATGTTGGGGCGTGAGCGGAAGACGGCCTAACGGTGTGCGGGACCGTAGCCCAGATTCATGGAGACGGTTGCGAATGGTCCTCGCCGATACCCCAGGAGCAACAGTGTCCCTAATTTGCTGGGAAGTGGCGGTGCGGTCCCATACGGCACTGCGTAGGATCCTACGGTCTTGGCGTGCATCCGTGCGTCGCTGCGGTCCGGTCCCAGGTCGACGGGCACGTGCACCTTCCGCCGACCACTGGCGACAACATCGATGTACTGTGGAGACCTCACGCCCCACGTGCTGAGCAATTCGGCGGTACGTCCACCCGGCCTCCCGCATGCCAACACCGCGGTTCCTGGTGTGTCCGCTGTGCCGTGCGTGTGATCATTGCTTGTACAGCCCTCTCGCAGTGTCCGGAGCAAGTATGGTGGGTCTGACACACCGGTGTCAATGTGTTCTTTTTTCCATTTCCAGGAGTGTATTTCGATTGCGGCATGAGGTGATCACGAAGCCTCGCTCCTTTGGGGGGCTGGACCTGACTGATTGATATACGCAGGAAGTCGCAGATGCTATACGTGCGTCGTACTATTTTGACTCACACATTCATGTCTCATGTATTTCTCTGTGTCCGTCCTTCTAGTCTTGAACCCCCTATTGATGTTGGTCGCATAAATTATAAATTAAAACACATTCGTGACTTCTATCCTGCAGTGAGCTATTTAGGGACTGACATCTTATGGACACCCGTCCTCACCATGAAATTCCTACAGACTCGTTGGAAAGCTGTCCCTTGCCCGAACCTCGTTGAAAGAGACTCGCCGCAAACAACCTGGACGAAAGTTTGGTTCAATATCAGTCTTCCGATTTCGCCGATGTGCGTAGCGTTCTCATGGTATAAGGTCGTAAATAACTTGATTCCAACGAATGGGTGACTTTTCCGTATTGGGCTTAGTGACAAGGATTTATGTAGTCGTATGTCTCCCGATACGATACGACATCGCTTTACTTGTGGATGTCATAAGGTAAACTGGTCTTGGATCAGGACAAAATTGGCCTTCCTTACTCGATCTTCTGAGACTGCCTATACTACGGACATTATAGTGCGCCCAAATTCTTCTTTCTTTCCACGGTCGAAAACCTAAACCGCTATGTGCTTGCTGGGACATTTCGTTCATTATGTTGTAGAAGGCGAGGGTGAAGATCACATGAACTCCGTGCAGTACATGATCACCGCCTATTGGACATGCTTGCGAATGTCTCGATACCGAGACCTCTTCGCCAACATGTTGAATATTGTTTTCCGTCGGTAAGGTGTTGGTTAGTTTAACTTATTCTGATGTTAAGTATTTTTCTTTGTTATGTATGTTCCCCTCTCTTCTGCTTCGGTTTGTCCCTTCCTGGTTTCCCTGTTCGTTTTGTTTTGTGTTTTGACTCAGCATCGCTCCAGAAGTATAGATACACGTGAGCGTCTACAATCCTTAGTTTCCTAGGAATTTTACGTAGTTTGCTATTTCGAATGTAATATTGTTTCGTTTTCCAGACTGAAGCGCCTGCAACCGCTCGGCCCGAGCGGCCGGCATTTTTAGTTTACATTAAACAAGAGGGTATGCTTATTATTACTACTTATTTATATTTATCTGAAAGTTAGTGAAATATTTTATTCATTGAAGCAGGCACGCATAAGCTTTCTAAAAGTAACATCGAATCTGATCGCATTAGTATGTAAAATAAGACTAAGATAATTGGGCACTGACAGAGAACAGGTACGCACACCTGTAAGAAAGAAGCTCAATATAGTGAGTAATGTAAGGAAGGAAAGAACAACGGACTGAGTTGACTAACAAGAAGAAGAAAATGTACACGAAAGCTTTACTGAACAGTCAGAAGAGAAGAAAAAGAATCAGCAATGTGGAGGGAACACCAGAGTCCTCGGGTAGAGAGTCGTGTCCAGTCATAAATTTTTCATATTTGCAGTTAAACTACACTGTACTGTTCTTTGCAATTAAACTGATGTAGTGTATTAAAAGTGGTGAAACTACTTTATTCTTACATACTGTTTCATGTTACTTCCTACATGTGTGTTAAAATAACAATTTTTGATATTTTTGCTTTATTGTGCACTATCGCCCTATTATAATCTTGACTGACCACCTTCCTCTTACGCTCTAAGACAAAGAAATGACAGAACAAGAAAGAGTTACCTGAATTGGACGGAAATGTGAATTACATGTACAGAGAAACAAATGATTACAATTTCAGAAAATTTGGATGATTGTCTTAAGAGAAAGAGCTTCACACAATAAGCAACTCAGTAACGCGAATGGTCCTCCTCTTGCCTCTATGCAAGCAGTTATTCGGCTTGCCATTGGTTGATGGAGTTGTTGGATGCCCCCTGAGAGATATATCGCCAAATTCTGTGCAGTTGGGACGTTAGATCGTCAAAATCCCAATATCCCAAACGTTCTCAGTCGGGGAGAGATCTGGCGACCTTGATGGCCAAGGTGGGTTTTAGAAAGCACGAAGACAAGCAGTAGAGACGCTTTCCCTGTGCGGAAGGGCATTTATCTTGCTGAAATGTAAGCCCGGGATGGTTTGCCATGAACAGCAACAAAACGGGGCATAGAATATCGTCGACCAACCGTCGTGCTGTAACGGTGTCACGGATGACAACCTGCTATGAAAAAAACTGACACCCCATACCATCACTACTGGTTGTCTGGTCGTATGGCAGGCCGACAGTAAGGATGGTATCCCACTGATGTCTGGGGCGTCTCCACAAACATCTTTGACTTGGATCCTCACTGATTGGAGTAAAATCGTTTTCAGTCATCAGTTCCGCTTGGAACTGAGCCCCGATGACCAGTGAAGGTAAGTCTGGACTCTCGCCAGACTGTAGGGAGATACCAATTTGACGGTCGCCCACCATACAGTCCATAAATTAGGAGTGATGCTTTGGGGTGCCATTTTATTTCATAACACGACTGCTTTTCATAACACCCTTACGGCATAGCGGTATGTCGACGGTATTCTACGCCCTTTTTCTTGCCCTTCATGGCAAGCCATACTGGACTTACATTTCAGCAAGATAATGCCTGCCAGCACACAATGAGGCTTTCTACTGGTTGTCTTCGTGCTTGCAAAATCCTAACATGACCTGCAAGACCGCTGGATCTCTCCCCAGTTCAGACCGGTTGGAGCATTATTGGCAGGGCCCTCCAACGATCTTGGGATTTTGGCGACCTAACGCACCAGTTGGACATAATTTGGCGCGATATTCCTTAAGAGAACATCCAAAAAGTCCATCAATCAATGCCAAGTCGAATGATTGTTTGTATAAGGGCCAAAGGTAGACGAACGCCTCATTGACCTGCTCAGTTTGTGATGATCTCTTACTTGAACAAATCATTAAATTGTTCTGAAATTGTCATCATTTGTTTGTACAGTATTCTACATCTACTGATTTGCGTCACATTCTGATAATTTCGTCGTGGTGCGTCATTCGTTCCTGTTACAGTGGATCTTTGGGTGACACCACTGACGTGTTTACGCATCCATATTCTCTATAACACCACTACAGAAATGGTTAGTACATTGTTCAAATGACATTCTTTATTACAAGGAATTACGAACCTCCAACAGTAATTCTGGTACAACATACATATACACTCCTGGAAATTGAAATAAGAACACCGTAAATTCATTGTCCCAGGAAGGGGAAACTTTATTGACACATTCCTGGGGTCAGATACATCACATGATCACACTGACAGAACCACAGGCACATAGACACAGGCAACAGAGCATGCACAATGTCGGCACTAGTACAGTGTATATCCACCTTTCGCAGCAATGCAGGCTGCTATTCTCCCATGGAGACGATCGTAGAGATGCTGGATGTAGTCCTGTGGAACGGCTTGCCATGCCATTTCCACCTGGCGCCTCAGTTGGACCAGCGTTCGTGCTGGACGTGCAGACCGCGTGAGACGACGCTTCATCCAGTCCCAAACATGCTCAATGGGGAACAGATCCGGAGATCTTGCTGGCCAGGGTAGTTGACTTACACCTTCTAGAGCACGTTGGGTGGCACGGGATACATGCGGACGTGCATTGTCCTGTTGGAACAGCAAGTTCCCTTGCCGGTCTAGGAATGGTAGAACGATGGGTTCGATGACGGTTTGGATGTACCGTGCACTATTCAGTGTCCCCTCGACGATCACCAGTGGTGTACGGCCAGTGTAGGAGATCGCTCCCCACACCATGATGCCGGGTGTTGGCCCTGTGTGCCTCGGTCGTATGCAGTCCTGATTGTGGCGCTCACCTGCACGGCGCCAAACACGCATACGACCATCATTGGCACCAAGGCAGAAGCGACTCTCATCGCTGAAGACGACACGTTTCCATTCGTCCCTCCATTCACGCCTGTCGCGACACCACTGGAGGCGGGCTGCACGATGTTGGGGCGTGAGCGGAAGACGGCCTAACGGTGTGCGGGACCGTAGCCCAGCTTCATGGAGACGGTTGCGAATGGTCCTCGCTGATACCCCAGGAGCAACAGTGTCCCTAATTTGCTGGGAAGTGGCGGTGCGGTCCCCTACGGCACTGCGTAGGATCCTACGGTCTTGGCGTGCATCCGTGCGTCGCTGCGGTCCGGTCCCAGGTCGACGGGCACGGGCACCTTCCGCCGACCACTGGCGACAACATCGATGTACTGTGGAGACCTCACGCCCCACGTGTTGAGCAATTCGGCGGTACGTCCACCCGGCCTCCCGCATGCCCACTATACGCCCTCGCTCAAAGTCCGTCAACTGCACATACGGTTCACGTCCACGCTGTCGCGGCATGCTACCAGTGTTAAAGACTGCGATGGAGCTCCGTATGCCACGGCAAACTGGCTGACACTGACGGCGGCGGTGCACAAATGCTGCGCAGCTAGCGCCATTCGACGGCCAACACCGCGGTTCCTGGTGTGTCCGCTGTGCCGTGCGTGTGATCATTGCTTGTACAGCCCTCTCGCAGTGTCCGGAGCAAGTATGGTGGGTCTGACACACCGGTGTCAATGTGTTTTTTTTCCATTTCCAGGAGTGTAGTACTGTCGTGGCTGAGAATTAAGCACACAGCACACTGGTCAAGCAATGCCCAGTGTGGTTGGTCTGACACTGACGTGGCTAAGACTTCACGGTTTCAGCGGTTACTATACAAGCAGGCTGCTGACTAACTTCCACTCTGCGACTCCGACCAAAGACTCCCTCTCAAGAACTGGTGCTGAACCGTGAGGCACGAGTTAAATACTCACACAGAGCGGTACAGTAATTACACACTATTGGTTGGTGACGTGTTACGGCATCACGCTTTTGCTTCGATGACTTCTCACATGGAGTGATACCACACTTCTGTCTCATTTGTGGCATGTGACAGAGACGCGCAATGTAGTGCGGCGACCGCTAGCGACCTCTGCTGAATACTGCCGAAATACTGCCGTGCTGGCTTTCCCTTGATGGTTCGACTATCCGGTCGTCACCCATAGGGCGACTAGATGACAGGGACTGTGGTGCGGCCCACAATACCTCCACTTTCCCTTACACATTCAAATACTTCCTCTCTGCTTCCCTTTCGGCAACAATGTCGGCGTGTGTCTACGTGACTTTACCGGGAAGCTTGGGCATTGGAAGCAGTCAGAATAGAGCACCTTTCAATTATGATGTTTGTTCTTACTTTAATGGACAATACTGTTTGGTCATTACTTCGTTTATCCTGAAATCAGTAAAATGATCATAATGGTTATACAATACAGGCTTCCGCGGCCGGTATTTACTACCTTGCTGACTTTTAGCGTTCCTTACCTCAATCGGTAAAAGCGGAACCCTTATGGGATCATTTTGTTTTCCGTGTGTCTGTCTGTGTGTCTGTCCGACTGTTAAGCGCCCTTTTCCTCAGAAACAGGTGCAGGTATCATAATGAAATTTATGCCACATACTAAGCTCTAAAGTTCCATGGCGATGTAAAAAATTTAAGCTTCTAAGTCAATCCAATCAAAAGATAAAACCTTTTTTGACAGTTACAAAGTCATTCATCAGAATGTCATGAAATTTCTCAAAACCCAAGGCTTCGCAGTATAAGTAAAGGAAGAAATCGATAACTGCTCAGTTGTAATTATATAGCATAAATTTTTTCCCGACTCCATTCGTAATGAGTGAAAACTCCATTTTAATGACTGAAAATTCTTTGTAAGTTTTTAGTAAGTGGTAGAGTGATTCATGAGGAAGGTTTCTGTTTGTAGTTTACAAATGTTCCGTGCTTATTGACTGAGCTGCGATGAGTTAAAGTCCTCTGCCGCTGTAAAAACGTTTCCTTTGCCATCAAGTGGGCCGGCCGGAGTGGCCGAGCGGTTCTAGGCGCTACAGTCTGGAGCCGCGAGACCGCTACGGTCGCAGGTTCGAATCCTGCCTCGGGCATGGATGTGTGTGATGTCCCTAGGTTAGTTAGGTTTAAGTAGTTCTAAGTTCTAGGGGACTGATGACCTCAGAAGTTGAGTCCCATAGTGCTCAGAGCCATTTGAACCATCAAGTGGTGATAGGTGTAGCGCTATTTCACTGCCACGCCATGCTGTCGCTAGCATCACAAGTGCCTTACGAAATGCCCGTTCTGTAGACAAACGTTCACTGGTAGTCTAGGCCTACAACAAGTACGGCATCTGTAATGTTTCAGAACGAAGCAATACTAGTAGCCGATGCTAGACTGCACTTCCACTGTTTGGGATAGGTTCTGATATCCCATAAAATGTCTGTTGAAGCATTCCGATGAACAATTTGTCATTTGCATAACAAACCTTACCGCCGGCTGTACCGTTTCCTTCTCAGGAGATTTCCGTCAAATCTTACCAGTAATTGCAACAGGGACAACAGCAGACGAAGTCAATTCATCTGCAATTCACAACTAGCACAGAATGTTGATATAACTCCTAAATTACTAAAATAAATAAAAAATCACAACGACGAATGCGAAATTACACAAAAAATTTCTCGACAGTCTTAGACGTCCCGGGACTGATATCTTGTCAATATCGACATCGATAACAGGCAAAAATCGTCGATAGTCTGGATTCCCGGGAATAGTGAACTATCTGTATACGTAATTAACTTTCTACGAAACCCTTGAACAGCGAATCCTACTCAAACTTGTCCAGTTTTCCAGTATGTTTTTTGTTGCGTGGAGATTAATCATAGTCTAAGTCGGCATGATTCATTTCTTAATGTTGGTGACATCAGCAGTGTGTACAAAGATCTGTTAGTATTTTCAAACAAGTTCAGCAAGCTACACTGTTTATTTGAAACCGCGTAGTAATTGGATCGTGACATCATCAGACTGCTGTCTAAAGTCGCGGAGTAGCGCCGACGTCTCTAATGGGCATGTACGCCAGAAGAATTGGCGATGTTTGCTTTATTTAGCGTTGAGGCTGACAACTTAGCAAATATCACTCCTTTTTCTTTTCTGGTAAAGTTGCTTTTGTAATTTTGAACTTCTACGACGCCCATGTTCATCATAGTAAGCCGGCCGGAGTGGCCGAGCGGTTCTAGGCGCTACAGTATGGAACCGCGCGATCGCTAAGGTCGCAGGTTCGAATCCTGCCTCGGGCAGTTGTGAAATCTAAAATCTATCCGAACATCGTCAAATACTGTGGGAAGCTATATTGCTGATTATTTATGTATTTATTTTGATTTACTTATTTAATCTGATCTGATTAGGGCCACCAGGCACTCTCTTATGTCGGACCAGTGTTTCACACATACGGCACATTTTTTGGATTAGAATTACCTAAAATATAACAATTTTAATATGACAAATAGTATGAAAACGATTTGAGTGTCTATAGTGACAATGTGGGAAATAATACTGTCTACGAACTTATGAAGTTAATACTTGAAGTACGTCTGCTACTGCTGCTGCTGCCACTAATAATAATAATGATAATAATAATAGTAATAACATTAATGATAATAATAATAATAATAACAATAATAGTAATAATAATAACAATAATGATAGTGTCTGATATATCTTATGTTTATCAACGACAAACACTACTTAGTATGCAGCTACTGATACAAATGAATTGCAACTTATCACGATAACGTTATGAAAAGAGTCTTTGTTTATAAAAGAAAGTATCGAAAATTGTCACAAATTAGCAGAGTAATACGCACTTTTGGCTTCCAAAGGGTGTGTACCGATGTTCACTTCGGAATTATGTTCCAGTAGCGTTACAGGACTGCCACAAAAGTACGCAAATGTAGCAGTAAGGGTAATATATAACAGAATCAAGTTAATAAACCATTCAGGCCACAATTAAGTCAATACAATGCAATTCAATATGTTTTCAGCTCTAGATCTACCGGATACAGAATCAAGATTGCAACAAAACGTATGGGGGGGGGGAGGGAGTGGTCTTAAGAATTGTTTACTGATTCAGTCGGTTAACGCATCGTTTTACATTGTCAAACGCTTTGTCTAGTTTGACAAATCCTATGATCGTTCTTGATATTTCTGAAGTCTTGCTTTCATTATTACGCCCGAACTGCCCCCTTCTCCCTTTACCTTGTAACGCCGGAAATGCATCTCCTCCTATTTCCATCTATTGTACTTTAATTTTTTTCCCTTGTTTTGTAACCTCAAGATACGACATTTCTGTGTCTTTATATATTGTAATTGTTTTACTATTTGTATATATATATATATATATATATATATATATATATATATATATATATATATGAATTTATGTCGATGTATAATTGGTTGTCTTGTAAATATTATTTGTATTTTTACGCTGGGTCTTGCCTAGGGAAAACTATGCTATCGAACGAATACATCGATAGGTCTTGTGGAGAACCAGAGTGTTTAGGATCTTTGGTAGTGTTAACTCTGCCGCGTGGAGCGCGGGCAGAGCAGAAAGAGTCTGGCTCGAGTAGGGCAGTGGAGCAGGTGTGTTGTGTGACGCTCCCGCGAGTTGCCGTGCTTTCGGGGTTTGCAGCATGTAATTGCGCTCGACTTGATATGATAGTTTCTGACACGGTGTCGCGTACGGGAAGCATTAGCTCGCGCACATCAAGAGCCCGTTTCGCCTGGTGACCGTGTCGAGAAGAAGGCGTGCCAACATCCAGCTTCTCCAACAGCGACGGCCGACAATGAGTGACTGTCGCCACCTCCTCGACCGACGACTTCAAACCTTCAATCAACCAACAAGGAAGACTGGAAGCACGTAAAGTTTTAGAACTGTATGGCAGACCTCAGCTTTTAAAATTGTTGCATCACAAAATTACAGCAACTTAACATGAACCTTTGTTGCTCATTGTCCCAATTGCATTACCAAGCAGGGTCCCTTCCTTTTCCGAAATAAACCCGAGTGTCGTTGAAATTCAGACGCCAGCATTAAAGGAATATCATTCCATTTCACTGCTTTAATTTCAGAGTTCAGTTAAGGTATTCATAGCTGGCTACAATATTTATATTACACAAGCACAAATTAGGAGTGCGAGTTTTGTTAGCATATTTTAGCTTACCTGTGACTGCAGCTCAGCTTGGTACGTACTAAATGTTACTATTGTTAATTGTTCAGAATCATTTAATTCAAGTTCAAACTTAAATCTCTTATTTATAAATTGCGTAGATTCAAGTAGCTTTTGAAATGATTGTTGAGGTAGCCCAAGACTAACTGTATTGTACTGAATTTCGATGTGCTTCAGAAACAAAGCTCACTATTAATTTCAGTCACTAAATTAACTTTCAATTTTCCGGTTTTATTAATTCATTTGCTAAATTAAGTCAGAGTGTAGCGAAATTTATTACTTCTGACAAACTTTCAGTTTTCACACTACACGTGTCAACCTTCAGTTGCCACGCTTCTAGTGCTAATTATATGTGTAATAACCTTTCTTTTTCAGTTACTATAGTAATTGTCCATAGGACTGGCGACCGTAATTTCTCCCAAATCTCAAAAATATAATTACCGCTAGTTAATTGTTAACGTAACGGCCGCACATTTACTTTCTTTATTAACTTTACCCCTTTTCAAAATTAATTTCCACCAGTTTCATTTGCATTTTTCCTTTCATTTAGATGTAACCCTTTCCTCCCTCTTTACCGACAGATTAACTTCGGTGACGATTGCTTTTCCCAAATTTCCATTACGTACACGCGGTTTAATTTTTCACTGTCATTAAGGTCGATAAGTGAGGGGGAGGTTACACGTGGCGACCTGGTGACAGGACAATCTTCAGATTTGAGGCTGTTTTGCATACGAATTTTGCATTGTGCAAATCTCGTAACAAAGTATTGGTTACGAACAGGTCGTTACGTCAGCGAGATTAAGTAGTGGGAGGAATCTTAATTAGATTTTAGATTTGTCATTTATTTTGAAAATTATTAAAATGAGTGAAGGCAACAACTACCAAAATTTGGTAGACTTGGATACGGAACAATCGGTCGAACAGTGGGAAACGCGAACCGCGGTACCCATTGTTCAGGGGCAGGCGGCTAGCATGAAAGACGCGACTGCCGAAACCCCTCAAAGAGCAGAAATGGAATTCCAAACTTTAGAAAATGTTTCGGAATCGGAAGTGAAAATCAAATGTGAACCCCTTGATGACGAATACGGGGGGACAATTAAAGAGGAAGCCGCTGCGGAAGTAAAACCGGTAGTTTCCGGGAATTTAACTGATTTATTGAATGTTTTGATTAATGAAATCAAGAGTCAATCGGCAGAAATTAAAGCTCAGGCTGCCAAGCAAGAAGCTCAGTCTGCCAAGCAAGAAGCTCAGTCTGAAAAAAATGAACGGGAGCTAGACAATCAGAACAAAGCTATTAATGTTGTTAACGACAATGTTGGAGTTGTTAACACAAAAGTTGATAAAATCAAAGAAGATATTGTTGTGATTAATTCCGAAATCTGTAATCTTAAACAGGAAATGATAGGCGTTCAGGCGGAAATTGCGAGCATAAATACTCGTTTTTATTCCGAAATTAGCAGAATCGAGAAAAGTGTAGGAGAAGCAGTTGCTCCGATCATCGAGAATAAGTTGACGGAACAAATTCAATTAGTGAAAAAAGGGGATCAAAAGAAGGTGGAAACTTTAAAGGCTTTAGTATCCGAAGTAGATACCAAAGTGAGGAAGCAGGCTAATACCTGCGAAGAGAAAAAGAGGGAAGTGGAAACGCTTGCGACGACCACTTGCCTAGTAATTACGAGAGTTTCGGAATTAGAAAAGAAACTTGACGAAAAGCAGAGCTATGTGCCAATCTGTGCACATAGTTCGGAATTGTTGACGAAAGAGGAGCGGTTCGACCCCTTGAAAAAAGGCTGTATACACGCGACGGATTTCATTAAAAATTGTGAAAGAGTTTTACCCAGATCATGGACTAATGAGAGAAAAATTAATGCGGTTATTGACATGTTGGCTGGTGATGCCAAGCGTTGGGGCTTAAACCTCAACATTACGAACCTGACCTTTGGCGAGTTTAAAAATTTGTTTCTGGCTGAATACTGGTCAGAGCAAAAACAACAAAGTGTCTGGCGCGAATTTGTCGTATCGAGGCCTTTCGATGCGAATTCGCGCGGCTCGATGAAGGAGTTTTGTGAGGGCTGGATCCGCAAGTTGGAATATTTGCGTGATCGCCGCACGGAATCCGAAATAGTCTGGGAACTCCACAAGAAGTTTCCAGATGATACAAAACGCTATGTAGGAAGCAATTACAGGACAATCAATGATTGCCTGGAAAGACTTGAGGACGAGGACACTTGGAGCAATAATCGCGACAGTGGTAGAGGCCGTGGTAACAACAACGGGTACCACAACAACCACAACAACGACAACTATGGGAATAATGCATACCGCAACCATGGCAGCAATAACAATAATGGTTCGGACCGTAATAACAATTGGTACGATGCAAATAATAACAGGAATGACCGAAACCAGTATCATACTAACGTGATACGGGCTTTACAGAATAGTAATAACGCCAGAGGGTGTGATAAGCCGCCTCAGCAGCATCCCGGGAGCATATCTGCTGGGACGAGACAGGGAAACCATTAGCCGCGCAGGTGAAGGGCCGACCGGGCGTGGAGAAATTTTGGCGGCCCAATAACAGGAGAAAACCCAGGTGTCGTCGTTATGAAAATTCCGTATGGAATAATCAACGGTGGGAGAGTGTGCCAGTGTTAGGAGAAAGGAGTGCGCCCACAAGTAGTAGATCAGTTGTAGACACGGCAGTAGAAAATACATTCACTGTCAGTGAGAACAATTTAAGTAGTGTTCCGGAAATAGATTGTAAAGTGGCAGCTGTAACACCCACAGCGGAACTGGAGATTGAGTTTAAGAATGACTCGCAAGTGTTGAGAGAAGATCAGATGTCGGATAACACGTCCATCATCGAGCGAGGGGATGCAGAGAGGGATGAGGTCTGGTTAAGGCAGTTCGGTTCCTTATACGACGAACTAAGAGATTGCAGGGGCCTGTATGGGGAAGTGTTTATGGGGAGCGCGTGCACGATTTGCCGCGTCTCGTCCCGCAGGAAGATAGTGTTTGTGAAGTGATAGAAAGTTCTGGCCCTAACCGGCAGACTTTACCAGAAATAGTTGATGTTAATGGGGAGCATGAGCAAGATTCGTCGTGTTTCGTCCCGCAGCAGTTGGATGTTGAAGGAGTAACGGAAAGTTCTGGCCCTAACCGGCAGACCTTACCGAAAGTTATAGTGGTAGAAGTAGCCGACCCATCCGACGCGAAACTCCAGTTTAAACACTGCGAGAGTATTAAGGAGAAATATTACGAAAATTTTAGTGATAGGCGAACACGATTGGTAGAAAAGCACATAGGTTACAGCGTGTATGAGGTTAGAGCTGACGTTATGCGGTCAGACGGTAGCAGTGTGGGTTGCGCAGATCCAGACGAAGTAATTACAGATACTACTGGGCACATTCCTCCAGGTAGATTGGCAGATGAGATGAATCTGGCCAAAGAGTAATTAACGAAGGTGACAGTGATTTGATAGCAAAGCAACACTCACTAGTTGACGAGTTACAGGAAAAGGTTTCGGTATTGGAGGCGAAGCTGCAGACTAAGCCTCAGGACAAACGTGTTAAAATTAAAACTGTATGTGAACAGAGGCTGAAAAAGCCGCCAGATAAGCCGAATTTAGGATCAAAGTCGGATGGTTTTTCTGGAATGACCTGGATATAGACGAGGATTTATTGTGGGAAAATAAAGAAACAGTCGAGGACAAGTGTAGACAGATAGTAGTGTCTGTTAATATGCACGACCTACAACTAAACGTGTTGATTGACACCGGTGCAGAATTGAGTGCTGTATCTGGGAAAATATTTGAGTTACTGAAAGACAGACCTGGCATCGTAGTTATGCCAGTAACAGGAGTGAAAATTATCGGTGCTACTGGGAAGGCCAGTAAACTGGTCACAAAACAGATTTTTGTCAACTTCGAGATATGTGGGGCACGATTTGACAAGAGTTTGTCGTCGTGCCAGACTTAACTACGGAAGTAATTATCGGGTTAGATTGGCTATTAAAGTACCGTGCAGTGATAAATTGCGAAAGCAAAACTTTGATATGTACGTCACAAGATAAAACAATAGTAGTTAGTTTTGACGAGGCAGGAGACGGTGTGCATGGGTAATACCAGCCTATACATATTGTTAATTCGACGCTTGGTATTGACGTAGGTATGAATTTGAACTACTGTAATGTGAGGAATCTCGGCATTGACAATAGTGTACAAAGTGAATTGGAAAGTATTGTAGACGGTGTGTCAAACGTAACACACGAACAAAGACGATGCCTGTATGAACTAATAATGAGGAATAAGAGTGTGTTTTCAGACGAACTGGGACTTATGGAGGAGATAAGCAAATTCACTCCACGGATTGACATTAGTATTGGTGTGAAAAAAGATCGTTTGCGAGAAGTAATGAAGCTAAAAGCCGATGCTCGCTTACGTCGTCATGACGCTAAAGCGCGTTTTGCTAAGTTTGCAATCTGAGACTTAGTACTTGTAAAAGCTCATGAGAAATCGAGCGAGATAGGCAATGAAATCTCTAAAATTAAATTTGTTTATAATGGACCATACAAAGTCATTGGTATACCTCACACAAATGATTATTGCTTGGAGTATCCAAGCTCTGGAAAACTATAGTTATACAGACCATTGTAGACTTCAAATTGTACCAATCAAGGATTGATTAATAGCACAGAATGGGTAATTTTTATAATACGTAAATACAGAGTGTAATATTTAAGGATTTGCCATGTTGCCATGCTTTTGCCTGACCAAAAGGTCATTAACTATGTTCAGATGAACTTGTACTCTGCCTAGCATTAAAGTCTGATGTTTTTTCCACCACAGTGCGCCGTCTGTCGTGTTTTATTAGTTTGCCCAGCCTTCGAGATCCGACGTCTGTAATGGGTGTGCCGCCCAGCCCCACAACGTCTGCATGGTTTCACGTTGGTTTAGCCCTTGTTGAAGATATTCGCCAGAGCATTCTTTAAACACCCAACAAGTTGTGCAGTTTCTGAACAGTCAGTCTAGGGGCCATCATAATATCCGCTCGATCCAACTCAGTCAGATTGCCTTCTCCATTCTACACACTGACAGCACGCTCACTAATACTTCATGCACCCTGCGTGTGTCTGACTAGCAGTCATTCCTCGCCAGGTGACGCTGCTATCGCCTTGGAAGGCTTTATATCGATAGTAGGTTGGCAGTTATAGTGATGTGGCCACAAACCAGGAGGGCTGTTAGCCCATTAACCTGCTCAGTGCTTTACTGTGTTGGAATTTTACATGTGAATAACATGCTAGTAATTCACAGCCGACTTCTTTGTCTGAAGTGTTCTGATACATCTGAAATATTTCAGATGAAGTTTGGACTATGAAGAATTTATACACTCCTGGAAATGGAAAAAAGAACACATTGACACCGGTGTGTCAAACCCACCATACTTGCTCCGGACACTGCGAGAGGGCTGTACAAGCAATGATCACACGCACGGCACAGCGGACACACCAGGAACCGCGGTGTTGGCCGTCGAATGGCGCTAGCTGCGCAGCATTTGTGCACCGCCGCCGTCAGTGTCAGCCAGTTTGCCGTGGCATACGGAGCTCCATCGCAGTCTTTAACACTGGTAGCATGCCGCGACAGCGTGGACGTGAACCGTATGTGCAGTTGACGGACTTTGAGCGAGGGCGTATAGTGGGCATGCGGGAGGCCGGGTGGACGTACCGCCGAATTGCTCAACACGTGGGGCGTGAGGTCTCCACAGTACATCGATGTTGTCGCCAGTGGTCGGCGGAAGGTGCACGTGCCCGTCGACCTGGGACCGGACCGCAGCGACGCACGGATGCACGCCAAGACCGTAGGATCCTACGCAGTGCCGTAGGGGTCCGCACCGCCACTTCCCAGCAAATTAGGGACACTGTTGCTCCTGGGGTATCGGCGAGGACCATTCGCAACCGTCTCCGTGAAGCTGGGCTACGGTCCCGCACACCGTTAGGCCGTCTTCCGCTCACGCCCCAACATCGTGCAGCCCGCCTCCAGTGGTGTCGCGACAGGCGTGAATGGAGGGACGAATGGAGACGTGTCGTCTTCAGCGATGAGAGTCGCTTCTGCCTTGGTGCCAATGATGGTCGTATGCGTGTTTGGCGCCGTGCAGGTGAGCGCCACAATCAGGACTGCATACGACCGAGGCACACAGGGCCAACACCCGGCATCATGGTGTGGGGAGCGATCTCCTACACTGGCCGTACACCACTGGTGATCGTCGAGGGGACACTGAATAGTGCACGGTACATCCAAACCGTCATCGAACCCATCGTTCTACCATTCCTAGACCGGCAAGGGAACTTGCTGTTCCAACAGGACAATGCACGTCCGCATGTATCCCGTGCCACCCAACGTGCTCTAGAAGGTGTAAGTCAACTACCCTGGCCAGCAAGATCTCCGGATCTGTCTCCCATTGAGCATGTTTGGGACTGGATGAAGCGTCGTCTCACGCGGTCTGCACGTCCAGCACGAACGCTGGTCCAACTGAGGCGCCAGGTGGAAATGGCATGGCAAGCCGTTCCACAGGACTACATCCAGCATCTCTACGATCGTCTCCATGGGAGAAAAGCAGCCTGCATTGCTGCGAAAGGTGGATATACACTGTACTAGTGCCGACATTGTGCATGCTCTGTTGCCTGTGTCTATGTGCCTGTGGTTCTGTCAGTGTGATCATGTGATGTATCTGACTCCAGGAATGTGTCAATAAAGTTTCCCCTTCCTGGGACAATGAATTCACGGTGTTCTTATTTCAATTTCCAGGAGTGTATAAAGCAGGAATCTGGTAAGTGGATACTATGTAACACCTAAACCCATACATGTTACAGCAAAAAACATTGTATCAAAATATCTCAAAACTGTGCCAAAATGTCCAACAAAATGCTTCACAGACTTCAGCTTCCATCATCATCAAAACTCTCACCACCAGATGAACGTTCCATACTTTAAAGTGCTAGTTGACAGTCTGTCATTTCCACCAGTGCATGAAGACTAATATAAGTGTGGTCAAGTTGACCAATACATCCTCGATGGTAGTAAGCCTGGACGTTACAGGTGAGTGATGGATAGGAATCCTCTGGAAATGTTAGATTTCTATGTAAAACACTTATATGTTGTGTGAAAAGTCACTTCAAATGTAATGCTGCCCCGGATATTAGATCACAGGAAGGATTGTTGTAGTTTAACGTTCTGTTCTACATGACTATCAAATTTGCATCACACCAAGAAGTGCCTACGTCGAAAATTGGTGTTAGTTAAAAAATAGTACTGACATCCATCAAAAGAGTGTGTGGAACGCTGCTGTACAGCTGGCTGAGAAGTCGAGCGCGAGTTGGGGACGCACTGCAATCTGAAATCGCCATGAGACCTACTATTTGAATCTTACGAATATGCTGCTACCACTACTGAAATTGGCAGTACTATACAAACTGAACCAGCTGTATTGCAGCGTTCCACACACTCTTTTGATGGATGTCAGTATCATTTTTTAAGTAACACCAATTTTCGATGTAGGCACTTCTTGGTACGATGCAAATTTGATATCCATGTAAAACAGAGCGTTAAACTTCAACCATCCTTCCTAAAAACAGAATGTTATCTAATATCCGGGATAGTACTACTGTTTGAAGAGACTTCTCACTCGTCTGTATGAACTATTATAGCACATTTTCCTATACAAGCTCCATTACAACTCACGAGAAATAAATACAACGAATATGTGAGTCAATCTAGAAACTTTATTCAAGAGTGATGAACCTGGGCGACTTGTACTCTGCTATATCGATCTCTATTGAAAGACTCAATCTATGGTGGACATATCTAAAAATGTTCTTCGATTGTGTTGTCAGGTATGTGTTGGAACATAAAGTTAGCCTTCCGGACGCCTAGTCTGTGTTGAATACAGTGACTGGCGTCTGACACTGGCAGTTGTTTTTCGTGTTGAGATGTCATGAATAAGAAGGGAACTGACTTTTACTCTCGTAACATGCCGCTTTTTCGTTTGTGTACTGTAAATAGCATTAGTCAGAGGTGTATTGCTGGAAACAGCTCCCACGAAAGTTTCATCTTATTCCTTCCAGCACGGAGGATCGTTGTCGAGTTCGATGTCTGTGTTGTGATCTGACTCCAGCCTAGGCAGAGGCGGTTTGTAAATGATTTTATAAAGTACCATCAGTAAAGGCACATATTGCAGCTCCACGGTGCTGCTAGGTATTTGTCACACTAAGAATCGGTATTTGTACTCATACTACGTCATATGCTTCTGTGCGACATAGGCTGTGTAACAATGTTCTGTGACATATCCGCTGGGTTATAAGAAGACAACACTGTGCATGGAGTGGTTAGAGATGAGATGCTCTTTGGGGTCATAAAGTACAAGAGAGGCTCATTGGGACTGAGATACCTTGGAACCATTAACAAGCTATAATACCACTAGCACCACTATTCGTCAAAATTTGTGTTGAACTCACAGTTTCCTAGTTGTGGTTTTGGATCTCTAGCAGAAATGGGAGCACGTTAACGTGATAATTCAGTGGTCTGTAGTGTCGTATGTCAAAACTATAGCTGTTCTGAGAGTACAAAATTATAGTAGAAATGTAAAACTTACTGTACGACATAGCATCGAGTTGATGCATACAACCAAAGGTCTACATCACTAGCGCTAATCGGCTGTTCAGTTTTGGAGCAAGTGTTTTGCCATTTATGGAGACAGAGCAACAACATATATTCCTTCCTTTTAATCTATCAAGAACTTGTTCAAACCATGTAAGACAGAACTGTGATACAACAAAATACAGCAAAATTCTTTGTTTTCGATACAATATTCGTTTTAGAAGCCTAAGCCTCCACCTGAAAAGGAGGGTTAACAATTACTTGAATGGAAATTTAATTAATATGTATATGTTATTCATTGACTTCACCATAAAACTGATGTGAAAATTCAGTGTCCTGCTGTATATCTGTTGTCTGTCGCCATTTACAAATCCTATGGGGAAAACAGATGTTAAGAATGCGCCATAAAAGTTCCGTGACATGACGAAAAATTCGACAAGCTGTGGTCGGTTAGGTTTCAGCCGACTAATAGGGGTAACATGGTGGCCGCCTTCGTCCTTCTGAGCAACGCGTCAAAGCGTGTGATTCATGTAGCTGTAGTCTATTTATGGAAACGTAATGCTTTCCTCCATGATTTCCCGTTAGGTCTCTGGCAGTGCTCTTGAGGCAGAACATTCTTTTATTTTTCACCAGATGGAGGTGTTGTGTCGCCGGTGATGCTACAGTAATCTTCTGTGAGTTGGTGTTGCTCTTTGCTGGAGATGGCAGTTCAGTTTTTCTTCTTGAAATGTGGTGTGCCAGATAGATATTGACCATAACCCTCATCGAAAATATTATACTTTCCCATCATATGTATTTGCAGCGTTTTTGATGGCTTATTGACTTGTAAAAAAGTATAGGCAAGTTACATTCACTAATGTTGCTACCACATTCCTAGTACATGTAAGTTCGTATGTTTGACAGCTATGTGAGGATTACTTATGTTGTTATTGGTAAACAGCCACAATCTGTCCCCCAAACTTCCTTTTTGCGGTGAATTTTACGAGCATTGTGACTCTTTCTGTGACTGCTGTTATTAGTTTATTTTGTTATAAGCTCATTTACCTTGCAACATAGCTTGTTCGTATTTGTCGTGCTTCGCAGTATCCGTAGTAATTTTCATATCAACAATTAGTTCAATACAGTAGTCTGGAAGAGTTTTAGCGTTATAATTAAGACCTTCATTCAGAATGTTAAGTTCTACTGTATCAAAGGATATGTTGGTTTTGGTTAATGACCCTCCCATTGAAAGGAAAGTGAGTACCATTATAAATTCGTTTCTGAGCATATTCGAAGACTATGAATTTTTTGTGGTGTTGTTGAATGATCGGATATCACTACAGTTAACCACTCATTAATGGATTTTGAAATAAGGTCAAATTCTGTGGCATTTTATAATTTACTAAATCCTAAATGTAACACATAAGCCTTATGCTTAAGAAAGTCATTCTTACTACATAGTTCACATATCTCATTATTAATCAAGAAACACCTCCATTTCTTCACAGCTGCAGAAGGAGCACAATTTTTCTGAATGTTCATATATACTGACACTTATTTAAGAATGAAATTCCGTAGAAGGCATTATTTGTTAAAGAAAATATGTTGGCTGGTTTTGAGGATTTTGAACTGTAATTCTGTATATTAAAATGTAACATGCACCACTAAGCACATCAATGAGACATTTACATTATTCACTTTTTGGGCAATTGTTCATTTTTGCCACGGAGCGAGAACATTCAAATTCTTCATTCTCCAGAGGCCAGGTCGCCAAAATTCGTGCCATAATGAATACACAAATCATTTTCTTTCAGTAACTGTCAGTAGTTTTTATTGTTGAAAACATTAAGCGACTTGTTAAAAATGTAAACTTGATTTGTTCTGTGTTTCTAATGTATCTATGTAACGTCACTTGAGGGAAAAATAATGGATACAGCCTATGAAACAGGAACGAGAGGCAGCTGGCAGAAGGGAGGGAGTTGGCCTTGATACAATGTCACACTACGAGCACTGAGTCGTAGTTACCGGGGTCACTGTCAGCCATGTGCAACTAGGTGTATCACTGAAGAGCAACACCTACCTGTGCTCGCACATGTTACCCGCCATATGGCACCGATGGCCAGAATGTTGCATGCACAATAGACGACCGGTTCTACTGCTAGCTGACACAATTAATTACTTGCACCGCCACAACAAGAGATTATGTATGACAATCCCACTTGGGACAGCCATGCTTCAGAGGGTAACTTATCTATGTCTGCAACATTAAATACGAGGAAACCTTTGAGTCGACGTGAGACATTAGCAAATCTGTGTGGCATCTGCACTAAGACTACAGGTGCACTTATTATCTTGTTGCCCACACAAGGACAAGTTGTGTAAGTAGGCTGTTTATGTTTTCTTTATGTAAGTAGGCTGTTTATATTTTCTCATTGGCAACGTTACGTAGCGCTCTATTTGAAAATCACTGGCTGTGCTGTGTGCAGTCTGTGGCTAGTTTGCATTGTTGTCTGCCATTGTACTGTTTGGCAGCGGCAGCTGGATGTGAACAGCGCGTATCGTTGCGCAGTTGGAGGTGAGCCGCCAGCAGTGGTGGATGTGGGGAGAGAGATGGCGGAGTTTTGAAATTGAACTGCTATATATATTATGATTATTAAGGTAAATACAGTGTTTGTTCTCTATTAAAATCTTTCATTTGCTAACTATCCCTATCAGTAGTTAGTGACTTCCGTAGTTTGAATCTTTTATTTAGCTGGCAGTAGTGGCGCTCGTTGTATTGCAGTAGGCTCGCTGTATTGCAGTAGTTCGAGTAACGAAGATTTTTGGTGAGGTAAGTGATTTGTGAAACGTATAGGTTAATGTTAGTCAGGGCCATTCCTTTGTAGGGATTTCTGAAAGTCAGATTGCGTTGCGCTAAAAAAATATTGTGTGTCAGTTTAAGCACAGTCGTGTATAAATGTTATAAGGGGACGTTTCATATGTCGACCCTTAGCTGAGGATACCTCACTGGAATCTTCTGATTTTTTTCTTGTAACACTATGAGTCCCTACTTCTCACATATTGTCCATATACTATGACCAACAGAAACGTGTGCAGTGAAATGAAACTTAATTTGAAGAAATGGTGTCTATACAATTATAAATTTACAGCATAAGAATACAATTACAATAGTACAAAATATATCATTAAAGAACATAACAATACAGATAACGTTTGTAGTAATAGGGGCTTTACAAAAGAATAGAAATAAATATATACATCAGTGTTACAGGAATTATGACATAAGTACATACATAAAAGATCAGAATAACTTTTGAAACATCAACTTCACACATGAGCATTAAAACAAAACAGAATAAATAATGTCTAAACATCTTTACAAAGTAAATAACATATTATTATTGCCAATTATATTTGAGGATAACAGTATTCCTCATCATAGTGAATGTAGCTTAGTATTAGAAGAAAAAAAATTCTATGAAACTACACAGAGACAGGAAGAAAACAAATACACAAGGGTACACAAACACATAGTGGGATAACACAAAAGTAAAGGACAGGGTTCGTTTTCAGTGTAGCATTTGGTACTGCAGTCCAACCCAAAACTTCATTCCATAGATCTTTCGTCTTATTTAAAATATTTGCTCCAGCCAAAAAAATCCTATCCAAGCATGCTTTCTGTATTTTTCTCGTATAACCTCTCAGTGCTTTTCTTCAAATTCATGGCAACTCATTCTCTTATAGGCTACCCCCTCTTAAGCTAACTTAAATCTACTGAGCTCAGATGCTAAACTAAGGGATGAGGCAATGCAGCAGCACAAAACAATTAACATGAACAGCAATGACAAAAAAATTTAAATTGGCAAAGTAAGCAACAATATTACAACTAATATAAGGCAATGAGCAGCAAACAAGAAAAATAAAACAGTAGTAAAACTAGCTTAGAAGAGTAACACAAAGTCAAATTCAGTAACACTATGCCTCGCAAACAGCAGTAACTTATACCTAAACATGACATAGCTCAAGCAGAAAAAATATTACAGTAAAAACAACAATGCAGAAAAGGGAAATGTCTATTCACATCTTAATGTCTATGTAATTAAAGTGGTGCACCACAACTTATTCTACGAAAAATATTACCAAGTAGTTGTAAAGAAAATTATGTATGCAAGTCCTGTGAAGGGAAATGTCTTTTTGTGCTCCTTCGTTTTTTTTTTTTTTTTAAAGTTATTGTTTACTGGATCTGTAGGCATAAAATATCTATATTAGTACATTCATAAAATTTTATTTTAAACAATGCTGCAGTGCAGCTAGAAACTAGATATTAAAGAAAATGAGCAAATATGTACAAAGGACTGCATGAAACATCATTCATTAGCCATATGGCATTTCATAACGCAGTAAAAATTCCCTCAATTCTAGAGAAAGACGCTTGTCATAATCAGGTGTGCAGATGTAAGCGTGTCGTATTTGCGGTGCTTTCTACAAAGGAATGTCAAAAGCGAGGATAATGGCCTCCCTTTTTTTTCTTTTCTACCTGTGCCTCTGAAAAGGCACGCACTCTAATGGCTTGTTCTCCAGGCGTCTGACACAGCTGGGTGCCCACGACGCACGTGCAGGTGGTCACTTAACTTTCTTACGGAAATATTTACGACAGCAGTTTCCACTACAGTGACAGTCTCATATGAAAATTTCACAGGTCGAAAATTTACGTTACAAATGCGTAGAAACAAAATCCTATGAATATAACAGTGTGCAAAAAATTTTCGCCTGCATTGTGATACATTCACGCATTTACACACATTTCATAACTCTTAAAGTACGATTCTTAGTTTCCAACATCCTTTTTCACAAGTCAGAGTCCCTAACCAATATTCATTACTCCTTACCTTATTATACATATACATATTCGTCGACACTTCTTCAATATTTCATCATAAGAAATACGTAGCATCATCTTATTGATCATAAACATACCTCATCAGCATAATACACATCGTCGTCGTAAAAATAACATCATAACTCCTCAGTCAAATCTCAAAATCGTCGTAGCTTCCCCCAATAATTTCAAAACCTAAAAAAAATTCTCTGCTCATTTCAAGAGTGTCATCTACCTCAAACGTACTTTAAAATCATGCTCCCTTACCAAATACATCATTCAAAGCTCTCATAGTATCACAATGGTTCCGAAAAAATATGAACAGTTCACAAAGTACAGACAAAATACAATTTCGCAAGTGTGAAGTTATCCGACGGTGTGATTGTGTAAACATGTGTCACTGATGTAGTAAAAAAAATGTTTGTTTCTCTGTTAAATAATCAGATAGCTGTGTAATTCTGTGTTAGAGAAATATGGTACCGATGTGTAAAGTTGTATAAGCAAATACCATATTAGCTAGGGCTCCTTGTGCTTGCCAAACACGTGATACACAAAGTAAGCGTGTACCCCCGTGAGGATTAATGTATCTAAGAGAATGAGTTGCAATGAATTTGAAGAAATGCACTGAGAAGTTATACGAACAAAGTACAGGTATAGGTAGGATTTTCTTGGAAATAAATAATGAGGTAAGACATATGTGAAATAAATACAGAAAGCATGCTTGGATAGGATTTTTTTGGTGGAAGCAAAGGTTGAAATAAGACGAAAGATCTATGGAATGAAGTTTTGGGATGGACTGCAGTACCAAATGTTACACTGAAAACGAACCCTGTCCTTTCCTTTTGTGTTATCTGACTATGTGTTTGTGTGCCCTTGTGTAGTTGTTTTCTTCCTGTCTCTGTGTAGTTTCATAGAATTTTTTCTTCTTCTAATACTAAGCTATATTCACTATGATGAGGAATACTGTTATCCTCAAATATAATTGGCATTAATAATATGTTATTTACCTTGTAAAGATGCTTAGACATTATTTATTCTGTTTTGTTTTAATGCTCATGTGTAAAGTTGATGTTTCAAAAGTTATTCTGATCGTTTATGTATCTACTTATCTCATAATTTCTGTAACATTGATGTATATGTTTATTTCTATTCTGTTGTAAAGCCTGTACTACAAATGTTATCTGTATTGTTATGTTCTTTAATGATGTATTTTGTACCCTTGTAATTGTATTCTCATGTTATAATTTTGTAATTGAACCAGTACATAAATTTAAGTAACTTGTAAGTTACATTTCACTGCACACGTTTCTGTTGGTCACAGTAATGCACAATATGTGAGAAGTTGGGACTGTTGTGTTTGCATGTGTGTTAATAATTCAGCAAGGGACTGGATAACAGCATTGCTGGTTCTAAGGACAATTCCAAAAACTCCGTGAGTGTACAAGTGGTGGTTTATGGACTTGCTATATTAACTGCAAGACTCATCAATGGTGATTGTGCACCCGCACAGTCACAACAGATGGCTGCTGGCCATCTCTACAAGGACTGCAGTGGGTCTGCATCTTTGATGACTCACCAATACCATTATTTCTACAAGGACTACAGTGGGTCTACACCTTTGCTGACTCACCAGTACCATTATTTCTACAAGGACTGCAGTGGGTCTGCACCTCTGGTGGACCACCAATACCACAATCTCTACCAGGACTACAGTAGGTCTACTCTGTGATGACCTACCTACCAATATTCATCAACTTCGACTGACTCTGCTGTGGGTTTGCTCTGTTGTGGCCCATTACCTGTCAGCATGTCAAGAGTCAGCACTGTCTTTCTGTTGGAAGGACAACACTACTTCTTCAAGACTGCATGGACATCCACTACTTCTGTGTGCATTGTCTTTTACTGCTCAGACTTTGAGAAAAGAAACGGCAGTTTCACTTTGATGAATGATCAGGACTGTCTTTATGGACTGTGAGAAAATTTTAGCTTTTGACCAACATTGTATTAATAAGTGTGTGCATTTGATATCTTTGTTATTGTAATTCTGAAAAATTTTATCAAATCATTATTGGCCACTGGCCAAAATAATTTGTAAAATTTTTTGTGGGGAGCATGGGGGCTATGTAAGTGGGCTGTTTATGTTTTCTTTATGTAAGTAGGCTGCTTATGTTTTCTTATTGGCAACTTTACGTAGCGCTCTATATGAAAATCACTGGCTGTGCTGTGTGCAGTCTGTGGCTAGTTTGCATTGTTCTCTGCCACTGTAGTGTTTGGCAGCGGCAGCTGGATGTGAACAGCGCGTATCGTTGCGCAGTTGGAGGTGAGCCGCCAGCAGTGGTGGATGTGGGGAGAGAGATGGCGGAGTTTTGAAATTGAACTGCTATATATATTATGATTATTCAGGTAAATACAGTGTTTGTTCTCTATTAAAATCTTTCATTTGCTAACTATCCCTATCAGTAGTTAGTGACTTCCGTAGTTTGAATCTTTTATTTAGCTGGCAGTAGTGGCGCTCGCTGTATTGCAGTAGGCTCGCTGTATTGCAGTAGTTAGAGTAACGAAGATTTTTGGTGAGGTAAGTGATTTGTGAAACGTATAGGTTAATGTTAGTCAGGGCCACTCCTTTGTAGGGATTTCTGAAAGTCAGATTGCGTTGCGCTAAAAAAATATTGTGTGTCAGTTTAAGCACAGTCGTGTATAAATGTTATAAGGGGACGTTTCAGTTGTATCAATGGACAATATTTAGTGTAATGCTTCTTTTGAACTCTTGTCTGGGTGCACGCATAACCTGTGAGAAAAGTGACGTAGATTTAATCTCATTGATTTAGCAAACAGCATAAAATTATTTTCTGTTACCTACGTTTGAAGATCGGTGTTACCATACTACTCACCTCAATATCGATTTTAGTGTCAAACAGTAGACTTTTCATGTTGCTCACTAAAACTATTAGCATATTGGTCATACGTTAGAGTTGGGATTTGTGAACTTCGTGATGACAAGTAGTAGAGGTGAGGAACATTCAACTGTTGACAGTGTGCAGGCTATGGCCATGAACGTTTATGCTAGCCAGCCCATTGATTAAAATCGAGACATGCCATAAACTAATCGAATGAACTCTTAATTTGCGCTTATAAGCCATCTACACTTTGCAAGAAGAACTGCAGAAACTCCATAATCATTAACTCTTTTGCAAACATATAATTTCATGTGTTGAACTATTAATCAAGACAATTCATACGATGAACAGTGTGTTTGCCCAAGAATACTATATCAGTTTTTCTTTTGTGTTTTTATTTGTGTGTTTAAAGAGATATACTTATTGTTCTGTGTGTATATTTTTGTATTTCTCAGCAAAAGTGTTGTCTGACAATTGCCTGTTGGCCCATTCAGAATATTAATTAATAAAATGTTCTAGATGTGCGGCATCAGTGATGTTCAACTTGTATATGTTTATACATTTATCATATTTTGTTATAAGTGATTTAATATGAAAATAATCTTCTTATGCTGAACATTTCAGTGTTGTATCCTGTCCAGCTCAACGCCACAACTATGACACTGCTTTACAAACCTGTACTTGAACCTGTTCAAATAGTGACACTAGTGTTGTTAATGCACTAGTGTTTGTACATGCATATTTCTCTAAAGTTTTAATGTCATAAATGTTATATATGCAAATCCATGTTGAACCAAAGTGATGGCTATGAGTTTAAACAAGTCTAATGATTGACCAATAAGGCTATACAGGTTTGTAAGGGCTTATTTTTTTAATGTTTTGAATGCCAATTCTATATATATATATATATATATATATATATATATATATATATATATATATATTAATGCACTATATGTGTTTATATGTACAGTGTATTTCTCATGAGCCATGCTGATAGGATTATTTTCTAAAAGGATGAATGATTTGCAGTTGTAATACATTAAGTGTTAATGTGTAATAAGCAACTGTCCCATTGATTTTAAGTATAAGTGTATTTGAACACAACCATCTATGTACATTTGAGGTTTGCAATGTATTTCCTTCTCTTGTATTTAAAAAAAATCGGTAAGTGTATGTGTGGAATTTTCTAGCTAGTCTTCACTTTATTTAATGTAATCCAAATAAAGTTATCCTTAACTAGTTGTATGAGTGAGTGTCAAGAGGCTTGTGGTTAAATGTGTATGTGAATTTCAATGCTTGTTGCAATCACGCAAGATGAACCATTTCCACACATAATATTGGCGTGAAGCACATCAATCAATGACTATGCAAAATAAAATTAAAAATAGGACCTGACAACAATATCTTTGATTTACATGTGCTACAGATTTATCTCAGCACAACTACCTCAGCATTCGTTTTGGAAATGAGGAAGGGGAGATGTTTTGTGACAGCCTTTTTTCAAAAAACTGTCATGTAACCTGCTTAGTAATCCAATATGCATATCCGACTACTGAATCAAATCAAGTGACTAACATTGCATAAAAACTGCAAACAACAATAACAGATGCCAATGGCTGCATTTCTAACTAACTCTACACCATTTTCTTTTGGTACTGTGAAGGAGATTTGTGTTTATGCCAGCTTAAGGTTTTTCAGCTGGCTGGTGAAAGGAAAAAGTCACATGGTATGCAGTGGAAAGACCTCTATCAATTGAATGCAGCAGGAGTAACCAAGGAGTGCGGCTAGCCCTTCATGAAGATTCATTGTGTGTAGAGTGAAAAGAATCCCTTGTAGCAAAGATAGATATCTAAAGGAAAGGAGAAAACAATAGGCCGTGAGTGTGGGACCAGCTGTTACGACCGTGGATACCAGCAGGAATTTTCGTTAAAATTTTATTAATGGGATCTGTGATTAGCTCAAAGTAGTCATATTGGCAGAACGGAGGAATTTCTGTGCGAGTGTGTGTGTATGTCGACTCATTCTCATAGGCCATAGTTATGAATCTGTTACCATAGTTGGGAGGGGGGGAGGGGATTTCTAACTTCTTCTCGAGCCAAGTGAGACATATACATCATCGATTAACCACGGCAAATCTGCTAGAGTAGGGAATTTCTTTATTAAATTGTCATTGGTCAGAACTCACAAGATACACTCCTGGAAATTGAAATAAGAACACCGTGAATTCATTGTCCCAGGAAGGGGAAACTTTATTGACACATTCCTGGGGTCAGATACATCACATGATCACACTGACAGAACCACAGGCACATAGACACAGGCAACAGAGCATGCACAATGTCGGCACTAGTACAGTGTATATCCACCTTTCGCAGCAATGCAGACTGCTATTCGCCCATGGAGACGATCGTAGAGATGCTGGATGTAGTCCTGTGGAACGGCTTGCCATGCCATTTCCACCTGGCGCCTCAGTTGGACCAGCGTTCGTGCTGGACGTGCAGACCGCGTGAGACGACGCTTCATCCAGTCCCAAACATGCTCAATGGGGGACAGATCCGGAGATCTTGCTGGCCAGGGTAGTTGACTTACACCTTCTAGAGCACGTTGGGTGGCACGGGATACATGCGGACGTGCATTGTCCTGTTGGAACAGCTAGTTCCCTTGCCGGTCTAGGAATGGTAGAACGATGGGTTCGATGACGGTTTGGATGTACCGTGCACTATTCAGTGTCCCCTCGACGATCACCAGTGGTGTACGGCCAGTGTAGGAGATCGCTCCCCACACCATGATGCCGGGTGTTGGCCCTGTGTGCCTCGGTCGTATGCAGTCCTGATTGTGGCGCTCACCTGCACGGCGCCAAATACGCATACGACCATCATTGGCACCAAGGCAGAAGCGACTCTCATCGCTGAAGACGACACGTCTCCATTCGTCCCTCCATTCACGCCTGTCGCGACACCACTGGAGGCGGGCTGCACGATGTTGGGGCGTGAGCGGAAGACGGCCTAACGGTGTGCGGGACCGTAGCCCAGCTTCATGGAGACGGTTGCGAATGGTCCTCGCCGATACCCCAGGAGCAACAGTGTCCCTAATTTGCTGGGAAGTGGCGGTGCGGTCCCCTACGGCACTGCGTAGGATCCTACGGTCTTGGCGTGCATCCGTGCGTCGCTGCGGTCCGGTCCCAGGTCGACGGGCACGTGCACCTTCCGCCGACCACTGGCGACAACATCAATGTACTGTGGAGACCTCACGCCCCACGTGTTGAGCAATTCGGCGGTACGTCCACCCGGCCTCCCGCATGCCCACTATACGCCCTCGCTCAAAGTCCGTCAACTGCACATACGGTTCACGTCCACGCTGTCGCGGCATGCTACCAGTGTTAAAGACTGCGATGGAGCTCCGTATGCCACGGCAAACTGGCTGACACTGACGGCGGCGGTGCACAAATGCTGCGCAGCTAGCGCCATTCGACGGCCAACACCGCGGTTCCTGGTGTGTCCGCTGTGCCGTGCGTGTGATCATTGCTTGTACAGCCCTCTCGCAGTGTCCGGAGCAAGTATGGTGGGTCTGACACACCGGTGTCAATGTGTTCTTTTTTCCATTTCCAGGAGTGTATATTGCAGCAATTGGCCAGCATGATCCGACGCAGACAGAAACAACTAAGTTTTATTTAGGAGACGTAGTACATACATTTCCTTAGAGCAGTGTAAAAAGTAATTCTTGCTGCAGGGACATTGTGGAATACGCCTCTCCAGAGGGCTTGAGGCAGTGCACTTGATCTTAGAGCTGACGAGTGAGAGGTCTCCAACTTGGAGTGGAACTCAGATGCCAGGCCTAACTTAGAATTTCCAGCCACTGCTGCAGCCAACTTCTGCGCTTGTATTTCATTAGAATGGTGAGCATGGACTGCATTTGCATTCACCGAACCGAGGCCAGAGCGAAGTCATTTCTCCTGCATCAGGGTTTCGTTTTGCTGATCTAATTTTCACAGCCAGCTAGCTGCCCCCATCATTCGGTTAGGCGAGAGTACCGGAGTTTACTCACGCTTTTCCGAACCTTCTTTAACTCATTAAGTCTTTCCGCAATCTTTGGTCATACTCTATCAGGTATCCACCCACCTGTGCCAAGGCTGTAGTGTTCCTTGTTCAGTTAATAATTGATTGTCTTCTTGATTCAGTGGATAAAACATGTTTCATGTCTTTTGGCAACAAATCAGGTTTTTATAATGATCCTTAGCTTCCTTTCGTAGTCTGATGGATGCCGTTATAAGTATGTCCATGTTTAATTTGGCCACCCCAGGTAATTTCATCAGATAATCCGTACCTGGTGTGTGACACTGTCTTCTAATTCGTTTGATTTTATGGGGGGGGGGGGGAGAGGAAGATTTCTATCGCTGTTTGTCACCGGGAATACAATCTGTAGCACCTCAGGGGTGTAATGTAATGTAATGTAATAAAATTATCTCCTTTATATGAGTATCCAAAACCGTTTGCTTGACAGTTTTCATTTCTCTTTTATCAGCTGTAAAAGTATGATGGGTTCTGACCCAGTGCTTGTGCAAAAGGGTATAACTTGAGTGCGATGTATTATTTGGAACAAAGCTTTTATACTTTAAAGAGAAAACTGTTTCCTTATACCCAAATTCTGTTTGTATCATATGATAAATTTTTCTATAAATAATAGGTGTGATAGTGGAGGTATCTACTAAGCTAGAGTATATCGTACGCTTGTCTCTATCCAACGTATAATTTATTCTTTGCAATTTGTAACAGTAGTTTTCACTCGCGAATGCGCTAAATAATCTCTGTGCTTTTAAAACGTTCTGCTTTCATAATTACGATGATTTTTTAATTTATACAAAGTGTTCACGTGTCCCAACAGGATGAAAGAGATATGTGTTTCATCACGTCGTTAAATACGATAAAAGATTGTTAGCCTGCAGCCTTAAAAATTTTTTTAATAACACGTAATGAATTTCATGACATTTTGACCTGCTATATTGTGACATACATTGTATAATTACCACTATTTATGTATTTGACTTCTTGGTTTCAATGTAATATTTTACGTAAATTAAGAACTTTATATCTCTGCCTCCCTACGCCAGATGGCGGTTACTGTGTTATAACAAATTCTCTTATATTTGATGTCATGTTATTCGTTTATTCTTCTTTGCTGTCCTGTAATCTGACACCACATAACTTCACCTGTTGATTTTTATTCTGACATTTTTTTTAAGTTGTTTGAAAATAACACGCCAGCGTATGTTGGCAAGGTGTGCATTTCCCATCTGTCTTTTTTGCTATGTACAATTTTAAAACTGAAATATTCAATTGATGATTTGCAAGCGCACTTTGGTGGTAATCTTTTGGCAAATAAAGAATTGTTGAGTCTTCACGTGACACACACCACATAGAAGGCGTTCCAGGACCCTGTCACACCGAGGTCTGCTGTATAGGTGAATGTAAACAGAGGCTTCAGTTATTGTGGTCGCTTCTCAGTTTTGGTTACTGATAACTTGATACCAGTGTCTATGAGTTTAATTTGTACACCACAGGTATGTTCTTTCGAACAGTTGGTTTATATTGAAGCGTATTTGTCTCTTTTTGTTTTTATTCACTGATTGCTATGTGAAATTTTTAACTTCCAGCAGTGAAGATGATCACTATGTGATTGAAAATCGATTTTGCTATCAATAAACCATCAATATTACTGCCTACGCTGACCTTCCTTTTAATTTTAACTTCAGGGGTAGGCTAAACTACTCACCTGGCACGTCACGGTTTGATAGCCACTTCTAACAATGATTGTAGAGTTCCAAGGAATATTCCCTATCTTTTCCGTCTTATTTGATCGTAAGTGTTCAAAACTATGTTAAGCCCTAACTCTAATACTGGGTCTCGTATGACTTCCATATCGACTCCCCTGTCTACTTTCACATCATCAGACAAATCCTCCCCCTCGAAGAGAAGCCTTCAGTGTACTCTTTCCACCAATTCGCTCTCTCTTCTGCGCTCAGTAGTGGCATTGCCATTGCACTATTAATGTTGACGACATTGCTTTTTCTTTTCACTGACAGTAGTTTTGACTGTTCTGTATGCCAGCCATTTCACCTTGGCTTCTCAGCACTTCCTATTTATTTCATTCCTAAGTGACTGTGCTCCATACTTTCCCTGAACATTTTTGTATACCCTTCCTTCCTCGATCAACTGCAGTATTTCTTCTGCTACCCGAGATACCATCACACTTACTTTCCTTGTACCTGCACTTGTCTGCATAACTTCTGTGATTGCCTATTTGAGATTAAATTGAATTACCGACTGCAGTATCCATTATTACAGTATCTACGTCCTTAGTGAAAAACGCGTACCATTACTTCTCGGTACTTGATTATCCCACTTCTTTGCGCACTCATTCTTCCGGACGGTTCTCTTGAACTTCAGCCAGTCCTCCATTGTTACTAAATTGTGATCCGAGTCAAATCTGATCAAAGGTATCCGGATACCTATCAGTGGATATTCGTGTGGGGTGTATCTGCCTTACGCGTTTGTGACCTCTTGAATTGTGTTGAGGATGTTTTAAATGGGGTGTTCGAATGTCTGGGGAGGAATGGCAATCCATTCTTTCCTAAAAGCCGGAAATAGAGAATGTAGCGATGTTGGGCAGTTGGATCTGGTTCGAAGTCGACGTTCTGGCTGTTCCAAAAGGTGTTCCATTGGGTTAAGGAACGGACTCTGGCAGATCAGTTATGTTGTTGCTCACAAAGCACTGCCCCACAGATGCTGTTTTATGACAGCGCGCATTGTCATGTTGACAGAATTACCGTGTCAGCACTGTTATTCCTCTGAATTCAGCACAAAATGTTGTAAAAGGTGTTCTTATCATTCCGAATATAGTGTTTTCTTAAGCGAAATAAGAGGACTATATCCCAAACCACGAAAAACATCGCCGTACCGTACCACCACCTCTTCCGTACTGCAGTGTAGGAGCTGTACATGGTGTTTCGTGATTAATGACTTAAACGTATAGAGTTGAAACTACATCCTACCACAAGCAAAAAAATTTAAGTAGTCATGGACTCTAAAATGCATACCTGAAGGGCTATGGGCACCTCCCCGTCTTGGATAATGTGAAAGAAATCTCTTCTACTGCAAATTTCCATATTTTGAAAGGTAGTGGTATGGACCAAAACAAGAAAAAATTGTCCGGTAAATATGGGCTCTGAAGTGTATACCTTAAGAGGTATGAGCACTTATTCATCTTCGCTGCTGTGAAACACATCTCTGCTACTGAACAAGTGCGCATAGCTTTTAAGATCCGCATGATAGAGCTAGTTTTTACGAGATAGTTTCTTATTGTTTTGATCGATATTATCTCGTCTTAAAATACGGAAAGCAAAGCACTTGCGTTAAAAGAGGTTTGTTTCATAATATCGAAGATGAAGAAGTGCACATAGCTCCTCAGGAATGCATTTTACACCCCACGTTTACTGGAATTTTTTGCTTCTAGTATCGTGTACCTTCAACGTTATGCGTTTAGGCCATTAATTATGATACACCCTGTACATGATAACAGATAATGTTATGTAGGCATTAGCCATACCCAAGCCCTTCCGTAGGACTGCCACAGGGTGCAGCGAAATTCATCACTCCAAATCAGTCGCTTCCAGTCATTCACTGTCTAATAGTGTCACTGTTTACACCAATTTAGGCGTCGCTTAGCAATGGCTAAAGAAACGTGTGACTTATGAGAAGCTGCTCGCCCCTCGTACCCCACTCTTTTTAGCTCTCTGTGCGCCGCCATTGTGATAACTGCACTGCTGTAGCACTGTGAAACTTATGAATGGATTTTTACGCTGATTTCACGCGGGTTTTTACTACCACCTTCCTCATTTCTCAACAGTCCCTGTTCGTCACTAGGTGAGGTTTTTATGGTCTTGTCTGTTCCTTGGCGTTTCCTCTTTCAGTCACGTCACCAACAGACGACTTGGACAGGTTTACAAAGTGTGAAATGTCTCTGATGGATCTGTGACGCAGGCGATATCCAATTATTAGCCCATGTTCGATGTCACTGAAGTCTCCTGATAGATTTATTTCGCCTGTTACGACATCTAATGGTCAGTTACGCATTACGCAGAGGTGCCAGGATAATTTGGGTGAGATGGTGTACAGCTGGCCCTGGGTATGCCTTGCAATCCAATACCTGAGTTTGGAATCCTTGTGTGACGATGGTATCATGCAGCTAGAATCTTCCCGTTTCTCCCGTTCTTTTCAAAGTGTGCCTCCCCCTCGTATGATTTTTGAACAATTTATTCGCTATTACTGGATGAAATTTAATGCAGAAAATCAGTCTTTCTTCTCTCTCACTCTTACTACCAAGCTCATATTCTTCCTTTACGCTGTCTTTTGCTCGTTTCCCGATTGACACCTTCCAATCTCCAGTGCTTATTGTGTATTGCACCCCTTTATATACTGTATTGCTGTATCCATTCAATATCATCATACACTCCTGGAAATTGAAATAAGAACACCGTGAATTCATTGTGCCAGGAAGGGGAAACTTTATTGACACATTCCTGGGGTCAGATACATCACATGATCACACTGACAGAACCACAGGCACATAGACACAGGCAACAGAGCATGCACAATGACGGCACTAGTACAGTGTATATCCACCTTTCGCAGCAATGCAGGCTGCTATTCTCCCATGGAGACGATCGTAGAGATGCTGGATGTAGTCCTGTGGAACGGCTTGCCATGCCATTTCCACCTGGCGCCTCAGTTGGACCAGCGTTCGTGCTGGACGTGCAGACCGCGTGAGACGACGCTTCATCCAGTCCCAAACATGCTCAATGGGGGACAGATCCGGAGATCTTGCTGGCCAGGGTAGTTGACTTACACCTTCTAGAGCACGTTGGGTGGCACGGGATACATGTGGACGTGCATTGTCCTGTTGGAACAGCAAGTTCCCTTGCCGGTCTAGGAATGGTAGAACGATGGGTTCGATGACGGTTTGGATGTACCGTGCACTATTCAGTGTCCCCTCGACGATCACCAGTGGTGTACGGCCAGTGTAGGAGATCGCTCCCCACACCATGATGCCGGGTGTTGGCCCTGTGTGCCTCGGTCGTATGCAGTCCTGATTGTGGCGCTCACCTGCACGGCGCCAAACACGCATACGACCATCATTGGCACCAAGGCAGAAGCGACTCTCATCGCTGAAGACGACACGTCTCCATTCGTCCCTCCATTCACGCCTGTCGCGACACCACTGGGGGCGGGCTGCACGATGTTGGGGCGTGAGCGGAAGACGGCCTAACGGTGTGCGGGACCGTAGCCCAGCTTCATGGAGACGGTTGCGAATGGTCCTCGCCGATACCCCAGGAGCAACAGTGTCCCTAATTTGCTGGGAAGTGGCGGTGCGGTCCCCTACGGCACTGCGTAGGATCCTACGGTCTTGGCGTGCATCCGTGCGTCGCTGCGGTCCGGTCTCAGGTCGACGGGCACGTGCACCTTCCGCCGACCACTGGCGACAACATCGATGTACTGTGGAGACCTCACGCCCCACGTGTTGAGCAATTCGGCGGTACGTCCACCCGGCCTCCCACATGCCCACTATACGCCCTCGCTCAAAGTCCGTCAACTGCACATACGGTTCACGTCCACGCTGTCGCGGCATGCTACCAGTGTTAAAGACTGCGATGGAGCTCCGTATGCCACGGCAAACTGGCTGACACTGACGGCGGCGGTGCACAAATGCTGCGCAGCTAGCGCCATTCGACGGCCAACACCGCGGTTCCTGGTGTGTCCGCTGTGCCGTGCGTGTGATCATTGCTTGTACAGCCCTCTTGCAGTGTCCGGAGCAAGTATGGTGGGTCTGACACACCGGTGTCAATGTGTTCTTTTTTCCATTTCCAGGAGTGTATATGCTTTCTGTATATCTTCGATTTCTACTTCTGACGTCGGCAAGTGTATCGGAGCTGATATTTTTGGCGGTGGTTTGCTGTCGATTTAGCTGCGAACTTTCCTTTCACTGAATCGTTCACAGCAACTCACTCTCTGCCCTATGTTCACAACGAATCCCATTATAACATTACATGCTGGTGGTGGTATTACCCTGTATCACTCTGACCATAAATTCTTATTTTCTTTCCAGTGCATTTCAATTAATCACTGTCTATACACTGAGCTTTTCTATTTCCCTTTTATGAGTTTATGGCTTCCCTACCACGTTAGACTTCTGATGTTCCTCCCTCCAACTCGTAGGATATTATCTTTACGTGTTGGTTACTCATGGGTACACCCCCCCCCCCCCCCCCCCGTCTTGATAGACCACTTCCGGATGTCGGAATGGGGGATTTATTCAGAATCGCCGGCCGGTGTGGCCGTGCTTTTATAGGCGCTACAGTCTGGAACCGCGTGGCCGCTACGGTCGCAGGTTCGAATGCTGCCTCGGGCATGGATGTGTGTGATGTCCTTAGGTTAGTTAGGTTTAAGTAGTTCTAAGTTCTAGGGGACTGATGACCACAGTAGTTAAGTCCCGTAGTGCTCAGAGCCATTTTATTCAGAATCTTTTGAAAATGAAAAGATAAATACGACACTATTTCATGTAGAGGCCATATGTCCTGAGGACATACCTTTTGTGTTTTTAATACAGTGGTTTCCATTGCCTTTGCACGCTCACGCCGTTCATCATGGTTGATTTGTCGACCCCAACGACTAGAAGGTGCTCTGTAGTTTTGACCGCTTCCCCGGCCTCTTTAACAAGCAACTGTCAGTACGAGGATGACACCCTATACTAGAAGTCCAAGGCGGCCAATGTTGATCATTTTCATAAAAAAGATACACAGCGGCAGGGATATCAAATAGGACTGGGGTGTTGCATGTGATATTTTGATTACTAGTATAAGACGCATCTCCTAGACCACCAATAAGGTACGTCACAACCACAACAGCAACTGATGACATGTAGAACAGCACGTGTACTTACCTGTCTGGTCGTTGACCTTTATATACAGTTAGGCAGTGGAACTGTTTGTTTTGATAGTTTTGTTACTTACTGATATCAGTGTATGGGTACAAAGTGACGTATAACGACATAGACTTAAGAGAATGAAATGGAGGTTGCAATTATTATTATTGGTACCTGCTGTTGTGTGACTCCTGGAGCTGCAATGTTTTTGCAAGATACTCACCTAGCATTCTAGTTTCTTGAGCACTGACTGATCGAAAGATAGTTCCAAAGAGATGCCATATCGGCTCAAAAACCGGACTGTGTGCGTTCAAAGTCGCTGCGTGCTCTTTCATACCAATTGAAGAGAAGATCTTAATTGCGACTGTTGAATTGTAAATGAAAGTGTCATGGTAAGTACAAGCTTAAGGGCTATAGGAAAATCTGTGTCTGTGGGAACACAGAACAGAGTAAAGCGGTTTTCATTCAAACAACTATTTTTCAACGAAAACATTTATTATATAAAACACAACAAATACAAAATATAAAAAGTGTATAAGATAGGAGACCAGCTGTGGATATCAGGTAAGTGGTGTGTATTGTCTGAGATCAATACAATATTGCACATTTCCCAGTGGCCTTCTATCACATTTGTAAACCTACAAAGAGCACAATAAAATATTAAAATATATTTGTAGTAAACACTTTTGAAACAGAATATGTCTCACAGTTTAAAGTATATAAATTAACAGAATCACGCAAAGTAAAGATTTGTAAGGTATTTCATGTGAAATTGTTGTACATTCGTCACAAATCATCTTTTCTTGTTTCTATACATGTTTCCTCAAAAAAGACGATTTGTCTACTAGAATCTTCGTTTCACATTTAGCATAGGCTGCTAATAGTTTGAACATCGCGGCAGGTAACTGCCTGTGCTTTTGGACGTTTATGTATGCTTAGGCGAACGTTGGGTATTGCCTGCCTAACTGAAAGATGCTGCGATATCTGAATTGGAAGCATGTAGCGATGAGTTAGATGAGTGAGTCTTTGTCTAACGTAGCTGATGACACTGCTAGAGTAATGAAATAAATTATGGCAGTATACATGTTACAGCTAGGATAGGTAATAGATACTTCATCTGAGGGCGTGTCGGCAGCTCACATCATGGAATAGAGCCTCATACTAACGAACATCTACTCAAAGAAAGTGTTGTTGCCTGAACGACGTGCAGTATCAGTCTGAAAATAAAAAATGTGAAGGCACCATTCTTTAGTTCTACAGGAGGAGTCAGAATAACCGTAACTGACTTCTTTTACTCGGAAATCTTAAAAACTGATAGCTTCGAATCTGACTAATGCAACCCACAATAATCGAATCGTTTCTGAAGGCAGTGGTGATATAGAGTGACAGGATACTTAATGGATGACGGCGTATTTCCCATTACTTACATTTATAGGTGTCAACACTAATTACGCCTTAGAAACGAGAACTATTTGGCCAGTTGTATTCGAATTCCGTAGTAACAGGGAAATAATTTTGAAAAATTGATTTAAGGTGATTATGTAAAATATTTTGATCTCACATATTTCTCAACAGCTTTGTGACAGATAAGCTAGGTCTGAATATTTTACTCTGACCTCGGCGCCGGGAAGAATAGAGCAAATAGTTTGACGGTTTCTAGTTAATATCTCATAGTCTAATCCACTGTGTAGATTCTGTTTCCGCCATAGACAAACAGATCAAATAACAATAGAAGTGCAGCTGGTATAAATCACACCGTTCGCAGATAACATTGGTTTGGCTGTTATTTGCTACTGTGACCAATAAACTATGGTAAAAGTGGAATACTTAAGGAACGGTATGGGTTATGAAAGTTAAATATTCGCCACCTAATTCTGATGTCGACTGTGGAAGTTATTTCTGGATTTTAACTATCTGCAACAACATCAAAAAGATGAGTTAAACTCCGCAGCGTTCCAGACTTACTATGTTATAAAGATACGCTCTAATCCCTAAGAATTATGGGCCATAAAACTTAACGTTCGATAGGGATCAACTGTTCATGTGCTCCAGTCAAACTTCCTAAGGAGTGAACAGAACTTACATTACAACAGAACTTATATTACAACTATTCTCGTGCAGTCCCGATATTCGATTTAGAAAGAAACTTTGTTCATCTATAATCAAACTTCTCTTCGTTAGACCACCATCTCTGTCTGACGAAGAAGTAATAGAAACTAAAATCACAGTCTTTGAAAGAATAAACATTCACTGGATGTTTGAATAAGTTTGAGATAGTTTCCTGTGAAATTTTTCTGAGGCAACCATCAGTGAGGATATAGATCTATGTTGTTCTTGCAAAGTGAAACTAAAGAGGAAGTTTTACATCCCCATTGGCCTGTCACTTGTCTCTCATCTCTCATAATGATTGGTTAATACAGAAAATGCAAGATACATCGTCGTTTGGAGTCAAGTGTTCACTTTAACTAGTTGGTTCCACTATGCCTGGTTAGGTAAGTCGGTTCAAAAGTCGGAAGAAGGCAAATGGCATGTCATCTACAACAGTATGGCCAGTGATGCACTGTGGTGTTCAAGCCGACCTTCCGGTTGATGACCTCTTTTTATTTTCTTATCCAGTAATGGAGTTCACAAGACATCATAAATACAATAAAATTAGGAGATGCATGATTTCATTCTCCAGATGAAATCCAGACAGGGGCTTAGGAGGTCAATGTGAGGTATACCTTCATTAGAATGGCCAGTGATGCACTGTGATGTTCAAACTAATCTTCCAACTGATGACCATTCTTTTTAATTTTCTTATCTAGTAATGGAGTTCACAAACAATCATAAATGAAATGAAATCAAGAGTTGCGTGACTGTTTGCTACAAGATAAAACAATGGAGGGAATGTTGAGAATAACGTGAGATTTTTAAGGTTGAGACCAGTGATTCAGAGGAAAATGATGATGGTGATGATACTGGATCTCACTGGCCACTGCATGTGTCTCTGCCTGGGCAAGTGTTACTGAGACTCGACTGAATAGGAAGCAGCTAATTCCATGTGGAGAGCAGAGTAGTCCGTTACGCTGCCGACACCCTCAGAGCGGACCACTCGTGTGACGTTAGCGCTGGTCACCCTCCCCCTGCGCCTCCCCCTCCTTCCGTTCGGCGGCTACCCTCTTGAGCGCCGCCCCGTAGCCGTAGCCGGGGTGCACAAGCGCAGGCAGCGGTGCAGGCGCGTGGTTGTGCGCCGAGGTGCTTGACGGAGGGTGCTTGGCGACGCCGTTGAAGGACACCTGTGCGTGGTAGCCGGACGGATCTGCCCAGTACTGCACGTTCTGTAACCTGCCGTCGGGCAGCAGCACATGGTAGTGTCCTTTGGTCAGGTGGCCGCTGCGAGACTCGGTGTGCCCGAAGTAGCTGCCGGTCTTAGGGTCGCGCACCTGGTAGCCGAATTGATACTTGGCCGCGTACTGCTGCAAGCACAGAGAGACGGAGGCGAAGGTCAGAAGGTGCGGCAGATGACAAACCAAAAGGATATGCTAGTCTGCATTCTTATCAACAGCCCTAACGTTTGGTCTCTAATTTAGAGGATTATTCAATAAGTAATGCAAATATTCTTTTTCTGAAAGCAGTTTGGCTTTTTTCAGGATTTCAATACACCATATTTTTACCCACTTTTTTTTTTCAAAATTCTATTTTTCAACATAATCTCCGTTTAATGCGACGGCCTTACGCCACCTTTCTGGGAACACCTGTATGCCCACATGGTACCACTCTATTGGTCGACGTTGGGCAGTCGGAAGGTGCGAGATCTGGGCTGTAGAGTGGATGAGGAAGAAGAGTCCAATGAAGTTTTAATGACAGACGCCACGCCCAACGACTCACCGTGCTTTTGTTCACTACCAGGTCTCCATAGAATGTCTGCGATGCTCTGGTTTTGCGTCAAAAGAAACTCAATGGTAGCTCTCTGCTTGGATCGCACCTCCGTTACAGATGTTTTGAGGACTACATATAGCGCCGTCAGCTATTGGAACTTCATAAACGTATACGGGATGAAGCGGGAAAAATCCACGATTTCCCACAACAAATTTTTTCCATAGAAATTGACCGAGAAAAAAAAAGTTGCATTACTTATTGAATGCCGCTCTCATAACCTCTGTGCTCTGCCATTCTTGTATATCAAAACACCCCATCAACGTTCCACCTACTTAGTCTTCATATCCTATCACAACGAAATCTTATCCGCCTACCCATACTAGCAAGGAAATCCGTTCAGAGGCGTACTCATCTTTCCAGCACTTCCCACTGTCTGTGTCAGTGCTCCTCTCACCCCACCATTCCCCCGCCCCCCCCCCCCCCCTGCCGGCCCTTTCACACTCTTAGATCCCACAACTTTTCCAAAACACTCTTCCCCAACAATACAAGTTTCATCGAGCAATGTTAATTGGTAATAAGACATCACGTGAAAGTTATTTTCTTCCTTAAATTTTGTGCACCAGTGAAGAATGGGGGAGGGGGGGGGGGGCGAAGAAGCTTTATTTGTACAAAATACAATCATGTGTTGTTTAATATTTTGAACGTGCGAACACCTATTTTAACAATTTCCGAAACGTGTTTATAAGTCTATAAACCATGATGGTTTTAATAACGTATATACGAATACGTTACTAAAACCTTCACAGTTTATAGACACGTATGCATATCACGGTTTATAGACACATATGTACATGTTTTGGAAGTTATTAAAACAGGTGTTGGTACACACACACACACACACACACACACACACACACACACGTACATATGAAGGGCTTATTTCAATAGTGGTACAAGTTCATTGCCTCCGCTTTTCCGCCTATAATGCTTCTGAAATTAATGATCCAAACAAACAGAAAGAACGGTTCATCTCTATCAAGAAGCCATATGATCGAATATTTCTGGTATGTCAACTGCAGATTTTTCAGCGCTCATTTAACTTTAGGACTCTGTATCTCACAATGAACAAAAATAGACTTGTACCATTACTGAAATAAGCCCTTCATATATACACATAATTTTTTACAAATTGTATCTTCACATTTCATAAATGCTCTCGGCTGAAGAGGAATAATGTAGCGTTAACAGTCACAAGAACTCCTTATCAGCCTTGTGGCCACATTGGAGAGCATGCGTTGCCAACCTCTTAAGCACCCTGCTAGCCTTTTGTAATGTCCATCATAAATCGCGGTGACTTCAGTTTAATTATAGTGTTCGAATAAAACCGCCATTTCTGTTCGTCTCATTATAATTTTAAATTATCTTCTGTACTATGCTGTAGCAGTTCCTTGTATGTATGGTCCAAGTTTCATTAACTATGTTAGCTGATAGTAGTATATGTCGAGAATGCTATTTCCGTCCTTAAGTTTTGTAGACCAGTGAAGAATGATTCACGAAGAATGTTTGTATGTATAATTTTTAAATATTTCGTGCAAATTGTGTGAAGTAGGGTCAGTTAAAGTACCCTGCCGAAGCAAAAACGATACCATTACGATCTAGCAATGAACGGTAGAACTCCTTAGAATCGTTCACACAAAATACCAGGCGCGAGCTACCTCTGCCGAGCAGCCAGGGCAAACTGACGCCGACTTGCTACACGACTTGCGATGCAGGACGTACCAGATCTTAATCCAACAAGAACAGATTTTTTAGTTCAGAGTTAATGTTTAAGTGGTGCGAAAGCAAATGTGGGAAAGGTGACACAGAAAATGTACCTTGCACCAGACTCACGCTGTAGTGGGGTGTGCGGAAAGTGTCCGTAGCTCGTGCCGAATCGGCGCTGCAGTTGCACGGATCAGATGCTGTGGTAGTTTGCAGCTTCTCTCGTTGCCTAGAGATGTCACTCCATACGCCAATTAGATACCGAACAGGTAACATTCATACAACTCTCCTAGCGTTAAGTTCTATTAAAGTGATGATATTGACATACTTAACATTGTTTTCTGAGTTTTAATCGCAACTATATGCAGCGGTCCGTAAACAAAGCCGGCCGCTTTGGCCGAGCGGTTCTAGGCGCTTCAGTCCGGAATCGCGCTGCTGCTACGGTCACAGGTTCGAAACCTGCATCGGGCATGGATGTGTGTGATGTCCTTCGGTTAGTTAGGTTTAGGTAGTTCTAAGTCTAGGGGACTGATGACCTCTGATGTTAAGTCCCACAGTCCTCAGAGCCATTTGAACCATAAACAAATCACCGTTACGCCAGACAAGTTGTCCGGTCCTTGGCGCATAGTGCTACCTATACGAAGCCGGGGCAGTATTTTACAGGGTGTTACAAAAAGGTACAGCCAAACTTTCAAGAAACATTCCTCACGCAGAAAGAAAGAAAATATGTTATGTGGACATGTGTCCGGAAACGCTTACTTTCCATGTTAGAGCTCATTTTATTACTTCTCTTCAAATCACATTAATCATGGAATGGAAACACACAGCAACAGAACGTACCAGCGTGACTTTAAACACTTTGTTACAGGAAATGTTCAAAACGTCCTCCGTTAGCGAGGATACATGCATCCACCCTCCGTCGCATGGAATCCCTGATGCGCTGATGCAGCCCTGGAGAATGGCGTATTGTATCACGGCCGTCCACAATACGGGCACGAAGAGTCTCTACATTTGGTACCGGGGTTGCGTAGACAAGAGCTTTCAAGTGCCACCATCAATGAAAGTCAAGAGGTCAGGAGAGCGTGGGGGCCATGGAATTGGTCCGCCTCTACCAATCCATCGGTCACCGAATCTGTTGTTGAGAAGCATACGAACACTTCGACTGAAATGTGCAGGAGCTCCATCGTCCATGAACCACATGTTGTGTCGTACTTGTAAAGGCACATGTTCTAGCAGCACAGGTAGAGAATCCCGTATGAAATCATGATAACGTGCTCCATTGAGCGTAGGTGGAAGAACATGGGGCCCAATCAAGACATCACCCAAACGTGGATTCTCGTCAGCCCACACGTGTTGATTGTGAAAATTTACAATTTGATCACGTTGGAATGAAGCCTCATCCGTAAAGAGAACATTTGCACTGAAATGAGGATTGACACATTGTTGGATGAACCATTCGCAGAAGTGTACCCGTGGAGGCCAATCAGCTGCTGATAGTGCCTGCACACGCTGTACATTGTACGGAAACAACTGGTTCTCCCGTAGCACTCTCCATACAGTGACGTGGTCAACGTTACCTTGTACAGCAGCAACTTTTCTGACGCTGACATTAGGGTTATCGTCAACTGCACGAAGAATTGCCTCGTCCATTGCAGGTGTCCTCGTCGTCGTAGGTCTTCCCCAGTCGCGAGTCATAAGCTGGAATGTTCCGTGCTCCCTAAGACGCCGATCAATTGCTTCGAACGTCTTCCTGTCGGGACACCTTCGTTCTGGAAATCTGTCTCGATACAAACGTACCGCGCCACGGCTATTGCCCCGTGCTAATCCATACATCAAATGGGCATCTGCCAACTCCGCATTTGTAAACATTGCACTGACTGCAAAACCACGTTCGTGATGAACACTAACCTGTTGATGCTACGTACTGATGTGCTTAATGCTAGCACTGTAGAGCAATGAGTCGCATGTCAACACAAGCACCGAAGTCAACATTACCTTCTTTCAATTGGGCCAACTGGCGGTGAATCGACGAAGTACAGTACATACTGACGAAACTAAAATGAGCTCTAACATGGAAATTAAGCGTTTCCGGACACATGCTCACATAACATCTTTTCTTTATTTGTGTGTGAGGAATGTTTCCTGAAAGTTTGGCCGTACCTTTTTGTAACACCCTGTATAAGGGGCAGTCAAATGAAAACGGGACAGATGGAAAGATAAGTAAACTATTCATTATTTCAAAAGTAATGGCCGTAACTCTTAACACATTTATCCCTTGTGAGACAAGACGGTTAAAGCCTTTATGGAAAAATGTTTGCGGATGCCCACTGAATCACGTTTGCATCCAGGCGTTTACATCTTTGTCCGCAGCAAATCCACGGCCTGATTGTCTTTCTTCACAGCTCCAAAAGCATGGAAATCGCAGTGGTAGAGATCGGGATTGTGTAGAGCATGTGTAAGGGCTTTCCATCATACTCGCAACAAACTTGGAAACATGTAGGCGGACGCAGTTATGGGGATTATTTTTGAAGTAACAAACAGTTTACTTACTTTTTTCCATCTCTCTCGTTTTCATTTGACTGACCATTGTATAAAGTAAGTGCGGTGTAAACAAGAACACTATCAAAATGCCTAGTCGAATTTGGGAACGACTTCAGCTGAGTTCAAATAATTGAAATATCTTCAAGAACAGAATATTTGCTTTTACTTTCAATGAAACTTACCCATTCACAGTAGGATTCACATTGGCGCTAGTTTGCGAATCGATATATTAAAAAGTTTTCGTATTTTTCCACTGCGATGAAACGCGTCCTGGTGAAAGAGCCATTTGCCAGCCACGAAGAGGCAATGTTCTTTTACCAGATACCATTACCGCTGATAGTAAGGAAGTTTTATTTATGGGCAGATGCCGATAACAGCCCTACTCGAACAAACATGTTGGAGAGGTATTTGAACCGAAACTGTGAGATGGAATAGAATGTCGTTACTTAATGGGAAACGTACGGACAAAATATTTCGACTCTGCAGCAGATCGGCAGAAAGATATTGCGAGTATAACTGTCTAGCGTAGCCACTGTAACAAATTCTTCTTCCACCGGTTTAATTGTCAGAGTAAGACTAACACTTTTACACGCGGAAAAATGTTGATGCTCTTCTTTTTTATTCATAGCGACTCTACCATCAGAGACAAATGTGTGACGGTCTACGCTGAAACTACGAGCGCATGCTGAACAGTATTGACTCCAAATTTTTTAATGTGCAAACTCTTAAAGCATTTTAAATAAAACGTACTTCATCGACATTCTACCTACCAACCGGTCCCTTCTTCTTGCCAAGTTGTGCCACAAACTCCTCTTCTCCCCAATTCTATTCAATACCTCCTCATTAGTTATGTGATCTACCCATCTAATCTTCAGCATTCTTCTGTAGCACCACATTTCGAAAGCTTCTATTCTCTTCTTGTCCAAACTATTTATCGTCCATGTTTCACTTCCATATGTGGCTACACTACATACAAATACTTTCAGAAACGACTTCCTGACACTTAAATCTATACTCGATGTTAACAAATTTCTCTTCTTCAGAAACGCTTTCCTTGCCATTGCCAGTCTACATTTTATATCTTCTCTACTTCGACCATCATCAGTTATTTTGCTCCCCAAATAGCAAAACTCATTTACTACTTTAAGCGTCTCATTTCCTAAAATAATACCCTCAGCATCACCCGATTTAATTCGACTACATTCCATTATCCTCGTTTTGCTTTTGTTGATGTTCATCTTATATCCTCCTTTCAAGACGCTGTCCATTCCGTTCAACTGCTCTTCCAAGTCCTTTGCTGTCTCTGACAGAATTACAATGTCATCGGCGAACCTCAAAGTTTTTATTTCTTCTCCATGGATTTTAATACCTACTCCGAATTTTTCTTTTGTTTCTTTACTGCGTGCTCAATACACAGATTGAATAACATCGGGGAGAGGCTACAACCCTGTCTCACTCCCTTCCCAACCGCTGCTTCCCTTTCATGTCCCTCGACTCTTATAACTGCCATCTGGTTTCTGTACAAATTGTAAATACCCTTTCGCTCCCTGTATTTTATCCCTACCACCTTTAGAATTTGAAAGAGAGTATTCCAGTCAACATTGTCAAAAGCTTTCTCTAAGTCTACAAATCCTAGAAATGTAGGTTTGCCTTTCCTTAATCTATTTTCTAAGATAAGTCGAAGGGTTAGTATTGCCTCACGTGTTCCAATATTTCTGCGGAATCCAAACTGATCTACGCCGAGGTCGGCTTCTACCAGTTTTTCCATTCGTCTGTAAAGAATTTGCGTTAATATTTTGCAGCTGTGACTTATTAAACAGATAGTTCGGTAATTTTCACATCTGTCAACACCTGCTTTCTTTGGGATTGGAATTATTATATTCTTCTTGAAGTCTGAGGGTATTTCGCCTGTCTCATACATCTTGTTCACCAGATGGTAGAGTTTTGTCAGGACTGGCTCTCCCAAGGCCGTCAGTAGCTCCAATGGAATGTTGTCTACTCCCGGGGCCTTGTTTCGACTCAGGTTTTTCAGCGCTCTGTCAAACTCTTCACGCAGTGTCGTATCTCCCATTTCATCTTCATCTACATCCTATTCCATTTCCATAATATTGTCCTCAAGTACATCGCCCTTGTATAGACCCTCTATAGACACCTTCCACCTTTCTGCTTTCCCTTGTTTGCTTAGAACTGGGTTTCCATCAACGCTCTTGATATTCATACAAGTGGCTCTCTTTTCTCCAAAGGTCTCTATAATTTTCCTGTAGACAGTATCTATCTTACCCCTAGTGAGATAAGCCTCTACATCCTTACATTTGTCCTCTAGCCATCCCTGCTTAGCCATTTTGCACTTCCTGTCGATCTCATTTTTGAGACGTTTGTATTCCTTTTTGCCTCCTTCATTTACTGCGTTTTTATATTTTCTCATTTCATCAATTAAATTCAATATTTCTTCTGTTACCCAAGGATTACTACTAGCCCTCGTCTTTTTACCTACTTAGTAGTAGATATTATCGGAGTAGTGAATCAACTTAAATCTTTTAATAAAAACAAGTCTTCTGGTCTAGATTCTGTACCGTTTAGGTTTCTTTCAGAATATACTGATGCAATACGTAGCTGCATACTTAAAAATGATATACAACCGTTCGCTCGACGAAAGATTCGTACCCAAAGACTCGAAAGTTGCACAGGTCACACGAATATTCAAGAAATTCAGTAGGAGTAATCCGCTAAATTGCAGGCTCATATCATTAGCGTCGATGTGCGTATTTTGGAACATATATTGTGTTCGAACGTTATGAATTACCTCGAAGAGAACCGTCAATTGGCACATAGTTAAAACGGATTTAAAAGACGTCACTCTTACGAAACACAACAACCTCGAATCACACCTCTACAAGCAGGGGCCTACTCGAAATCTGTTTTGCTGAATTTATTTAACGTTGTGCAAGAAAACATCAGTTAACCTTCAATGGCTGTCATTTACTACACGTGTGAAAGACAAACATAAGGTTTAGTGTAAGGTACTCTGAGCACTTAAAGCACTGAAAATTGGAACACATACGTACACCGCATTTGCAAACCACTTCACGTAACAGAATCACCACCCTACTGGCTTAAAAACAACGCCAGTAAGCAGTAATAATAATCTGTAGGTAGCTGATGTCCATCTATTCCAACCCAAGAACATCCGCTAGAGTAACTTTAAACAAAAGATAAGCCGTCCTTCCCACTTTAACAAATGATTTTTTTAGGTTATAATCCACACCTACAATTTCTGATAAAGATTTAGCCCACTTGTGGTTTCTAATAAACCTGCGATTTCAGTCCATAGATTCTGAACTGTATCCCAGTTATGATATTTTTTATGCTCAGGATGCCACAATCTCCGCTCTTTGACTATATCTATCAGTTTCTCATAGTGCATGTTTCGCGTCGTATCGGCCATTATAATCGAAAAAGCCAGCCGCGTGTGGCCGAGCGGTTCTAGGCAATTGAGTTTGGAACCGCGCGACCGCTACGGTCACAGGTTCGAATCCTGCCTCGGGCATGGATGTGTGTGATGTCCTTAGGTTAGTTAGGTTTAAGTAGTTCTAAGTTCTAGGGGACTGATGACCTGAGATGTTAAGTCCCATAGTGCTCAGAGCCATTTGAACCATTTTTTGATCGAAAAAAAACTGATTTGAATTTCATCGGTGTTCGTCCGTAATATGTACGTTCGAACGATAAGGTCGGCTACATTGCGAGCGTGCACATAGTGGCGCACTGATTTGAAACGATCGGACGTCTTCGGCCGATGTCGGTCGTCGGCGGAATCCACCGATAACGGTGCCACTGTGACCGCAACCTTACAGCACGACATCGCCTGCAGCGCCTCTCCAGGACCCGTGACCGTATCGGCTGCACATAGACGACTGTAAAACAGCGGCATCAACAGATGAGTCTCGATTTCAGTTGGTGTGAGCTGATGGTAGGGTTCTAGTGTGTTGCAGATCACACGAAGTCACGGACGCAAGTTGCCAACAAGGCACTGTGCAAGCTGGTGATGGCTCCATAATGATGTGGGATGTATTTACACGATAAGGTCTGGGTCCTCAGATATACACTCCTGGAAATGGAAAAAAGAACACATTGACACCGGTGTGTCAGACCCACCATACTTGCTCCGGACACTGCGAGAGGGCTGTAGAAGCAATGATCACTCGCACGGCACAGCGGACACACCAGGAACCGCGGTGTTGGCCGTCGAATGGCGCTAGCTGCGCAGCATTTGTGCACCGCCGCCGTCAGTGTCAGCCAGTTTGCCGTGGCATACGGAGCTCCATCGCAGTCTTTAACACTGGTAGCATGCCGCGACAGCGTGGACGTGAACCGTTATGTGCAGTTGACGGACTTTGAGCGAGGGCGTATAGTGGGCATGCGGGAGGCCGGGTGGACGTACCGCCGAATTTCTCAACACGTGGGGCGTGAGGTCTCCACAGTACATCGATGTTGTCGCCAGTGGTCGGCGGAAGGTGCACGTGCCCGTCGACCTGGGACCGGACCGCAGCGACGCACGGATGCACGCCAAGACCGTAGGATCCTACGCAGTGCCGTAGGGGACCGCACCGCCACTTCCCAGCAAATTAGGGACACTGTTGCTCCTGGGGTATCGGCGAGGACCATTCGCAACCGTCTCCATGAAGCTGGGCTACGGTCCCGCACGCCGTTAGGCCGTCTTCCGCTCACGCCCCAACATCGTGCAGCCCGCCTCCAGTGGTGTCGCGACAGGCGTGAATGGAGGGACGAATGGAGACGTGTCGTCTTCAGCGATGAGAGTCGCTTCTGCCTTGGTGCCAATGATGGTCGTATGCGTGTTTGGCGCCGTGCAGGTGAGCGCCACAATCAGGACTGCATACGACCGAGGCACACAGGGCCAACACCCGGCATCATGGTGTGGGGAGCGATCTCCTACACTGGCCGTACACCACTGGTGATCGTCGAGGGGACACTGAATAGTGCACGGTACATCCAAACCGTCATCGAACCCATCGTTCTACCATTCCTAGACCGGCAAGGGAACTTGCTGGTCCAACAGGACAATGCACGTCCGCATGTATCCCGTGCCACCCAACGTGCTCTAGAAGGTGTAAGTCAACTACCCTGGCCAGCAAGATCTCCGGATCTGTCCCCCATTGAGCATGTTTGGGACTGGATGAAGCGTCGTCTCACGCGGTCTGCACGTCCAGCACGAACACTGGTCCAACTGAGGCGCCAGGTGGAAATGGCATGGCAAGCCGTTCCACAGGACTACATCCAGCATCTCTACGATCGTCTCCATGGGAGAATAGCAGCCTGCATTGCTGCGAAAGGTGGATATACACTGTACTAGTGCCGACATTGTGCATGCTCTGTTGCCTGTGTCTCTGTGCCTGTGGTTCTGTCAGTGTGATCATGTGATGTATCTGACCCCAGGAATGTGTCAATAAAGTTTCCCCTTCCTCGGACAATGAATTCACGGTGTTCTTATTTCAATTTCCAGGAGTGTATTATAGACTGGGTCCTCTAATCCAAGTGAATCGACCATTGACTGGCACGTTTGGTTACTTGGAGACCATTTGCAGCCATTCAGGTATTCATGTTCCCAAAAAACGATGGAATTTTTATGTATGAGAATGCGCTATATCACCAGGCCACAGTTATTCTGGACCTGTTTAAAGAACATTCTGGACAATTCGAATTGGCCACCCATATCGTCTGACATGAATCGCAGCGAACATTTATGGGACCTAATGGAGAGGTCAGTTCGTGCACAAAATTCTGCACAACTCTTTCGCAATTATGGACGACTGTAGAGGGAACATCGGTCAATATTTCTGCAGTGAACGTCCAACGATTTGTTTAGTTCATGCCACATCGAGGACTTTTGTCACGTCAGTGTGATACTCAAATGGATCTAGAGCTAGACTGAGGGAAGTGGAGAAACTGTATGCAGACTGTTAGTTAAATCACTCTGGAGGTACATAACAGCCCGGCAGCGTGGCGCATCTTTCGTGTGGAGAGACACACAGCAGGTTGCAGTGGCATCAGTCTGCTGTCTCTCTCTTTCCTACATCTGCCCTCTCTCTCTTGGCAGATGAGGACGCTGGAGCATGTCCCATATGGGAACACTTTCCTGCTTTGCTGTAACATAACTACCGTCAAGTTTTTACTCCCTTCTGATGGGCTCCCACGTATTTTTGCGTTGATTTGTAAAGTAGCCAGTCTGTAGATAGAACTCGTAAGCATGGATGTGTACTGAAGGAAATTGCGTAGATAACTGGAAAAAAGATGTTAGCAGACGATAGTGTTGCGCCACATTTATTCAATAGTTCTAAAAATAAGAACAAAGGAATTTTGTGTAATGGACTGGATGGTGGGAAAGATTTGTGCACTGAGAACAACACAGGACAATTGTGTATACACACACTGTAACTTGCTACTTTTGTTGAGAGCCGTCCGCCCCGGGTAGTTGAGTGCTGCCGGCACGGTAGCTCAGCATGTTCGGTCAGAGGGCTGCGTGCTGTCTGTAGTAAAAAAAACTGAGTCAAGGAATCAACGATCAACTTGAACGGATGTCTTGTGACGTCCGCCCAGACCAAACGCAACGAACTATAACGAACGAACAGAAAAAAAGTGGTCAGCGCGATGAAATGTCAATACTAAGGGCTCCGGTTCGATACCCGGCTGGGTCTGAGATTTTCTCCTCTCAGGGACTGCGTGTTGTGTTGCCCTCATCATCATCATTTCATCCCCCTCGACGCGCAAGTCATCGATGTGGCGTCAAATCGAAAGACTTGCACCAGGCGAACGGTCTTCCCGACGGGAGGTCCTAGCCACACGACATTTCTATTTTTACTCGTGAGAGCTGCTGGATTCTACGTATTTGTCCGATCGCAGCATGCACTGAGCCATGTCTCAAACTACAGCCTAATCGTCATTGCTGTCGAACAGTCAATAAGGGAACACAGACTTAACTCCGCTACTTTCCGTGGAATTCATTTCGAAAGAACCTCTCAAGTAAGTGAGTAATAATTTACACACTAACTAATTTTTTATATTTGTTTTTTAAAATAACTTTGCCCTTTATCAGTCCAGTTTTCAACGGATGGTATTCGTTGACTTGTGGCCCCCCTCATTATTATTCCGTATACGTGACTTAAGCCGACTCGCTGGTTGCAATGGTTTTCGACAGCGCTAGCGACCAGTCACAGCACTGAGAATTATGACAAGTGTAATTTCATGGAAACTGAAATCGAGCTTTGATACTCACCTGCATTTTAACCAGTGAGTTTGCATCCTATTTCAGTGGAAAACTTATATCACGACACACTGAAATTTTACAGCTGCTTCTGTGCTTTTTAAAACTTGCGAAAGAAACTTCACAATGCCGCTGAAACAGTTCCATTCGAAGAAAAGTGGCTGAATTACTATTTAGGTCTTTCCAGTCGAATTACTTCAAGCTATAACTTTATGTATTCGTTGTGTACGTGTCAGAAAAAAACCGTAGATACAGACGAGAAAACAGTGAACAGTTGATCTGGTTTAAATAATCCCGTGGCGCGTCCGCAGCGGCGCGCTGGGTCCGCTCTAATTGAATGGGGACCGGAATTGCGCCGCCACGGAACATTTGTATGCGCACCACAATCCCTCGCAGTGTATAATTGATTTGTGTACTTTAATGTCACGCTTTGTGTAATACCCTTGTCCCAGTAAAACAAGCAACTCGTTGGTCAACTGCCTGTCCTGGCAAATACTCAGAGACCGAAAGTTGGATACTGTTGCGATTCATTATTTGATTAACGAAAATATTTGCGGAGTTTTCACCACTTAACATTTACGGCTGTCGTGCGATGTTCAGAACTCGAAAACAACTGAGTATATTGATAGCTGTGTGTCGAGGTACAGCGACCCCGATAAGTGCCCCTTCATCAGCTGTCAACTCTAATATAAGCTGACCAAAGAGCAGTGCCATTAATTGCCTTTATTTATTCTGATAATTTCCACACAGAACGAGCGAGAGAAATTGGCTGCTCATGTGTCCGTGCAGTGTGATGAATACCTCCATCCCTACCTCTCTGAGTCTGTCGGCGCCCTCGGGAGTATGGAGGTTCAAAACCTGTTCTGCCATCCAGATTTACATTTCCCGTGATTTCTGCAAATCGGTCGAGGAGAACGCAGGGATCGTTCCCTTGAAAGAGCGTGGCTACTTTCCTTTCCCGTACTTTCCCAGTCCGAGTTTGTGCACCGTCTTCGACTCTTTCACTATAATTGGGACGTATTTGTACGACGATAAGTTATCAGAGAACCAGTGGCAATTGGGTGCAGGTTATTGCTGTGTGTCAATGTCCTACTCCTAAAGTATGCCAATGGTTTTAAGGATTCTTATAATCACATATTGCACCTGTAGGTTGCGTTGCCCTCACGTTTCATTGTTAACCCTCCGCTCCTCTCCACTCCGCATTGCTGCATCGAGATCGTTGACGCTGGCACAAAGGGCGCCAGTATGTGACACCTGCAATTCTGTAGTTACAAAGTTGGAGAGATGCTCCATCCAGTGATGTGTGTCAGTTTTTTGTAGGTTATTAACTTCAAAGCTTATCCCTTAAAGAATAAATAAGTTAAAATTTATATTTAAAAAATTAAATGAAAACAATTAACTTCAAAAAATTAAATTTTTTCTTAAGAAACTAGATATCTTGGGAAACGACTAACATCTCATTTCTATAAAGAATTTAATAATAATTATGATACATTAACTATAAATTATTTATAAATCAACCCAAATCGAGACAAGTAAAGTAAATACCAAAATTTTGATAAACCCTGATACAAAAGGTACAATAAATAAAATCTACTTTTAAAAATTTAAAATAATATTTCATAAAACACTTACATTACCAATAAACTATAATCTAAAAAATCAATTCTACAGAATATACTAAGACAAAATTCGACAAAATTATTTATATTAAATAATTAAATAAACAAAAAATAAATATAATAAAATAAATAATCAAGATATCCTGATTTGCACAGAAAAATTTTCAGTGTAAGTGAAACACTTTACTAATAAGTTATATCTTGAAACTCTTCCTAGATACACTTTCCAGTACATCTACTACGTTACGACTTATCTCATCTAAATTGAAGCTACCTTAAAATAATAAAATAGAATAATCAATAATGAGAGCGACGGGCGATGTGTACACACCTCAGAGCCAATATCAGTTAAATTAAATAAATTAAATTACTATCAAATCCACTTTCATTAACAGTATTTCACCATCAAATCCGTTATAAACAAAAATTGTCTAGTAATTTTTTGGGAGTAATCTTATGAAAAAACCTCGGAGGTACTTGTGAATAACGCTGTACGTCCCACCCCTCCTCATGTTGGAAAATGGAACTGTGGGAAATATTTTTCTCGTGTTGTTACTTGTTACTACGACATTAACTTAAAAAAAAACTAATGTAAACTTGCTTACACATACAGGGTGAGGGTGACAATTACTGAATTAGTTGCAAACTACAGCGTGCACACAGATTATTCAATGTGTAAACGTCACTACAGATATTCAGATTTAGGTTATGACATATTCGATACGCTTGCCATCATTGATAATGCTGTGGCGCAGACGAATAGCAAAATTCTGCGTGACCTGCTGAAGTGTCAGAACATCGATGCTATCGATGACCTCCTGCATGGCTGTTTTCAGCTCAGTAATAATGGTTTTGGGTTTATTGCTGTACACCTTGTCTTTAATATAGCCCTACAAAAAGGAGTCGCATGTGTTCAGAGCCAGAGAATATGGGGGCCAGTCGGGGCCCACGTCAGTCGCCTCTGGATACCCCGGAACCAGAATGCGTGCCCCAAAGTGCTCCTCCAGGACATCAAACATCCTCCCATCCAAATGAAAGTGGGCTTCGTAGCTACACCAAACCGTATTCACGTATTTCTAATTCCCATCATGCCCCTCGGCCAACCGTGCAGTTTGACCGTCCTAACGCAAACTGTTCAGAAGTTATGACGATTTTGTTTCGTACAGTTCAACAATGGTCACCCTGTAAAATATAAATCTGCCTCCCTTCCTTCCTCTTACTTTCTACTTACAAACTTGCAATCTGTTTAGTGGAATGTTAAATTTCCATTTAAACAGACGTGTGTCCATGCTGAACTTTAAGCGTTCATTATCAATTCAGAAGCGGTTTTTGTTTCACTTTCTGAAAGAATTCGAGAGCTTGAAAACTAGCACGCCTTAGTAAATGCATAAGTGATTGGATATGAGCTTGATTACAAACTATAGTAGCACGTGACATGTTTACAAACGCATCTTTAGAAAGTACTTTTACATTAGACTAACGTTTATTTTTTAGTGCAATTAAAATCATTTGCTCAAGAGTTACATTTTTTTTAAAAATTACATCCTACTGAGGTACGCTGCGCCTTTATACTTCTCCAGAATGTACTGTCAAAAACTCAGCTCACATTGGTTCAATCACTTTACTGAAACAGCTCACTCGCGCTTCGGTAACGAATAACGGAATAACATAGATCCGATGACGCCATATATTACCTGAGGGATGGTAGAGGTACTGATAATGGTTTGAGTGTCGTTCACCAACAGATAGCGTTGTGACATAGCTACCAGAGCGCCATCTGTGTCTACGATTTAATACGGAATGCTCACAGCCAGAAGGTTCAGTGTGGCGCAAACGTGTGAAGCAAGCAGAAACCATGCCATGGAGACGCACTCGAGCTTTCTACAGCCAAATGAGCCAATCTGAAAGGAGTCAAATTCTGGTCTTAGGAGTGACGGGACGGTCCTTTCGAAGAACTGCACAAGTTGGACGTGCTGCTTCAGTTGTTCAACGATGCTGGTATCAGTGGTCATGTGAATATTCTCACACCCACAGTCGAGTTTCTGGATGTCCACATAGGACAGACGCCAGCCAGGATCGTTATGTTGTAAGAGCATCAGTGGCAGATCGTGCAGCTACCACAGCACAGTTAAGAAGGCCTGTGAACTCGGACGTGTCATCACGAACTGCTGCGAACCGATTATTAGCAGTGAGACTTCGAGCACGCACAGCTGTAGCCCATCTTCCACTCACGCAACAGCGTCAACGTGCACTGTTCGACTGGTGCCGTCAGACGACCACTCGGAAGATGGGATAGCGAGCCGTGGTCTTCAGCGATGAAAGCAGACTGCCTGCACGCAAATGATGGTCGTTTGCACGTACAACGTTGACCTGGTGAGCTCTGTCTGGTAGAGTGTATTCGTCCTAGACACACCCGTCCCACTGCAGTTTTCATTGTCTGGGGTGCGATAAGCTACAAATCTCGTTCACCTTAGCTGTTTCTGGAGGGGACACTAACCAACGCTCGATACGAGCAGAATGTTTGTAGACCCGTTATTTTGCCGTTCTTGCAACAGGAAGGTGACGTGTCTTCACTTAAAACTTCCGGGCTGCTAGGCCGTGGTCGATGTATAAAACTCTCCCCTGACGTTTCGTCTCCGACTGCGGGAGACATCCTCCAAGGTAAAGCGGCGAACTGCGAAGAAACTCGAAGAAGCGCCGATTATATAGGCAGTACAGAGGGTGCCTCTGTCCATCACCTGACTTGACGTCGGCTATGAGACTGTCTCTGGTAATGCCAACATTCTCGGCTGAAAGTAACCGTCCAAGGGCAAGGTTTTTCTTCCGTTCATTAGTAAGGCCACAGATCGCATTGGGAAAGTTTTAAGCAAGTATGGGGTGGAAACTATTTTCAGACCCACCATGAAAATAAAAGAATATTTAAGATAGGCAAAAGATGAACGACACCCTTTGGCTACACCGGGGGTATATAAAATTCCTTGTAGTTGTGGACAGGTATCTATCGGTACCAAAAAGAGAAGTGTGAACACCGATCTTGTTGAACATAAGAGGCATTGCCGCCTGGGTCACACTGATAAATCGGCCGTAGCGGAACATGTTTACCAGGAAGGTGATCACGAAATAAAATTCAGCGAGACGAGCGTCATATCTAAAACCTCGCATTATTATGCACGCATGTATAGAGAGGCTATCGAGATTAATAAACACCGTAATAATTTTAACAGGAAAGACGAAGGTGTTAAACCGGATAAAATTGGGATGTCAGCGTTGCACCGGAAGCGCGACGATCGATTACTTTCAATCGAGAATGTTGGCATTACAAGAGACAGTCTCGTAGCCGACGCCACGTGGTGGACAGAGGCGCCCTCTGTACTGCCTACATAATCAGCGCTTCCTCGAATTCTCTTCGCAGTTCGCCGCTCTACCTCGGAGGATGTCTCCCGCAGTCGGAGAAGCAACGTCAGGGGAGAGGTTTATACATCGACCACGGCCTATAAGCCCGGAAGTCTTAAGTGAACACAATACCGGCCGTGAAAGCCTACATTGTATGATCAAGGTGACGTGTTGTTCCAGCAGAATAATGCTCGCCTACAGACTGCCCGTGAAACTCAACCTACTCTGCAACACGCGCAGCAACTTCCCTGGCCAGCACAATCTCCAGACTTGTCTTCACTCGACGATGTGTGGGATAAAAGAGGACGATAAATAATCGACAACTCTTACAGAACTACGTGACCAGGTCGAACAGATGTGGCACAGCGCATCCCAGTACAGTGGCCGACCGCGGTGGTCTACCGGTTCTAGGCGCTCAGTCTGGAACCGCGCGACTGCTACGGTCGCAGGTTCGAATCCTGCCTCGGGCATGGATGCGTGTGATGTCCTTAGGTTAGTTAGGTTTAAGTAGTTCTAAGTTCTAGGGGACTGATGACCACAGATGTTTAGTCCCATAGTGCTCAGAGCCATTTGAACCATTTGAACCAGTACAGTGCTCGCCATCTGTACTATCGACTGGAAGCCAGAGTCAGCGCCTGCATCGTCGCCCATCGAGGCTACACCACGTGCTGATATGGGTGTTAAAGCGCGGGTCGATACCTGGTATCTCACAACCGTCGGCCCCCGGTAGCTGAGCGGTTGCCGGCATGGTAGCTCAGCGTGTTCGGTCAGAGGGTTACGTGCCCTCTGTAATAAAAAAAACTGAGTCAATCGATCAACAACGAACATAAATGGATGTCTTACGACGTCCGCCCCGAGCAGATGCAACGTACACAAGCGAACAAAATGAGATTAAAAAAAGAAAAAAAGTGGTCAGCGCGACAGACTGTCATTCCAAAGGGCCCGGGTTCGATTCCCGGCCGGGTCGTAGATTTTCTTCGCTCAGGGCCTCGGTGTTGTCTTGTCCTAATCATCATCATTTCATCCCCATCGACGCGCAAGTCGCCGAAGTGGCGTCAAATCGAAAGACCTGCACCAGGCGAGCGGTCTACCCGACGGGAGGCCCTCGTCACACCACGACATTTCATTTCATCCCACAACCGCTCGTGCTGTTGATATGTAACTGCACTGTTGCAACAATAAATCTTGAGTGAATGACATATCTAAAAGAGTGTACTAACTTTTTTCAGCAGTGTATTTTAGAAAATATGACGCGCAAGTACTGCATGTATTAACATATATTGTTGCAAGCAACTTTTAGCTTTTCCCCCAATTCCCCATTTCTGATTTTTGTGAATCTGCTGGTTCTAAATGTCTGATTACCGGTATTGCTTCTTCTGCAATCTCTAGACAACATTCAAATGCCGATTGCACACAGATGCAGAGTGTTACAGACAAATAACCGTGATGGGCGGTAGAACAGGTACACCTGCATAGTTTACAACTTCCTTCTGATACAAGGAATGTATTCGCAATTGTGAATGTGATCCGGCTCAAGGTGAACAGTGCATTGGTAACAATGAAAATCTGTGTCGAAGCGGGACTCAAACCCGATTTTTGCTCTAGCGAGCGCTCACCTAACCGCCTCGGCCATGACTGACCCAAAGTTCCATACGTTATCGTGTGTCTATGTCTCGTGATCGCCCACTTTCTGTGATCCCCGAACTGGGAGAAACGTATGATTATTGTTGCACCTTGCCCTGGCATGAAATACTGTATTGCATTGCCTTCAGACATGCATGCACTGCAGTATTGTATAGAACTTTCTTTCGGTTTTTTCTTGCGAAATACATCACTGGCAAATTTGTTTCCCATTGATACTGATGAGTACTGTGAACGGCAAAAGCGTGAGAACATGCTGGATGCCTTGGGCCTGTCAACAATCACAAAGGAGGTCGACCACACTGCACAGGGCTCGTGCTAGTAAGATGGTCTCCGTGCAAACTATACGTGCTCGTCGCCGAATGAGCATGGTGCAAATCCTCAAAAAATGGCTCTAAGCACTATGGGACTTAACATGTCATCAGTCTCCTAGACTTAGAACTACTTAAACCTAACTAAGGACATCACACATCCATGCTCGAGGCAGGATTCGAACCTGCGACCATAGCAGCCGTGCAAGTCCTCCGTGGAAGTTCCATGCCAATAGTACCACCCTCTTGAAGTGGGTTCCAGTTTGGAGGTTCTACACTACGCTGTATCAAGAAAGCTCTCCTTGATTTTCCTTTTTACGTAGAAGAAGATTAGGGTTTGACGCCCCGCAAACGTCTAGGCCCCACGGGCGAAGTAAAGGTATCGGATTGGGTGAGGATAGGAAAGCAAATCTGTCGTACACAGTCAAGAGAATTATCGCGCTATTTCTCTTAAGTTATTTATAGACATCAGGGAAAACCTGTGTCTGGGCGGTCGGACGCGGATTTGAACCGATGTCGCCTGATTACGAGTCCGTTGTTTTACCACTGCGGCATCTCGCCCGACCGCTTGATTTAAACCGTTCAGGTATACGAGAAGTGTGCTCTGCTCCACGCATGACATGGCTTTCTTCAGAGTCTTGCCTGAATTTGAAAAGGTGTTCATCGCATTGGTGGAACGTGCTGCTTTGTTCAACCAGGTATTGCACAGTATTTTTAATTAAAAATGGTATCTGCTTTCTTCGTGTGGACAAATCTGTTCTCACTGGGAAGGAATAAGGAATATACAACTGAAAAAAAAGAAAAAATCAAAATAAAATTAATAAACAAAAAAAAAAAAATAATTCGGTTCTGCGATAACTTGGTTACCATTTTCTGTTCATCAGTTTTCTAAGGATGTCATTTCTTATAGTTGAAAAAAAAACCAGTCTAAGTTCACTCTCGGATTAGTACGTGTTTAACTATGTATTGTTAACTAGTCTTCCCGTGACATATTTGAGTACAGGTGGACTTGATCTCAGTGCATTATCCCTGTAATACGATGCCAGAGAGGTCAGGACTTCTGTAAGTATATCTTCAATCTGTTCAAATATTCGACTTTCTATGTAAATAAATTTTGCTCTGGGAGAAGTGTGCGCTGCATTCCGGATCGGGATATAGACCAAGACGCCAGATCCTGCAGAAAGTTTTCACAATTGATCGCCTTAGATTATGCTACATAAATAGTAAAGGAATCTCGTGTCATATATGGTTCCGCAGATACGGTGGAAAGACTGCATTGAAATCATTTACTGCGGGAGTGCCTCGGAAGGTAGTAATGACGTAGGAAAGTTGTAGGATTACTTTATGATCATTAAACACTGCACTGCAGCCTAAAAGATGTGTAATTCCTTATTAAATTTATTCAGCTTATGAACTATGTTGATATCACTACACGCTTGACGTTCTTTTTATTTTAATTGGCATTGAAGTTAACAAATTCATCAGCGCAGTAAACGTGTAGTGTACTTGAGGCTTTCAGACCGATAGCACGAACACAAAACCAACAGCAGCCGTTAAAACTAGCTCGTCCCATAAAAAGTTCCGAAATTTGATGAAGTCTAGCACGAAAGTGTATCTCCAGACAGCAGAACAGTAGAATGTGTAGTTCACACCTTGACAAAGACGTAGTTATGAGAAGTTTAAAATTTAAAGCAATTACTGTTAAGGAAGAATATTAGTCCAGTCGTCTTTACCATCGGGGAATCACGGTATCTGTACAACATCGTCAGCTCGTTTATTGAAACTGATTCGGAACGGCAAAACCGCAAAGAGCTCTTGTAGACCTTTAGCCACCGCATAGGGCGACATGGCGCAACTAATATATTCAGAATTCGTAGATTTTCAAATTAATATGAGGAGAAACTGGAGCAGTTCTTTCCCCACCCGTTGCTCTACATGAGTTTGCGTATCGTCCATAACGAGTCCGACGTCAGTTCGGCGTCATATTTAATATTCCTTCCTTCTAGACTGCTTATGAACTGCCCATGGCTACTTGGGTTGGCTTCCTTCAGGATATTTTGCTGCGAAAATTGAAGATACCGAAACTAATTAGTGGCTTTGTACCAATTAACAGATTAATTAGAGGTTATGGCTCTGATACATTTTACAGAACAATGGAGCTAGAAACAAAAATAAATAACTAAACGGCATGTTTATATTTGCACGTTGAAAACCACTTCTGAACGAACGGCTTGCAGTTTTGTCCCAGGAAACTTTTTCATAGCCCGCAGCAAGCGCTTGGACTTGAATTAAAGAGTTGTCGACAGGTTGTCGACCGCGGTCGAATCTTTGTTCGACCGCAGCATCGATCGCTCGTCGACTCCCTCGCCGGCACTTTTGCTGGCCCTGGGCGTCCCGGATTCTCCAGCGGAGAACAGCGCTCTGCAGGTAACAGCTGCAACGCCCTGGGGGATTCCCCGCTGGATGAGTTACCCCTGTCCCTTCCACCGCCGTGCCACGTCCTTCCATATCCTTTCTGTCTTTCTTCCTTTTTTATTTCTCTTCTTACCTGACCGAGCATCCGATTCACACTGAAAAGCTGCTCATCTCGCGGGCCGTAAAAAAGACGAGATCCTTAGAAAAGAGCAAAAGCTGCCTTCTATTTGAAGAGCCATAACTTGGCGTTAGTCAGTACTATAAAGACTGTCTTGCTCCCAGCTGAAATTCTTTGTTTTCTTTCGTTCCATTTAATCCTTTTTTCCCTTAATCAAAAGGTGCTTCTTAACACAGGAATGGTCCCAATTCGATATTTTACTTTCGCCCAGACGTCTTTAGTAATTCTGTGGGTCTTTATTTAATATAAGGAATTTTAAACTAATGTTTTCACAACAACAGTTATGTCGTGATGTGAAAACTAGCGCTACAGTTTTTCTATTTGCATCTCGCTTTTAACATATTTAATTTCGAGCCGAGCAGAGTGGCCGAGCGGTTTGAGGCGCCATGTCACGGATTGCAAGGCCCCTCCCGCCGGAGGTTCAAGTCCTCTCTCGGGGATGTATGTGTGTGCTGTTCTTGACATAATTTAGTTTAAGCAGCGTGTAAGTCTAGGGGACGATGACCTCAGCAGTTTGGTCCCTAGAAATTCACAGACATTTGAAAAATGGCTCTGACCACTATGGGACTCAACTGCTGAGGTCATTAGTCCCCTAGATCTTAGAACTAGTTAAACCTAACTAACCTAAGGACATCACAAACATCCATGCCCGAGGCAGGATTCGAACCTGCGACCGTAGCGGTCTTGCGGATCCAGACTGCAGAACCTTTAACCGCACGGCCACTTCGGCCGGCACAGACATTTGAGCATTTTTTTTAAAATTTCGACCACACAGTATTTATTCGTTCTGCCAGAATACGATAGAAGGAGAGAAATGATTTGCTAACAAGAAAGCAAGACTACATGAGACTGACGATATGTGGTATCCCGGAAACTGTTTCAATAACATTTATCAAGTAATTTACTGCAACTCATGTTTAATACGCTTTGTAGAAGAGTTAATGTGATTAACATTTCTAACGCATACGATTATACACTCCTGGAAATTGAAATAAGAACACCGTGAATTCATTGTCCCAGGAAGGGGAAACTTTATTGACACATTCCTGGGGTCAGATACATCACATGATCACACTGACAGAACCACAGGCACATAGACACAGGCAACAAAGCATGCACAATGTCGGCACTAGTACAGTGTATATCCACCTTTCGCAGCAATGCAGGCTGCTATTCTCCCATGGAGACGATCGTAGAGATGCTGGATGTAGTCCTGTGGAACGGCTTGCCATGCCATTTCCACCTGGCGCCTCAGTTGGACCAGCGTTCGTGCTGGACGTGCAGACCGCGTGAGACGACGCTTCATCCAGTCCCAAACATGCTCAATGGGGGACAGATCCGGAGATCTTGCTGGCCAGGGTAGTTGACTTACACCTTCCAGAGCACGTTGGGTGGCACGGGATACATGCGGACGTGCATTGTCCTGTTGGAACAGCAAGTTCCCTTGCCGGTCTAGGAATGGTAGAACGATGGGTTCGATGACGGTTTGGATGTACCGTGCACTATTCAGTGTCCCCTCGACGATCACCAGTGGTGTACGGCCAGTGTAGGAGATCGCTCCCCACACCATGATGCCGGGTGTTGGCCCTGTGTGCCTCGGTCGTATGCAGTCCTGATTGTGGCGCTCACCTGCACGGCGCCAAACACGCATACGACCATCGTTGGCACCAAGGCAGAAGCGACTCTCATCGCTGAAGACGACACGTCTCCATTCGTCCCTCCATTCACGCCTGTCGCGACACCACTGGAGGCGGGCTGCACGATGTTGCGGCGTGAGCGGAAGACGGCCTAACGGTGTGCGGGACCGTAGCCCAGCTTCATGGAGACGGTTGCGAATGGTCCTCGCCGATACCCCAGGAGCAACAGTGTCCCTAATTTGCTGGGAAGTGGCGGTGCGGTCCCCTACGGCACTGCGTAGGATCCTACGGTCTTGGCGTGCATCCGTGCGTCGCTGCGGTCCGGTCCCAGGTCGACGGGCACGTGCACCTTCCGCCGACCACTGGCGACAACATCGATGTACTGTGGAGACCTCACGCCCCACGTGTTGAGCAATTCGGCGGTACGTCCACCCGGCCTCCCGCATGCCCACTATACGCCCTCGCTCGAAGTCCGTCAACTGCACATACGGTTCACGTCCACGCTGTCGCGGCATGCTACCAGTGTTAAAGACTGCGATGGAGCTCCGTATGCCACGGCAAACTGGCTGACACTGACGGCGGCGGTGCACAAATGCTGCGCAGCTAGCGCCATTCGACGGCCAATACCGCGGTTCCTGGTGTGTGCGTGTGTGCGTGTGTGCGTGTGATCATTGCTTGTACAGCCCTCTCGCAGTGTCCGGAGCAAATATGGTGGGTCTCACACACCGGTGTCAATGTGTCCTTTTTTCCATTTCCAGGAGTGTATTTTAATTTATCGTCTGAAGTAAGTCTCCTTCGCTTTTGTTATGGAAATATTATCGAAGACAAGGCAGCTACACTACTGACCATTAAAACTGCTACACCAAGAAGAAATGCAGATGATAAACGGGTATTCATTGGACAAATATATTATACTAGAACTGAAATGTGATTACATTTTCACGCAATTTGGGTGCATAGATCCTGAGAAACCAGTACCCAGAACAACCACCTCTGGCCGTAATAACGACCTTGACACGCCTGGGCATTGAGTCAAACAGAGCTTGGATGGCTTGTACAGGTACAGCTGCCCATGCAGCTTCAACACGATACCAGAATTCATCAAGAGTAGTGACTGGCGTATTGTGACGAGCCAGTTGCTCGGCCACCATTGACCAGACCTTTTCAATTGGTGAGAGATCTGGCGAACGTGCTGGCCAGGGCAGCAGTCAAACATTTTCTGTATCCAGAAAGGCCCGTACAGGACCTGCAACATGCGGTCGTGCATTATCCTGCTGAAATGTAGGGTTTCGCAGGGATTGAATGAAGGGTAGAGCCTCGGGTCGTAACACATCTGAAATGTAACGTCCACTGTTCAAAGTGCCGTCAAATGACCGAGACGTGTAACCAATGGCACCCCATACCACCACGCCAGGTGATACCCCAGTATGGCGATGACGAATACACGCTTCCAATGTGCGTTCACCGCGATGTCGCCAAACACGGATTCGACCATCATGATACTGTAAACAGAATCTGGATTCATCCGAAAAAATGACGTTTTGCCATTCGTGCACCCAGTTTCGTTGTTGAGTACACCATCGCAGGCGCTGTGATGCAGCGTCAAGGGTAACCGCAGCCATGGTCTCCGAACTAATAGTCCATGCTGCTGCAAACGACGTTGAACTGTTCGTGAAGATGGTAGTTGTCTTGCAGACGTTCCCATCTGTTGACTCAGGGATCGAGACGTGGCTGCACGATCCGTTACAGTCATGCGGATAAGATGCCTGTCATCTCGACTGCTAGTGATACGAAGCCGTTGGGATCCAGCACGGCGTTCCGTATTACCCTCCTGAACCCACTGATTTCATATTGTGCTAACAGTCATTGGATCTCGACCAACGCGAGCAGCAATGCCGCGATACGATAAATCGCAATCGCGATAGGCTACAATCCGACTGTTATCAAAGTAGGAAACGTGATGGTCCGCATTTGTCCTCCTTACACGAGACATCACAACAACGTTTCACCAGGCAACGCCGGTCAACTGCTGTTTGTGTATGAGAAATCGGTTGGAAACTTTCCTCATGGCAGCACGTTGTAGGCGCCGCCACCGGCGCTAACCTTGTGTGAATGCTGTGAAAAGCTAATCATTTGCATATCGCAGCATCTTCTTCCTGTCGGTTAAATTTCGCGTCTGTAGCACGTCATCTTCGTGGTGAAGCAATTTTAGTGGCCAGTAGTGTACATCATGCTCTTTGAAGCATCTGTCTATGCGGTTATAGTGATCACCAAGGGACTTTTAATAGACAACTGTCTTCACGTCTGTTGAAAATGTATGATCGCATCAGTGTCAATCAGCTGAGCATTAATTGTAAATTAGGAACCTGTGCGGAACTTCTGCAGTTTCATTGTTGTAAATTTGGAACAAGTGTAGTCGCTGGGATAAGGGTGATTGCCGAAAATGAGAAATTAGTTTGTTTCGGAAAGTATATTCGTTTAGAAAAGTCAGCTTGAACAACGGGCAGAGATAATGGTTCAAATGGCTCTGAGCACTATGGGACGTAACTACTGTGGTCATCAGTCCCCTAGAACTTAGAACTACTTAAACCTAGCTAACCTAAGGACATCACACACATCCATGTCCGAGGCAGGATTCGAACCTGCGACCGTAGGGGTCGCCGGGTTCCAGACTGTAGCGACTAGAACCGTTCGGTCACTCCGATCGGCGGCAATGATAACAGACTACCGCAGTGGTCACGGTTATTATCCATGACTATGCTGTTCACAAGTTACCCTTTACTAGTATTTTAAAACAAATAAAATGGTGTTTGTGGTAAGTTAATATGAAAAGGGAGTCTCTTATTCGTGATTAATAAGTTAGCTTCGTAAAATATAGGTTTCAAGGTGGTCATCCATGATGCCCTTTTGCATATGATAGTTGAATGTCTCTTTCATGTTAAAATTTTCCACAAATAGTGTAAGTAGGCTGTTTATGTTTTCTTATTGGCAACGTGTCCGCCCCAGTAGCTGAGTGGTCAGCGTGACGGATTGCCGTCCTCCGGGCCCGGGTTCGATTCCCGGCTGGGTCGGAGATTTTCTCCGCTCAGGGACTGGGTGTTGTGTTGTGTTCATCATCATTTCATCCCCATCCGGCGTGCAGGTCGCCCAATGTGGCGCCGAATGTAATAAGACCTGCGCCATGGCGGCCGGACCTGCCCCGCGAGGGGCCTCCCGGCCAATGACGCCAAACGCTCATTTCCATTTCCATTGGCAACGTTACGTAGCGCTCTGTATGAAAATCACTGGCTGTGCTGTGTGCAGTCTGTGGCTAGTTTGCATTGTTGTCTGCCATTGTAGTGTTGGGCAGCGGCAGCTGGATGTGAACAGCGCGTAACGTTACGCAGTTGGAGGTGAGCCGCCAGCAGTGGTGGATGTGGGGAGAGAGATGGCGGAGTTTTGTAATTTGTCATGAACTGCTATATATATATTATGACTATTAAGGTAAATACATTGTTTGTTCTCTATTAATATCTTTCATTTGCTAACTATCCCTATCAGTAGTTAGTGCCTTCCGTAGTTTGAATCTTTTATTTAGCTGGCAGTAGTGGCGCTCGCTGTATTGTAGTAGTTCAAGTAATGAAGATTTTTGTGAGGTAAGTGATTTCTGAAAGGTATAGTTTAATGTTACTCAGGGCCATTCTTTTGCAGGGATCTTTGATAGTCAGATTGCGTTGCGCTAAAAATATTGTGTGTCACTTTAGTGAACGTTTGAGTACGTTCAGTTTTGCTCAGCTGTTTGAAAAGCAAATAGTGTAAGAGGTTTATCAGCACAGTCGTGTATAAATTGTTCAAAGGGGACGTTTCAATAGTAAATTCTAGCGCCAAATCGATATGCAATGTCAGAAGCCGATTACCAAACCTTTCTGCCGATATCTTATTTATCACAGTAAGATTAGCATGTTTTGAGAAAAAGTGATGTTAACTTGAGAAATAACATATACACACATCAAAAACAGTTTTGCATCACCCCAGTTCCCAGATCTGCTGAAGTTAGACGTTGACTATAGATATTGTATCACAGACACAGTCCCTTTCACTGTTCAGGGATGTCACTAAACCTGCCCAAAGATGTAAACAACCATGCATGAGCAGCGCCTATTAGACGGAGGGGGTGCGACAGCTGATCAGTCATTCCACCAGGAAGGAGATACAGTGTAGTCTGTAGTTCAACCATGCCAGACGGTCAATACCGCCGTTCGATCGCGTCCGCGTTGTTACTTTGTGCCAGGGAAGACTCTCAACAAGGGAAGTGTCCAGGTGTCTCGGAATGAGCCAAAGCGATGTTGTTCGGACATGGAGGTGATACAGAGAGACAAGAACTGTCGATGACATGCCTCGCTCAGGCCGCCCAAGGGCTGCTACTGCAGTGGATGACTGCTACCTACGGATTATTGCTCGGGGAAAGCCTCACAGCAACGCCACCTGTTACATAATGCTTTCGTGTAGCCACAGGACGTTGTGTTACGACTCGCACTGTGCGCAGTAGGCTGCATGGTGCGCAACTTCACTCCCGACGTCCATGGCGAGGTCCATCTTTGCAACCACGACACCATGCAGCGAGGTACAAATGGGCCTAACAACATGCTAAATGGACCGCTCAGGATTGGTATCACGTTCTCTTCACCGATGAGTACCGCATATGCCTGCAACCAGACAATCGTTGGAGACATGTTTTTAGACAACCCGGTCAAGCTGGACGCCTTGGACACACTGCCCAGCGAGTGCAGCAAGGTGCAGGTTCCCTGCTGTTTTGGGGTGGCATTATGTGGGGCCGACGTACGCCACTGGTGGTAATGGAAGGCGCCGTAATGGCTGCACGATACGTGAATGCCATCCTCCGACCGATAGTGCAACCATGTCGGTAGCATATTGGCGAGGCATTCCTCTTCATGGACGACAATTCCCGGCCGCATCGTGCACATTTTGTGAATGACTTCCTTCAGTATAACGACTAGAGAGGCCAGCATGTTCTACAGACTTGAACCCTGTCGAACATTAAATGAATTTTATCCATAGTGGATGCTGTCGAACATGCCTGGGATACATTGAAAAGAGCTGTTTATGGACGACGTGACCCACCAACCACTCTGAGGTCTCTACACCGAATCTGGACCAACAGTGCCTAAATGAACTTGTGGATAGTATGCCATATACTATATATATATAGTAGTAGTATACAGGCATGCATCAATGCAGGAGGACGTGCTAATGGGTATTAGAGGTACCGTTGTGTACAGCAATCTGGACCACCACCTCTGAACGTCTCGCTGTATGGTGGTACAACATGCAATGTGTGTTTTTTATGAGCAATAAAAGGGGCGGAAATGATGTTTATGTTGATCTCTATTTCAATTTTCTGTACAGGTTCCGTAACTCTCGGAACCGAAGTGATGCAAAACTTTTTTTGATGTGTGAATGATTCCCTAAAGGTAAAATTCAGTCATACTCGTGAAGACGGAAATAATCTTCACAGCGTTGACAGTTAACAGCTGATGCCACTGAAAAATTAGGGACTGTATTGAGCGATGACGATGCCGCGAGAAACTTCAGGGACGTAACGAAACTTGCAAAGACAGTACGTTACGTGCATGAGTTACGCCGTGAGCACTTCCTGGCGGGTCTACCACTCGGCACTCGAGACAAACTTCCGCGACTTCGCTGGCAGGAGCTAACCGCCCGCCTACAACGTTCATGCGATGCGAGTACACACGTATGCGGACTCCGCTCTACACGTTAATTTAGTTTCCGAAGTTTGGAAGCGCGGTCCTGGCTTGTACCAGGAGCGGGCCGTCAGCTGTCCCGTGGGCCGTAAGGTGCGTGCATTAGCGACTAGCCACTGGCGCGCGCGCCGTAATTTCCCGCCGAATTTTCTGGAAACTTTTCACTCACGAGTCCGCCTGCGCGCAGAAGCTTTCCAGATACCCTGCAGTAAAATTTAGCAGGCACCACCTCTGCTCGACGCGAAACCTGGGAAAGTGTGCAGTTTGGATCAGTGCTGCTAATTGTCGGGAAGGTTACATTTAAGGTTACGGTTCGACAGGGACTATCTACTAAATGATTTTACCATTTTATTTGTTTAAATAATTTTTGCCTAAATACACGAAGTCACTAAATGATTACCGGCCTAGTGTGGTCCACCTCTTACAGAACTGGTGACCAACAGCAGAAGGGGTAGGGAGTAAGCTCGAAACCGGACTAATTAAAGGCGTAATAGATGGAAAAGAGTCGAGGAAACAGGCAGCGCTGGTCTGTTTGAGGAAACACTGCGATAATCCGTAACATCGATTGGGAAATTTATAAAAAACCACTGGCAAAGTGGCCGGTCGACTGTACGAACTCTTCCCATTCAGAACTCACATTGACTCACTAAACCAGTGGTTCCCATACTGTGCTCCAGGGTTCTGCACAGCTGAACAGTGATACAGTTTCATTACTGCAACAGTAACAGAGAGATGACGAATCCATTGACCTCAAGATACGTTGTAAGTTACATACCATGCGATTTGCGATGGACCACGACTCGAAACCGGGTGCCTGCCACACACGGGCAATGCTGTTTCTCACTGATCTATCTCTGGGTGTAACGCTGCAAAGCGACATGAAATGTAACGAACAAGTCAGGATTGTCGTAGGCAAATGGTCGATTTTGGTTCATTTGGAGAATTTTAGGAAAGATTGGTTCATCTGTAAAGAAGACCTGCGTAGGGCGCTGGTATTACCTATTCTTGAGTACTGCTCGAGTGTTTGGGATCCGTGCTAGGTTGTATTAAAGAAAGACATCGAAGCAGTTCAGAGGCGCGCTGCTAGATTTGTTATTTGTAGGTGCGAACAACATGCAAGTATTCCACCCATCCTTTGGGAACTCAAACGGTAACCACTGGAGGGAAAGTGACGATCATTCGAGGAACACTACTGAGAAAAGTTAGAGAACTGTCATTCGAAGCTGACTGCAGAATGATTCTATCGTCTCCAATATACATTGCGCATAAGGACCACGTAGATATGAGAAATTAGGACTCATGCAAAAGCAAATAGATAGTCGTTTTTTCCCCATTCTATTTCCGAGTAGGGTGTACTGTCTGCTACGCGCCGTCGATTGCGGAGTATCGATACAGATGTAGATGTAGAACATCACTGAGCTGTTGCGAGTCATCTATTGTATTAATAGCGCCCCAAAGGGCAGCGCTTCAATTTCTACCTCCGCTCACGTAGCGTCTAAGGGTAGCAAGTCAATACGTAAGACGACCCGGCACCTACTGCACTCCTCTTGCAAGGGGGGAGGGAGGGGGGGGGGGTTCCTGGTCGCTGGGTAGGAGTCTCAGCTGCTCTGCAGTACTAATGGCTGTTTATGTAGATACATAAATAGCCGCAATGCGCGCACCACAAGACTGCTCATCAAGGTGTTGTCCGACGAAGACCATAGTGTTGCCAACGGATGTTGTTAAGTAGGCTGTTTAGGTTTTTACGTTGGTAACGCCACGTAGCGCTCTGTATGAAAATCAGTGACGGTGCTGCGTGCAGTCTGTGGCTGGTTGGACTCATTGTTGGAATATTCGCTTGTGTAGTGTTGAGCAGTTGGATGTGAGCAGCGCGTAGCGTTGCGCAGTTGGAGGTGAGCCGCCAGCAGTGGTGGATGTGGGGACAGAGATGCCAGAGTTTTGAGAGCGGACGATATGGACGTGTGTCCGTCAGAAAGAGGAAATCTGTAAGACTGGATATCATGATATGATGACTTTTGAATATTATTAAGGTAAATACATTGTTTGTTCTCTATCAAAATCTTTCATTTGCTAACAATGCCTTCCGAAGTTAGAACCTTTTATTTAGCTGGCAGTATTGGCGCTCGCTGTATTGCAGTAGTTCGAGTAGCGAATATTTTTGTGAGGTAAGCCATTCATGAAAGGTATAGGTTATTGTTAGTCAGGACCATCCTTTTGTAGGAATTATTGAAAGTCGGATTGCGTTGCGCTAAAAATATTGTGTGTCAGTTTATTGATGATCAGAATAAGTAAAGAGAGAAATGTCTGAGTACATTCAGTTTTACTCAGCTGTCTCTGTATCAAATAACGTAGAAGTTTACCAGCACAGTAATTTATAATTTTTCTAAAGGGTCGTTTTATATGATTCTGGAAGGGTCGCCAACCAGCCACAGACTGCACACAGCACAGTCAGTGATTTTCATACAGAGCACTACATGGCGTTACCAACATAAAAACGTAAACAGCCTACTTACAATGTTATTCGAAGATTGTTTGAAGGCAATGTTACAACTTCAGCAATTGTTTGCTTAACGACATTGTTGGTGAAGCAGTCTCTTAACGATGGTGCGGTCTCAGTTGTTTTAAGTCTTTTATCGTGGCCATTGGGTGTTATCTCGAGTGCTTGTTTGCGCATTTGCCTAGTAAATTAAGGTAGAAAAACAGTTGATCTTAGCTACACTTGCAGAATACATGGAACGCGTGATGTCTTACCAGTAAGTTAATCATACGTGGAATATATTACTGTAGTGCTGGTATCGTGTAGTGTACAAGGTTATTAAAAATCCTCTGGATGATCATGAAACCTTCTCATAACTTTAGGTCATCGGTTCCTAAGCTTACACACTACTTAATCTAACTTAAACTAACTTACACTAAGGACAACACACACACCCAAGCCCGAGGGAGGACTCGAAACTCCGACGGGGGTAGCCGTCATTCATTTATTCTCACTCTCTTAATCACGGCTTCCATTGCAATCTGTCCCGATCCACTTGTTTTCTTATCTCTTATACTAATAACCAACAAGCATTTGTCTATTACTCGCTTAACAGCTCACCGTTTTCGACTGATTTTTGAATTTGTTATCCAGGTCTCAGTTTCGTAGAACTCGTAACTCATCGAAAGATAAGTTTATCTCACCGCTCCAGGCCATTTATAGTCCATGATTTTCATTTTTCCGTGTTCTTGGAATAAGCATTTTGAATTGCCTTAAATAGACGCGCACGCACACACAAGCCCACACACACACATACATACACACTGAATGGTTATATGCCTTCATTACTAATTTGTACAATTTTGTTTTCGATTTACTGGAAATAAATTATTTTACCTTTCTTAAAACTGGTTTCAAGCTCACTTTCAAGCTTGGTCTGTTGAACTGTTCCATTAGATATTAGAGTTTGTCTGGTTCCGTCGTTTCACCACTGGATACCCGAGCATGCACATACTTTCTGGAGCAAACCTCAGGAAGCCAAATAATTTAGTGTGAGACAAACCTCAAAAGTGCAGTGGTCTTCGGGAGAAGTGGTGGTCAAATCTCTACCTGGACGTAATTCAGTTTCTCCGCTTCGCTCCTAAATTACTTCACGCGAATGCCGGAGTGAATCCTTCACAAGACCACTGCCTATATTCTAGACCAAGCTAGCTCACCCGAGCTCATTAAGACATTAATGGTCCCAATAGAGGCGTTTGACTGCGAGCTTTTCTTTATTTTCTATGGTTATGGGATCTTGAACATAAATTTTTGTGGCATTTTCTATTCCTTCTTCAATCTCTTTCTTCATTACTTTCTTTCTTTCTTTAATTTTTTACTGTAGACAGACGTATTGCTGCAAAACTATCCTACACTGAAGAGACGAAAGATAATGACCTCTGGTCAACGCGAGACGGATGAATTCCATGTTATGGCACTGTGAACACATGACGCTTTAAAGAAAGTATGTATGGTGTTTGATAATAGCGTCACATGCTTCTATGGGCTGTAGAGATGACTTACAGTCAAAGTTTTGAATCTAGATCCGGGTGTATATCATTTGCATATAAAATGAGTTCGAAGTTCGGCCACTTTCAAATCTTCCGCTTCACGGTACTCACACAGCGGAGACAACGAGTTCTGAACTGTGCGCTCTACACGTGTCGCTGAAATGAACAGTGTTTCGAGTACTCGTGGTCGGGTTCTCTTATACGCCAAGAAGCGCGTTTTTTACAACGTCAAAAGTGCAGAGTGTCCGTGGAGCAGCCGGCTAGATACGTACCACTTTCTCCCAGTTGTTGTTGTAGTCGGACGACAATGTGATGTGACGTCATAGTCACGACAAAAACTGGCCACGTCACCCTCTTCTTAGCTCGTGAGCGTACCGCGAAGCGGGGAGATTTGAAAGTGATTCGATCTGAAAACTTATTTTATATGCAAACAGTACATTTCTGGACATGGTCTCTTTGTAAAAACTTCGTCTACTAAGTCCCATCTACAATCCCTAAAATCCTGTAAAGGGAAATGTAAAACACCTTGTATGACGTAGCAGAGACGAAAGGGGAATCATTTCGGAGATGATACGGACTGAAAATGGAGCATTCCACTGACGTGAGAGACTTTGACAAAATGTAGATTGTCGAGGTGCATTGCAAGGGAACGATCATCTCGGGAACAGACAAGCTGGTCGTCTGTTCATGTGATACTGTCTTGAGCATGTATGGAAAGTGGTTGAAGGACCATGAAACCACGAGTAAGCGATAAGGTGTTGGCTGTCCACGCCTAACCACAGAATATGGAGGTCGGACGCTTTCCTGCTCTCTCAAGCAGCACAAGTGGCGATCAGTGGCAGATCTGACGACAGTAGAGTACAATGCTGGAGCAGTCGTAAGTGTTCCGGAGCACACAGTTCAGCGCACTTCGTTGAACATGGGGCTCTGCAGCTGATGACCCCTACTTGTCCTACGTTGATCCACGTACATCAATGGAAATGTGTCGCCTGGACGGATGGATCACGTTTCTTGCTATAATAATTCGGTGGTCGTGTCTGGATACGTCGTCATCTAGGAGAACGTATGCTCCAAACTTGCACCACGACACGGACGCCTGCCGGTGGGAGCAATATTATACTGTGGGGGACATCTACCTGGGCGTCCATGGGACATGTGGTAGTACTCGAAGGCACAGCTTTGAACTTTCTGAACATGACTGTGGACCACTTGCGGCCCTTTCTGTTTGATGCCTGCCCTAACGGCGTTGGCATCTTCCAGCAGGATAACGGCCAGTGTCATAAGGCCAGGATCGCGCTACAGTGGTTTATGGTACATAATAGTGAAGTCACGTCTTTGTCTCGCCCATAAAATTCGCGTGGCCTGAACGCAATGTAACACATCTGGGACGCTATCAGGCGTCATATTGTGGCTACAAATCACCGAACCTTAATTTACGGGAATTGCGTGGTCCTTACGTAGACATCTGGTGGTTTATATCTCCGTAAACATCCGAGGATTTGTCTAATCCGCGTCACGTAGAATCGCTTCGGTAATGCGTTCCATCGGTAGACCATCACAGTTCAGTTAGGAAGCCAGTGGCCATGAGCTTTGTGCTCATGGGGGGGGGGGGGGGGACAAATCGAAATTTTCTGAGGAATGCAATCAGCGATTTTATCGCAGCCATTTCGTTCAGGCAGCACGCACAGATTTACCACGTCGCTTTTCGCACAGTGTCTCGCCAGTCAGGTACTCGCCACCTCGCCACGCCTCTTCATCCGAAATAACAGATTATGTGTTAATTCAAAACTGGCATACCTCGTGCATCTCTTTAGAGAAATAAATACGCAATATGGTGAATCTTTTAAGAGCGCACGTTAAAAATTGAGGCTTCACCGACGCAGGGCTAAAACTGACGACGCTTCAACGTTCACAGAACTGACAATAATGCTCGACGCAAGCAAGAAAGAACACTCAAGCATCCGTATAAAAATTTAGCTTCTCTCGTCAGTAATAGATTCTAATGGCAGCTATTTGCTCATCGGGAACTTCCCGTAGGCCATTTTCCGTAAGTACAATCTCTTGAGAATGAGATTTTCACTCTGCATAGGAATGTACGCTGATATGAAACTTCCTAGTAGATTAAAACTGTGTGCCGGACCGGAACTCGAACTCGGGACCTTTGGATTTCGCGGGCAAATGGTCCCGAGTTCGAGTCTCGGTCTAGCACACACTTTTAATCTGCCAGGAAGTTACAATCTCTTGAGCTCTGCGAAAAGATGACACTGAACTAGTTTTCGAGGGATTAGGAGTGGTAACATTTTGGTGCAAGGTAGGTGGTGAACCCCTACTGCTATCGGGGAAAACCTTAAGAATACTGATGCCATTCGCCACAACTTACATGAGTGAATGTGAATTTTCTATTAATGTGCTCTTGCCGAGAGCAAAAAGGATTTTCGGTCAAATTCTAATGAGATTATAAAGGAGTTCAAAGATTGACAACTTGCTTAAAATATTTAGAAATTTAAAATTATACATTTTACAAAAAGTAACAATGTACTATCTTATGATTAAAATATCAGTAACTTCCAATTACTCTCAGTCAGTCATACAAATAACTGTATGTAAAAGTTTGTGGGGATATGAAATGGAATGATCACATCGCCTCAGCGCTACGGTCGCAGGTTAGAATCCTGCCTCGGGCATGGATGTGTGTGATGTCCTTAGGTTAGTTAGGTTTAAGTAGTTCTAGGGGACTTATGACCTCAGTTGAGTCCCATAGTGCTCAGAGCCATTTGAACCATTTTGAACATCGGCTCAACTGTAGGTAAGACAGGTCGCAGACTTCAGTTCATTAGCATGGTACTGAGAAAATGCTACAAAAGAAGCTGCCTGGAAGTCACTTGTGTGTCCCGCTTCAGGATGTAGTCAAGCGTTTGGGGTTCAAACCAAACAGCACGCACTGGGGATAACGAAGGTACCTAAAAAGAGCTTCAAAACATTCAGTTGTTGTTTATAGGTGAGCTACCTAATCGTTAGTAATTTATCGTGATTTAAAAAATAAAGTACTTTTTTTCAATTTGAGCCGGGCGGTCTAAGGCGCTGCAGTCATGGACTGTGCGGCTGGTCCCGGCGGAGGAGTCCTCCCTGGGGCATGGGTGTGTGTGTTTGTCCTTAGGATAATTTAGGTTAAGTAGTGTGCAAGCTTAGGGACTGATGACCTTAGCAGTTAAGTCCCATAGGATTTCACACACATTTGAACATCTTTTTTTTCAATTTGAAGTTTAATACATTTCTAAACCTCGTTGTAATGTTGGCTCAGGTCTAATTTTGTGCAAGGGGTAAAGGTGTCAGAAAGATTGGAAACTACTGTCTTGTCAAAACCCTGAACGTGTTCTACTGAAACTCAGTTTAAATGCGCTGAAGTGACAAGAGTTATGGAGTGCCTCCTAATATCGTGTCCGACCTCCTGTTGCCCAGCGTAGTGCAGTAGCTCGACGTGGCGTGGACTCAGCACGTCGTTACAAGTCCCGTCAATAAATACTGAGCCGTGCTGCCTGTATAGTGGTCTATAATTTCGGAAGTTTGGCTGGTGCACGAACTCACCTCTCGATTATGTCCTATAAGTGTTCGATGAGATTTATGTGGAGCGATCTGATGAGTGGTCAAAGCACTCCTCGAATTGTTCAGAACGTTCTTCCGGCTAATCGCGCTCATTTGTGGCCCTGTGGCATGCCGCATTGTTATCCATAAAAATTCCACAGTTGTTTGGAAACATGAAGTCCATGAATGGTTGGAAATAATCTCTAAGTAGCAAAACACTCAGTTAATACTAGGCAGAAATCAAATCTGCATGTGGAATGCACTTCCTTGACACTTGTGCAGAAAGGAGTGCACTATTCTGCTGCATCCATTTTCAATAAGCTACCACAAGAACTCAAAAATCTTAGCAGTAGCCCAAAGACTTTTATGTCTAAATTGAAGAGTTTCTTCATGGCTCACTCCGTCTACAGGGCTATTACAAATGATTGAAGCGATTTCATAAATTCACTGTAGCTCCATTCATTGACATATGGTCACGACACACTACAGATACGTAGAAAAACTCATAAAGTTTTGTTCGGCTGAAGCCGCACTTCAGGTTTCTGCCGCCAGAGCGCTCGAGAGCGCAGTGAGACAAAATGGCGACAGGAGCCGAGAAAGCGTATGTCGTGCTTGAAATGCACTCACATCAGTCAGTCATAACAGTGCAACGACACTTCAGGACGAAGTTCAACAAAGATCCACCAACTGATAACTCGATTCGGCGATGGTATGCGCAGTTTAAAGCTTCTGGATGCCTCTGTAAGGGGAAATCAACGGGTCGGCCTACAGTGAACGAAGAAACGGTTGAACGCGTGCGGGCAAGTTTCACGCATAGCCCGCGGAAAATTGGCTCATGCCACAACTTGAGACCGACAGCGCCGACTTCATCTTTCAACAGGATGGTGAAACAGGAGATTGGAAAACCGATGGATCGGTCGCGGTGGAGATCACGATCAGCAATTCATGTCATGGCCTCCACGCTCTCCCGACTTAACCCCATGCGATTTCTTTCTGTGGGGTTATGTGAAAGATTCAGTGTTTAAACCTCCTCTACCAAGAAACGTGCCAGTACTGCGAGCTCGCATCAACGATGCTTTCGAACTCATTGATGGGGACATGCTGCGCCGAGTGTGGGAGGAACTTGATTATCGGCTTGATATCTGCCGAATCACTAAAGGGGCACATATCGAACATTTGTGAATGCCTAAAAAAACTTTTTGAGTTTTTGTATGTGTGTGCGAAGCATTGTGAAAATATCTCAAATAATAAAGTTATTGTAGAGCTGTGAAATCGCTTCAATCATTTGTAATAACCCTGTATTATGTTGAGGAGCTCCTGGAAGAGCTGAAAAATTAAGCAAATTCCAGTGTTACATTGTTGATTTTCTTTATTTAAACTTACGAATTGTCGCCTGAACACGTTTCTTATATTTTATTTTATCTGTTTCTACTATCGTGTTTAAATTTCATGTATTGACTCGTTCCATGACCATGGAGACTTCTCCTTAATTTGGTCCCTCGGAACAATAAATAACTAAAATAAAAAAAAAAATAACCTAACTATTTCCAGTCAATGGTCGATTGAATGTGACCTGAGGATCCAGTCCCTTCCACGTAGACATAATCCACACTATTATGGAACCTCTGCCAGCTTGCACAGTGCCTTGTTGACAACGAGAGTCCATGGCTTCATAGGTATGCGCCACACACGAACACTCCCATCGACTCTTACCAACTGAAGTCGGGACTTATCTGACCAGGCCACCGTTTTCAAAGGGTCAGCGTCCAAAGAGCCCACGAAAGGTGCTGCAGACTATGTCGTGCTGTTGGCAAAAGCACTCGCGTCGGTCGTCTGCTGTCATAGCCACTGACACCAAATTTCGCCGCACTCTCCTAAGGTTCAAAAATGGCTCTGAGCGCTATGGGACTTAACCTCTGAGATCATCGGTCGCGTGGTTCCAGACTGTAGCGCCTAGAACCGCTCGGCCACCCCTGCCGGCACTGTCCTAAGGGATACGTGCGTGTACGTTCTGTATTGATTTCTGCGGTTATTTCACACAGTGTTGCTTGTCAGTTAGCACTGACAAACCAACGCGAACGCCATTGTTCTGGGTCGTTAAGTGAAAGCCGTCGGCCACAGCGTTGTCCGTGGTTAAAGGTAATGCCAGGAATTTGGTATTCTCTGTACGCTCTTGACACTGTGCGTTTCGGAATACTAAATTCCCAAACGATTTCCGGAATGGAATATCGCATGTGTCTAGCTCCAACTACCATTCGGCGTGCAAAGTCGTTAATTCCGACCGAGCGGGGTGGCGCAGTGGTTAAACACTGGACTCGCATTCGGGAGGACGACGGTTCAATCCCGCGTCCGGCCATCCTGATTTAGGTTTTCCGTGATTTCCCTAAATCACTCCAGGCAAATGCCGGGATGGTTCCTCTGAAAGGGCACGACCGACTTCCTTCCTAATCCTTCCCTAATCCGATGAGACCGATGACCACGCTGTCTGGTCTCCTTCCCCAAACCAACCAACCAACCAACCAACCGTTAATTCCCATCGTGTGGCCTCAATCAGGTCGGAAACCTTTTCACACGAGTCCCTTGAGTACAAATGACAGCTCCGCTTTTTTTTTTTTTTTTTTTTTTTTCCTTTATTGAATTTCAATTCCCCCCGAAGGGGGCGGGCTGGCAGCAGCTTAGGACGCCGCTCTGCAGCCTACAGATTTTCTGATAAAAAGCAGGAGAATAAACAATAATAAAAAACAGGCGATAAAATCGGGGACTTAGTGAGTAAACAGGTGAAAAGAAAATGGGGAAATTAAAACAAACAACAGAGGGAGGATGAAGCGAATAAAAATACATACGGAGCAGACAGGGGAAACAATAGACAATTAAAAAAACACGGCGACAGTCTGGATTCTGTTCGCAAAGTATATAAAAATGCACACCCAGCGACAGCATGGTTTCTGTTCGCAACACAACACTGAATAGTCACTAGAACACAGCACGAAAAGTCGGCAAAGGTGACACCACAGTCGAGAGCAGGTGGGGGGAAACTGGACAGGAGATGGGAAAACAAAAAGGGGGGGAAAGGAGAGGAAAAGCGAAGGGGGGGGGAAACCGGGAAAGGAGCTGATGGAGGATGAGAACCCATAAGAGGGGTGGGGGGCAGACGCGACAGGGAGGGGGGTAGGCAGAGGAGGGGAATACAAAAGGACTGGGGGGGAGAAGGGAGGTAGGGAGAGGTGTAGTGGGGAGGAAACAGGACGGAAGGGGGGGGGAAGAGGGAGCCCAGGGAAAGGACAGAGGAAAGGAGGGGGAGGGAGGATCAGAGTTGATAGGAAGGATAAATGGAGGGAGAGAGGGCATCATCCGGGAGGGGGAGTTGACGGAAGCCACCTTGGGAAAGGAGATGGAGGGTGTAGAGATGGAGGGTAGGGGGGACACAACAGTGAAGACGGGGCAGGGGGCGAGGATGGGAGAGGAGAGGAGCAACCAGGGGGTGAGGGGGGTCAAGACGGCGGGAGGTGTAGAGGATGCGGATATGTTCGAGGAAGAGGAGCAGATGGGGGAAAGGAATGAGATCATAGAGGATCCGCGTGGGGGACGGGAGGCGGATACGGAAGGCGAGGCGGAGTGCATGACGCTCAAGGATCTGGAGGGACTGATAGAATTTGGGGGGGGCAGATATCCAGGCAGGACTGGCATAACAGAGGATGGGACGGATTAAGGATTTGTAGGTGTGGAGGATGGTAGAGGGGTGCAACCCCCATGTCCGGCCAGAGAGGAGTTTGAGGAGGCGGAGGCGGTTGTGGGCTTTGGATTGGATGGATCGGAGATGAGGGATCCAGGTGAGGTGACGGTCAATGGTGAGGCCAAGGTAGGTGAGGGTGGGGGTGAGACGGACAGGACGTGCGCAGACAGTAAGGGAGAAATCCAGGAGCCGGAAGGAGCGAGTGGTACGACCTACGATGATTGCCTGGGTCTTGGAAGGATTGAGTTTCAGGAGCCATTGGTTACACCATGCAGCAAAAAGGTCAAGGTGATTCTGGAGAAGGCGTTGGGACCGTTGGAGGGTAGGAGCGAGGGCGAGGAATGCGGTGTCATCAGCATATTGCAAGAGGTGCACTGGAGGGGGGGGTTGGGGCATATCTGCTGTGTACAGGAGGTAGAGGAGAGGGGAGAGGACAGAGCCCTGGGGCACACCGGCAGAGGGGTAGAAGGTGCGAGAATTGGCATGATGGATGGTAACGTAGGAGGGGCGGCGGGAGAGGAAGGAGGCCACCAGACGGATGTAGTTGATAGGAAGGGCGTAGGTTTGGAGTTTAAACAGGAGACCGGGATGCCAGACACGGTCGTAGGCCTTTTCAGACAGCTCCGCCAATGGACTCCCATTTTATACCTTGTGTACGCGATACTAGCGCCATCTGTATAAGAGCACATCGCTATTCCATAACTTTTGTTACCTCAGTCCATTTCTTACTGCTTTGTTATTATATCACCCACTCGTAACACGGCTTTTCACGAACCAACCTTTTTTTATCCCAAGTGCTCAATTGATTGCATTGTCACTCTGAGTTTATGTTTTTAATGAACTGATGTCATAGATAAAAATACAATACCACCTGGCGAACACCAAGCACACTCCAGTGTAACACGGTCCAGTGAATACTCCGACAGGAAGAGCATTATCCGCGACAAATGACTGCACGAACGTGTTCGCACCTCCGGCGCAAAACACGCGGTGATAGCGCGCGCGCCGTATTAACGAAAAATTAATGAAACGCGAAACATGGAAGATGGACTTTCGGCCCCGACCTGTCGCGCGCGCTCGCCTACGGCCGCGACCACAAACACAGAGCGACGACGAAAATGCAATATTGTGATTTACGCCGGGCGGACGATTTTATATTTCATTAATCACCGCAAATACCGCTCGTGACGATGGGGTCGCCCGCAGCGAACAGCTAAAGCGCGCTCATGGCGGCCCACTAGCAGGTACTGTGGCTGCACATAGGAAATTAATGACGCGTCCCGCACCCGCTGCGTTCGCTTTGATTTACTCGTCGAATGTTTTGTTCCACGGTGTTGAGCTTTCACCAGAAAAAAATAGTACCTGGAATCGTAAATAATGGCGATAACCGTCATTGTGCACGTTAACACCTCTGATGGATTGAATACGAGATAGAAATTTTAATATCGACCAGCAGAAACGCGAAATTCCACGAATTTGCCTGAACTGAATTTTGTTGAGCGTTAATGCAAAATCAGAACGATATTTTCGTAAAACAAAGCTCACAGTTCAAAACCAAAGTATAAGAGGCAGTCAAATGAAAACGAGGCAGATGGGGAAAGGGAGGTAAACTGTTTATTGTTTCAAAAGCGATCGCCGTAACTCTTTCCCCTACTGTGAGACAAGGCGGTCAATGCCTTCATGAAAAATGTTTGTGGTTGCCCGCAGAACCTTGATTGTATCCAGGCGTGCACGATTCGTCCGAAGCAAATCGACTTCAACTGATATCTTTGTTCGGCGCTCCAAAAATATGGAAATCGCATGTGAAGAGATCGTGACTGTTCAGAGTACGCGTTAGGGCTTTCTGTCGTAATTTCTGCAGCGCAATCGAAACAACGTTGGCAACGTGAGGCTCCATCGACTTGTCGATTTGCTTCTAACGAAGAGCTGCACGCCTGGCTACAACCATGATTCAGTAGGCAACAGCGAACATTTTACGATTATGACGTTGACCATCTTCTCTTACTTTGTGATAAATGTATAACAGTTATGACGATTAGTTTTAAAATAATAAACAATTTACTTACTTTTTTCCGCTTGGAATGAAAACATATAGACTGAACAGCAGCGAAGAAAAATATTTATCACTTGTCCTTCCTCGTAGAGTTACGAAGGTACTTTACCAAGAGTACGACAACCACTATAAGGTACGCTTTAGTAGTGGTGTCCAGAAGAATGGGTCACTATCACTGATCTTCTCTTGTTCACACTCCAGCATCTTTGACTAAGTATCAGTGTTATAGCATTAATGTAATGCAGACTACCTGAACTCTTAAGGTTCACTAGACAGGGGAATTTTTAGATGCATACAGAAATCGCACCCGCAAGGAAGCCGAAGCACTATTTGGAAATCACAAACTAAAAGAAGGGACCTAGATCAGTGGTCTTCAAGTATGGAAATGGAAATGTCGTGTGGCTAGGGCCTCCCGTCGGGTAGACCGTTCGCCTGGTGCAGGTCTTTCGGTTTGACGCCACTTCGGCGACCTGCGCGTCGATGGGGATGGAATGATGATGATTAGGACAACACAACACCCAGTCCCTGAGCGGAGAAAATCTCCGACCCAGCCGGGAATCGAACCCGGGCCCTTAGGATTCACAGTCTGTCACGCTGACCACTCAGCTACCGGGGCGGGCCGTCTTCAAGTCATTTTGCACAAAAAAAAGTTCAAATGTGTGTAAAATCTGATGGGACTTAACTGCTAAGGTCATCAGTCCCTAATCTTACACACTACTTAACCTAAATTATCCTAAGGACAAACACACACACCCACGCACGAGGGACGACTCGAACCTCCACCGGGATCAGCCGTCGTTTTGCTCAAGAGCCAATACTGACATTGTATTGATCACATACGTAATAGTCTTATTATGAATTGATAACCTACATCAGTTACTATGTTATGAGCCCACGATAGACTGACTACAGTAAGAGCGCGATAAGTTGGTCACTGGTCCCATCAGAAGTCGGCATTATTACGAACACTTCGCGTCAACTGTTCTCTGTTTGATTGCTGGCATCCTAAGTGACCCTGAAGGCATAAATCCGTAATAGTCTGACGAAGTGGTCTTGTGCTGTCTGTGTGAGGAGATGATTATTGAATAACGGAAATTTTAGTTATACACAATGTGAGACTTACGTTCACTATGAGACGCGATGACAAATATTAACCAAATGTTTGGAATGTCTTTTATACTCTACTCACTGAATCGTATTATAACAATTTTAATTCCTTAAAATTTTGTTTTTGTGGGGATTCACTGTCTCCAGATGCTTAATAAAAGTAAACAAGGTTCGTAGAAGGCTGTTCAAAAAATGGTTCCAATGGCTCTGAGCACTATGGGACTTAACATCTGAGGTCATAAGTCCCCTAGAACTTAGAACTAATTAAAAGTAACTAACCTAAAGACATCACACACATCCATGCCCGAGGCAGGATTCGAACCTGCGACCGTAGCAGTCGCGCAGTTCCGGACTGAGCGCCTAGAACCGCGAGACCACCGCGGCCGACTAGAAGGCTGTAAGGCGATGTTTATTTAATCGTGTAACTAACTGATATCGACTAAGCTTCACTGTCAAGCACATTTGTAATTTCATGTACATACAAGTAATTTCATGTACATACAAGTAAAAAGTAGAATACGATCTTAAAAGATGTCACTGTAGTGTAAATCCTTTCATAAAATGACGGAATATGGCTACTTTTTACCTGTAATTAAGATTGATTTGAAAATAACATGATATATAGATGTCACAAATGTGCTTGACAATGACGCTTAGTCGAACGTAGATAGTAGTAGCGCCATTAAATAAACATCGCATCACAGCCCACTACGGACTATGTTTACGTTTATTAAGCATTAATTTCGTATACCTCGCAATAAATATGTACCGCATTTCAAGATGATATAACGTGGATTCACGATCCGATCTTACTTAGGTGTCAACATTTATACCATAGAAGGTGATCGGTGCCAGCCACACTCTCCCGTGGGTTGTCAGTACTGGAAGACAAAGGATAAAAACTCCCCCTCTCACGTCCTCTCTCGCAACGTACGCCTCTGTCGCTCAGGGAAGCTGCCAACTTTACTTAGCTCACGGCCGAATTCACCAACTTAATTAAACTTAAGCTCATCTTAAAACATTACTATCTCTGTAAGTATTCTTGTTTTCTAATGAGTGATCGCGCGACCGCTACGGCCGCAGGTTCGAATCCTGCCTCGGGCATGGATGTGTGTGATGTCCTTAGGTTAGTTAGGTTTAAGTAGTTCTAAGTTATAGGGGACTGATGACCACAGATGTTAAGTCCCATAGTGCTCAGAGCCATTTAATGAGTGAGAAAACTACACTCTTAAGAAGGTCTTAACGCTGGTTTCTATGGGACCAAACTGCTGAGGCCCCTACTTAATCTAACTTAAACTAAATTATGCTAAGGACAACACACACACCCATGCCCGAGAGAGGACTCGAACCTCCGACGGGGACAGCCGCGCGAACCGTGGCAAGGCTCCTAGACCGAGCGGGTTCGGCTGTTATTTGCTAGCTGCTTGTTATTGTAAAATGCGACTGAGAACCGTGGGCCGCAGTCTGATGGCCAATGGAGTAGATGACAGACCGTGTGAAAGGACATCAAGAAATAACTTCCATGGAACCAGGGAGAGCTGTAAGGGAAGTCAGAGATAAGAATTTATCCGATATTCAACTTAGAATGTTACGTATAAGATGTGTTACTATGAGGTGAAGCGATTGCCACACGACATGTGCTCATGCTGGGTAACATCAGACTAGTTGGAAAAATGATTTAAAAAAAAAAAAAAAGACACAAGCTTGTTCTGAGTGTTAGAGACATATACGAGGGTAATCCCGAAAGCAAGGTCTTTTATTTTTTTATAAGTACATAGTCCTGCTTATTTCTACAATGGTTTCATCAGTTTACAGCTTGAACATTTAGCTATTTTTCGACATAATCACCATTTCTGTCTATTCATTTTTGTAGACTCTGTGGCAGTTTTTGTATGCCCATGTCACACCAGCTCGCCGCCATGCTGTTCAGAAAGTTATGAACCTCTTCTTTCACCTGGTTGTCGGAGCTGAATTGCTGGGACCACAATTAACGCTGACAGGTATTGTGAGGCTCTGAAAAACTCAAACGGCCAATTCAGAACCGTAGAAGAGGAATGTTGAGGAAGTGTGTACACATTCTCCATGACAACGCTCGCCCACACATCGCTCGGCAAACGGTTGCACTCCTGCAACAGTTTCAGCGGAACATAATCACCCAACCACCCTATAGTCCTGACTAGGTGTCCAGTGACTATCACCTGTTCCCTAGGTTAAAAGAACATTTGGCCGGAAAGCGATTGAGCTCCGACGACGTGGTAAAAAAAGTTTGCAAGGTAGGAGACGAGGTATTGGCAGAAGTAAAGCTGTGAGGACGGGGCGTGAGTCGTGCTTGGGTAGCTCAGCTGGTAGAGCATTTGCCCGCTAAAGGCAAAGGTCCCGAGTTCGAGTCTCGGTCCGGCACACAGTTTTAATCTACCAGGAAGTTTCAAGAGGTTCATAACTTTCCGAGCAGCATGGCGGCAAGCTGATATGACATAGGCATACAAAAACTTCCACAGCGTCTACAAAAATGCATCGACATAAATGGTGGTTAAGTCGGAAAATAGCTAAATATTCAAGCTGTAAATTGATGTAAACAAAAAAAAAATGGTTCAAATGGCTCTGAGCACTATGGGACTTAACATCTATGGTCATCAGTCCCCTAGAACTTAGAACTACTTAAACCTAACTAACCTAAGGACAGCACACAAACACCCAGTCATCACGAGGCAGAGAAAATCCCTGACCCCGCCGGAAATCGAACCCGGGAACCCGGGCGTGGGAAACGAGAACGCTACCGCACGACCACGAGCTGCGGACCGATGTAAAACATTGTAAAAATAAACAGGTCTATGTACTTATAAAAAAATAGGAGACCTTACTTTTGGGATTACCCTCGTAGTAAGCATTGTGGGCTGTTGATCCTGAAAGCTATTAGTAAAAGTTCGTCTATAAAGTTAAGTTAATATTATCATAAAACACAAAAAAACCGCATATGGAATACCTTTGTTTGAATTTAAAGCATCCTTCATGAGCCCCAATAAATTTTTGGCAACGCTTATCAAACTATTACAATATCGGCAGCCAATGTTCCTTGTGTAATAGATCGAAGCCATAGACGCCTTTGAACGAAATGCTTCCATGAGAGCTGTGTACCATATAAGGCATCGAACTGATAACGCCAGTCACGTTAATGATATGCCGAATACATGCACCCGACCAGCAGCGATAATATGTACAATCGCAAGTACTTTCCATGTGTACTGCCTTCTGCTAACATTCTGAAGATTGAAAGTGGGTGCCGGACCGTGACTCGAACGCGGAAAATGAAGTATCTAGGTTACCTTCTTTGTAGCACTGAATGTTGATCCGACAAGTGTGAGAACAGAAACAAATTTCAGAATTACCTACTTGTAGCTATAATACCAAAACGGCGCCATAATCACCTGTTAAATTTCAAAAAATTTTCAGTGGAAAACACGACTTGTATCGTCCAAGAAGCCTCTGATCGTCAGAATAATTTTCAGTTTTCAAGAAACATGTAGTGCCGCTTTCAAGAAGATTTCCGTTGTTGGAAGAGAAATTTTAGCTCTCAAGAAGATTGTTAAACTCTATGAAGAAGCTATTTACTGTATTATTTTCAAATTTTAATGTTACTGGTTGGAGACAATGATTGAAAGCTGAGGGAAAATGTGGCTCGATAGCCCAATCGATAAGACTGAGGGGCAATGTTTCGCGTTCGAATTAAAATCTAGCAGGAAGTTTCAAAACACCGCACGCTTCACAACAGAATTGAAGTTTCATTCTGGGCACAATTTGTTGATTTCGCTGATTACCGATTGTATTTGGGCGAGGTTTCACCGTCATCAGTGGCTTTCTCTTCATTCTAGTGTAAGACATAAATAAATGTTGGCTGAAAATACGCTGACAGGGGAACACCACGAAATCCATCTCATATTTTAAGGAAAAAACACACATACAAGATATCAGCCCCCGCAATCGATCCCGTGCGAAAATTTGGGCCATAATTGTGACAGTGCACAGTTACGACCTACTGAAAGTACTGCTTTTAAACTTTTGCTCCCTCCGCTTGTTTGGCACTCACTCCGTCCCACTGCAGCCTCCTATTGCCTGAGTGCGAAGTACTCTGCAGCAAAGCCCTCCTATTTGCAGAATAGGAAAGAAGGAAGGGGGAGTGGACGCAACTGTAATATCAAACAACGTGGTGTCCGCCCCCGGTAGCTGAGTGGTCAGCGCGACAGAATGTCAATCCTAAGGGCCCGGGTTCGATTCCCGGCTAGGTCGGAGATTTTCTCCGCTCAGGGACTGGGTGTTGTGTTGTCCTAATCAGCATCATTTCATCCCCATCGACGCGCAAGTAGCGGAAGTGGCGTCAAATCGGAAGACTTGCACCCGGCGAACGGTCTACCCGACGGGAGGCACTAGTCACACGACATTAATTCATTCATCAACATGGACACTAGGTAACAGCGATCTGTTCTTGAAGATCAGTTAGTGAAAAGATCGCAGAATGTCTCAATTATGAAATGACCAGTTTCGGCACGTTTAATTGGTCATCTTCAGATTATGAGCAATATTAGGAGGGAGTTGGGGGCGTGGTGAACAGGTGCATGTGGTCACAACGACAAGTGCAGTTACAGGTGGTCGACATGTCTGCCCAACGTGCTACGAAACCATGTTCGACAAAAGATGTTGTCCCCCGTGAAAAATTATGTTAACATATAATTTTTCCCGTAGAATAAACGTCACATACATACACGATCATTGTTGTAATGCTGATATTCTGCAGCTATGCATGAGACTCAAAATCAAGATGAACAAACCTAAGCAAGTGAAGAAGCATTATGAACGGAAATTAATGCTTTTCAATTTACAATTTGATCATCCTAATCATGTTTAAGAATAGGGCATCGCTTGCTACTGTCCTTCACTCTAACAGAGCCATATTTAAAATGCAAAGAAAATGAAGTTCAACAGCCATGTTAATAATTAAATAGCGCTGCGCTATTTCTTTAATGAGGACTCACTTCTTTCATTTATTTATACTGCATTTGGGAATCACAACATAAAAATGTTCAAAACAAAAAAAACCTCTGGCTCCAGCGACGGGTTAGAAACCACACATTTTGAGGCAATAAACAAAGCGTATTACCAATGCCAAAACAGTATTTCATAAACCTCTTTCTCACTCCGCTGCACATTACTTACACGTTCGGCCGTTCAGCGGCTGCAGTGGGACGGAGCGTATGACAAACAACCGGTGCACGCAAAAGTTTAAAAGCTGTACTTTCACAAGGTCATAACTGTGTACCGTCAAAATTATGGCCCAAATTTTCGAGGGGGGTTAATTTCCAGGGCTGATATCTTACAAGTGTGGTCCTTAAAATATGAGGTCAAGCTGGTGATGTTTCCATGCGAAAAAAAAAAACCTCTGTACGAATAGGGCTCGAAAGTGTCAACGGTACCGACCGGCTACCGTGTCATCCTCAAACTACGGGTGTAACTGGATGCGGATATGGGTGGCACGTGGTCAGCACACCGATTTCGCGGCCGTTTTCAGTTTTCGCGACCGGAGCCGCTGTTTTATACATCAAGTAGCTCCCCAATTACCCTCACAAGGGCTGAGTGCGGCCTGCTTGCCAACAGCGCTCGGCAAACCCGGACGGTCAGTTATCCAAGAGCAGCCAAGCCCGATAGCGCTTAACTTAGCTGATATCCCAGATCACGTAAGAAACTACGTGATCTGTGCTGATATGACGCGAACCGGTGTTACCACTGTGGCAAGGCCGTTGGCATAAGAAAAATTAGAAAAAATGTTAATTTCATTCATGACATAAACCGCTTTCGAAAGCCTACATGGGTGTCAACATTGGTTTAACTTGTAAAGTACTGTAACTGTTGCGTTTTTCCATCCGTGGTACGACGCGTTGCGGAAATTTATTTTCAATTACTGTGGCAGTATTCATCTCATCCGTACTACTAACGGCTAAGAGGATCACATTTTCGGTTGCATTTTGTTTGTCTAACGACGTCTAGGGGCAACAAAAATTTAATTTTCGGTATTTCGTTTAATTACTAACGGAATTTAAAAATTAAAAATGCTGTCATAATCTACTCATTAAGAGATATAATCCTACGTTAAAGGTTTAACACAATTACTCAAGAGCATCAGGCATGACGTTTTAAATTTACTGCTTCTTTACTAGTAACTACAGGGTGTTCAAAAAAGTTTCGAGTACTTTGAGAGGTGGTAGTACTCATCGAAATACGAGAAATAAGTCCAATATACATGGGTCCGGAAACGCATACTTCCTGAGATAAGTCCAGTAAACATGGGTCCGGAAATCCAACTTTCTGCGATAAACACGTGTTTACAGGAGGTGTTCAACATGGCGTCCATCCACGACACTGCAGCCTTCTTGCCCCCCGACGTAAGGAATGAGGCACCCTTTCAAGTATACCCGGTTGCTGATGTACCTACTGAAACGCATTGAAGACGCGACCACGTACTGTCCACACATCGTTGATTGGACCAGTTCCTTCAAGTGTCCTCATAAATAACAGTCTAGGTCAGGGGCGGGCAGGAATTCTGCACATGTGCGGTGCACATGCACGTGTGCAGTTAACAGGTGTTCTGCGTGCACACAGGGGCAAGCTGGCCACCCGCTTCTCACCCCTCCCCACCATACCGTCTCACCGCTTCTTCCTCTGTAATGCGTTTTGTTTCCTGGCCTGCTTTATTAAATGAAGGAATAAGGTTAGTAGGAGTGCTTGACAGAAATCATGGTTTAAAAGAGTACCTGTTACCTACGATACGTTTTATTTAATTATCACAGGTGGAGTTTACAATACGTTTAATGTCTGGAACAAAATTTCTACATACAGACAAACGCAAACAGTTACGTAAATTTTCATTACTGATGTTTGCTCTTAACCGAGACTTATTAATTTTCATAACAGAAAAAAATCTCTCACAAAAGTATGTCAAGCCCAACACTGACTACCTTCATGGCTTCACGATGGAGACGAGGAAACTCTTGCTGTGGAAAGTCGTGATAAAAATCTATTGCACGTCTTGCCAAAAGGAACTTGTCTCTCAGACGAGAATTACACTGTAGATCTATTAATTCCATTTGCAAACTGAGATGAATATCATCTACAGAAACCAGATGCTCTCGAGAACTATTCAAAACCTTGGGATAAGTAAGATATATCCCCAAATCGCTTGAGAAATTCCTCTTTTATTGCACTAAGAACGGCAACATACTGAAATTTATTATAATGGCGTTCAATATTAAACTTCCGCTCACCAGCGAGAATACTGTCACATATTATACATTTCCAATTTTCACGTTTTTCCACAGAGAACAAATGATTCTCCCATTCCTTTTTAAAAGATAGCAAATCTCCAATTCTCCGTTTCCTTGATTCACTCTGCATTTTCCGGTTATTGAAATACAACGTTCACTACGTAGTGAACGCTTCGCTTCAACGTCCGCAGCTTAGCCTGGTACTACACTGCCGCAACCTGCAGGCTGTCGGCACTGTCCCGTTCGACGATTGCACGTGAGCAGCACACGTGCAGCGCTGTGCGCTCATGAGCCGCGTGCAACGTTTGCCCGCCCCTGGACTAGGTGATTGGGCTCTGTGGAACGACAATGTCAAGGCGTTGGGCCCCCGACCAATCCAGCTGTCCTGAAATGTCTGCGTTAGATGTTCGCGCACGTTGAGACGAAAGTGTGCTGGTGCGTCATCATGCATGAACCACATTTGTATTCATTGCTGCAATGGCACAGCCTCGAGCAAGGTAGGCAATACACTAATGAGAAAGTCCAGATAATACGCCCCAGTTAACCTTTGTGGTAGCAAGTACGGCCCCATTAATCTAAGAGAGTGAGACACGCCTTCTGCTGCCGCTACTCGTTGCACACTGGTCTCAGGGGTTTCTTCCACCGAACGTAGCACACGCTCTTCCATGTGCGGTGTGCGAACTGTCCGGGGCCTTTCACTGTCAGCCTCCCTAGGTCCCAGGGTATCTGTGTCCCTGAGATGCTGGAAAAGTCTGCCGAACAGCTTATTAGTGGTTATTTTCCAGCGTCGATGGCATGGACTTGCAGGTTACGCCCATTTGTTAAACCATAGCAGAATATCATAACTAGACCGCGGATTTTAGGTAAAAACCTATTTTGGTCCTGAGTTCCTATTTGCATAAAAATTTTTACTTATGCGTTTCATGACTATTTACACTTAATAGCGTTAATTCTATAGGACCTAAAAAGCCTATTTCGACGTTAGTGCCTATTTTTGCCTATTTCGGCTTCAACACCCTAAAAAGTGCCTATTTCATCAAATAAGACAGTGGCTCCAAGTTTTTCCACACTATACAACAGATGGAAAAAAAATATTTTCTGCCCAGCGTGCAGCGAGGTGGCTAGTTGATATGTGCTCATGCTTCGTATTTGCCTAACACATCGGTCTTTTTTTATTTTTTTCTATCGCTATTCCTGTTAATACCAAATACTCTTTATAGGTGTTTTATTATTCATATGTAAGAAATAGATCACGGATCTTTACGTGAAAACCTATGTTTTTTCCTAACCACCAATTTGCATATAAGTTGGTACTTATACGTTTGAATACCGTTAGTTCCATAGGACCTAAAATTGCGTATTTCGACGTTGACGCCTAATTTTGCTTATTTTGGCATCAAAATCCTGAAAACTACCTATTTCGTTAATCTGACAGAGTTCTTGTGTTTTCAAAGATTAGGAAAAGGAAATAAACTTAGGGCTTTACGTCTCGTCGAACGTCGTTAGAGACTGTTTACAATTCCTTTGCTTGCCTTACTACCAACAGCACTCGGCACGGTTGAATGGTCATCCATCCAAGTACGCGCCGAGCGCGACAGTGCTTAACTTCGGTGAGCGAATGGGAACAAGTCAAAGATTTGAGTTACACATTAGAATCGAACGTGGGAGTACTAAATGTTATATTTGAAAATATTTCGTTCGTAGGATTCTGGCCAGCTGTGTATTTTCGCAAAGGAACTGTTTCATAGGCCTTAAGCTGAGCACGAATTAAAAAATCACAATGTTAATCGTAAACGCCCTCTATAGCTAAATTACTGCCCTTCGCGCGTTTTCTCGCTGCTGTTTACAGGCAGTCCTATCAAACTACTCTGTTTCGTGAAAGGTATTATACGTGAATTTTCCGGTTCGAAAAATAATTTGCCAGTAGTGAGATGTTTTCATCTGAAGCACCGGTAGATTCCATTCGCTTGTTCAGAAGGGGCGGCCATCTGTCAGGTGCCATACGTCCAGCAACGAGTACGGTTCTTCCCCTACCGCTCCCATACACCGCAGAAAAAAAAAAAAAAAAAAAAAAAAGTCATCGTTCACTTTTTTCACAGCGAAAACAAATCAGTACATTGTGTAGCAACCGACGTGTTAAGTGTTACTGACGACCTAAGTGCACAATAAATTCTAGTTTCTGTGTGAGAATACTACGCCATGCCGAAAACAGCTAGTTCAAAGTCTACTCATATAAGGCAGTGGCTGCAACATTTTCCGCATCATACAACAGATGGGAAAATTATTTTCTGTCAAGCACGCAACAAGGAGATTTGTTGATGTTTTTCTTAGACTTCTTATTTTCCTGTCACTTAGGATTCTTTTTTATCGCTATCCTTTAGTAATACGAAATACTCTTTATATGTGATTCTAAACTGCATTTCCTTTTTCTCTCGTACTAGGTTTCGAGTGTTAAGAAATCTCACTTGACTCAGCATGCAGATGGAATCGCACATAAGGCTAATGTTGAACGAAAGTCAAAATTGAAACAAACTCTTTTAACCAATAAATCTGGTGAATCCTCCGGAAAAAAAAGTTCTGCAGTGATTTGTGTCATGCACTTGTGGCAGCAAATATCCCCTTTCGGAAACTAGAAAACCCTATTTTCAGAGGTTTTCTTGAGAAGTACTGCCATCAGTCAATTCCTGCAGAGTCAACTTTACGTAAGAATTATGTGGATTCAGCTTACAATGCTGCATTGCACAGAATCCGAGAAGATGTTGGAGAATCTTGTATATGGATTTCTGTGGATGAAACTACTGACAGCCTTGGCCGTTACATTTGCAAATCTGATTACTGGCAAGCTAGATCCAGATGCTCCATCCAGGGCTCATTTGATTTACTCAAAACAGCTTGCAAAAACTAACCAACAAACAATAGCTCAGTTTGTGAACAACGGGCTTAAGGTGCTACACCCAAACGGAGTGGATGAGAATAAGGTGCTTCTGGTCGTCACTGATGCTGCTGCACGTATGATAGCAGAGTTTCAACTATTAAAAGTTTTCTACCCATTGATGCTGCACTAACTTGTGCAGTGCATGGGATCAACCGCGTAGCAGAGCAAGTAAGGCTACAATTTCCCAAAGTAAATGAAGTAATATCTATGGTGAAGAAAGTTTTTGTTAAGGCACCATCAAGAATACAGGCATTCAAAGAACAGCTTCCAGATGTCCCATTGCCGCCAGAGCCTGTTGTCACCCGCTGGGGCACGTGGGTGATAGCAGCAGAATACTATAGTACGAATCTCTCCGCTGTCCAGAAGGTAGTTGAAAATATACCGGAGGATGCTGCATCAGTAACTGCAGCAATGGAGTTACTCAAAGATTCTTCTTTAAAACGGGACTTATCTTACATTAGGGCCCACTACACATTTATGGCAAGAATAATTTCGTAATTAGAAGGCTCAGGGAGACCTATCTACGACATATTTCTTTGCTTGAAGAAGTCAAAATGAAATTAATGAAGCGTCACGTGAAGCAGGAGAAAAAGTTTTGCAGAAGAACACTGGCCTGAAGGAGTTGTGTGCAGCAGCCAACATACGTAGTGGAAAATCCAGCACTCCTGACTGCAGCGTTCCTGTCCAACATGTGCCGAAAATGAAGTACGCCCCTGTCACATCTGTTGATGTAGAACGTTCTTTTTCAGCGCCACAGTTTTTCACTAGAAAACCTAGAAAAGACTTTGGTTATTTATTGTGAAGCCAACTATGATCAGAATATGTGAAACTACGAATGTATTAATTAAACCATTGCCACATCTTTTTTACGGAGATCTTTATCTTGCAGGAACTCAAAAATATTTGAAGTTATGTTCAACATTAGTGTTGTAGATTGCTGTGCTCTGTAACTGTGTTAATATTCAATCTTCTTGTTTTAATGACTAATACGATGTTCATACTGTCTACACTGTGTATTTTAATTTATTTTTATTTTCTCTGCATCATTTTTATTAGAGCCTATTTTAGGTTTTATATAGCCTACATGAACTACTGAATGAGCCTATTTTAGGTGCCTAAAAGACACTTTTTTAGGACCTAAAAATCCGTGGTCTAATCATAACCGCCACTTCACCTGTCGAATAGGAGGCTTTCATTTCTAACAAGTGGTGGAAGGGAGAAAATGTTAATGCACTACACCATTTATACGTACAAACAGCGCAATAACAGTGAACACATAACCGAATCCGCGTTGGAAGAAGGTAAACACCAATATACCACACTTTTTTTTTACTGTTTTGGTCCAACTACCATCTCTTGAAACTGCTTACACTGTAATCGTACCAACAACAGTACCGGCATATGTACACTACTGGCCATTAAAATTGCTACACCACGAAGATGAAGTGCTACAGACGCGAAATTAAACCGACAGGAAGAAGATGCTGTGATATGCAAATGATTAGCTTTTCAGAGCATTCACACAAGGTTGGCGCCGGTGGCGACATCTAAAACGTGCTGACATGAGGAACGTTTCCAACCGATTTCTCATACACAAACAGCAGTTGACCGGCGTTGCCTGGTGAAACGTTGTTGTGATGCCTCGTGTAAGGAGGAGAAATGCGTACCATCACGTTTCCGACTTTGATAAAGGTCGGATTGTAGCCTATCGCGATTGCGGTTTATCGTATCGCGACATTGCTGCTCGCGTTGGTCGAGATCCAATGACTGTTAGCAGAATATGGAATCGATGGGTTCAGGAGGGTAATACGGAACGCCGTGCTGGATCCCAACGGCCTCGTATCACTAGCAGTCGAGATGACAGGCATCTTATCCGCATTGCTGTAACGGATCGTACAGCCACGTCTAGATTCCTGAGTCAACAGATGGGGACGTTCGCAAGACAACAACCACCTGCACGAGCAGTTCGACGACGTTTGCAGCAGCATGAACTATCAGCTCGGAGACCGTGGCTGCCGTTACCCTTGACGCTGCATCACAGTCAGGAGCGCCTGCAATGGTGTATCAACGACGAACTTGGGTGCACGAATGGCAAAACGTCATTTTTTCGGATAAATCCAGGTTCTGCTTACAGCATCATGATAGCCGCATCCGTGTTTGGCGACATCGCGGTGAACGCACATTGGAAGCGTGTATTCGTCATTGCCATACTGGCGTATCAGCCGACGTGATGGTACGGGGTGTCATCGGTTACAGGTCTCAGCCACCTCTTGTTCGCATTGACGGCACTTTGAACAGTGGACGTTACATTTCAGATGTGTTACGACCCGAGGCTCTAACCTTCATTCGATCTTTGCGAAACCCTACATTTCAGCTGGATAATGCACGACTGCATGTTGCAGGTCCTGTACGGGCCTTTCTGGATACACAAAATGTTCGACTGCTGCCCTGGCCAGCACATTCTACAGATCTCTCACCAATTGAAAAGGTCTGGTCAATGGTGGCCGAACAACTGGCTCGTCACAATACGCCAGTCACTACTGTTGGTGAACTGTGGTATCGTGTTGAAGCTGCATGGGCAGCTGTACCTGTACACGCCATCCAAGCTCTGTTTGACTCAATGCCCAGGCGTATCAAGGCCGTTATTACGGCCAGAGGTGGTTGTTCTGGGTACTGATTTCGCAGGATCTATGCACCCAAATTGCGTGAAAATGTAATCACATGTCAGTTCTAGTATAATATGTTTGTCCAATGAATAGCCGTTTATATCATCTGTATTTCTTCTTGGTGTAGCAATTTTAATGGCCAGTAGTGTATTGTACTGCCAGACGTATCAGAACTGGTTTCGTTTAAATTTTGACCTCGTCCTTTCCAGACCAGCGGCCCTGATCTCAAATTGATAGCTACGAAATAGCAGTGGCTGCACTATTAAGAAGCACGGTGCAATGTCCTTTCGAAGATGCATGCATCGTACTTCTTAATAACACACGCACTGCTATTTCGTATTTATTCACCAATAACAGGCCTTCGACTCTCAACAAATATGTGCTTTCTGGTTGGGAACTTAGTAACGTACAAGACTCTCAATAAATGTGTTCTTTCTGGACGGAGAAATAGTAACGTTCAAGTGCATATTGTGACACGACGAAGACGACATATGGAAATTTGTGTGTGAACGTGATTTGTGAACGGATACCCGAAGTGATGCCGACACGGTAGCACAACGTGTGCGATCAAAGGGTTAGCTACCCTCTGTAATAATAATAATAAAAAAATAAAACACCTGAGTTAATGGGTCAACAGTGAACTATAAAGGGTGTCATGGGATGTCAGCTCCGAACAAATAGAATGAACAATAACGAACAAAATGAGATAAAAAAGTGGTTAAGGCGACTGTTCACGTAAAGCTAGAAATCTGGGTTCGAGTCTCGGTCGAGCAAAAATTTTCATTGTCGTCATTCTAGTACACAGAGGAAAGTGGTTCATATTCGCAACTGCGAATACATTTCCTGTATCAGATTGATAGATTTAGCCTTCTCCATCATCCCTGAAACATTGTAGATCATCAAAGAATCCCTCTGTGGTTCAGGAGGTATGAAGTCATAAACAGTTAGAAGGGTGAAAAGCTGGCTTTCCATAATCAGAGTGTGAAGCTGTCTTATACAAGGGAATTCAGTTATTTAAAGATTCGAGGGCGCCGCTATTGGAACACTACTAAATTCAATTACGACATAATTTGAAAATGGGAATAAATTTATGAAATGCATCCTGCTACACACGAAAAGGCTTAAGTGGTACTGTACTTCATTAGTTACATAGTTAAGAAAATATGTTTTATTCAAAGGAGAACAGACAAAAAACTATTTTACAATGAAATGAAAACCCTTAGTTGCTTACAGGCGTTGACATACGTCAACGGGGACAGATGAAAGTGTGTGCCCCGACCGGGACTCGAACCCGGGATCTCCTGCTTACATGGCATACGCTCTATCCATTTTTTTTTAATTTCTATGTAGTTCGTTGCGTTTGGTCTGGGCGGACGTCACAAGACATCCCTTCAAGTTGAACGTTTATTCCTTGCCACAGTTTTTTTTATTACAGAGAGCGCGCAGCCCTCTGACCGAACACGCTGAGCTACCGTGCCGGCAATCCATCTGAGCCACCGAGGACACAGAGGATAGCGCGACTGCAGGGATTTATCTCTGGCACGCCTCCCGCGATACCCACATTCTCAACGTATTGTCCCGCACTGCATTCGTAGTGCCCCCGCCCATTATACTCATTATTCGCGGCGCGTTGCCGATACCCGTAAGAGTTCGGGCACTGTTTGTGCTTTCGCACAGAAGAAGAAGATGGTCAAGTGCCCGGTGAGCCTTAACTATATACAGGGTGTTTCAAAAATGACCGGTATATTTGAAACGGCAATAAAAACTAAACGAGCAGCGATAGAAATACACCGTTTGTTGCAATATGCTTCGGACACCAGTACATTTTCAGGCAGACAAACTTTCGAAATTACAGTAGTTACAATTTTCAACAACAGATGGCGCTGCGGTCTGGGAAACTCTATAGTACGATATTTTCCACATATCCACCATGCGTAGCAATAATATGGCGTAGTCTCTGAATGAAATTACCCGAAACCTTTGACAACGTGTCTGGCGGAATGGCTTCACATGCAGATGAGATGTACTGTTTCAGCTGTTCAATTGTTTCTGGATTCTGGCGGTACACCTGGTCTTTCAAGTGTCCCCACAGAAAGAAGTAACAGGGGTTCATGTCTGGCGAATAGGGATGCCAATCCACGCCGCCTCCTGTATGTTTCGGATAGCCCAAAGCAATCACACGATCATCGAAATATTCATTCAGGAAATTAAAGACGTCGGCCGTGCGATGTGGCCGGGCACCATCTTGCATAAACCACGAGGTGTTCGCAGTGTCGTCTAAGGCAGTTTATACCGCCACAAATTCACGAAGAATGTCCAGATAGCGTGATGCAGTAATCATTTCGGATCTGAAAAATGGGCCAATGATTCCTTTGGAAGAAATGGCGGCCCAGACCAGTACTTTTTGAGGATGCAGGGACGATGGGACTGCAACATGGGGCTTTTCGGTTCCCCATATGCGCCAGTTCTGTTTATTGACGAAGCCGTCCAGGTAAAAATAAGCTTCGTCAGTAAACCAAATGCTGCCCACATGCATATCGCCGTCATCAATCCTGTGCACTATATTGTTAGCGAATGTCTCTCGTGCAGCAATGGTAGCGGCGCTGACGGGTTGCCGCGTTTGAATTTTGTGTGGATAGAGGTGTAAACTCTGGCGCATGAGACGATACGTGGACGTTGGCGTCATTTGGACCGCAGCTGCAACACGGCGAACGGAAACCCGAGGCCGCTGTTGGATCACCTGCTGCACTAGCTGCGCGTTGCCCTCTGTGGTTGCCGTACGCGGTCGTCCTACCTTTCCAGCACGTTCATCCGTCACGTTCCCAGTCCGTTGAAATTTTTCAAACACATCCTTTATTGTATCGCTTTTCGGTCCTTTGGTTACATTAAACCTCCGTTGAAAACTTCGTCTTGTTGCAACAACACTGTGTTCTAGGTGGTGGAATTCCAACACCAGAAAAATCCTCTGTTCTAAGGAATAAACCATGTTGTCTACAGCACACTTGCACGTTGTGAACAGCAGACGCTTACAGTAGGAAGACGACGTACAGAATGGCGCACCCATAGACTGTGTTGTCTTCTATATCTTTCACATCACTTGCAGCGCCATCTGTTGTTGAAAATTGTAACTACTGTAATTTCGAAAGTTTGTCCGCCTGAAAATGTACTGTTGTCCCAAGCATATTGCAACAAACGGTGTATTTATATCGCTGCTCGTTTAGTTTTTATTGCCGTTTCAAATATACCGGTCATTTTTGAAACACCCTGTATGTACTAAGATTTGTATCTGTTCTTTCGGACATGTCCGAAAGAACAGATACCATCTTAGTATATGTAAAAAACTATTTACTGTTGAACACGGACGGAAATAGTGAGATTTCTGGAGGAAGTTACCCCAAGATGAGTAGGAATCTCTTCCTGTGATCAGCTTGAAAATGGGACTGACTGCTCGACGATGTGGCGTGAGACGCAACCAAGTCTCCACCGTCCGTTGGCAGTGTAGTCGGCAGTCGCAGACCGCCAAACCGATCTGTCCTCCGCGAGCACTCAAGTACACGCTGGGACGGCGGTGCACTGGCCCTTGAGACGAGAGGACAACGGCCGAGGCACTGGACACGCGCCGAGGCGGCGTCCGCCATCGGCCACACAGACCGTCCTCGACGGCGCCGTGTTTGCAGGGCTGCTCGATCAGAGGGTCCAGCCGCCGCCGGCGTCAATTTCCGGCGCCACTGTGCAGCCTCCGCTAACCGCCTCCCCCTCTCCCCACTCCCGCATTCCCCTACTTCCGGCACTGGTCTGCGCCCACCGCCCGTCCGAGAGCGTTCTCCGATCTCATCTCCTACTCTACCACCCCTCCCCCCCCTCTCTCTCTCTCTCTCCTCTCCCTCCTCCGCTTAAGCCGCCCCTCGTTTACCGATGCGGAGCACCATCATTGGGGGAAAGGAACTCTTTTATGCGCGTACGTTCCTTCCTAAAATATCCCATTTGTCTTTCCGAGCCAACAAGCGCGCCGATTTGTTCTGCTCGCCGGGTCCTCGACCTCCGACTCGGTAACCGTCCGTTTGGAGGGCCCTTTAATGTATTACGTTTCCTGCGACCGACCGCTTTCGCCGTCCGCTAGAGGAAAAACCACTCCATCTGCCGCTCCTGCGAGGCAAGTAGTCGTCCTCCCCTTCAATCTGGCCCGGCACGTTGTGAAACGCAGCTTACGTAAAGAAACTTTTTGAGTGATTTCTGTCGTTAAACGAGCGACTCTACGGATTTCATATAGTCGTGGCAGCGCCTTCTGTTCCTTGTTGCATATACAGAATTTAAGTAACTTTTTAATCGCTTACTTCAGAAAGATGAAAGAAGAAAAAAGAATCTCGTTTTATAATAAAACGTGGCCTCCCGTAAAGCTTTCGGTTCCTATATGAAGCAACGGTTTCCTTTCTCATTTTGTTCCTGCTTTCGATTTCGCGATGGCTCTGTTGGGATGAAGCCACCATTTACCTCTTTCTTCAATTGGCATACCAACGTTCAGCACAATTCACAACTTCAGTATTCTCCTTTGTCGTTTCTTCCTACTAGGATTTACGTGTCCATTATTCTTTATTCTTCTCCTCACAACGTTTTTTTTTTTTTTTTTCTCTGCACTGACAGGTTCTCACAGGTTCCAATTCATCTTATTTCACCTATAATTAAACCATCGTACTAGTTCTAATAGCTGAATGTTAATTCTTTCCATAGTTTTACTCAATTTAATCCAACAAATAGCTAATTTTTTCGCAAAAAGTCTAGAATATTTATTTTATCGGCGTTACTTGTCTTATTAATTCTGTAACCGTCTTCACATAAATTTCCTCCTTCACCTTGTCAAAAACTCTGATATTTTCTTTATTCTTCAACACTTTTCTCAATATTACTTATTTTCCACCTCTCATTCTTTTATTTTGCTCCCTTTACGTATTTTGATACTCTTAGTTCTAGTAACTGTAGTTCATTCAGTTACTGATTGTTTAACGTAGTTCTCCCAGAGACAAAAGGCTTGCTTCTTGGAGACGTCTTCAGTTACATCGCGTGCTCTTTGTGTTCAACCGAGTGCTTCCTCTGCAGCGGTTCTTTCTGATACACTGATTTGTCACATTCTTCAAATACTTGTATCTACTATTTTTCTATTGACATGTAATCTGGGATAATTCGTTAGTATTCGTCATGAATTTTCGGCCAATATACGAAACCAGTTTCCTTTGGCATTCTGTCAGAACTGTCTTCTTTCTCGAAAAGCCATTTGCAAAAAATGGCTCTGAGCACTATGGGACTTAATTTCTGAGGTCATCAGTCCCCTAGAACTTAGAACTGCTTAAACCTAACTAACCTAAGGACATCACACACATCCATGCCCGAGGCAGGATTCGAACCTGCGACCGTAGCGGTCACGCGGTTCCAGACTGTAGCGCCTAGAACCGCTCGGCCACTCCGGCCGGCAGCCATTTGCAAAAGATAGGCAGTTTTAATATTTTACTCTTTCTAATTACAGAATCTCTCTACTGTTCGTTTCAGTTGGCAACATGTCCACTCATCTATGCGTTACCAGAGGACCGAGCCAACTCATCACCACGGAATTCATCCGTATTTATGGTAAATGCAGGGCTTGGCCAAAATGACAGTGACAAAAGTGGGAGTCTAGATGACGAAGCGTTCAGAGAAAACCACATTTTTAGCACAAGGAGGGCGATGCATGAACCACACACACACACTCTCTCTCTCTCTCTCTCTTTTCTGTTGTGTCCAGAGAGGTGCTGGTGCTGAGGAAAGCGCATTGAATGGTAATCCGATGATCGTGGGGTTGAGTCTCTATACGGAAACCTTTGTTATTTTCAATTTTACGTTACTCATACTGCAAACATACCGAAATAATACTCAATATGTTGTATTTATTAACATTTTTACGAAAGGCATGAAAAGGGAAAGGTCATCGAAAATTTGAGATTGCAAATAAATTTCCAAAAATGGATTGTAACGCATGTACGAGAACTTCGTATACCAAATTAGATTATTTTGCAGTTGATGATTTACGTATTCCGCGGTGATAATCGTAGAAACAGGGGGGCAGTAATTCTCTTGCCATCTTACACACGTTATAGGCGTCGCATTACAATTTACATTGTGGTTTTAGACTTTCTACAGAAAAACGAAACTGGTTTCAGTTCATAAAAGGTTCTCGCTCATCGCAAAGTGTGGAAGCGAACCATATCCAACGAATCATTTCGTCAAATATTGGCAATGGAATATGTTTAGATGCGGTCTTCTCGGGATGTGATTTCTTTTTCTCTCTCTCGATAAGATGAAATCAGCTTCGAAGCTTTTTGATGAAATTCTTTACCTGTTGATAAAATCTGACAACGCAGCGTTGCAGTAGGGAATGCATTAGGCGGCGATTGGGGGGGGGGGGGGATGTGGGGCAGGTGAAATCACTTTCACACTGCGCGACAACCGTACATTTTCGACTTGATAACTCTCGGTTGAGTAATTGTGGATACGTTTCTCTTCCATACGAGTCAGTCAAAAGAATAAATTTCTACTCCTGCACATAAGGTTTCGTCACATCAGTCAAAACAAATTTGTATAAGGTTGTAAGTTTTCCAGATTTCGATGAAGTACGGACGAAATTCCTACATTTTGCCACCTATTCATCCACCAAATTTTTCTTTGCCTATCGTTTTTGTGCCTTTCATGAAAATATTATTAAATAAAATATACATCGTTTTGGTTTATTTTCCATGAAAGTAACATACAAACTGAAAGTAAAAAAAAAAAAAGGAAGAGATTCTGCAGGAGAACTCGGTCTCTCGCTCCTTGGATTCCAGTCCTACACTCTTTCCACTGCGCGAACCATTGTCACCCACGACAAAAAATGCTATATTTTCTAAACACTTCCCCTTCTGTCACTTTCATTTCCAGCCAAGTCCCAAACATACCATAAATGTGGATGAAATCTGTGTTGACGAGCGGGCTGGGTCCCCGTGTTAGTCAGCATTTCAATATGCAGCCCCTAATTTTGGTAAAGGTTCATGGTAGAGTTCTTTCGTCGTCTGTGTTTGTTGGTTGTTCTCCACATCATACTTTATGCGTCGTAACTCCCATGCTCTCTCCACATCACAGTCCAAAATCTTCAAGCCTCTGCCATTTGTAACAGGTCGTGTCAGGATCTTTTTCCCAAGCAGCTGCAATCTTCACTGCCTTCTAACGGTTCTAGGACTTCTATGTGCCACTCATCGCGTTTTAATCGGTGGGAATGAGTTGTTCATGGGCAAATCGTGAATTTGCACTGTGGTTTGGAGTCCACATTGATTCGTAGGTCCCTTTACACTGAAAGTTCGGAGTCCACATTAATTCGTAGGTCCCCTTACACTGAAGATTCGTAGTTCACGTTAATTCATAGGTCCCCTTACACTGAAGATTCAGAGTCCACATTAATTCGTAGGTCCCCTTAGACTGAAGATTTGGAGTCCACATTAATTCATAAGTCCCCTTACACTGAAGGTTCGGAGTCGACGTTAATTCGCAAGTCCCCTTACACTGAAGGTTCGGAGTCCATGTTAATTTGTAGGTCCCCTTACACTGGAGGTTCGGAGTCCACGTTAAATTGTAGGTCCCCTTACACTGAAGGTTCGGAGTCCACATTAATTCGTAGGTCCCCTTACTCTGAAGGTTTGGAGTCCACGTTAACTCGTAGGTCCCCTTACACTGAAGATTCGGAGTCCACATTAATTCGTAAGTCCCCTTACACTGAAGGTTCGGAGTCCACGTTAATTCGCAAGTCCCCTTACACTGAAGGTTCGGAGTCCATGTTAATTTGTAGGTCCCCTTACACTGGAGGTTCGGAGTCCACATTAAATTGTAGGTCCCCTTACACTGAAGGTTCGGAGTCCACATTAATTCGTAGGTCCCCTTACTCTGAAGGTTTGGAGTCCACGTTAACTCGTAGGTCCCCTTACACTGAAGATTCGGAGTCCACGTTAATTCACAAGTCCCTTACACTGAAGGTTCAGAGTCCATGTTAATTCGCAAGTCCCCTTACACTGAAGAGACAAAAGTGACGGGATGCCTCCTAATTTCGTGACGGACCTCCTTTTTCCAGTCATAGTGCAGCAACTCGACGTGGCATGGGCTCAACAAGTCGTTTAAGTCCCAGTCAGAAATGTTGAGCCACGCTGCTCCTATAGCATTCTATAATTGCAAAAGAGTTGCCGGTGCAGGATTTTCTGCACGATCTGACCTCTCGGTTATGTCCCATAAATGTTCAGTGCGATTCATGATGGACGATCTGGGTGCCCAAATATTTCGCTCTAAATGGCCAGAATGTCCTTCAAACCAATCGTGTACATCTGTGGCCCGGTGGCGTGGTGCATTGTCATACACTGAAGTTCCACTGTTGTTTTGGAACATGAAGTCCATGAATGGCTGCAAAAGGTGTCCGAGTACCCAAAATAAACAGTCCTAGTCAATGAGCGGTTCAGTTTGATTAGAAACATGTGAACATAGACCACACCATTACAGAGCAATCATCAATTTGCACTGTGCTTTTGTTGACAACTTGGATTCATGGCCTCCTGGGGTCTACAGCGCACTCGAACCATACCATGAGACCTTACCAGCTAAAATCGGAACGCATCTGAACAGGCCACGGTTTTCCAGTATATGGTTCAACCGATATGGTCGCCAGCCCAAGAGAGTTGCTGCTGATGTCGTGATCTCAGGAAAGGCTCTCGAGTCGCTCGTCTGCTGCCATAGCCCGTTAACACCAAATTTAGCCGCACTGTCCTACGGAAACATATGTCGTACATCCCACATTGATTTCTGCGGTTACTTCACGCAATATTGGTAGTCTGTTAGCACCGACGACTCTACGCAAACGGCGCTATTCTCGGTCATTAAGTGAAGGCCATCAGCCACTGCGTTGCCCGTGGTGAGAGGTGATGCCGGAAATCTGGTATTCTTTGCAGACTCTCGCCACTGTGGATCTCGGAATATTAGATTCCCTGACGATTCCCGTAGTGGAATGTTCCACGCGTCTATTTCCAACTACCATTTCAAAGTCTGTTAACTCCCGCCGTGCGTCCATAATGAGGTTGGGAAGCATTTCACACGAATCACCTGAGTACAAATGACAGTTCCACCACTAACTGCTCTATTATATGCTTCGTACGCGATACTACCGCCATCTGTATATGGGCATATCGCTATCCTGTAACTTTTGTCTCCTCATTGTTTTACTAGCTGGGGTAACTCACAAGGGAACCTCCCCATCGCACCCCCCCTCAGATTTAGTTATAAGTTGGCACAGTGGATAGGCCTTGAAAAACTGAACACAGATCAATCGAGAAAACAGGAAGAAGTTGTGTGGTACTATGAAAAAATAAGCAAAATATACAAACTGAGTAGTCCATGCGCAAGATAGGCAACACGAAGGGTAATGTTAGCACAGAAGCGCCGTGGTCCCGTGGTTAGCGTGAACGGCTGCGGAACGAGAAGTCCTTGGTTCAAGTCCCACCTCGAGTGAAAAGTTTACATTCTTTATTTTCGCAAAGTTATGATCTGTCAGTTCGAGCATTGGCGTCTCTGTTCACTGTAATACGTTTAGTGTCTGTATTTTGCGACCGCACCGTAAAACCGTGCCATTAGTAGACGAAAGGACGTGCCTCTCCAATGGGAACCGAAAACATTTGATCCCAAGGTCATAGGTCAACCGATTCCTCTACAGGAAAACACGTCTGATATATTCTATACGACACTGGGGACGGCATGTGCGTCACATGACAGGAATATGTTGTCCACCCACCTAACTTGTACACTTGGCGAATGGGTAAAAAGATTCTTCTACTTTGCCCGATGTAGGTTTTCTTGTGGATGTGATAATCACTCCCAAAAAAGTGATGAAAACATAAGAGTTTGTCACATAAACTGGAAATAAAAAAATTAAAATTTTCAGGCGATGGGAGACTTGAACCAAGGACCCCTCGTGCCGCAGCTGCTCACGCTAACCACGGGACCACGGCGCTCTGGAGCTGACCTTGTCCTTGATGTTGCTTATGATGCACATGGACTACTCAGTTTGTATATTTTGCTTATTTTTTCATAGTTCCACATAACTTCTTCCTGTTTTCTCGATTGATCTGTGTTCAGTTTTTCAAGGCCTATCCACTGTGCCATCTTATAACTAAATCTGAGGGGGGTGCGATGGGGAGGTTCCCTTGTCAGACGTGAGGCTAGAGATGGGAACGGAAGAGCATAGCACCTCCTATTGGCCATGTCTGGTGATGTGCTGTTTAAATCAACTTTCGAGTTGAGGGAGGTTTTTTTTACCGTCTCATAACAGAACCAAATTCTTAAACACTAATATTTTCACTGTGATAAAAAGTGTACGAGCGAAACTCCTGTAAAAACCCCTACATTAAAAACGTAAAAAAAAAGCTATAAGCACGGGAACCATTATTAGTTGGTGGTGAGCAATGCTATTTGAGGAAGGCCACTGCGAGGTGCACGTGGCCAGGGGCGGCAGGGCGAGGGTGGCGAAATGTCAGAGGCGAACCGGCGGACAGGGGGCGTTGGAGCGGCGCATCGGCAGCCGGCAGGCGGTCCGCTGGATTGCCCGCACAAAGCGACCCTCGCGGGCGCTGATAGGGTTAACTAAACAATGGCAGTTAGAGCGGATTAGGGCGGCGGCGCCCCGGATAAAACGCTCCCTGATTGCAATTAAACGATTCTCCTCACTCGATCCGCCCATTAGTTTCGATCAAAAATTACTGCTAGTTAGGAAAGAGAGGGAGGTTCCAGCACCGAGGGTATGATGAACGGACAAGGCGGGCATAATGCCATTCGAACTGAACGTGCGGATAATTGCTCAAGTCCAGCAACGCTAACGTGCCGAAAATTGGAACGTAATTGTTTTGGTCGTACAAAATAACAGTCAGACATTTTTTCCAGAAACGGAAGCTTGTCGTTCCAACTAGACGGATCAGAAGAAGATTCGCCGCCGCCAACAAATACAAAATGCGGCGCTCAAATCCGGTCAAAGGAAACCTTTCTTTATATCAAATTTATTAAAAAAATGCAAATGAAAATGAAAATCCTTTTGCATATAAGTACTGGTATTTTTCAAGAGTAACACTACTCGATGTAGCCGCCTTCAGCCGCAATGACCGCCTCCAAAAAATGGTTCAAATGGCTCTGAGGACTATGGGGCTTAACATCTATGGTCATCAGTCCCCTAGAACTTAGAACTACTTAAACCTAACTAACCTAAGGACAGCACACAACACCCAGCCATCACGAGGCAGAGAAAATCCCTGACCCCGCCGGGAATCGAAGCCGGGAACCCGGGCGTGGGAAGCGAGAACGCTACCGCACGACCACGAGATGCGGGCTGACCGCCTCCAATCTAGTCCTGTATCGCACACACTCTTTCCACTGAAGAGCCAAAGACACTGGTACACCTGCCTAATATCGTGTACGGCACCCGCGAGCACGCAGAAGTGCCGCAACACGACGTGGCATGGACTCGACTAACGTCTGAAGTAGTGCTGGGGGGGAATTGACACCATGAATGATGCAGGGCTGTCCATAAAAGTGTAAGAGAACGAGGAAGTGGAGATGTCTTTCGAACAACACGTTGCAACGCAGCCCAGATATGCTCAATAAATTTCATGTCTGGGAGTTAGGTGTCCAGCGGAAGTTCAAATGGTTCAAGTGGCTCTGAGCACTATGCGACTTAACTTCTGAGGTCATCAGTCGCCTAGAACTTTAATTAAACCTCACTAACCTAAGGACATCACACACATCCATGCCCGAGGCAGGATTCGAACCTGCGACCGTAGCGGTGCCAGCGGAAGTATTTAAAATCAGAAGAGTGTTCCTGGAGCCACTCTGTAGCAATTCTGAACGTGTGGGGTATCGCAGTGTTCTGCTGGAATTACCCAAGGCCATCGGAATCCGTAATGGACATGAATGGATGCAAACGACCAGACGGGATGCTTACGTACGTGTCATTTGTCAGAGTCGTATCTAGACGTATCAAAGGTCCCATATCACTCCAACTGCAGAAGTCCTCCACCATTACAGAGTCTCCACCTGTTTGAACAGTCCCCTGCTGAGGTGCAGAGTCCATGGATCCATGACGTTGTCTCCATACGCATACACGTCCATACGCTCGATACAATTTGAAACGAGACTCGTCCGACCAGGCAACATGTTTCCAGTCATCAATAGTCCGATGTCGGTGTTGACGGGCCCAGGCGATGCGTAAAGCTTTGCGTCACGCAGTCATCAAGGATACACGACTGCGCCTGGTACACTCGTGCTGCTTCGGAGATTTTCGGAGATCGCTCGTGCGCCGACTGTAACACCACCTTCCAACTCACGTACATCTTGATAACCTTTCATTGCAGCAGCAGTAACCGATCTAAAAACTGCGCCAGAACACTTGTCGTGTTATACTGGCGTTGCCGACTGCAGAACCGTATTCTGCCTGTTTATATATCTCTGTATTTGAATACGCATGCCTATACCAGTTTCTTTTGCGCTTCAGTGTAAAACAGCGCTGTCCGTAATGGCGAACGCTGCTTCGACAGCGGTGCGTAGGGATGCGACGTCAGGGGGTCTCGTCCTACTGGTAGCTCTTTTGACTAAGCTCCACACATAGTAATCGAGAGGGTACAAATCCGGGCTATTCGGGGGCCAGAACTCTTTGACCAGAAAATGTCAATGTTATCGGAGAGTCAGTTTTGTAATAAACGGCTCGTATGAGGTCATCCTCTGCCATCCGACGCACTGTTCGCTCACTGACATCCAATACTGACGCCAATTTCGCTCGCTAACATTAAATACTGACGCCAATGTCTTCAGCGACTGCCTGGGTCCTTCGAAATTAGCGCCTGAGCATTTTCGATGACTGCCGCACTTCGTGACAAGCTTTTCCTCGAATGAGGTTTCCTCGCCGGGTTAGCGAAACCTCCGCCAGACTTCTCCGAGGTATTGCACTTGGCCACAATATCATAAACAGTTGATCTCGGGTACCCGAATAATCGAACTATTTCAGTGGGCGAACTCCCAGCGCGATAATCGCGGCTCTTCGGTTGTACACCGCGCTTATCCGTAACGTCTCGGCCATTTTCAAGTTCTCACTATTTACTAGATGGCTATGGCTTTCAAGAACGCCAGTCGCGACCTCCGGGGGGAACTACGAAATGGCGGGAAATTAAAATTGAAATTTGTCCGAATTGAAGCGCCGTATTCCGCAGAAAGTTAAAGATGAGTCACAGTTTAAATTCTGCTCCTAAGTTTCTGAACTAACGTTTCAGCTGGTTTGAAGAATGATTTTCTCAGTGTTACTAAACGCACTGGACGAAAAATTCATCACACCACAGGACATCACACTAATACGTTGTATCATCAGCTCTAGCCGTGATAATAACCCCATCAGATTACCGAAGTTCGGCACCGTCGGGCATGCGCAGTACTTGGATGGGGTGACCCTCCAGATCCGCCGAGGGGTGTCGACATTTTCCCCATTGCCTTTACAGCAGAGGGGACAGGAAGGCTGGTGGCGTAAGTGCCTCAACCTAGTCTCTGTATCAATGTCCTGGATTCAATTTGAGACCTCCGCACGTTCCACACCATGAAGATTTAGACGAAACAGCGGCAACTGGTAACCAAGAATGGTGAAGTAGGCATCCTGATTCATGTTGACGATAGCCTAAATGAGCGCGCCCATGTCGTGGTACGGAAGACACGCCTAAAACATCGTTCAACCGCCACCGGTGCGAATTACACCCTGCACACCCTGCGCGTAAATGTCCCCTTTGGACAACCAATGCACACTACGCCTTAAGTCATTACAAAAAATTGTAAAAATCACGACTTTTCGACCACATTACTAGCCTCCATATCAGCTACTTTCTGTTTCTACGTTCTTTGTTGCATGAGCCGCTGCGAGCAATGTTATTTGGCGAGGTACCCACTTTAAATGTTCATTGTATGCAGTTCCGTTGGCGGTTTTCGATTGGAAACTAGGTGAGATAATGGTTCAACTGGCTCTGAGCACTATGGCACTTAACACCTGAGGTCATCAGTACCCTAGAACTTAGAACTACTTAAACCTAGCTAACCTAAGGACATCACACACATCCATGCTCGAGGCAGGATTCGAACCTGCGACCGTAGCAGGAGCGCGGTTCCGGTTTGAAGCGCCTAGAACCGCTTGGCCACAGCGGCGGCCCTCGGTGAGATAGACATACATTCCCTGACAGCAGTAATTCCTGTCGAACTTGAAACCGACTGTCCCTGCCAATGCGTGACACTTGTTGGTTGGTTGGTTCATTTGAGAGAGGGGACGAAACAGCGAGATCATCGGTCCCATGGGATTATGGAACGATGGGGAAGGAAGTCGGCCGTGCCCTTTGAAGGAACCATCCCAGCGTTACACTCGTCTCTAATCCCTGTCGGTTACGATCTTTTTATACTGTCTTACATTGCTGTCAGTGTAAGCCGTCCCTTTGACAAGTGAGAGGGTCCGCGTTCAGACGCCATCAAAAAGAGAAATTTCATTAACGGCTTGGTCACGGGTACGTCAAATAGGATAACTCTTTTTCTGTCGTTCTGACACTTTTCCACATCTCACTGTGCTGATCCCATACAGCAGAATGGCCCCCTACTTTACTGCCACTACTTACGTCAGCGATGCAGGGTCACGTGATGACCTGGGACCAGTTCTGTACCGAGTTTTAAACGTGTCTGCTTGGTTCAGCGACCGTTTATAAATTAAAGTTGAACTAAATGAGCCCTCGGTCACAATTTTTAGTCTTTTTGACCAGGTTTCAGCACTTCTATGAGTGCCTTCGTTAGAATTAAATATTTAAAGCGGCCTATTACGTAAGTACAACTTTATGGAAGAAATTTATATAAAAGTGTAAGTATTGACTAACCATACAAGAAAGAGACAGTACTTACACGTCTGACTTGATATTTATTTTATATGAGACATGTAACTACTGTTTCTTTCTTGTACTGTTAGTCACTACTTCCACTGATATCTAAAAATAAAAAAAATTCCCATAAATTTGTACTTATGTTATAGACCACTTTAAAATTTAATTCTGATGAAGTCACTCATAGAAGTGTTGAAACCTGGTCAAAAAGACTAAAAATTGTGACCGAGGGCTTATTTAGTTCAACTTTAGTTCTGTACCTTCTGCAGCGCTCCAAAGTTAGCTGTTTATTCGGTTAACTAGGAGACTAATACTGGTTAGCTCATATCCTACATGGAACAGTTATTTTATAAAAAGCGGTCATCTGAAAGAATTCGCTTCTGTCGAAGGTCACATCGAAAAAAAATAATAAAAACTTAACGAAATAAAACAGTTATCTCCGTCAGTCACGTTTTTTCTTATCCTCATCAATGATGTGCTTGTATTACCGTCTTCCAGTAGATATTCCTACGTATGTACTTCGACTGGTTGTTGATTCGCAGTTCATTTTGAAGGTACTGCTGTAATCTAACGAAGAGGACACTGATCACGTTTACACATTTACAACCATTAATGCTATACAATATCATAACAAAGCAGGAGATCAATATGTTCGCAATGAAATATAAAATAGACGACTATTACCAATATACACGGTCCCTTCATAGTAATGTGACCACCACTTATGTTCGATATCAACATACGATAACCAGGTGACAGATGGCAGCACTAGCAGTGGAGGGTATATAAAGCATGTTTGGGGGGAGGGGCCGGACGCAGGAAACAGTGTAGTCATTGTAATGCGGAAACCGTCAAATTTAGCTGACGTCCAAGACGGCAGGATCATTGGCTTTCAGGCCAAGGATGGAAGCGTTTCTGAAACAGCTACGTTTGTTAACTGTGCACATGCCGCAGTGGTTAAAAAAAATGGTTCAAATGGCTCTGAACACTATGGGGCTTAACATCTGATGTCATCAGTCCCCTAGAACTTAGAACTACTTTAACCTAACTAACTTAAGGACATCACACACATCCATGCCCGAGGCGGGATTCGAGCCTACGACTGTAGCGGTCGCGCGGTTCCACACTGAAGCGCCTAGAACCGCTCGGCCACAATGGCCGGCGCAGTGGTTAAAGAATACCATGCATGACAAAACGCCACTATCCAAAACCGGCGCCGAGGCATAGGCTATAGATAAAGGGGGGCGAACGACAGCTCAGGAGGTGTCTATGGACGAACAGACTGCAACTGTTGAGCATTTGACCGCCCATATGAACCAGGGGGCTACCAACAGTGTCTCATCAACGACCGTTCAGGGAACGTTGCTGCGTGTAGGGCTCAGCGGCAGATGCCTGGATTATGCACCAGTGCTGACTGCTGTTCATCAGCAACGGACGCTGGGATTTCCACTCCCGCAACTGGACGTCCGTGAATGGCGTGGTCTTTTCAGATAAGTCACGTTTCATGCCCCATCGGACAGATGGCCTTTGGCGTGCACGGCGTGATAGCTCTGAAAGCAAAGGTCCTGTAACAATTTTCGGAAAGGCCCTGGGCGGAGGAGGGAGTGTTATGGTCTGTGGAATGTTTTCGTGGCATCCCCTGGGTGATTTCGTCATTCTGGAAAGCAAAATGGATCAATACAAATACGCATCTACATCTATCCTGGGGGGCCCATGTCCATCCCTACATGCAGTCTGTTTTTCCTAGGAACGATGGCATCTACCAGCAGTACAATGCAAGGTGTCAAACAGCTCGCAGTGTGCGTGCGTAGTTCGAAGGGCACCAGGATGAGTTTACCGCACTCCACTGGCCACTAAACTCCCCGTATTAAAACCCAGTCGAGAATCTGTGCGACCACTTGGACTGGGCTGTTCGCACCATGGATTCTCAACCGAGAAACCTAGCGTAGCTGCGACGGCACTGGAGTTAGCATGACTCCAGGTCCTTGTTGGTACCTTCCAGAACCTCACTCACTCTCTTCCCGCACGTTTCACAGCGTTCTACGGTGCAGAAGGTGGTTATTCTGGTTTTTGACATGTGGCCACATTGATGTCGATGGACAGTTTATAAGTATAAATCGTCAATATTCACATAAAGGTGTCTGGCGTAACCCTCCAAATACGTTAGGACAGTTAATCAACTGCTGCAGATAGCTGAACAAAATAAAACACCTACGTGGGAATAAAGTAGTCGTTTTTCAAATAAGAATCCAGTGTAAAGAATAAAGTATGGTTCTCTATAATAGTGGCTATGTAGAAGCGTTTATACTGTGATTTGTCAATTATGGTTTACTTTCCGTACGATGTGGTATTATCACTCATCCACTGAAACAGTTCTCACGAAATTCGCCCGCAGTGACCAATCAAAAGAGCTCGACAGAAGAATGTGTAATCCTCAATAGAGTAAGAATTAGGCTGTGTCACTTTAACTATTATACACTAAAGTGCTTCATTTAAATTTAAATGAAGCGTACGACCATTTTAATTATCTTCGTAAATATAAAACCAGCACAAAGAATTTTACTGATAGACCCTAATTCACTACTCGCGGATTTTTGATTCCTTTATTTTTTGGTGTGTTTTTCTAGCTCTAGTTCCGAAACATCTTTCCCTTCAAATCTCATATAGATGTGTTCTATTACAGTTTCCTTCATGCAGGTGTTTTTGGACTATGCAGCTATTTGTTCAAAATGGCTCTGAGCACTATGGGACTTAACATCTGTGGTCATCAGTCCCCTCGAACTTAGAACTACTTAAACCTAACTAACCCAAGGACATCACACACATCCATGCCCGAGGCAGGATTCGAACCTGCGACCGTAGCAGTCGCGCGTTTCCGGACTGAGCGCCTAGCAGCTGTTTGTGTAAACATTCTACAGCACTCCGTACTTCACGTAATGGTCATTTCAGTATAGCCTAATAAATTGTTCTCAGTTGTATTTCGTTTACTTGGCTACTTTCTATTTTCAAAAGTACCGGTACATTAAACTCTCATATTCTTAATTTTTTTCTATAATTAACTTGTTTAATTCGATTACTCCTATTATAATTTCTAAAATGGGCATATGTCACTGTACGCGTCCGATAAGGCGGTCACAACTTTTGTCTTGTTTTCGTAGCAATGTAAGCCACTTGGCCGCTCGGACTGATGTTGTTCCTTGCAAGGTGTACGTACCAAGCGCTGGAACGTTTTCAACTTTTAATTTTTGACATGAGCATGTCTGCTCTTAACATTGACTATTGCCTTCTCGCAGTGTAGCTTTACACTAAGTAACCTTTCTTCGTTATGACATTATTTATCTTGGTTAATGTATCTGTCAAACTTACTTTTTTGTGTATAATTTTATAGGACTTTTAAATTTTCATTCTGATGAAGACACACTTAGAGGCATCAAAGTCTTGATAAATGTATTCAACAATTGTCTGCAACAGGTTGAGTGTATTATTTCTCCATTGAAATTCTGGATGGCGAGTGGTACTAGGAACGATGGAAATACATCAATATTATTGACAATTGGTGGGTTGTTACTCCACAAACAAAAAGCTTCATTTGAGAGTTGTAAAGTAAAAACTGACAGCACAAAACGCAATAAATCTTTCGTGTCTGATTTATTACACAGGATTTAACCACTAAAACGTGTTTATACACATTTCCTCTTGTCGACTCATATATACAGCTATTATTGGAAATAAAATTTTTATTTTGCAATTAAAGCACTGAAGCTCAAGTCTTGGTTACTTACGAGTAATAGAAATGGGCGTGTGCCATTTGTTACGTATTTTCGTCCACAGCTCGTGCCCGTGCGGTAGCGTTCTCGCTTCCCGCGCCCGGGTTCCCGGGTTCGATTCCCGGCGGGGTCAGGGATTTTCTCTGCCTCGTGATGAATGGGTGTTGCGTGATGTCCTTAGGTTAGTTAGGTTTAAGTAGTTCTAAGTTCTAGGGGACTGATGACCATAGATGTTAAGTCCCATAGTGCTCACAACCATTTGTTACGTATTTTATTCACCTGACACAAATTATTTTCTGAAACAAGTTCCAAGTGTGAAAGAGAAGAATTAAAAAGTATTGCAATTACAAAATATAAAATTCAGTCACTGAAACATTAACTTTCGCAAATTCGCTTTTATATTTCAGTGTTTCAGTAATATATGTGTTGAAGGACACTTTCGCTTCTCTACTAGCTTTATGAGATATGGATGGCAGGAGAAACACTCCGTGTTTGCAGCAGTACCTCCATTATTCCACGGAGCGACAGAACACTTTGTGATCGGACTGTGCAGACGTGTTCTACGATGCCGAAATATAAGCGAGAAATCGGTAGGAATTTCTGACATTTCAATCTTGTATAAAGCACTAAATCAGTACCGTCTCCGAAGCTTGATCACATACGTCCTCCATGTCAGGAACAGGACAAAGTTACACAGTAGAAAGACACTAGACTTGTATTCGTCAGAGCACTGGTTCAAATCCTCCACCTGGTCATCTCGATAGCGGTTATCTTTGGCTTCCAAAAATCACTTACTGGTGAATGCTGGGATGGACCCTTTGGATAGATCACATGCAATTTTCTTCTCTATGCTTCCTCAGTCGAAGCTTGTGCTCTGTCCCTAATCGCCTCGTCGTCGATGGTACTTAAAGCACTAATATTGCTTTCATTTTTGTGTCAGGCTGGGAAAGGTTGAGAGTGCGAAGTCTACTTAGAAGCTTCTATTTTCAGTCACGTTTATTATAGCGAATAAATTGGTAGAAGTTAGGGCAAAATAGAGATTATAGCTCCGACAAATAATTGACAACGTTGGGCGTAAATGCTGCTCGCGATGAACAGATGGGTGCAGGAGGGAAAGCAGTGGCGGACTTCATCAAACTCATCACAAGATTGACAAAAAATAGGCAAGGCATGTTCCCATAGAACATACGACACAATGACTTACCGTAATATGCCCAGTAAGGATATCAAGGTGTCACCGAGACTTTGCGCGTCAAATTACGTACATTGGAACTTAAGTAGTGGCAACACTGCTGTAGAGACACTATGCAATGGAATCTACTGTTGCTGCTGATAGCACACGTTGCTGACACACCTACCTTACCTCCGAGCAAATGGACTCGTCCGACCCACGTCCCCGGCGTGCTCACAATCGAGACAAACACAGGCACTTGTGAGCGAGCGGTCTGTCATAACGGTGTCACTATGTTTTCGAAACAGGAACAACGGAGTTGGATCAAGATTGAACGTGCCAGAGATCGTACAGCACGACAGTGTCATCAAGGTCTTCAAGAGGCGACAGGGGAATCGGCATTGCCGTACAGAACAGTGGCACATTGGGTAAAAAGCCTTCAACGAAGGTCGGCAAACTGTGGCGGACATGCATCGGGCAGGTCGTCCTAGCGTCTCTGAAAAGAATAAGTGCATGCTGTTGCCACGTTAGTGGACAGTGATCGACGCCATACAATTCGTGAGCTCGACCACGAAACCGGATTAGCGCATACGACTGTGTTTCGCATGCTGAAGGAACGCCTGGGCATGCGAAAAATTGCATCACGATGGGTTCCGCATGACTTGAGGGAAATGCAGAAATGGATGCGTTACGACGCTGCTGAGACGCTCTTGGAGCGCTATGAGAGCGAAGGAGAGGCTTTCTTACGCCGTATAGTAACGCTGGATGAGACATGGGCCACATCGTAAGAGTCAAAACTGAAACGCCAATCCAACGAATGGCGTCATTATGGGTCGCCGCGAAAGTCGGAAGTGTGTTAGAGCCCCAGTATGGTGAAAGTTATGGTGATTCTTGTGTACGATTGTACTGAACCCATTACGTTCCTCCACGGCAGACCATCAGTGCACAGTATTACTGTTCGTTTTTGGAGCATCACCTGTGACAAGCTTTGCGAAAGAAGCGGCGACACTTTATGCGCAACCCACCCATCATTTTGCACGACAATGCGCGAGCGCATATAGCGCAATCTATGGCTTCTCTGTTCGGTCTGTGGGAATGGGAAGTACTGTACCATCCACCATACTCCCCAGACTTGTGACTTTGATTTCATTCCGAAGATGAAGGAACCATTTCGCGGCATTCGCTTCGTTACTGTTCCAGAGATTCGACAGGCAGTAGACCGCTACATTCGCACCATCTACAGAACAGACTGTGCTAACGGTATACTACGCCTTCCACGTCGCTGGCAACGGGTTCTAGACATCGCTGGTGACTACTTTGAAGGACAGTACCAGGTGCAAACAGGTAACTCTTTTGTATCGCATGTAAATAAATAGTTGCCACTATTTAGCTTCCAACTCTTATATGTCGTGTAACGATAAGCGATTTAAGCTGGAAGTGTCTTATTAAAACAATATCGGAAAAATAGTATGATAGTGTGCTTTTTAACCCTCGTTCTGCTTCTGGCAAAGGTGTTTTTCGATCACATTCTTTGACTGTGCGGATGTACTAGAAATCAGGTTCGTACGGGAGTAATGAAAATTTCTCAAATAATTTTAAACAGAATATTCGGAAAAGCTTCTCACAAATTTTAACCGACTGCATTTGAAAGAGATCCTGTAATCTACAGATCAGGATAAAATATGCCTCTAACAGGCAAGATTCTCTTTGATAGTAGATGCATACATACATTTGGTTAATGTGATGCATGTTATAATGCACCGTTTTTAAATCATTATTAGCGATGAATAATATTCTATTTATTGTCTGTTTTTAACTGCCCTCGGGAACAGCGAAATATGTATGTTACTTCCATCAGCTCTTTGTGGCGCTGTTAAATCTGTTCCGCAATTGCAGGCTCAAATAATACACAAAGAACTTCGTGACTACAAAGGATTCGTGTGTTTTCCACTTTTCCCTATTGCAAATTATGTGATTTTACCATGAAACGAGTATTTCAACTAACAAAGCATTAATTCGCATCCTGTCGCACGAAAATATAGACCGTGATATTAAAATAACAGCGCTATGATGAATCTGCAGCGCTGGTGATGGATGATTACTTTTTTTTTTCTTTCTTTCTACAGGAATGAGCGAAGTCGACGGCTGTAGCCATCAGGCATCACCGAATGAAATCTGGCCAGTCATAGTCATTCATTCATCCATAGGTTTCCATAGTTCCACGTGACGTAGAAGAATCATATGTGGCACGAAGGAAAACATAAATTACCGTCGAAATGCAGTTCTGGTGACCTATTTCTGTAGAGCACATCAAAAACTGTCATGAACGTTCTAAATTAAACATACTCGTAATTTAGATATTCCACTTGACACATAAAACGGCTAAAATTGGTTTTTAACAGAATTAATATTCTTTTTATATATAACAAAAAGGCCTCAAGCCTTTAAAGATGTAAGAAAATTTTTTATACTCCTTGCAACTGTTAATGTGGTTTTTCTCTTTAAAAAGTTCTGGAAATACCTGAAATGGAACTGTATTTTTCCCTGGATACAAAACCACCCATATTTTTAAACTGGTGATAAATTACTTTCAGAGGTCTGGATAACCCACATTTCGACACTTTATGCTATAAACCATTGCACAATTGGTTTATCTTTTACGATTATGACGGTTGGGAAATAACTTACACAAGAAGTTACCTGACATCCATGGCTTTCACCTCGGATAAATCTGTTGACACTGAACAAATTAATGTCTCAATAAAATACTGGAACGCTCTTTTTCTAGTAACTGACCTGTCAGTGTTTTTATAACTAAACGACACACAGCATCTGGCATACTGCCACAAATGACTACGTATTACACCTTTATGCATTATGAGGGCCCATCATTTCCAAGTGCGTAACAAAGTATTTTATACAGTGGGGACACAGTGGGGACGAGAACACCACTGAAAAAATTAGGGATATTTTTCAAAGATATTTTCTAAATGTTTTGATATAACAAAGCCATGACTCTGGTGGTTCGTTACTGAGTAATTACATTCTCTTTATATCTCCATTGCACTGAACTTACGTACCTACACAGCAGTGTAAATCCAGACGGTATGCACTGTGTGCCTTGTTTAGAAATAAACGTGATCCATTCACTCGTGGTACTTGCAGTTGTGTGGTAGCTTTCGTAGCTGCTGCAGTGCATTGTAGCACACCATTTAGTTTGTGAACTGACACGGCTTCTCATAAGAAGCAACTTATTTTATTTCCTCTGTGCTCTTTAGTTTAATCCCCCTAATTTTCTTGCGTGTTTGTTTATTATCGGGTACAGTGCAGCGTTTTAAAAACTGTCTAGGATGTATTACCGCCGTCATCAGTATTGGTAGGAACTGTAATTATTGTGTTCAGAAGAGAGCTCAGGTGGTGATTCTTCAGTCACAGTTACAGGCAGTGGTGGTTCTGGTCACGCAGCTTGAGGTTGTCACCGATGGGATATCAACATGGGGGCTGGGCGGGAGGATCCAACGGACGTCCAGTGCGACTAACATGTCCCTAATACTGTACCTGCCACAATCACTCACGCGTGGTCATGTGGGAGGTCGTTCCAAGGTGTTGCATGCAGCGAAAGACTTTCCAGGGGTTGAATCATAGAGCCTCCCTGGTTCGTCCGAGGAACAGGTTTCGGGTGCTGTCTCTGTCTGATAAACGTTCTGAACCAGATGCTGTTGCTTGCTCTGTTTCACTCTCGGCCTGCTAGATCTGGGCAGTAACAGAGGTTGGATTACTAGTAGTTGGGAGCTCCACCGTTAGGGACACGATGGGTCCCTTATGGACACTGCTGCCAATGAGGGGCAGGCATTCAGTGTGCACTCTGTGTGCTTACTGGGAGTAGTCATTCCAGTTATAGAATGGGTGCTTTTGGGTGTCTTGAAGAGCACAGTGTGCAACCAACTGCATGTGGTAGCTCATGTCGATACTAGTGATATGTCACTCTGTAACGAAGGAAATTCTCTCCGGTATTGGGCGGCTAGCTGAAGTGGTAAAGACTGCTAGTGTAGCTTGCGACATGAAGGTAGAGCTCACCATCTGCAGCATCATCGACAAGACTGGGGACCCATGGTAGAGTGCCGAGTGGAGGGTCTGAATCAGAGGCCCAGACGTTTCTGCGACTGTCCAGGCTGCAGATTCCTCAAATTGCACCATAGAGTAGTGGGTTTTCGCGTTTCACTTAATAGGTCAGGGGTCCACTACACACAGGAAGGGGATACGTGGATAGTGACGACTGTGTGGAGGCGACAGGGTGGTTTTCCAGACTGGACTTGGGAAACTACGAAAATGGCGTCAGTCTGAAAGGGTGCAGGGGAAACACAGGACGAGGGTGGACCTAGCAACAATCGGTATTGTAACTGTAAACGGTCGTAGCTGTGTTGGGAACGAACCAGAGCTCCAAGCGCTAATATAAAGCATTGAAGCTCAAATCGCTATAGTTTCGGAAAGCTGACTGATGCTATAGATAAGCTCAGCCTAAATTTTTACAAAGGATCTAACCGTGTTCATAAACTATAGATTAAAGCGATTACCTTGTAGTGAAATTGAAGATGATGGTTCCTGTGAGTTAGTATGGGTGAAGGCTGTCTTGACAATTGGAATAAACTAATGACTGGTTCATTTTACCGACCCCCCGACTTAGATGATACATTTGTTGAACAGTTCAAAGAAATATTGAGTCTCATTTCAAACATATACCCTACTCTATAATTATAGTTGGTGGTGACTTTAATCTACCTTCGTTTTGCTGCAGAAAATACATATTTAAAGTTGGTGATAGACATAAAACATCGCCCGAAATCTACTGAATTCTTTCACAGAAAATTATTTTGAATAATTAGTTCAAGAGCCCACTCGAAGTGTAAAAGGTTGCGAAAACGTCCTCTCACATGGTGGAACGATCAGTTCTGAAGTGTACTGTGCTACCTTCAGACAACTGAAGAAACTACTTCAGCGTGTTCATCGCCACAGAAATGCAAACGAACTTCTCCTTCTCCATGCCAACGTAAGGCCTCACAAACGTCTGCGCATTCGGGATGAGATCACAAAACTTCATTGGACTGTTCTTCCTCATTACTTCTACAGCCCGGATGTCCCTCCCTCTGACATATTTGTAAATGACTTTGGCCCAATGAAGGACCCATTCCTCGGCAAGGGGGAGGGTGAGGGGGAGGTTACTGACGCATCAAAGGGTTGGCTCTGACGTAGACTAACAGTTGTACAGGCCGTCCCAGTTAGGTGGCGCAAAGACGTCATATTGAACGGAGATTATGTTTTGTAACCAGAGGTGTGGGAAATAATATGACTTATCGGAATCCTGAATAAAACCAACCTTATTTCAGAAAAAATGTGTTGCATTACTTGTTGAACACACTTCGTATTTCTGGTTGATATAACGGGCCATTGCCTCGCAGCGCTGCTTTATACAACACTCGTCCGGGCGTCGACAACACCATTGGGGCGGATGTTCCCTGGTACTGACGTGCGAGCACACAGACAGCTGCCATAGACAACGCTACTTCCCTCTTGTGAAGCAAACAGGCAACCATGCCATGGAGAAGAATTCGTGCTTCCTACAGCCAACTGAATGAGTTTGAAAGTGGTAAAATTGCGGCCTTAGGAGTGGAGAGGTGGTCCTTTCGGATAATTACCGCACAAGTCGGACGTGTTGCGTCAGTTTTGCAACGATGCTGGTATCAATGTCCACGTTAAAAAAAAAAAAAATGTGTGTGTGTGAAATCTTATGGGACTTAACTGCTAAGGTCATCAGTCCCTAAGCTTACAAACTACTTAACCTAAATTATCCTAAGGACAAACACACACACCCATGCCCGAGGGAGTACTCGAACCTCCGCCGGGACCAGCCGCACAGTCCATGACTGCAGCGCCTTTGACCCCTCGGCTAATCATGCGTCCACGTGAACATTCTCACACCTGTAGACGAGGTTCCAGACATCCCCGCAGCGCAGATGACGTCAGGATCTTTCTATTGTGAGGGCACGAGTGGGAGATCGTATAGATTCCACACCACGGATGAGAGGGCTTCTGAGCCAGTCATCACGAGCCGTTGCGAACTGGTTGTTAACGGTGGGACTACGGGCACGCACAAGTGTAATCTGTCTGTCATTCACGCCACAGCATTGACGTGCACTGTTCGACTGGTACCATCAGATGGTCAGTTGCAAGATGGAATGGCGTGACGTGGTCTTCAGTGATGAAAGCAGATTCTGCCTGCACGCAAGTAATGGTCGTTTGCACGTACGACATAGAACTGGTGAGTCCGGTCTCGTAGAGTGCATTCGTCCGAGACACACTCGCCCCACCACAGGTGGTATGGAGAGCGACAAGCAACAACTCTCTTTCACCTTTGTTGTTTCTGGAGGGAATCCTAACCAGCGTTCAGTACGTACAGAATATTGTTATATCCGTTCTTTTGTCGTTCTTGCAACAGGAAGGCGATGTGTTGTTCCAACAGGATAATGCTCTCTCGAACACTGACCGTGAAACTCGACATACTCTGCAAGACTTGCACCAACTTTCCTATCCAGTATGATCTCCGGACTAATCTCCAATCTAGTACGTGAGAGATATGATGGGACAAGAAGTGGCTCGTGCGACACTTCAACCAACAACTCTTACAGAATTACGTAAAAAGGTCGAGCAGGCGTGGCATAACGTATGGCACAACAGTGCTCGCTATCTGTACGACCGACTAGATGCCAGAGTCAGAGACTGCACTCCCGCCAGTGGATGCTACACCTCCTATTAACACTGGTGTTTCAGTATGGGTCAATAACTGATACCTCAGACTCGCTTGTGCTATTGATCTATAAATGTAATCGTTTCATGTACTCCATATGCACTGTCGGAAAAATATATCTTGCGCGAAATGGAAACCTGTAAAAGAGTGTACTAATTCATTTTTCTGGAATTGTATCTTATGATGTACACTACTGGCCATTAAAATTGCTACAACACGAAGATGACGTGCTACAGACGCGAACTTAAACCGACAGGAAGAAGATGCTGTGATATGCAGCAAATGATTAGCTTTTTCAGAGCAGTCACACAAGGTTGGCGCTGGTGGCGACACCTACAACGTGCTGACATGAGGATAGTTTCCAACTGATTTCTCATACACAAACAGCAGCTGACCGGCGTTGCCTGGTGAAACGTTGTTATGATGCCTCGTGTAAGGAGGAGAAATGCGTACCATCACGTTTACGACTTTGATAAAGGTCGGATTGTAGCCTACCGCGATTGCGGTTTATCGTATCGCGACACTGCTGCTCGCGTTGGTCGAGATCCAATGACTTAGCAGAATATGGAATCAGTGGGTTCAGGAAGGTAATACCGAACGCCGTGCTGGATCCCAACGGCCTCGGATCACTAGCAGTCGAGGTGACAGGCATCTTATCCGCATGGCTCTAACAGATCGTGCAGCCACGTCTCCATCCCTGAATCAACAGATGGGGACGTTTGCAAGACAACAACCATCTGCACGAACAGTTCGACGACGTTTGCAACAGCATGGACTATCGGCTCGGAGACCATGGCTGCGTTTATACTTGACGCTGCATCACAGACAGGAGCGCCTGCGCTGGTGTACTCAACGATGAACCTGGGTGCAGGAATGGCAAAACGTCATTTTTTCGGATGAATCCAGGTTCTGTTTACAGCATCATGGTAGTCGCATCCGTGTTTGGCGACATCACGGTGAACGCACATCGGATGCGTGTATTCGTCATCACCATATTGGCGTATCACACAGCGTGATGGTATGGGGTGCCATTGGTTACACGTCTCGGTCACCTCTTGTTCGCACTGACGGCACTTTGAGCAGTGGACGTTACATTTCAGATGTGTTACGACCCGTGGCTCTATCCTTTTTCGATCCCTGTGAAACCCTTTATTTGAGCAGGATAATGCACGACAGCATGTTGCAGGTCCTGTATGAGCCTTTCTGGATACAGAAAATGTCCGACCGCTGCCCTGGCCAGCACATTCTCCAGATCTCTCACCAATTGAAAACGTCTGGTCAATGGTGGCCGAGCAGCTGGCTCGCCACAATACGCCAGTCACTACTCTTTATGAACTGTGGTATCGTGTTGAAGCTGCATGGGCAGCTGTACCTGTACACACCATCCAAGCTCTTTTTCACTGAATGCCCAGGCGTATCAAGGCCGTTATTACGGCCAGGGGTGGTTGTTCTGGGTACTGATTTCTCAGGATTTATCCACCCAAATTGCGTGAAAATGTTAAAAGGGTACAGTACCGTCCGACATTGAAAATAGGTACAACATTCTTCGTTATTCTTGTCAGTACAACATATTTTTTGTAAAAATAACTCAATTTCAATTAATACAGCGAAGCCGGATACCAGTGTGGGAAAGAATGACAATTTATTTATTTAATTGATCACATGTGGACTCCCACAAAATAAATCCCTACATCCAGTTTGGTGAGATCTGTGAAATGAATGAATGTATGGTCGTCTGCTAACCGCAGATAGTGAATGTGAATATATGATCTTCTTTGAGACGATCCTTTGGCCACCTTTGGTGGAACCAAAGAGATGAAACATACCGGAGCTTTGAGCGCCTGAAATGTGGCTGACCAATACGGTAGCATGGTCTTCCCCCACCTCGACAGAGGTGCGAGATGACCTGAAGAACGGCCATGTTTCAGCACTCTGCCGCTGGAGCTAGTGTTGGTAAGACCTGTCTTAGGCGTGCTCCGTAAGGACAAAAGAGTGGAGACATGGTATGCATGTGAAATACATAAGAGTAGTTTAGAATAATAATTTCTCTATTTCAGGAACTGTTGTGGGGAGAATTAAATGTCAGGCAGGTAATATTAATGGGATCGTAGTAATCTTCGGAAGTGACCAACGGTCACAATGAAACCACGTCTAGCAATAAATTGAAATACTTCCGAGTGCTTAAGTTAAGCTGAATTACTAGCGTGTGTACTATAAGTTGGAAATATTTAAGAAATGGCGTGTGCAGGACTTGAAATTAGAGACGAGTACTTCCACGTGGTGAGTACTGTGTGTCTCAATCTGTGTATGAGACAAAGGATAAAGAGAAATACTCGTCCATGGTATCAGTTGAGGACTCGTGTGTGTAATGAATATGTTCTTAATATTACTATGCGTGTTATGTTTCCGTGTGACGCTTGATTCAAACTATAATACTCAGAGAGAAGCAAGGTGAGTCAGCCGTCTATCCAGCAACGCCACTTGGCTTGCATTGCACAGGAAGACGTGCATATATCGTCCAGAGTTCGTAGTAGGAAAGAAAAGTTACGAAGTGGGGCAGTGTCGTGTGGAACTGGTTTAAAAATGGTTCAAATGGCTCTGAGCACTATGCGACTTAACTTCTGAGGTCATCAGTCGCCTAGAACTTAGAACTACTTAAACCTAACTATCCTAAGGACATCACAAACATCCATGCCCGAGGCAGTATTCGAACCTGCGACCGTAGCGGTCGCTCGGTTCCAGACTGCAGCGCCTAGAACCGCACGGCCACTCCGGCCGGCGTGTGGAACTGGGATGAATACTAATTGAAGTGGGAAAGATAAAGTGATGTGATTATAATGTTGTGACTGTTCCTTATGTTGTATTCCATGTTGCAGTGTGGTGTATGTCATGTAATTTAAGTATGTGTGATTTGCATGGGAGAGCAGCAAGGTAGTTTCAGAGGTAGTGGGTTATGCATGTTCCTTTTGTACCGCTTGGTCTGGAGGGAAGTTTCGTGATGATGGTTGTGAGAGTCGAAGTGTGAGATATAGCAAAAGATCCACCATCCTATCCAGAAAGTGCACTGTAGCGTTAAAGAATTACGAGACCATAAGATAGAGAATCACCAGTGTAAAGCCATGCCCTCTTGGCGGAATTTCTCATGTGTTATTGTTGTAGGATATAGAATTTGTGTGTTTAGGTTATAGAATTTATCAGAATAAATAAAATAGTGAAAAGAAAAAGATTGGTGGCCTTTTCCTTCGAATTGTATGTTGCCATGATATCCAGAATTTATAATGTGTGCCCCATTCATATTCAGTGCGATGGCCACGTGTTGATCAAAGCCGTTAAATAAAAAAGAAAATGTGGTATTGCCAGTGCGTAGTGAACAGTCAGAGTTGTGTAAATTACTAATAGTCAGATATGCGTTTCCGTTGCGTAATATTCATACAGAAGAATAATTTGTAACTTAATTGTGAGTACTAGAGTTCATGTTACCCGATAAATAAGAATGAATCCACTCGCTTGGCAGACCACTCATATTGCAGGCCTGACTGCTTGATGCCACAGTATGAGCAAGGCATGTGGGTGCCTCTCAATGTAATCACATGTCAGTTCTAGTATAATATATTTGTCCAATGAATACCCGTTTATCATTTGCATTTCTTCTTGGTGTAGCAATTTTAATGGCCAGCAGTGTTGTTCATACTATGGCTGATGATAAAATAGCGATATATCGGTATAGCGTAGTTTTCTCCAGAAGTAGCAATAGTTAACGTCGGTACTTATTATCTCCGATCTATCGATGTTGGGGAGTCATTATCAATTGCCGATATTTTAACTTTATATAATGTGTTTTTTTAGAAATTTTCTATAAATATTTGAAATTGTTCTTTTGAAACTGTAATAGAACTTAATTTTTCCTTTAACTGTGTGAAGGAGTCCTACTGCTTTTTCAGCTTTGATTATATCCAATCTTCCTCTTTGACGGTCTGAAGCAAGTACAGATGGCACAAAGAAGTAGTCCGATTACACGGCGAACTGGCGGTCTGAATGGAATAACAAGCTTCCCGATGTGTATAAATACACTCCTGGAAATGGAAAAAAGAACACATTGACACCGGTGTGTCAGACCCACCATACTTGCTCCGGACACTGCGAGAGGGCTGTACAAGCAATGATCACACGCACGGCACAGCGGACACACCAGGAACCGCGGTGTTGGCCGTCGAATGGCGCTAGCTGCGCAGCATTTGTGCACCGCCGCCGTCAGTGTCAGCCAGTTTGCCGTGGCATACGGAGCTCCATCGCAGTCTTTAACACTGGTAGCATGCCGCGACAGCGTGGACGTGAACCGTATGTGCAGTTGACGGACTTTGAGCGAGGGCGTATAGTGGGCATGCGGGAGGCCGGGTGGACGTACCGCCGAATTGCTCAACACGTGGGGCGTGAGGTCTCCACAGTACATCGATGTTGTCGCCAGTGGTCGGCGGAAGGTGCACGTGCCCGTCGACCTGGGACCGGACCGCAGCGACGCACGGATGCACGCCAAGACCGTAGGATCCTACGCAGTGCCGTAGGGGACCGCACCGCCAATTAGGGACACTGTTGCTCCTGGGGTATCGGCGAGGACCATTCGCAACCGTCTCCATGAAGCTGGGCTACGGTCCCGCACACCGTTAGGCCGTCTTCCGCTCACGCCCCAACATCGTGCAGCCCGCCTCCAGTGGTGTCGCGACAGGCGTGAATGGAGGGACGAATGGAGACGTGTTGTCTTCAGCGATGAGAGTCGCTTCTGCCTTGGTGCCAATGATGGTCGTATGCGTGTTTGGCGCCATGCAGGTGAGCGCCACAATCAGGACTGCATACGACCGAGGCACACAGGGCCAACACCTGGCATCATGGTGTGGGGAGTGATCTCCTACACTGGCCGTACACCACTGGTGATCGTCGAGGAGACACTGAATAGTGCACGGTACATCCAAACCGTCATCGAACCCATCGTTCTACCATTCCTAGACTGGCAAGGGAACTTGCTGTTCCAACAGGACAATGCACGTCCGCATGTATCCCGTGCCACCCAACGTGCTCTAGAAGGTGTAAGTCAACTACCCTGGCCAGCAAGATCTCCGGATCTGTCCCCCATTGAGCATGTTTGGGACTGGATGAAGCGTCTTCTCACGCGGTCTGCACGTCCAGCACGAACGCTGGTCCAACTGAGGCGCCAGGTGGAAATGGCATGGCAAGCCGTTCCACAGGACTACATCCAGCATCTCTACGATTGTCTCCATGGGAGAATAGCAGCCTGCATTGCTGCGAAAGGTGGATATACACTGTACTAGTGCCGACATTGTGCATGCTCTGTTGCCTGTGTCTATGTGCCTGAGGTTCTGTCAGTGTGATCATTTGATGTATCTGACCCCAGGAATGTGTCAATAAAGTTTCCCCTTCCTGGGACAATGAATTCACGGTGTTCTTATTTCAATTTCCAGGAGTGTAGTACATCAGCTGCGTTAAAAAACAATTTTTAAGGCAATTAGTGGCTATTTCTTCACATTATCATTCTACAAAAACAGTAAATGAAAGTGATGAACAAAATTCTAAATGACTGCTATTTTAGATGGGCGGAGACGTGTGAGGGTAAACGGTGACGTAATCGGCGCTGGGCGCTACCAACAGAAACTGCAACGTTTAGCTTCACAACGCAACTTTGACACTACGTCTGCTATTTCTCTGGCGGTTGCTGTAATGGAAAACAGGGAATTCGACATGAAGCGTTCCCGACGAATCCGATACGTGATGAAACCGAACGACGGACCCATAGGACACCTTTTATTGTGCCACCTACATGCAGTTACCCTTGTTGGCAAGGCGGTTATCGCTAAGTATGAACTTCCATCGTTTCCCTTTGAATTCTTTGTCTAAGGGGAATAAGCAGTCTACTAATTTGTTGATGCACAGGATATCTAATAATGAGTCAAAACTTAAATATAGCCGGCCGTTGTGGCCGAGCGGTTCTAGGCGCTTCAGTCTGGAACCGGGCTGCTGTCACTGTCGCAGGTTCGAATCCTGCCTCGGGCATGGATGTGTGTGATATCCTTAGGTTGGTTAGGTTTAAGTAGTTCTAAGTGTAGGGAACTGATACCTCAGATGTTAAGTCCCATAGTGCTGAGTGTGGTGTCACCGCCAGACACCACACTTGCTAGGTGGTAGCTTTAAATCGGCCGCGGTCCATTAGTACATATCGGACCCGCGTGTCGCCACTGTCAGTGATCGCAGACTGAGCGTCACCACACGGCAGGTCTTGAGAGACAGACTAGCACTCGCCCCAGTTGTACGACGACGTTGCTAGCGACTACACTGACGAAGCCTTTCTCTCATTTGCCGAGAGATAGTTAGAATAGCCTTCAGCTAAGTCCATGGCTACGACCTAGCAAGGCGCCATTAACCATATCTAGAGAGAGTCTCACTTGTATCATCAAGAATGCTGTATACAAATGATGGATTAAAGTTAAGTATTACAGAAGCTACGTACTTTTCTTTATAGCATTCATTACGTATCCTGTTTCAGACCTCAGCAAGCCTGCTTGAATTTAACGCGTGCATTTCGGCTACTTCCGAGTGGCGTGGCTGTCTTGATACGCCACAACACTGAGTGCCATTTGAACTTAAATACATAGTTCTAAAACAAAAAGTGTATTTACAATGTCCAGCCGGTATATTATTGGCCATTACGTCGATATTTCTACGGTCGTTATATTGATACATTTACCGATATAGCTAGCCCGGTAAAGATACGTTCTTAAATATCTATATATCGGATACCCGATGTCTTTAAAAATATCAGCAGTCCTAGTTCATACACGAATACATTGAAGCGCCAAAGAAACTGGTATAGGCATGTGTATTCAAATACAGATATATTTAATCACGCAAAATACGGTCCTGCGGTCAGCAACGTCTATATAAGAAAAATGAGTGACTGGCGCAGTTGTTAGATCGGTTACTGCTGCTACAATGGCAGGTTATCAGGATTTGAGTTGGAACGTGGTGTTGTAGTCGGCGCACGAGCAGTGGGACACAGCATGTGCGTGGTAGCGATGAACTGGGGATTTTCCCGTACGACCATTTCACTAGTCGCTCAAATGGCTCTGAGCACTATGGGACTTAAGTTCACAGGTCATCAGTCCCCTAGAACTTAGAACTAGTTAAACCTAACTAACCTAAGGATACCACACACATCCATGCCCGAGGCAGGATTCGAACCTGCAACCGTAGCGGTCGCGTGGTTTCAGACTGTAGCGCCTAGAACCGCTCGGCCACTCCGGCCGGCTTCACGAGTGTACCGTGAATATCGGGAATCCGGTAAAACATCAAATTTCCGACATCGCTGCTACCGGAAAAAGATCCTGCAAGAACGGGAGACCAACGACGATTGAATAGAATCGTTCAAAGTGACAGAAGTGCTACCCTTCCGCAAACTGCTGCAGTTTTCAATACTGCACTATCAACAACTGTCAGCGTGCGGATCACTGAACGAAACATCATCGATATGTGCTTCGGGAGCCGAAGGCCCAATGGTGTACCCTTAGTGACTGCTCGACACAAAGCTTTATGTATCGCCTGGGCCCGTCGACACCGACGTTGGACAGTTGATGATTGGAAACATGTTGCCCGGTCGGACGAATCTCGTTCCAAACTGTAGCGAGTGGATGGATGTGTGCAGGTATGGAGACAGCTTCATGAATGGTGGAGGCTCCGTAACGGTGTGGGGCGTGTACAGTTGGAGTGATATGGGGCCCCTGATACGTCTAGACACGACTCTGACAGGTAACGCGTACATAAGCATCCGGTCTGATCATCTGCACCCATGCGTGTCCATTGTGCATTCCGATGGACTTGTGAAATTCCAGCAGGACAATGTGACGACCCACACGTCCAGATTTGCTACAGAGTGGCTTTGGGAACACTCTTCTGAATTTAAACACTTCCGCTGGCCACCGACATCCCCGCCCCCCCCCCTCCCCCCGGCATGAACATTATTGAGCATATCTCGAATGCCTTGCAACGTGCTGTTCAGATATCCACCCCCTCGTACTCTTACGGATTTATGGACAGCCCTGCAGGATTCATGTTGACAGTTCTCTCCAGAGCCACTTCAGCCATTAGTCGAGTCCATTAGTTGCGCCACTTGTTCGTGCTCCCGGGTGCCCTGCACGATATTCGACATGTGTACCAGTTTCTTTGGACCTTCAGAGCTGTTCACTCCGCCTTCAGGCCACGAGTGGCCTACCCGGGCCGTCAGACCGCCGAGTCATCCTCAGTGGAGGATCCGGATAGGAGGGGCTTGGGGTCAGCACACCGCTCTCCCGGTCGTTATGCTGGTATTCTTGACTGAAGCCGCTACTATTTGGTCGAGTAGCACCTCAATTGGCATCACGAGGCTGAGTGAACCCCGAAAAATGGCAACAGCGCATGGCGGCCTGGACGGTCACCCATCCAAGTGCCGACCACGCCCGACAGCGCTTAACCCATGTATCCACTGCGGCAGGGCCGTTGCCCAGTGCAGTTCACACACGATCAAATAAAAGTGCTGTAACACTTCGTTGCAGTATGGGCTGAAATAGTTTAGCTTCTGGAAAATGTACGAAAGACGGCGCTCACCCCATGCCCTTCGTCCTCGTCGTGGTGCAGCTGGTGACGGTAGGCGGGCTCGACGATCTTGTACTCTGCGTTCTGGTAGCTGGCGGCGGCCGGGCTATGCTCCTGGCCGTGGCTGGCCGGGGCAGGCACGGCTACTGCGGCTGGCGGCGGCTCGTGGTCCTCCAGCTGCTCCTCCTCTATGGGTTTGGGCTCCTCCGCGGGCCGCGACGGCAGCAGCGCGCCGAACGGCTGCAGCGGCGTCGCGTGGTACACCGGAGTGCGAGGCTGGTGGCCTGCAGGAGCGGGCAACCACTACTGTGACTCACGCAACACAGGCAGCCGCCGCAACAGAAATACAGACAGAGAAACACGATGAGGTGACAGAAGTCTTGGGACAGCGATATGCACAGACACAGATGGTTGCAGGAGAGTACCACGTACACAAGGTAGAAAGGACAGTGCACTGGCGCAACCGTCATTTGAATTCGAGTGATTCGTGTGATAACGTTTCCGACGTGATTATGGCCGCTCGACGGTGTAAGTGGGCTGTTTAGGTTCTTATATTGGTAACGCCACGTAGCGCTCTGTATGAAAATCACTGGCTGTGCTTTGTGCAGTCTGTGGCTGGTTAGCATTGTTGTAATATTCGCTGTTGTAGTGTTGGGCAGTTGGCTGTTAACAGCGCGTAGCGTTGTGCAGTTGGAGGTGAGTCGCCAGCAGTGGTGGATGTGGAGAGAGAAATGGCGAAGTTTTGAGAGCGGATGATCTGGACATGCGTCCATCAGAGGCAGTAAATTTGTAAGACTGGATGCCATGAACTGCTATATATATTATGACTTTTTAACACTATTAAGGTAAATACATTGTTTGTTCTTTATCAAAATCTTTTATTTGCTAAGTATGCCTATCAGTAGTTAGTGCCTTTAGTAGTTTGAATCTTTTATTTAGCTGGCAGTAGTGGCGCTCGCTGTATTGCAGTAGTTTGAGTAACGAAGATTTTTGTGAGGTAAGTTATTTGTGAAAGGTATAGGTTAATGTTAGTCAGGGCCATTCTTTTGTAGGGATTATTGAAAGTCAGATCGCGTTGCCCTAAAAATATTGGCTGTCAGTTTAGTGTTGATCAGAATAGGTAAAGAGCGAAATGTCTGAGTAGGTTCAGTTCTGCTCAGCTGTTTGAAAATCAAATAATGTAAGAGGTTTATCAGCACAGTATTTCACTAATTTTTCTAAGGGGACGTTTGATATGTCGACGCTTAGTCGAGGATACCTCACTGGAATCTTCTGATTTTTTATTGTAGTTTGTGTAATTAGTGTAGCTATTGTTTATTGCTACCACGTAATTATAGAAGAGAATTTCCATTGTAGTTGTAGCTTTTCATCGTGGTACAGTAAAACAGTTGTGGCATGCATGTAGATTTGCACCAAGTATTTCGCAGCTCCGCTTGCAAATAACGAGATATTATTTTCAATGCTATGTTAATGTGTTTTCTTATTTTGCACTTCAAATTGTACTTTTCTGTGTTATCGTGTAAAATATTGTGACAATAATGGCGAGTGAAAAACGTAATACTAGGCTCCAAAGTAAACTGAGAAATTACAGTGAAGACGAAAGCAGTGTGTTAGCGCCACCGTGTAATGAATTAACTAAGGTTCAAACTAATAATCTGGTAATTGTGCATAGGGAAATGGAGCGGCCTGCAAATAATGGTGTGGACAGTGGAACAATTAATGAACAGGGAAGCATTACCGATCGATCGATCGGCAACAGCTCGCCTCAGGAATCCGAAACGACAGGACACAATTTCGCAAATACTGTAGATTCAGGTTTTGGGTCCTCGCCGTTGTCTCAAATAAGTCAAGACACATTTTCTGCTTGTCAAAATGTGAATGTTGCCGGTGCAAATTCACTGCCGAAAAGCACTGAGGAACATGTTTCAGACACCAGTGCATTGTTATTACAATTAATACAACAAATGGGACGAAAGCTTCAAAGGTTAGACACAATGGAACAAACAATGTATTTACCTTAATAGTGTTAAAAAGTCATAATATATATATATATATATATATATATATATATAGCAGTTCATGGCATCCAGTCTTACAAAGTTACTTTCTCTGATGGACACACGTCCGGATCATCCGCTCTCAAAACTCCGCCATTTCTCTCCCCACATCCACGACTGCTGGCGGCTCACCTCCAACTGCGCAACGCTCCGCGCTGTTAACAGCCAACTGCCCAATACTACAATAGCGAATATTACAACAATGCTATCCAGCACAGCCAGTGATATTCATACAGAGCGCTACGTGGCGTTACCAATATAAGAACCTAAACAGCCTACTTACAACGGGAATTAACAGACATTGAACGCTGAGTGGTAGCTGGACCTAGAGGCATGGATCTCTCCATTTCGGAAATGGCTACGGAATTCAATGTTCTGAGATCCACAGTGTGAAGAGTGTGACGAGAACACCAAATTTCAGGCATTATCTCTCACCACGGACAACACAGTGGCCGAAGGACTTCACTTGACCGAGAGCTGCGGCGGTTGCATAGAGCTGTCAGTGCTATCACAGAATCAGCACTGCGTGAAATAACCACAGAAATAAACGTGGGTCGTGGTACGCACGTATCCGTTAGGACAATGTGGCGACATGTGATGTTAATGGGCTGTAGCAGCAAACGGCCGACGAGAGAGCCGTTACTAACAGCGCGACATCGTCTGTAGCGCCTCTCCTGGGCTCCCGACCATAGAGGTTGGATCCTGGACGACTGGAAAACCGTGGGCTGGTCAGAAGAGTCGCGATTTCAGTTGGTAAGAGCTGAAAGTAGGGTTCGACAGTGGCGCAGACCTCAGAAGGGCCGGCCGGAGTGGCCGAGCGGTTCTAGGCGCAACAGTCTGGAACCGCACGACCACTACGGTCGCAGGTTCGAATCCTGCGTCGGGCATGGATGTGTGTAATGTCCTTAGTTAGGTTTAATTAGTTCTAAGTTCTAGGGGACTGATGACCTCAGAAGTTAAATCCCATAATGCCCAGAGCCATTTGAACCATTTTCAACCTGAGAAAGCCATGGACCCAAGTTGCCAACAACGCACTGTGCAAGCTGGTGGTGGCTCTATTATGGTGTGGGCTATGTTTACATGGAATGGAATGGGTCCTCCGCTCCAACGGAAGCAATAATTGACTGGAAATGGTTATGTTCGACTATTTGCAGACCATTTTATGTCATTCATGGACTTCATGGCTCGAAACAACGATTGAATTTTTATGAGTGATAATTCGTCGTCTCTGGGTTGCTTCGTTCACGACTGGTTTGAAGAACGTTGTGGACAATTTGAACGAATGATTTCGCAACCCAGATTGCTCGACATGAGTACCATCCAACACTTATGGGACATAATCTAGAGGTCAGATCGTGCACAAAATCGTGCACCGGCAACACTTTCGCTATTATGTACGGATATAGAGGCAGCATGGCTCGACATATCTGCAAGGGTCTTGCAGTGACATGCTGAGTTCACGCTACGTCGAGTGGCTGCACTACGCCGGGCAAGAGGAGCTCCGAGACGATATTAGGGAACTACACAATGATTTTGTCACCTCACTGGATATCGACATTCTGGCACCGATTCTACGGAAGCGTTATATGGGCAATAACGAAACATGTCATCTGTCCTATTTTACATGGCGTCCCAGAAGGAATGGTCATTATTTAGGGATATGAAACGAAAGATCATTCCAGGAAAAAGAAAAAAGGCAAAGAAACATGGCCTCTAAAATGCATGCCTCTAGAGCTATGAGCACTTCACCGTCACTGACACTCTAAAACATATCTCTTCTACTGCTAGTTGTTTGCTTTGCATATCTTTAAACGTGGTACATGGGCTAAAATAAGAAAAAAAATCCAGTAATATGAGCTACAAAGTGCATACCTTAAGAGCTATGCGCGCCTGTTCGTCTTCGCTACTGCGAAACACATCTCTTCTATTGAACAAGTGCTAATAGCTCTTAAGGTATGTATGTTTTTGCTTCGAATGATCCCCCTGGTTGCGGTTTTCTTCGACGGCAGCAGAGAGAGGCGCCCCGGGAGTAGTGCGCCCAGGACCAGCACTAGACACAGAAGTGGTCCCGCGACCACCTTTTCTGACGAGTCGTGGTTCTACGCACAATATCACGATGGTATTATTTCGTAGGAGCAGAAGAGAAAATACTGACCCATCGATTTATCTTAGATTAGGAAAAGCCAAACCAAAATTTCCTCGTATGCAGGTTTGGAGAAAGAAATATATCGACAATGTCGACTCGAATATGCTCTTAAAAGCTCTAAAAATTGCAGGAATAAAATAAAAGGAGCGAAAGGTTAGCTACAACTTGCACAGGAACCAGCCTATCGAAGGTCATGAAAGGCAAGCAGTAGCCGAGAAGAGAGAGAGAGGGACTGATTTGTAGCCTGGCCGATGTAGTATACTATCTGTGTATTAGGTAAGCGGAGAGGAAGCCAAAGACGAATTTGGAAAGGAAGTTAAACTTCAAGAAGAAGAAGAAACAAAACCTTTGTGGTTTGCTGACTTCACTGTAATTCTGGCAGACACGATATAGAACCTAGGACATTAGTTGAACGGAATGGATTGTGTCTTTAAAAAGAAATTAAAAGAAGAACACGAACATAATCAAAACAAAGCCAATGGAATGTATTCTATTTCAATCGGGAGATACCGGGGGATGATATTACAAACTGAGATGCTAAAAATAGTACATTTCTTCTGCTGTCAGGGGAGCGAAATAACAGACGGTACCAGAAGTAGACAGGACGTGAATGCTGATTGTCCGTAGTAACAAGAGATTTACTGAGAAAGAGAAATACAAATTTATCGACATCTGATATAGATTTCAGTGTTAGGAAATCTTTCCTGAAAGTATTGTCGTTGTACGAAGGTGAAATGCAGAACAAAGACAGTACGCTCAAGAAGAGAATGGAAGCTTTCCAAAAGAAAAACTGAAGATTAACTCAGGAGGTCGGGTAACTGATGAAGAGGTAACGGATTTAAGCACTTCCTGTCACCCTTGATTGCTACTTTATTATAAGAGGCGATAAAAGTTTCCGTTTGAGGCCTTGCTGCGACGTATATGGAACGTAGTGTGACTGCGATGCGGGTATAGAAGCACCGACATGTAGCCAAGGGATAAATGTGGCATTCGTGTCTTAACAACTCGCATGCGGTAAATGTGGAAACGTCAACTATAGCGACTTCATTACCAAATGGAAACATTTATTTCCTTTTAAGTTGCTGAAGGAGAAAGACAGGTAGAAATCAATTGGAGAATGAACAATGCATGTGGAAAATCCATCGGAGAATGAGCAATGCATGTGGAAATCCATCGGAGAATGAACAATGAAAGCCGTCGTTGTGGAATGGTGTGCCAAGTTCGGTGCTGGTCGTGATTCAAAACAAGACCCCTCATGTCACAAATGTCGTAACGCAGAAGTTATGCCAAATAAAGTGGGAGACAGTCGAGCTCCCATCCTGTAGTCCTGATCTCTCCCGTCCCGATTATCACGACTTTGGTCCCTTAAAAATTTCCTTGAAGGGCCAACGATTTCTGTCGTACGAGGATGTGCAGCAGGTGGTTACGAACTTTTTCACGCAACAAGACACGGTGTTCTATCAAACTGTATATTCAGTCTGGTACATCGGTAGGATGATTGCCTCAATGATCACGCCAGTTTTGCCTAACTGACATATCGATTCTCCATTGCACGGCCTACGAACGGACACTTTTTGATCTCTTGCAGTACAACAATATTCAAAGGTAAAACTAAAATACTGGCATTCCATGGTAAGAAGCACTGAAAAGTAACAATAATAACTCATGACAAACCACTAGAACAAATAACTACACTCATGCTAATAAATTAAGGATAATGCTGATACATGATGAAACAACGCTCTTTGGGCGGTTTGCGGGTTTAAATCACCTCGGGGTATGACCATGCAGTGCATTTGGCTTGCAGTCGTTGCACGGTGGCGCTGGCAGCAGTCCACATACGCAGAGGTGTGTTGGTGCATGTTACAGTACGGTGCAGCGAGTAAGTGTACAAATGTTTTCAGACGTGCTAATGGTGACTGTGTGTTGAAAATGGCTCAAAGAACACATGTTGATGACGTTATGAGGGGTAGAATACTAGGGCGACTGGAGGCTGGTCAAACACAGCAGGTCGTAGCACGGGTCCTCACTGTTCCACAAAGTGTGATCTCAAGATTATGGCAACGATTCCAGCAGATAGGAAACGTGCCCAGGCGCTACAGTACGGGACGTCCGCAGTGTACAACACAACACCGATATCTCACCATCAGTGCCCGCAGATGGCAACGGAGTACTGCAGGCAGCCTTGCTCGGGACCTTACCGCAGCCACGGGAATAGTTGTCTCCAGACACACAGTCTATAGACGAATGAACAGACACGGTTTATTCGCCCAGATACCTGCAAGGTGCATTCCACTGACCGCTGGCCACAGGAGAACCCGTAAAGCCTGGTGTCAAGAACACAGTACTTGGCCAATGGAATAGTGGTCCCAGGCTACGTTCACGGACGAGTCTAGGTATAGTCTGAACAGTGATTCTCGCTGGGTTTTAATCTGGCGTGAGCCAGGAACCAGATACCAGCCTCTTAATGTCCTTGAAATGGACCTGTATAGAGGTCGTGGTTTGATGGTGTGGGATTGGATTATGATTGGTGCATGTATACCCCTGCATATCTTTGACAGAGGAACTGTAACAAGTGAGGTGTAGGGATGGGGACGTCATTTTGCACCAGTATGTTCCGCATTTTCAGGGGTTCAGTGGGCCGACCTTCCTCGTGATGGATGATAACGCACGGCCCCACCGAGGTGCCATCGTGGAGGAGTACCTTGAAACAAAAGTCCTTCAGAAGCTCCGACAGGCACTGGTGCAAGAATGGGAGGCTATATCACAGCAGCTGCTCGACCACCTGATCCAGAGTATGCCAACCCGTTGTGCGGCCTGTGTACGTGTGCATGGTGATCATATCCCATATTGATGTCGGGGTACATGCGCAGGAAACAGTGGCGCTTTGTAGCACATGTGTTTCGGGACTGTTTTCTCAACTTACCACCGACACCGTGAACTTACATATCTGTGTCGTATATGTTCCCTATGTGCCTGTGCTATTAGCGCCAGTTTTGTGTAGTGCCACGTTGTGTGGCACCACATTCTGCAATTATCCTTAATTTATTAGCATGAGTGTACTTTTAAATACCTAGCATGTGAGATCTCATACATTACATTCAATGATCAAGAATAAAAACTGCAGAAGTTTCAACAGTTGGTAGGTACTATAAATCGCACTCCTCACAAACGTTAGGAAAGAGAAGAGATGCTACCAAAATTTTATAATGTGATGGAATTACCAGTTCTAATGTATGGGTCGAACGTTTTGACTCAAACTCCCGGTGAAAGGAGAAGGGTAGAAGCAACAGAGATGAGACTCCTAAGACCACGAGTTAGTTACAGATTCATCAGTCGGATGAGGAATAGTGAAATTAGAAATTAAATGAACGTCAAATCCATACTTTAAATAACAGAGTAGTACAGAAAACATTGGAATCTGTGTATTCAAAGGATGTCTGAAGAACGTATACCTAACCTAATACACAGATGTACACTCCAATGGGAAACGAAATATTGGGCGTCCTAAAAAAGTACAAAAAGATCAGGTGCAGCCTACCAGAAACTGGAACAGGTAATGATGCCTAAATCAAAACTGCTTATATGTTGATGAGAAATTTACGGCACAACTTGAGTAAACGAAGGGATCGGTTAGTAGGACACCTGCTGAGGTATCAGGAAATCATGAGTTTGGTATTGGAGGGAAGTGCTTGTGGGTGAAAACTGTATAGAAAGAGTAAGGCTTGAATACAGTAAGTAGTGTCAGATGGGAGTAGGATGCGGTGGTTAAGCAGAGATAAAGAGGCTTGTACAGGATGGACTAGCGTTGAGACCAGTGACAAACCTATCTGCAGGCTGAAGACAACAACAACATATGCTGAATGCAGATACGCTCCAAAGGCGAAACCGTCACTGTGTACATACCTGTAGCTCCGAGAGAAGACGTGTCGATGAGGGAGGGGCTGAGCACGAGCGGCCCGAAGCCGCCCCCCAGTCCTCCGCCCCCGAGGCTGGCGCCCCCCAGTCCGCCGCCCCCCAGTCCGCCGCCTCCGAAGCCCCCCAGGCTGGCTCCCCCGTGTCCGCCGCCTCCGAAGCCCCCCAGCGCGTAGCGGCGCTGGTCGCGGCCCCCGGGCCTCGGCCGCCTGTCCTGACGCTCCAGCTCCTGCAGCTGCCGCCTGAGCAGCCGCTGCGTGTGCGGCCGGTCCAGCGACACCCCCGAGATGACGTCAGCGGCCGCGTCCTTGGCCGCCGGGCGCCTCGAAGACGCGGCCGTGGCTGTCGCCGCCAACAGCAGCAGCAGCGCCAGCACCTGCGGCGGCGGAGAGCAGAACCACTCACTCACGGCTTTCTTCCCGCAGGCATCTGGGACACTTGCGGCCGCTCGCTTTCGGGCTCAGCCCGCGGGGCACGCCGATGGACGCAGCGTCCTTTTCTCCGCCGTTACGAGAGTTATACGACCCTCGGAACTGCCGCCTCGGGTTTCACTCGCATGCGCTGAACCACTTAATTCTGAATCCACTACGGTTTTGTGATTCTTGCCTGCGGTGTAACGTCGAGGAAAGTAAGGTGCTTGTCGGTTAATGAGCCTATTACGGAAATATGAAGGCCTGGTTAGCGTTTGAGGCACTGTAATATCCTGAACCTCTTCTTGTAACGAGAGAGGTCACACCTGATTCGTAGCCATAGGCTCCACTAACGTTACACAGTCACGCGATTGCGAAAATGACTCTGCGATTGAAACAGTTATTGATTAAAGGCCTCTCGTCCACAGCTTCAACAAAAATGAAAAAAAATGTATTCGAATTCCAAACTGTCAATCCCATAACAGCCTTTTCTCTCTCTCTTTTTATTTTCTTATTTTTCTCTCACGTCAGCTGTGAATGTCACAGCACACACTCTACACCAAAATAAGTTTTTGGAGTCAATAGGAAGAAAACTGTAAGATTCCAAATTGTGACAAATAATTTCAGCAATGACGCCATAAACTAGCTTAGTTTATGTTTTGAAAAAAAAAATGGTTCAAATGGCTCTGAGCACTATGGGACTCAACATCTTAGGTCATAAGACCCCTAGAACTTAGAACTACTTAAACCTAACTAACCTAAGGACATCACACACACCCATGCCCGAGACAGGATTCGAACCTGCGACCGTAGCAGTCCTGCGGTTCCGGACTGCAGCGCCAGAACCGCTAGACCACCGCGGCCGGCTATGTTTTGAACATAGTGACTTCACAGTCTCATATCGGTAGGCGATGTCTGATTACTTTCCTTTTCTTTATTTTTCTTAACTACCAGACATGTTCAGAAAGTAAGCGTACTGTGACTATAACGAACTGTGTTTTTTTCTTTTTTGAGGGTTGGCAACACAGAGTGGTAGAGGGAAATCTCCTGACCAGACCGAGGCTCATAGGAACATGGCGACATGCAAACTCTCTCTGCCGTGTCCAGTTGCGTGAAAGAACTCGGTAAGAAATCCCGCCAAGTGCTGTGATCCGCTTCCTACTCCAAGGAGATGTTATGAACAGAACGACTGTGTTTATATGGTGTAGGGAGTTTAGTGGTGGCAGAAGAAATGCTCATGATGAAACAGAGGAGTGGAAGACTAAATCTGACTGATCAGTGGGTGCAAAAAATCGAGGAATCTGTTCGTGAAAACTACCAATTCACTGTAAATGAAAGTTATGCAGTGTTTCCATAACTCTCCAGAACTGTCCAAGACGAGACATTCTCAGAAACGCTACGATATCGGAAACTGCGGAAGATGGATACCGAAACAGTTGACAGAGCAGGCAAAGAAAAATCTGGTCAGTAGTGCCCGCGAGGTTCTTGAGCGACTTGAATTGGAAGGTGAGGGTTTTATGAGCTCTGTTGTGAGTTGAAATGAAACACTGGTGACTCATTACGCGCCTGAGACAAGGCGGCACTGAACGCAGTGACGTCACACCAATTCCCAAGCTGCTAGAAAGTTCAAATGTACCATATCTGGAAAAAAAAACCACGGCCCCAGCGTTTTAGGACATAAAACGCATAATTTTAGTCGAAGTTCTGCCTCCGATGGTGATCACCAATGCAAAACGGAATTGTGAGACCTTATAAATACTCAAAAGGAGCATTTAGAACAAAAGGAGGGTAATTTTGGTGAGAGGAGTGTGTCGGATGTACGATAACGCGCGTCCTCAGGCAGCCTTAGCGACCAAGGCGCACTTGGACTGATTTGGTTGGGATGTTATAAGCCACCCTCGTATTTCCCTGACTTGGCGCCTTCGGATTGTCATCTTTTCACCTCTCTGAAGGCACACATGAGTGGAATTAAAGTTTCAACGGACGAGCAGATGCAGGAAGTGGGGGAAGGAGCTGGCGGAAGAACTTTTCGAGGAGTGCATAAAGAGGCTTATGCCACGGCTCTACACATGTATTCAGCGAGATGGCGATTATATGAAAAAAATAGACAAGTGTGTCAACACTAACCCGTAATTTTAAAAAATAATTTTTGTAAAAAATATAAAAATCTAGTACATTTATTTTCTGAACATGCATCGTATGTTGGAGGAAAGTGTGTGGGTCTTTAGCTCAGGAATAAAGCTACAAATTGACAGTAAAATTTTTCTGGGTTTGTGACCGCAATGTCAATATGTAAAACTACCATCATTTAAGTCACTGTTGCAAGTTTTACAGTAAACAAAAACACATCGAGGAAAGTCACTTGCAACAGTGACCGAAACGTCGGTAGTTTTACATATTGACAATGCGGCCACAAAGCCAGAAAAATTTTATTGACTGTGACAATGGCCGCAGAAGCCTACGTTTTTACTAAAGCTACATATTGTCTTGAGACGGGTCAATTCAGGTGTCCATTTCCGCTCTTTGTGGCCGGTTGCCGGGCTCTCTGTGCACACAAATAGCTTCCCAAGGGACTGCGGTTTGCGGAGTCTGAGAGGCCAGGCCATTCGTGTGCTTTTGTCGGCACAGGCGGCGTTCGTGTTTACAGCCTGTGTTAAGCCACCGAGGGTCCGTAGAGAATCACTGAGCACTACTAAAGACACCTCCCTGCAGGCACACGTAAGAACGCATAGCCGCAGCTATGCCGTGCACCGTGAGAGAATTATATCAAATACACCGCTGGCCATTATCACGAAGATGACGTGCTACACACGCGAAATTTAACCGACAGGAAGAAGATGCTGTGATATGCAGCAAATGATTAGCTTTTCAGAGCAGTCACACAAGGTTGGCGCCGGTGGCGACACCAACAACGAACTGTCATGAGGAAAGTTTCCAACCGATTTCTCATACACAAACAGCAGTTTACCGGCGTTGCCTGGTGAAACGTTGTTGTGATGCCTCGTGTAAGGAGGAGAAATGCGTACCATCACGTTTCCGACTTTGATAAATTTCGGACTGTAGCGATTGCGGTTTATCGTATCGCGACATTGCTGCTCGCGTTGGTCGAGATCCAATGACTGTTAGCAGAATATGGAATCGATGGGTACAGGAGGGTAATACGGAACGACGTGCTGGATCCCAGCGGCCTCGTATCACTAGCAGTCGAGATGACAGGCATCTTATCCGCATTGCTGTAACGGATCGTACAGCCACGTCTAGATCCCTGAGTCAACAGATGGGGACGTTTGCAAGACAACAACCACCTGCACGAACAGTTCGACGACGTTTGCAGCAGCATGGACTATCAGCTCGGAGACCATGGCTGCGGTTATCCTTGACGCTGCAAAACAGACAGGAGCGCCTGCGATGGTGTACTCAACGACGAACCTGGGTGCACGGATGGCAAAACGTCATTTTTTCGGATGAATCCAGGTTCTGTTTACAGCATCATGATGGTCGCATCCGTGTTTGGCGACATCGCGGTGAACACACATTGGAAGCGTGTATTCGTCATCGCCATACTGGCGTATCACCCGGCGTGATTGTATGGGGTGCAATTGGTTACACGTCTCGGTCACATTGACGGTCTTTTGAACAGTGGACGTTACATTTCAGATGTGTTACGACCCGTGGCTCTACCCTTCATTCGATCCCTGCGAAACCCTACATTTCAGCAGGATAATGCACGACCGCATGTTGCAGGTCCCGTACGAGCCTTTCTGGATACAGAAAATGTTCCACTGCTGCCCTGGCCAGCACATTCTCCAGATCTCTCACCAATTGAAAACATCTGGTCAATGGTGCCCGAGCAACGGGCTCGTCATAATACGCCAGTCACTACTCTTGATGAACAGTGGTATTGTGTTGAAGCTGCATGGCCAGCTGTACTTGTACACGCCACCCAAGTTGTGTTTCACTCAATGCCCTGGCGTATCAAGGCCGTTATTACGGCCAGAGGTGGTTGTTCTGGGTACTGATTTCTCAGGATCTATGCACCCAAATTGCGTGAAAGTGTAATCACATGTCAGTTGTAGTATAATACACTCCTGGAAATTGAAATAAGAACACCGTGAATTCATTGTCCCAGGAAGGGGAAACTTTATTGACACATTCCTGGGGTCAGATACATCACATGATCACACTGACAGAACCACAGGCACATAGACACAGGCAACAGAGCATGCACAATGTCGGCACTAGTACAGTATATATCCACCTTTCGCAGCAATGCAGGCTGCTATTCTCCCATGGAGACGATCGTAGAGATGCTGGATGTAGTCCTGTGGAACGGCTTGCCATGCCATTTCCACCTGGCGCCTCAGTTGGACCAGCGTTCGTGCTGGACGTGCAGACCGCGTGAGACGACGCTTCATCCAGTCCCAAACATGCTCAATGGGGGACAGATCCGGAGATCTTGCTGGCCAGGGTAGTTGACTTACACCTTCTAGAGCACGTTGGGTGGCACGGGATACATGCGGACGTGCATTGTCCTGTTGGAACAGCAAGTTCCCTTGCCGGTCTAGGAATGGTAGAACGATGCGTTCGATGACGGTTTGGATGTACCGTACACTATTCAGTGTCCCCTCGACGATCACCAGTGGTGTACGGCCAGTGTAGGAGATCGCTCCCCACACCATGATGGCGGGTGTTGGCCCTGTGTGCCTCGGTCGTATGCAGTCCTGATTGTGGCGCTCACCTGCACGGCGCCAAACACGCATACGACCATCATTGGCACCAAGGCAGAAGCGACTCTCATCGCTGAAGACGACACGTCTCCATTCGTCCCTCCATTCACGCCTGTCGCGACACCACTGGAGGCGGGCTGCACGATGTTGGGGCGTGAGCGGAAGACGGCCTAACGGTGTGCGGGACCGTAGCCCAGCTTCATGGAGACGGTTGCGAATGGTCCTCGCCGATACCCCAGGAGCAACAGTGTCCCTAATTTGCGGTCCCCTACGGCACTGCGTAGGATCCTACGGTCTTGGCGTGGATCCCTGCGTCGCTGCGGTCCGGTCCCAGGTCGACGGGCACGTGCACCTTCCGCCGACCACTGCCGACAACATCGATGTACTGTGGAGACCTCACGCCCCACGTGTTGAGCAATTCGGCGGTACGTCCACCCGGCCTCCCGCATGCCCACTATACGCCCTCGCTCAAAGTCCGTCAACTGCACATACGGTTCACGTCCACGCTGTCGCGGCATGCTACCAGTGTTAAAGACTGCGATGGAGCTCCGTATGCCACGGCAAACTGGCTGACACTGACGGCGGCGGTGCACAAATGCTGCGCAGCTAGCGCCATTCGACGGCCAACACCGCGGTTCCTGGTGTGTCCGCTGTGCCGTGCGTGTGATCGTTGCTTGTACAGCCCTCTCGCAGTGTCCGGAGCAAGTATGGTGGGTCTGACACACCGGTGTCAATGTGTTCTTTTTTCCATTTCCAGGAGTGTATATTTGTCCAATGAATACAGGTTTATCACGTGCATTTCTTCTTGGTGTAGCAATTTTAATGTCCAGCAGTGTATAAGAAATGCCAAATACAATGTTCCTGCTCGAGCTTAGCCTATAAAGCGAAGTCCGTTACACGCATTGCTATTGGTTAGGCAGTAAATGTGCTTCATATGTTAATCCGTGTCCTTCAGAAATACACTCTAAGAGATAAAACGAGCCGGCCGCTGTGGCCGAGTGGTTCTAGGCGCTTCAATCTGGAAGCGAGCAGGTTCGAATCGTGCCTCGGGCATGGATGTTTGTGATGTCCTTAGGTTAGTTAGGTTTAAGTAGTTCTAAGTCCTAGGGGACTGATGACCTCAGATGTTAAGTCCCATAGTGGTCAGAGCCATTTGAACCATTTGAACATAAAAACGACTCATCACGCAGGAATTCTCCGAATGGGACGGAAATCGGTAGATTTGATGTATATTTACAGAAAAACAAATGATTACAATTTCACAAAAATTGGATAATTTATTCAAGAGAAATAGCTTCACAAACTTATAAAATCAATGACTTGTTGGTGCACATTTGGTCCTTATGGAAGCAGCTGTTCGGCTTGGCATTGTTTGGTAGAATTGTTGGGTACCCTGCTGAGGCAGGGCGCGTTAGATCGTCAAAGTCTCCCCTCCCCCCCCCCTCCCCAATGCTTTCTCCAAACGTTCTCAATTGGGAAGAGATGCGGCGACCTTGCTGGCCATGGTATTGTTTAACAAGCACGAAGAAAAGCCGTGTGCGGGCGGGCAGTACCTTGCTGCAATGTAAACCAGGAATGGCTTGCCATGAAGGGCTACAAAACGGGGCGTGGAATGTCGTCGACGTACTGCTGTGCTGTAAGACTGCCACGGGTGACAACCAAAGGTATCTTGTTATGATCAGAAATGGCTCCCCAAATCTTCGGTTTGAGCCCCGATGATCAACAAGACGTGTCCGTAGGCCCCGGGCAGAGGTGAGATACCATCGTGACTGTCGTCCCAATAGGGACCGACACCCAGGAGTGATGGTCTAGGGTGATATTTCATTTCATAGCAGGACCCCTTTGGTTGTCATCCGCCACACCCTTACAGCACAGTGGTACGTCGAAGAAATTCTACTCTCTGTTTCATTTGTCCTTCACGGCAAGCCACCCTGTGCTTACATTTCAGTAAGACAATGTCCGTCTGCGCATGGCGAAAGTTTCTACTGCTTATCTTCAGGCTTACGAAACCCTATTTTGGACAGCAAGTTCGCCGAATTTCTCTCCAATTGAGAACGTTTGAAGCATCCTGGCCAGGGTCCGCCAACCAGCTCGAGATTTCGACGATCTAAGGCGCCAATTGCACATAATTTCGCAAGATATCCCTCAGGAGGACATCCATCATTTCAATCGAGGCGAAGCCGAATAACTGATTGCATACGAGCCGGAGGTGTACCAACGTGTTATTGACTTGCCCAATTTTTGAAGCTCTTTCTCTTGCAGAAATCATCAAATTTTTCTGAAATTGTGTCCTTTTTTTCCCTACAAATATACACCACATCTACCGATTTCCGTACCATTTAGATAATTCCTTCGTGGTGCGTCGTTTTCTTGTCTTAGAGCACATGAGATGCAGAGATGCAAAGCTTCCATTTTGTGAATAAAGATATAAAGATTTTTCCGAGTCTGATTACGTTACCAGAGATACACGGCTGAAAATTTGGGTTGCAAATCACAGTAAAACTTATTAAGAACTTCTTTTGAACATTCGGTTCACTATTTTCATGAGGCGGTATGCTTTCAAAACTACACTCATGCTCATAAACTAAGGATAATGCTGATGTATGGTGAAACAACGCTCTGGTGGGCGGTTTGCGGGTTTAAATCACCTCGGGGTATGGCCATGCGGTGCATTTGACCTGCGGTCGTCGCACAGTGGCGCTGGCAACAGTCCATATACGCAGAGGTGCATGTAAGAGTGCAGACGTTTTCACACGTGCAAGTGGTGACTGTGCGTTGAAAATGGCTCAAAGAACACATATTGATGACGTTATGAGGGGTAGAATACCAGGGCGACTGGAGGCTGGTCAAACACAGCGGGTTGTAGCACGCGCTCTCCGTGTGCCAGAAAGTGTGATCTCAAGATTATGGAAACGATTCCAGCAGACAGGAAACGTGTTCAGGCGCTACAATACGGGACGTCCACAGTGTAAAACACCACAAGAACACCGATATATCACCATCAGTGCCCGCAGACGTCCACGGAATACTGCAGGTAGCCTTTCTCATGACCCTACCGCAGCCACTGGAACAATTGTCTCCAGACACACAGTCTGCAGACATGGTTTATTCGCCTGGAGACCTGAAAGGTGCATTCCACTGACCCCTGGTCAAGGGAGAGTCCATAAAGCCTGGTGTCAAGAACACAGTACGTGGTCATTGGAACAGTGGTCCCAGGTTATGTTCACAGACGAGTCCAGGTATAGTCTGAACAGTGATTCTCGCCGGGTTTTCATCTGGCATGAACCAGGAACCAGATACCAACTCCTTAATGTCCTTGAAAGGGACCTGTATGGAGTTCGTGGTTTGATGGTGTAGAGTGGGATTATGGTTGTTGTACCTACACCCCTGCATGTGTTTTACAGTGGAACTGTAATAGGTCAGGTGTATCGGGACCTCACTTTGCACCTGTATGTCCGCCTTTTCAGGGGTGCAGTGGGTCCCACGTTCCTCCTGATGGATGATAACGCACGGCCGCTCCTAGCTGCCACCGTGAAGGAGTACCTTGAAACAGAAGATGTCAGGCGAACGGAGTGGCCTGCACTCCAAACTTAAACCCCATCCAGCACGTCTGGGATGCTCTCGGTCGACGTATCGCTGCACGTCTTCAAAGCCCTACGACACTTCAGGAGCTCCGACGGGCACTGGTGCAAAAATGGGAGGCTATACCCCAGCAGCTGCTCGACCACCTGATCCAGAGTATGCCAACCCGTTGTGCGGCCTATGTACGTGTGCATGGTGATCATATCCCATACTGATGTCGGGTTACATGCGCAGGAAACAGTGGCGTTTTGTAGCACATGTGTTTCGGGACGGTTTTCTCAACTTATCACCAATACCGTGGACTTACAGATCTGTGTCGTCTGTTTTGCCTATGTGCCTATGCTATTAGCGTCAATTTTGTGTAGTGCCACGTTGTGTGGCACCACATTCTGCAATTATCCTTAACTTATGAGCATGAGAGTATATGACAGTGTTCCAGTACGGATATCTGCAGCTGGAGATCTTTCGAAATGGAAGCACCTCCCCTTCTCACTTCCAACAAGAAAACAAGTCCTAGAAATCGAGGTAAACCAGATACATTATTGATCTTAAAGACATTACGGAAGCTTAATACATTACGTGTAAAACAAGATCTGTAAAAAATTATACAACGTCGTGTCTGGATGCAAGACGGACAGAGAGAAAACGCCTTCCCTCTGTACCGTACCGGAAACAATGAGCGTATTTGGCAGCTGCAGTCAGAGGCCGTGCTCTCTTGCCTGCAATCATTTTCTCCGTTAGATTAACTAAAAAACTATTGTGTCGATAGAGGACGCCAATTATTTGAGCTATTGTTTTCCAAACTGTTGGAATCAGACGTCTTTTTTCACGTATTCTCCTAAGCATTCTGCGTTTATCATCTTTGTGGCCACGAGATCTTCTAATGGTTCAAATGGCTCTGAGCACTATGGGACTTAACTTCTAAGGTCGACAGTCCCCTAGAACTTAGAACTACGTAAACCTAACTAACCTAAGGACATCACACACATCCATGCCCGAGGTAGGATTCGAACCTGCGACCGTAGCGGTCGCGCGGTTCCAGACTGTAGCGCCTAGAACCGCTCGGCCACCCCGGCCAGCCACGAGATCTTCTCCATCCCCCTACAGCGAAGTATTTCATATGCTTCCAGACGTCTCTTGTCGTGTACAGCAATAGTCTGCGTTTCCGAGCCATACAAGACCACAACAAGCTACCTCTGAATGTGCAGTTCAGTTCTTTATAGCGGACGAACTTTTGCCATGTCAGACTGATTAAAGGTCTTGTCACTGTGTTGGTCGACTCTCTAGGAGGAGAAACACGACATTACATCTGAGCTTCTGCGGACCCAACTTACTCTTAACTCTTTCGCTCCACTTGTCACCGACGACGCTATCCATCTGACAGACAGTTGTTCTCTGAGTGGGATATCATCAACTCTAATGTCTGCTGCCGTATTTTGGTGCTTCCACACCTTGATTTCACTCTTGTTGGTAGTAATTTTTATGTTAGACATCATTTTCAAGATCTTGCTCACTCTTCCTAACGTTTCCTGCTGTTTTTCTTAATTTTTTTCAGTGACAGCTACGTCTAAAGTAAATCTTATTATCGTGATTTCCAGTGCATCAAGTTTTGTCTGCTTCATATTCTCTTCAAACTGAGGTGACAAAAGTCACGGCATAGGGATATGCACATATACGGATGGCGGTAGTATCATGTACACTCGGTGTAAAAGGACAGTGCATTGGCGAAGCTGTTATATGTACTTCGGTGATTCGCGTGAAAAGGTTTCCGACGTGGTTATGACCGCACGACGGGAATTAACAGACTCTGAACGTGGAATGGTAGTAGGAGCTGGACGTATTGGACGTCAGGGAATTCGATATCCCGAGATCCACAGTGTTAAGAGCGTGCCGAGAATACCACATTTCAGGCATTACCTCTCACTAAGGACAACTCAGTGGCCGGAGCCTTCGCTTAACGATCGAGAGCAGTCACGTTTGCATCGAGTTGTCTGCTAACAGACAAGCAGCACTGCGTGAAATAACCGCAGATATTAACGCGGGACGTGTGACGAACGTATCCGTTAGGTCAGTGTGGCTGAATTTGGTGTTAATGGGCTGTGGCATCAGACGACGGACGCGAGGGCCTCCTGGGCTCGTGACCATGTCGGTTGCATCCTAGACGACTGGAAAGCCGTGGCCTGCTCGGATGAGTCCCGATTTGAGTTGGAAAGAGCTGATGGTACAGTTACAGTGTGGCGCACACCTCACGAAGCCATGGACCCAAGTTGTCAACAACGGACTCTGCAAGCTGGCTCTACCTCCATAATGGTGAGGGCTGTGTTTGCATGGAATGGATCCTCTGCTCCAACTGAACCGATCATTGACTGGAAAATGGTTATGTTCGACTACTTGGAGACCATTTGCAGCCACTCGTGGACTCCATGTTCCCAGACAACGATGGGATTTTTATGGGTGATAATGCGCCCTGTCACCAGGTCGCATTTGTTCGCGATTGGTTTGAGGAACATTCCGGAGGATTCGAGGCACCCAGATCGCCCGACATGGATCTCATCGAAAATTCATGGGATATAACTGAGAGGTGAGCTCGTGCAGAAAATCCTGCACCGGCAAGGCAGCACTTTCCCAATTATGGACGGCTACAGAAGGAGCATGACTGAATATGTCTGCATGGAACTTCCAACGACTTGTTGAGTCGATGCCACGTCGAGTGCTGAACTACGGTGGGCGGCAGGAGGTCTGAACGACATTACGACGTAACCTATTACTTGTATCACCTGAGTATACTCGTATTTCGGCTAAACGTTTGACATGTGAGTTGATTTCACTTCTGGAGTTGTTAAAGGTCTTGTAATTGTATTGGCCTGCTCTCTAGAAAGACAAATCCGACATTACATCTTATCTTTCGCTCGACTTGTCACTGACGGTGCTATCCATCTGATTGCTGAGTGTTCCGTAAGTGGTATGTCATCAGCTTCAGTGGCTACGTACTCGTATTTTGATGGTTCCACACCCTGACTTGCCTCTTATTTGTATTAAACTTTATGTAATAGATCTGTTTCAAGATCTTCGTCATTCCTGCTAACGTTTTTCGCTGTTTCTGTTAGTCTTCCTCAGTGACAGCTACGTCGTCGGTAAATCTTATATTGTGGCTACCAGTTAATGAAGTTTTGTTTATTTCATATCGTCTCTACATTCCCCACTGGCTCCCCCAATACAGAGGATGAACGAAACTGGTGACAATTTACATTGCTGATGCACTACTTTCGGTATGCAGTCCTCTTGTTTCCAGAATGAGATTTTCACTCTGCAGCGGAGTGTGCGCTGATATGAAACTTCCTGGCAGATTAAAACTGTGTGCCGGACTGAGACTCGAACTCGGTACTTTGCTAGAGCACTTGCCCGCGAAAGGCAAAGGTCCCGAGTTCGAGTCTCGGTCCGGCACACAGCTTTAATCTGCCAGGAAGTTTCATATCAGCGCACACTCCGCTGCAGAGTGAAAATCTCATTCTGGAAACATCCCCTAGGCTGTGGCTAAGCCATGTCTCCGCAATATCCTTTCTTTCAGGAGTATTAGTTCTGCAAGGTTCGCAGGAGAGCTTCTGTAAAGTTTGAAATGTAGGAGCCGAGGTACTGGCAGAAGTGAAGCTATGAGGACGGGGCGTGAGTCGTGCTTGGGTAGCTCAGATCGTAGAGCACTTGCTCGCGAAAGGCAAAAGTCCCGAGCTCGAGTCTCGGTCCGCCACACAGTTTTAATCTTCCAGGAAGTTTCAGTCCTCTTGTTCTTCGCCTTTTATGTGTCATGAAAAATGCAACAATTTTTAACGGCCGAGGAATTAACGGGACCCACTATGAATTCAATAATTTCACGTACCACTCGTCTGTCTCCGAAATTATACATTGTAACTACTAATTGCGTACAGCAGGACTATTCCGATAACGAGGCTTATCCACCTGAAATAAGAAATGTAGCAACAGTGCGCTAGTTCCGCACCGAGTCGAGGTAGTTTTGCCTTCAGTGTGTGCCAGTACCTGTGTGTCGCCGCGTGTGGTTGTAGTAAGAGCGTTTTCTTTCGCATTATCGACAGGACAGAAGAACAAACTATAGAGGTAAACCAATTCCATAGCTAAGGAATATGACCTACAGATTAAGGTGTACCGTGCACAACACTATCAAATTTTAAACTCTCATTGTTACTTGTATAAGAACACAGATTACGCAGTGTTTTAGCGATAAATATTGCTAGCTTTTTCCACAAAGGTCTGATTTTCCGCGTCTTTCGAAATGACTGCACAAGGAGCTATCTCGTCCTGTACATTTGGGGCTATTTCCGTTAAGTCAGATTATCAGTTTAATTGTTGTTTTGCTGCAGAAATCTAGAGATCACATTTTCTTGGTTTGTCTTCAGATGGTCCGTACGTACGAAGGGGAAAAAGGCCAAGTGCTTCATGGTCCGAGGAAGACGTGAAACAAGCAGTAACAAGTTGATAAATTCTTGTAATTTGAACACTGAAATACACTGGGTAGAATAGCCTCTTGACTGGACGGAATAACTCCACTATTTATACACATCATTATTGCCTTTTTGAAATGTTTGTTTAATACTTTGTTCGTTTAAAGGAATTTCTACCTTTTATGAACCGGAATGTATTCACAACTACAATACCATTACTGTAACACATTGACAGATTTTTTAAAAAAAGTTTCATGTAGCGTTATACAGGGCTTACAGTTGAAGTTGGCTAATTGGTATATTATAGCTAGGTGAACGTTGTCGTTGAATCAGATGTCGAACTTCAATCTCCCCTGAGTATCTTTTCACATAGTGCTGCTCGTACCTTAAATCAAGGAAACAAAAGAAAGAGAAGAAATTTTACACGCATACCGTGAATATGAAATTCCTGCGGAAGACGAGAACGATGTTTTCAGTTCTCGAGAGAAATGGATAGCGTCGTCATTGAGAAGTGGAGCAAAAGAGCTAGGAATAGGTTGCGTCTGCAAAAACTGAGACAATGTCGTATGTGTCTTCCTAGAGAGTGAATCATAGCACAGTTTGTTACTCCACTCGAAGGAGAATTGCAGCAACTTTCCTGTCATAAAAAGCCACGGGAATGAATAACGCTATCTGTGCAGGGCACCATGTTCCATGTTTCTTTTTTGGAGAGTCTTGCAGTTGCAGCACAACTGCAGACGTTAGAAGAAAGTCAGTGATTCAGAGAGAACCTTACTCTTCGAATAATAGCCGAAACTCAGAATATAGGAACGCCGCGATTGCAGCAAACGCTTCGCGTGGTCACAACAGGGAGTAGCGAAACTAACGAGCTGTAACTCTGAGAGCAGTCCTTTTCGTATACAACTCGAACGAGAATTTGGTTGTGTATTTCACCTTCAATCAGTTACATTGCTTGTTGTTACTAAAGATTTTAGTTTAGTATTCGTCCGCACAACAGAATTAACTGTTGTTTGAGTTAACGCACGGGTTCAACTAAATATTAGCTTTTTTAAAAAATTGGTTGTAATGATTTTTCCCCGTTACGTGCAAATTACGTTTTCTTACACCGAAATAAACTGCTGCCGATATTGACAACAGCATGGTATCGCATACACACACACACACACACACACACACACACACACACACACACACACACACGCGCGCGCGCGCGCGCATTATGTTTTGTATACATCGTCCGAGAATCATATTAAAAGTGAGCGACGAATGAAACTTCCTACCACAGCCGGGATTCGAACCCAGGTCTCCTGCTCACTAGACAGATGCGCTAAACACAGTGGCACAGTGGCTTTGCATAACTGCACGGACTACTGTAGCACGCGTCCGTCCTCAGTCCATATTAAGTTTCACGTCCCAGCCCAACTGGAATCCCCCCTAAACTCAAGCAGCGCTGGAGGGACTCCCCAGCTCCACTGGAATAGCACCTGAGCATCGAATGAAACGCGACATCACGTCTGAAACCCAAGCATAGGTGCTTCAATCAAATGAAACTATACATTTCAAGTCTCAAACATGCGATGAATGAAAATTTGTACCAAGGCTGGGATTCGAACCCGCGTTTCATTCTATGCTGAGGTGCTAATCTATTACACTTCAAGAGTGTCTGCGATAACGTTTGAGTTTAGGGGGAATACCAAGTGGGGTGAGGAGTGAATGGGGAGTTGGACTGAGGACGGAGATGTGCTAGGGGAGTCTATGCACTGTACCAGCGTGGTGTAGTGGTCAGCACATCTGCCTCGAGAGCAGAGGACATCGGATCGAATTCGGGCCTTGGTAGAAATTTTAATACGTCGCTTTAGTCTGCATATATACATCACAGAGGTTTGAGACTTAAAAAAGGTTTTAGGATCCATACAGTTCCATTTAAATTAAAGTAGGTTCTCATCCAATGGTTCTGGTGAAAGAGTTTGTGGGACGGAGAAAGAAGGAAGAAGGAGCGGAATGTTTCCCTTCGATCTACATCATCACACATACTTCGCAAATGGAGCGATGGATAAACGACTGTCTAACACAATACGAGCCCTGATTTCTCTTATATTGCCTTCACGGTCTTAAGCGAGATGTTGGTGGCAGTTGGATCATCCTGCAGACTGTCGCAAATGTTAGTTCTCTAAACTTTCTCAATAGGGATTCCTATTTGAGTTCTCAGTGTACAGCATGTCAGTCGAACTTCGGCTACAAAAATGGTTCAAATGACACTGAGCACTGCGACTTAACTTCTGAGGTCATCAGTCCCCTAGAATTTAGAACTACTGAAACCGAACTAAGCTAAGGACATCGCACACATCCATGCCCGAGGCAGGAATAGAACCTGCGACCGTAGTGATCGTGTGGTTCCAGACTGAAGCGCCTAGAACCGCTCGGCCACCCCGGCCGACTGAACTTCGGTTACACATATAGGAGAACGCCTCTGAATTGCTTCGATGTCTTGCTTTAATTTGACCTACTGGGATTCTCAAATACACAAGCAGTGCTGAAAAATGGGTTGTACAAGTGATCCGCACGCGTCTCCACTAGAGACGAGCTACACTTTCCTTGAATTCTCCCAAGTCGAGCAGTCTCCTCCCAGCAAACGACCTTGGGTGCCAGTTCCATTTAATGTCGCTTTTCAACGTTTAGGGTAGACATTTAATCGAGATGACTGTGTCAAGCAGCACATCACTGATACTGTAATCGAAAATTAGAGGATTATTTTTCCTACTAATCTGTATTAACTTACGTTTTTCTTCTCATTTGAAGTAAGCTGGTATTCATGTGCCAGGCAAATACTGGAGCTGCTAATATCTTTGGTGAAAAGAACCAAATACCATAGCCAATTATGACTGTCAAGTACCTTCGGACAGTGCACGGACTACCCTATCACGTGTTCCTCTTCCATCCAAATACCCATTCACGCCTCAGTTGTGTTCTGTTCTGGATGACGCCGTATCATACTTCAGATCCATTTACTTACACAGCACTAAACAGGTACATAATATGTTTTTCAATTGTCGGCATGTGGAATACTCCATTTTAAGCGTTGCATAACAATGAACAGAGGCTGTCGTTCCGCATCAGAAGAAGGGAATGACTGTACTACTGACATACCAACGTACTTGACAAAAAAATGGTGAGACTCGTGTAAGACATTTGTTCCAGCCACAATTCATAAAATGTTCCGGATTATTAAGCTGTGGTCGAATAGATTTCACACTGAAACCAAACGTTTCGTGTCCATCTGCGGAGGACGTTGTGGAGGGTGATAGTAGTTTCTCTGAAAGTCCGATTCACAGGCTGTCTCCGCCATTCAAAGAAGCTACCATCTCCCTTGATAATTTCCTCCGCAGATTGGTTCTAATGTGAAAGCCATTCGACCACCGCGCAATAGCCCGGAACATTTTATTAATTGCGACATTTCCTGCCGTTGTTGCAGAACACAATGTTTGAAACACTTAGCGAGTTCAAAACATGTTTATGTTTCCACAAATTTGAAGTCAAGTCTGCCAGACAAACTAAAAATTAAGTAGTGAGCGACTCTGGATTAAATGTGAAGTGGGTGATAAGTTTAAAGTAAGCAGGAGCTGAACAGAAAAGTGTATCTAGAGTTAGGAACTAACTTATTCCGCTACAGTTTGCCTAACTGGTACATGACTATGTACATCCGATCAGTAACTAAGTGAGAAAAGACATCGTCGTAAGCTCGACAAATTAAGGGAATGCAGCAGCAGTTTTCGGCCTGATCATACTGAGCGCATTTTAATTTTTTTAAACGTGTAGGCAACCTAACTGATATTAGTTTTACTATGGCTGAAATGGATATTATAAATAAAGAATTTATAGAGGCTGTGGACCACCATTACAAAACTTTAATGGAGATTTTAACAACTTTGTGTGTTATTAAAACAGTGGAGCAATACTGAGAGAAATAAAAAAAATTTTCGAAGAAAAACTGGCCAAATGCTTTGTGAAATGAGTTAAGAAATACGATAGGTTAGAAAGACAGTTGGCGCTCCTTTGAATGATTCTCGAAATCATGTACAGCAGCTGAGGTGCTCGTACGTTATTGACGTAAGAAGACCACTGAGTGAAATTCTCCCAAAGAAGTATCCTCAAGTATTCTTTAAAATTCTGAGATTGTAAGTTAAACAACGGACTTCAAATTGTCAATCGGCCCCTACTTCGCTGTGACTGATTTCCAGGATCACTCCAACGCGTGTCAGTAATTTTTCTAATGTACTTTAATTCTCACTTTTAGACAAGTCATTTCACATGACATTTGACATTTTCCGTATTTTTCTCCAGTTTTGTCAAGAAAGCACGAAATACACAGTGAGTTCGAGTTCCGTTAGGACTGACTGTGTGAAACTGCAAGCTGTAAAGCTATTTCGTGGTGGGTTGTGAAGTTACCGATCCTTGAAGATTCAGAAATAGCTGTGTGGAAAGTCAAAGTAGCAGACATCCTGGACGCAAATGTAACGGTATACGTGGCTGACACTCATCGGAAATGGCGGTAGGGGCAGTGAGGCAAAATCAAGTTTTTTGAGTCGTCCAGTATTTGTGGGCGAGAATTCCTCCAGTGCGATTCGAATACCGCGAGGCAGGTCCTGGTTGCTCCGCCATGACGACAGTTCAGCTCACAAAGCGACGACTGTGAACGAGTCTTTGGCCTGAAAACAGACCACAGTTCCTGGATAACCGACCATATTGGACGGAATTCACCCCACCGACGTCTGGTTGTTCCCCAAATTGAAGCCGGCAATTATAGGGCACCGTTATGATGCAGTTAATGACATCCATGAAAACTGTAGCGCAGTACTAAATGCAACTCCCAAAAACGACTACAGTATCTGTTTCAGACACATTTAACGGGATTTCAGCTGTGTGATGATTCGGAGGAAGATTATTATGTACAAATAGAGCGATTTTGTAAACATTAGGCATGACTTGTTTTTTTTATTTTTTTAAATCTTATGGGACTTAACTGCTAAGCTCATCAGTCCCTGAGCTTACACACTACTTAACCTAAATTATCCTAAGGACAAACACACACACCAATGCCCGAGGGAGGACTCGAATCTCCGCCGGGATCAGCCGCACAGTCGATGACTGCAGCGCCCTAGACCGCTCGGCTAATCACGCGTGACTGACTTGTTTTCATAGCAACAATCCTAAGGAAACTGGGACACACTGAGAGTATACGAGTATAATATAGCTCGGTATTCTAATGTTGCCAACGGTCTTGCCGCAGTGGTAACACCGAAGTTAAGCGCTGTCGGGCTTGGCTAATACTGGGACGGGTGACTGTCCGGTCGGCCGAGCGCTGTTGGCAAGCGGGGTGCACTCAGCCCTTGTAGTGTCAATTGAGGAGCCACATGACTGAGGAATAACGGCTCCGGTCACAAAAACTGACAACGACCTGGAGAGCGGTCTGCTGACCACACGTTCCTCCACAATCCACGCCGCATCCAGTGGCGCGTATATGCTGAGGATGACACGGCGGTCGGTCAGTATCGTAGGGCGTTCCGAGGCCTCTCTGCACGGAGTTTTATGGTACTATTATTAAGACAAAGCAGAGAAATTTCAATTAATACTGAGATTTTATATTTTTTGTGTGGTGTCACCACCAGACACCACACTTGCTAGGTGGTAGCCTTTAAATCGGCCGCGGTCCGTTAGTATACGTCGGACCCGCGTGTCGCCACTACCAGTGATTGCAGACCGAGCGCTGCCACACGGCAGACCTAGTCTAGAGAGACTCCCTAGCACTCGCCCCAGTTGTACAGCCGACTTTGCTAGCGATGGTTCACTGACTACATACGCTCTCATTTGCAGAGACGATAGTTTAGCATAGCCTTCAGCTACGTCATTTGCTACGACCTAGCAAGGCGCCATATTCAGTAATTACAATGAATTCTGAACAGACAATATTGTGAATCATGTACCGTCAAGAGCGACGTTCATCATTAATGGATTAAAGTTAAGTATCAAACTAATTACGTCCGCTTTCTGAATGCTCATTCCTTGTCATGTTCCAGACCTCACGTTAGTATAGTTCTTCCCTCCTCACGCGAGCCTGCGTGAGCAAAAACGCGTGCATTTCGGCCTCCACTAGTAACACGGTGTTGGCTCTTCAGCCAACACAACATTTTGACACTTCATTCACACACCTGTTCGTGAAATATTTTAGTTTCCCTTCAAACCACGAATAAAGTTTTCCTTGATTACTGTGATCACTTTCAAACAATTAAAACTTTCCTTGCAAAATATGGCCTCCTGCTGCTCAATTTGAGCCGGCCGAAGTGGCCGAGCGGTTCTAGGCGCTACAGTCGGGAACCGCGCGACCGCTACGGTCGCAGGTTCGAATCCTGCCTCGGGCATGGATGTGTGTGATGTCCTTAGGTTAGTTAGGTTTAAGTAGTTCTAAGTTCTAGGGGACTGATGACCACAGCAGTTAAGTCCCATAGTGCTCAGAGCCATTTGAACCATTTTGCTCAATTTGATACAAAAAAAAAAAAATGGGTTAAATGGCTCTGAGCCCTATGGGACTTAACATCTATGGTCATCAGTCCCCTAGAACTTAGAACTACTTAAACCTAACTCACCTAAGGACATCACACAACATCCAGTCATCACGAGGCAAAGAAAATCCCTGACCCCGCCGGGAATCGAACACGGGAACCCGGGCGCGAGAAGCGAGAACGCTACCGCACGACCATGAGCTGCGGACATTTGATGCTCCATTTGCTCATTTCCCACTACCTTATGTTATGAAAATCCGGACTAAAAAACGCTGTCTAATTTCGCCTCAAACCACTAATTAAATTTTATAATTAATGGTTTACTTTGAAGCAATTAAAGCGTTCTTTGCTAAACTAGAATTCATGCTGGTGAAGCTGATACCCCACTGTTCCATTTCCCACTCTTTGTTTGGCTATGAAAAAGTTCGTACAAAAATCCATTGTATAATTTCTAGGGAGTCTTGTTTTCGCTTCGCTCAAATATTTGAGCAAAAGAAATATCGCCTCAGGGACGGAGCACGCGCAGTAGAAAGCGAGAAGACAGAAGAGGACAGGGTAGAATAATCCGACTTTCTCCGCCGCGGGCGCGTACCTGCACGAGCGTCATGTTGCTGCGGAAGATGTCTGTGTTCCGGATGGAGCGATGTGACGCCGGTAGGGAGGCGGTGGCTGCGGCGAGCGTCGTTGCCGGAGTGGTACTGTCCCGTCGGCCGGTCCGATGGGCCAGTTAAGAGACGGGCGCGCGCGTGGCTGCGCCTCCCCCCAGACACCGGCCGGGTCCAGTTTTCACAATGTGTCGATTTCTTCTCCCCACTCCGCCGCCCGCGCCACGCCGCCCTCACGGGGATGATCCAGCGCTACTGCCGGCCACGCACCTGCGTGATGCGTGGCCCACTTACATACTAACCGTGTGCGGCACACTTTCAAGGCCGTGACGACGGCTCGCACTGCATCTTACTTATCTCTTCGGCACTTCCACTCCTGTACGTATCTCCCGTAATCATTATAGGTTGGTGCTAAAGTCCGTAGCGTTTTAGTTTAGCGTGTTGGTACTTCGGTTGCTGTAGGTTTATTTACAGATTGTAATTTTTTATTTGTACACTACTGGCCATTAAAATTGCTACACCAAGAAGAAATGCAGATGATGAACGGGTATTCATTGGACAAATATATTGTACTAGAACTGACACGTGATTACATTTTCACGCAATTTGGGTGCATAGATCCTGAGAAATCAGTACCCAGAACAACAACCTCTGGCCGTAATAAAGGCCTTGATACGACTGGGCATTGAGTCAAACAGAGCTTGGATGGCGTGTGCAGGTGCAGCTGCCCATGCAGCTTCAACACGATACCACAGTTCATCAAGAGTAGTGACTGGCGTATTTTGTGACGAGTCAGTTGCTCGTCTGCCGTTGACCAGACGTTTTCAATTGGTGAGAGATCTGTAGAATGTGCTGGCCAGGGCAGCAGTCGAACATTTTCTGTATCCAGAAAGGCCCTTACAGGACCTGCAACATGCAGTTGTGCATTATCCTGCTGAAATGTAGGGATCGAATGAAGGGTACAGCCACGGGTCGTAACATATCTGAAATGTGAGGTCCACTATTGGAAGTTCCGTCAATGCGAACAAGAGGTGACCAAGACGTGTAACCAATGGCACCCCATACCATCACGCCGAGTGATACGCCAGTATGGCGATGACGAATACACGCTTCCAACGTGCGTTCACCGCGATGTCGCCAAACACGGATGCGACCATAATGATGCTCTAAACAGAACCTGGATTCATCCGAAAAAATGACGTTTAGCCATTCACGCACCCAGGTTCGACGTTGAGTACAACATCTCAGGCGCTCCTGTCTGTTCAAAAATGGTTCAAATGGCTCTGAGCACTACGGGACATAACAGCTGTGATCATCAGTCCCCTAGAACTTAGAACTACTTAAACCTAACTAACCTAAGGACATCACACACATCCATGCCCGAGGCAGGATTCGAACCTGCGACCGTAGCAGTCGCGCGGTTCCGGACTGCGCGCCTAGAACCGCGAGACCACCGCGACCGGCGCTCCTGTCTGTGATGCAGCGTCAAGGGTAACCGCAGCCATGGTCTCCGAGCTGATAGTCCATGCTGCTGCAAACGTCGTCGAACTGTTGGAGCAGATGGTTGTTGTCTTGCAAACGTCCCCATCTGTTGACTCGGGGATTGAGACGTGGCTGCACGATTCGTTACAGCCGTGCGGATAAGATGCCTGTTATCTCGACTGCTAGTGATACGAGGCCGTTGAGATCCAGCACGGCCTTCCGTATTACCCTCCTGAACCCACCGATTCCATATTCTGCTAACAGTCATTGTATCTCGACCAACGCGAGCAGCAATGTCGCGGTACGATAAACCGTAATCGCGATAGGCTACAATCACCAGGCGACGCCGGTCAACTGCTGTTCGTGTATGAGAAATCGATTGGAAACTTTCCTCGTGTCAGCACGTTTTAGGTGTCGCTACCGGCGCCAACCTTGTGTGAATGCTCTGAAAAGCCAATCATTTGCATATCACAGCATCTTCTTCCTGTCGGTTAATTTTCGCGTCTGTAGCACGTCACCTTCGTGGTGTAGCAAGTATAATGGCCAGTAGTGTAGTTCATTGTTACAATTTGACTTTACACGTAGTCATTTGAAGATGAGTGGAGTTGTGGACGCTAGACAATTGACTATCTAGTGGAGACATCGAACTTTTCCGATATAGAGGGCGTCTGAAACAGAATGACCCGATTTTAAATAGAATTATTTATAAGGAAAAAGGACTTAACACCAACAAATTGCATACTAAATTAGTCAGAAAAGACAGAAGTTTATAAAAATCCATCATGAATGTTCAATATGTCTTCCATTGGCTGCACGGACGACATCTAGCCGATAGCCGAATTCATCCCAAACTGAGCGTAAGTTGTCTCCTGTCGTTGAAGCTACAGCAGCTGATATTCTGGTTTTTAGCTCATCAGTGTCACGAGGTAAGGGAGGAACGTAAACACATGTTTAACATATCCCCACAGGAAGAAATCACATGGTGATAAGTCAGGGGAGCTAGGAGACCAACAGTGTAAAGCCTGGTCTCGCGGTGCTGTACGTCCTATCCAACGTGGTGGCACGTTGCCGTTGAGGTCAGAACTCGTAGCGACATCTAGAGGATTTCTTGTGAAACTCCTGACCATGCCCATTACATCTAGCACTGTTTCAGTTACCTAGGGACATTTGTCTCCATATTATTACATGTTAAAACCGGGTCATTCGTTTTTTGGGTCACACTGCACATATTATTTCAGTTCAATCTACGGGCGACAGTAGCGGAGGCAGCCAGAGAAATATTTGCGCCGTGTACAGGGATAATGTCATTGGACAGAACACGGCAAGAAAATGCTTTTTCGTTTTAAGGTGGATCGTTTTAACATTAGTGACTCTCCACGTTCGGGAAGACCTACGGGGTTTGATGAAGATCGTTTGAAAGCGTTAATCCACGACGATCCATGTCAGTATACTCGGAACTGTGATCACTTCACCATCGTGCGGCATTTGTATGCAATGGGGACGGTTAAAAAAATCGGGTGTATGGGTCCGCTTCCTATAAGCCAAATTCACAAAAGTCGGCGTCTCTGCTTCCTCGTCATCAATTGGTTTGTGAACAACACCGACCGTTGCCATCCTGGATCGTTACTGGTTACGAGATAAAATTTCTTTATTATAACATAAGTTAAAGAAAGGAATTGTTGATCCGATACAGAACAGCAACACCCTGTACAAAGATCTACGCGCATCCGCAGAAGATAGTGTCATGTATCTTGTGGATCAGCGACGCTGTGGTGTAATACGCATTGCTTCCCCGAGGTGTAACCGTCACTGCTAGCATTTATTGTCAACACTGAGATTTATGGAAAAACACTTATCCTCCAACCCTAAACGTAAATGGATACGTGCGTTGCGGTTGCTAAAGGCAGCAAGACCAGAAACGACGCAGCCGAAGAACAACAACAAGGAAGACTACGCTAGACCACAATAACGCCCGCCCGCATTCTGCGAGACTGACAAGAAACACTATAAGTGAGGTGTCAGGTCGGAGAGGTGTTCTGAACACAATTTCGACACAAACCAGCTCAATAGGCTGTGGAGTGGAAGGGGTAGACTAGCAATAGAATAGTGCATCACCATTGACTAGACTCATTTATTGAACACATAAGTCAGCTATTACCCAAAAGGAACGATCAGTACAAATTACAAAATAATATTCTTTTCTAGAATGAGATTTTCACTCCGCTGCAGAGTGAAAATCTCATTCTGGAAACATCCCCCAGGCTGTGGCTAAGCCATGTCTCCGCAATATCCTTTCTTTCAGGAGTGCTAGTTCTGCAAGGTTCGCAGGAGAGCTTCTGTAAAGTTTGGAAGGTAGGAGACGAGATACTGGCAGAAATAAAGCTGTGAGGACGGCCGTGAGTCGTGCTTCGGTAGCTCGGATGGTAGAGCACTTGCCCGCGAAAGGCAAAGGTCCCGAGTTCGAGTCTCGGTCGGGCACACAGTTTTAATCTGCCAGGAAGTTTCAATATTCTTTTCCTTTAAGTCACTCAAACATTTAAACAGGCAAATAGCAATCATTTAACTGAAAGCCTTTTAAGAAAGCAAGACTAGAAAATTTGAATTATGAGTTAAAATCATATTTAAATAGGCTCTGACGGAGCACATATTTTAAAACGAAATACTTCCTTTAAGGAACCAGCGATCAAAATTACATAATCCTCAACAACCATATTACATCCAAGACATTTAAGATTAAATAGTAATATATAACATCAGAGAGCTGCAGTCCCAAGTTTTAAGCAGCACGTTTCAGATAGACTGCACTGCAACAGTACAATACAAGTCCCTCAGCGGATCTCCCCACACAGGAAGTTATTGCCGCAATCGACAAAATTTCAACATCATTTCATGTACAGACCTAAAACAAACTAAAAGCTCTCGTAAGTTTGGTACAGTTAATTCCCTTTCAACATAACATACATCACAAGTCTAGCCCTAGAACGGCACCGACACCCCGCAATTTAGCACGCGAAAAACTACAGCGATGCACTCATCACGTATCCTTACACAATCCAAGAACAGAGAGCCGGCTCCCCAATAGCGGAACATTTAACCACGCGCAGCGTGCGGGTTTGCGGGATGCTGATCTCGCCCTCAATCTCAACACCAGTTCAAATACTAGTCAGCCTACAATCTTGAACCACCATACACATTCCTTCGGTTACTGCATAGAAAGCCAATGTGATAGGCAAACAGGCCAGCATATGATAAAAGGTTAAGCAATTTTCTTAGCAGACAACCCTTATGAATAGTAGCTGTAATTATTATTTTTTTGAAAATGAGCACACCCACAATCAAAAGACAAACAACGTCAATCATAAGGACAGTAGCACATAAGCAAGTAGCAGTGGTAACTTCTGCTTAGATTGGCTACAAATCAGCGCGTGATTTAACACACCAGAGAACAGTCTTTACAACATGACCATCAATACAATAGCAAATTACTCACACGTGTACTCCCCCACGATTTCGATTCGCAAAGCTATAAACGACACGTGGAGAACGTATCACTTAGACCAACATAATTGTGCTCCCTCAGTTACCCCAAATAACTGACTCCCTTAGTTGCACAGCAAAGAACCAGACCTAATGAAACCACCACAGTTTTCGCATCTAAATTGTCACAGTACAAGTGAGATTTAATCACAAATGTAATTTTACATCACCAGTTCCCGTATAGTCAATACAAGCGCCTGATTTTGACCCGTTTATAACGGCAGGCAGCAACATCGTACGGAAAGAGCGTAGACACAAGCTCTTACCAATTCTCTTCTCCGAAAGCAGCCACCGCAACTCTCGGGAACCACTGGGACATCCAATGCAAAAATCGTTACTCCTTCACACAGATTACAGGACGCCCGCTGCTTGCTACGGCGCCTTCCGTTCAGAGCCAACTTGTATATCTCCATGCGATAGGTCCGGTCCCACACTCGCTGCGTCAACCCGACAACCGTCTTCCCCCACGCCCCGGAGCACACCCACCACAGGACCTCGCCTCGTTACTCCTCGCGTAGACCCCAGAGGGCGCTGCTTACCGCCCTGACCGCGGCAGTAAAGATCAACCACCAGAGTTGCACTATTGATATGAGACGCCACGGCTCAATAAGAATTTGGGATGGGAAGTCATTTCGCACCCATCTTATTCACTTGATCTTGCGCCCACTTATTTTCACCTTTTCTACACTCTATCGAATAACCTTCAAGGAACTTCCTTTCTAGATGACAATGTGCTTCAGAAAGATGTGCTCTACAAAATGAGCATATATTTGAAAAAATCGATTTTTTAATTTTTGTAAGTCCTCAATCTTCTAACTGAATCGATGTGACCTACCAGAATTCCTTCCTTTTGCCAACGTACTGTATACAGTCCCTTCTTCTTGTCAGTGTTTTCCATACGTCTCTTCCTTCTCCGATTCTGCGGACAACCGCTTCATTCCTTATTTTATCAGCCCATCTAAATTTCGGATGGGGGGGGGGGGGGGGGGGAGAAGCGCCGCTATCAAGTCTTTGCCCCACTTCGGAAAAATTGTAGATCCGGGGTTACTACACTACTGGCCATTAAAACTGCTACACCACGAAGATGACGTGTCACAGACGTGAAATTTAACCGACAGGAAGAACATGCTGTGATATGCAAATGATTAGCTTTTTAGAGCATTCACACAAGTTTGGCGCCGGTGGCGACACCTACAACGTGCTGACACGAGGAAAGTTTCCAACCGATTTCTCATACACAAACAGCAGTTGACCGGCGTTGCCTGGTGAAACGTTGTTGTGATGCCTCGTGTAAGGAGGAGAAATGCGTACTGTCACGTTTCCAACTTTGATAAAGGTCGGATTGTAGCCTATCGCGAGTGCGGTTTATCGTATCGCGAAATTTGCTGCTCGCATTGGTCAAGATCCAATGACTGTTAGCAGAATATGGAACCAGTAGGCTCAGGAGGGTAATACGGAACGCCGTACTGGATCCGGCCTCGTATCACTAGCAGTCGAGATGACAGGCATCTTATCCGCATGTTTGTAACGGATCGTGCAACCACGTCTCGATCCCCGAGTCAACAGATGGGGATGTTTGCAAGACAACAACCATCTGCACGAACAGTTCGACGACGTTTGCAGCAGCATGGACCATCAGCTCAGAGACCATGGCTGCGGTTACCCTTGACGTTGCATCACAGACAGGAGCGCCTGCGATGGTGTACTCATCGACGAACCTGGGTGCACGAATGGCAAACGTCGTTTTTCCGGATGAATCCAGATTCTGTTTACAGCATCATGAAGGCCGCATCCGTGTTTGGCGACATCGCGGTGAACACACATTGGAAGCGTGTATTCGTCATCGCCATACTGGCGTATCACCCGGCGTGATGGTATGGGGTGCAATTGGTTACACGTCTTGGTCACGTCTTGTTCGCATTGGCGGCACTTTCAACAGTGGACGTTACATTTCAGATGTGTTACGACCTGTGGCTCTACCCTTCATTCGATCCCTGCGAGACCCTATACTTCAGCAGGATAATGCACGACCGCATTTTGCAGGTCCTGTACGGGCCTTTCTGGATACAGAAAATGTTCGACCTCTGCTCTGGCCAGCACATTCTCCAGATCTCTCACCAATTGAAAACGTCTGGTCAATGGCGGCCGAGCAACTGGCTCGTCCCAATACGCCAGTCACTACTCTTGATTAACTGTGGTATCGAGTTGAAGCTGCATGGGCAGCTGTACCTGTACACGCCATCCAAGCTCTGTTTGACTCAATGCCCAGTCGTATCAAGGCCGTTATTACGGCCAGAGGTGGTTGTTCTGGGTACTGATTTCTCAGGATGTATGCACCCAAATTGCGTGAAAATGTAATCACATGTCAGTTGTAGTATAATATATTTGTTCAATGAATACCCATTTATCATCTGCATTTCTTCTTGGTGTAGCAATTTTAATGGCCAGTAGTGTATAAACCGAATACAATGGATCAGTGCTACTCGAGCAGACATGCAGGATGCCTCGCAGACGTATGTGCGAAACCTACCGCATAACCCAGACCACCCCCCGAGATGATCGATTCCTCATCCGAATGACACCGCAGGACATATCTGCGTCCTTCTCTGGTCTGGCGCAATAGTGGAAGAGTAGAGGGGTGAGCGTTCGTCGCCGTTTGTTACGGCATGGGTTACGGGTGCGTGTTCCACTTCTCCTCCTACCACTGACGAATGTGCAGAAACATGCTATAGACGGTAATGGTGTGTGTAACGGCGTCACTGGGGATAGGAATGGCATCGGATAGTGTTTTCGGACGGATCTAGGTTCCGTTTGTTTGAAAATGATGGCCGCATATTGATTCGCCGCAGACAGGGAGAGCGGCAATCACAATGACTGCATTTGCACAAAACACACAACTCCCACTCAAGATCTTATGGTGTGGGATGCTATTGGTTACAGCCACAAACCACGGTTGGTGCGTGTCCAGATCACTGTGACCAGTGAGACCCACCTGAACGACATCCTGCGACCTGTAGCCATGCCCTTTTTTGCACAACACCCCAGACGCCATTTTTCAGCAAGACAATGCACGACCACATATTGCTCCACGAACACGTGCTTTCTTGGTGTCACAGAATGTCAGCCTTTTGCCCTGACCCTCCAGATCACCAGACTTGTCACCAATCGAAAATGTGTGGAATATGGTGGAACGACGGATGCAGAGTTGTGACCAAGTGCCATCCACCACATGTGAACTTTGGAACCACAGGACGCCATTCTCGCCTTATGCCCTTCGAAGCTATCACGCTTGAAACAAGTTATCAGGGCCCATGGCAACAGGTTACTAGGCAACAGGACACATGCTGAACCGAAGTGACTGAAGTTCTAATAATTTTTGCAGAAGATGCTAATGTACACGTCCTGTGAATATGAACATCATATGTCTAGTCGTTCAAGGTATTCTATTTTTTTCTGAACATGGGTGTATAGCAGGCTTTGAAGGGATGGTTTGCACCATCATGAAGTGCCTACCAGTCAAGTATATCGGTGACACTTACCCATAAGTAAAACGTACGTAGCACTTACTGCAATTAGCGGTCTGTGTGGCCGAGCGGTTCTAGGCGCTACAGCCTGGAACCGCGCGACCGCTATGGTCGCAGGTTTGAATCCTACCTCGAGAATGGGTGTGTGTGATATCCTTAGGTTAGTTAGGTTTAAGTAGTTGTAAGTTCTAGGGGACTTATAACCCCAGAAGTTAAGTCCCATAGTACTCAGAGCCATTTTAGCCACTTCTGGAATTAAGGAAAACGTGGAAGGGAGGACCCACGAATATAACTTTCTTTTCACACAACCTGTTTATTTAATAATGCATTAACTGTGTTTTACAGATAATCGAAGCATTTAATCGTCAAACTTTCTTTAACAAAGTGAACAAACCTGCAAAATTCTTTTGACCTTAAACCTGAAGCTGAATAAGCTTTTAACCTTTGCAAAAGTAATCTGAAGTGCTGTATTTCAAATCAGCAAACGATATGACAATGATTACAAGACGGCCGGACCTGCAGCCCGCTCGTTATCGGGTGAAACAGCGGTGTTTACTACCACACTGGACACAGTCTGTATTATTAAATGCTCTTCTGAAACACATGAAAACTATATAAGCACCACTGATGGCAAGAGTGATTCAATTCCTCAAAACAGATGACTTAACTTTTAATTTGAATGCTGTATGTTGAAAGGTTTGGGTTTAAGATGCGCACTTGTGCTTAAAGATGATTAGCAAACAATACGACAATGATAAGACTTGCTTGAAAGGAACCAACCTCTTAATTTCAATCGGCAACCAAGGTGCAACTGGATCCCAGCCTGTCCCTTCTGACAATTTTATTTTGACTAGAGTCCTGGTGACAGTTGGCTGTTAATATTGTCAGACTTAAACTGATTGTCAGTTATTAAGACCGCTCTAAAGGAATGGGTTGAAACATTACTTGTGAACAAATATTACATGACAACTCACTCGCCGGAACCAAAAGATCCAGCTAAAATACACCAATCATGACGCGGTCTTTCAAACACAAAAATGAACAGATCAGTGCAACAGGTTGTACAGATTATAACTAATGAATGAGAAATGCAAATACAATCAAAGAATTGAACCGGTTAACAGCTAAATCTAACCATAAGGACTCTCTTTTGTTTAACGGCAACCTGTACTTTGTACCATTGTTCTGGCTGTATCTATGACCAAGAGCTGTATAATTAGAACATTAGTGATCGGGTACAAACCACAAAGGAAAGCCAATATAATAGCAGGACAAATTTTCAAACGACAACCAGTGTCTTATTACAATACTACTGCATATATTTATGACCAAAGAGCAGACCGAGAAAATTTCTGAGGATCAGGTGCGAACTATAATATAATGAGGACATGTTAGACAATGAAACAAATGCCCACGAGGATTACAGGATGTTACTCCCCTTTACAAGCAAGCAGTTCCATGGGTCCACGGTGTGTCGCAGCAGTTACTGAGTGGTGCCGATGAACGCCAGGTAGAAGAGGGCAGCCTGGCCATGAGTGGTCGTCCGAATGTTGCCAACCAACCGATGGGATGTTGGCTTGCTGTTTGTAGTTGACCCTGACCGCAGTGAACTACTCCGGTATGTTCGCTGTGGGCAGGCCCTGCTTGTGCAGCTCGTGGCTTTGGCGACTCGGACATCATGACCACCTCTTGTCGCGACGCTACCGCCAATCCCCAAACTTTCATGCCTCTCACTTGGGCCTTTTTTTTTCCTTTTCCTTTATTGTCATTCCGGGCTGGTAGCAGCACAATACACCGCACTTCAGCCAAGAGAGTTATAAAAAATATAAGCACATGATAAAAGAATACATAAATGAGAATGGTAAAACTGGGTGAATAAACAAAAACTGATGTGTATAAAAGGTAGATTAAAAACCATAGATGAGAGCCACACACACATGTGAAGAATGAGCACTGTAGACCAAAGCGAAAACAAAGAAGCACCACAGCGGGGCACAAATGAGGGACACTGGCGACACAGTTGGTGGCTGTGAAATGTAGCACTGCACACGGCACTGGAGAAATAGTGACACCGCAACAACCACAACAAAAACGTTAAAAATCACTGCATCGAAGGGGGGGGGGGACCTACCACTGAGTGAAGGGTAGGGGGGGGGGGAAGAAAAGGGAGGGGGAGGGACAGTAGGCGAAAACCAGGAGGAGAGAGGAAGGGGGCAATGGGGGGAGAAGGAAAGGAGCCGGAAGCCTGGGGGGGGGGGAAGGGTGGAAAGGAGGAAGAGGAAGAAGGTGGGCAGCAGAGGTAAAGGAGATAGTAGGGAAGGGGGGAGGGAGGGAGAGAGGGAGCCCTGAGGAGGGGGGAAGAAGGGAGGTTAGATCTGGTAGGATGGGTAGATGGAAGGCATGAGGACATTATCTGGGATGAGGAGTAGGCAGAAGCCACCTCGGGTGAGGGTATGGAGCGTGTGAAGAGACTAGGTGGCACACTGTGGTACAGGTGCGGCAGTGGACTGGGGTGGGAGAGGATGGGGGAAATGAAAGGATGGGGAGGATCCAGTTTGTGGCAGACGTATAGGATTCGTATTTATTCAAAGAACAGGGGGAGATGGGGGAAAGGGATGGAATCATAGAGGATCCTTGTGGGGGATGGGAGATGGATGCGATAAGTGATGTGGAGCGCATGACACTCAAGGATTTTGAGGGATTTGTAGTAGTTGGAGGAGGGGGGGAGAGGCAGAGATCCAAGCAGGTTGGGCATAACACAGGATGGGGCAGATGAGGGACTTATGTAGGATAGTGGAAGCGTCTAACCCCAATGCTCGACCGGAGAGGAGTTTGAGGAGACAGAGACGGTTATGTGTCTTGGCTCAGACTGTGTGGAGATGGGGGGTCCAGGAAAGGCAGCAGTCGAGGGTGATGCCGAGGTACTTTAGGGTGGGAGTGAGGGCAATGGGGTGGCCATAGATGGTGTGGTAGAAATCCAGGAGGCAGAAGGAGGCGGTGATGCAGCCCATGATGATTGCCTGAGTCTTGGAGGGATCGATCTTAATGAGCCATTGGTTGCACCATGCGGTGGACTGGTCAAGGTGGAACTGGAGGAGGCGCTGAGGAACGTTGGAGGGAGGGGACGAGAGTAAGGAAGGCGATGTCATTGGCATATTGCAGGAGATGGATGGGTGGTGGGGGCTTCAGCATGTCCACCGTGTATAAGAGGTAGGGGAGAGGGGAAAGGACGGAGCATTGGGGCACGCCTGTAAAGGGGTAGAAAGTGTAAGAGTTGGAGTTGTGGATGGTAACATAGGAGGGGCAGTGAGAGAGGAAGGAGGCTATCAGGCGAACATAGTTGATGGGGAGGGCATAAGTCTGGAATTTGAAGAGGAGGCCAGGATGCCATACACGGTCCTATGGGCGTTCAAGGTCAAGGGATGCAAAGATGGTGGAGCGATGGGAATTGAGGAGAGTGAAAAGGAGGTGTGTCAGGTGGAGGGGGAGATCATCGGTGGAGAAGGAAGGTCGGAAGCCACATTGGGTCAGGGGAAGAAGGCGGTGCTAGTGAAAGTGGAGGTGGTGGTGAATGTGGCAGGTAAGGATGGACTCCAGGACCTTGCTGAAGAGCGACATGAGACTGATAGGGCGATAGGAGGAGGTGTCAGAAGGGGGTTTATCAGGTTTGGGGAACGAAAGGATCTGGGAAGTCTTCCACAGGTCGGGCACTCTTGGGCCAGCAAACCTCGTACGTATATCGGCAAGCAAAGACCTTCTAAGGACACAACCCACAGATACCATCTTTTCCTCATAGATATTGGCAACGGGGCTGCAGCAAGGATAGTCGATACTACACCTGAGCCAGTGGCACCAGACAGAACTGTCTACTACTCAATGGCGCCATTGCTCACAGGTGTTGTCCTGTTCCACTAGATATGGGTCCACAACCTTGAGCAACATTTTAGAAGAGGTTTCATAAGTAATTTGCAAGAAACCTCCTTTGTAGGATGATTAAATTTTTCTAGCATCCTATCTATGAATTGAAATCTGCCACCTGATTTACCTATGCGATCAATTATAATCCCTACGAATTGTAACACCCAGGTATATGTATGAGTTGACTGATTCCAAATCTCAGTACGTTTCAGCGTTTTGTGAAGCGTACAATTTTACATTTTCGTTCATTTAAACCAATTTCTTCAATTCTTGTACCGCTATAAAATCTTGTCGAGCTCTGACTGAAAATTCGTGTAACTTTTTCAGACAATATTTCATCATAGGTAAGTAACGTAGAGATAGAAGACATAAGGTGTTGCCGATCGCGCTCCAAATTCACCTTCACTGACTCTTAATGAAGTGCTGTCATCATTACTTGCTAGGATGGATGAGCAAGGAGGAAAGGCGAAAGAGCATCATACGATTACATTAATGAAAGTTGATGGGGCTATTCTCATGGAATGTAAATTGCTAGAAGCGAGTTTAGATGAAACGAAAGAACTGGAAGATAATGTTATTAAAAGAGAACAGACCGAAGGAGAAGTTAAGGTAAAGGTTGTTCAGCAAGCTGAAACTGCAAACGAAATTAAAGAGCGTAATGAAGTGCAGGAGGTTTCAGATGTTAAAGTGAGGATTGGATCTGTACCCGGTGAACACACAGTACAAGTTAGCCAGAAGCTAGAAGATGTAGTTCAACTAATTAAAGAATCAAATTACGGAGCAGGCGGTTACAAACGTTCGAGATAATATTGTTTCCGTACCTGATGAAGACACCGTGCAGGTTAGTTACGAACTATAAGGCGTAATTCAACTTAAGTAATTAATGATGAATCAGATTTAACAAACGTTGTTGTTTTATAAGCGAATCAGGAGAATAACTGTGCAGCAATAATTAACGAAATACACGGGATCCTGCCTACTGCAGATTTGAATCAGTTTGTTGTACTCAGAGAGGATCGAGAGAATTAGTGATGGAGAAAGAGTTAACGAAATCATTAAGGTTGTGCTCGTTACACAGTGTCACAATTATTGAAATAAATGAAATAACATCGTCGTAACTTCTGAACAATTTGCGTTAGGACGTTCAAACTGTATGGCTGGCCGCAGGGCGTGCTGGGAATTAGTATGCACACGCTCATGGTTTGGTTTGGCGACGAAACCCACTTTCATTTGGATGGGTTCGTCTGTAAGCACAATTGGCGCATTTGGGGGACCGGGAATCCGCATTTCGCGGTCGAGAAGTCTCTTCACCCTCAATGGGTGACTGTGTGGTGTGCAGTGTCCAGTCAAGGAATAATCGATGCGATAGTCCTTGATGGCACGGTGACTACCGAACGGTACGTGAAGGTTTTGGAATATGATTTCATGCCCATTATCCAAAGTGACCCTGATTTCGACAAGATGTGGTTCATGCAAGACGGAGCTCGACACTATCCAAGCAGGAGAGTGTTTAATACCTCGCAGGAGCACTTTGCGCACAGCATTCTGCCTCTGGGGTACCCAGAGGTCACTGACATGGACCTCCATTGGCCACCTTTTTCTCCGGATCTAAACACATGCAACTCCTGTCTGTGGGACTATACTAAATACAAGGTGTACTACAATAGCCCAACAACCATTGCTGAGCTGAAAACAGCCATACAGGAGGTCACCGACAGCATTGATGTTCCGAAACTTCGGCGGGTCATGCAGAATTTCGCTATTCTTCAGCGACACATCATCGCCAATGATGGCAAGCATATCGAACGTGACGTAACCTAAATCCGAATATCTGTAGTGACGTTTACATGTTGAATAAAGTGTGTGCACGCCGTTGTTTGTAACTAATTTACGTTTTTTTTCACATAGTTCAATAACTGTCAGCCTGTAAATTTGATTCAGTTAACATGAAGAGGAGTGGAATCGGTTAGAACCAATATCAGTGTTTCATTTTAATGTCGAATGAACGGATGGTTTTTCGCGAGAAATTAGACATGATATCTGGTGACTGTCAAGGTGAGAGGGAATTGTTTGGTAATGAAAGAACAAAACAGAAAGATTGGTTAATTGCTGAGAAGTGTTTCCACGTCAGTACTTGTTTCATTTGTCTAAATAAAACGCTGGGATGCACTTGGTTACGACTGGAAGAAAATTAGATATTACTTGGAAATTCCTACACTGAGAAAGTTGCGAGTCTTAACTTGTAACTGTAAATGATGAGGCCGAACTGGTCGACGGCCGAGTGTCTGACTTTGTCATAAGACAGGATCCACACATAGGAACTTTCTTTGTAAAGTAATAAGTGTAGTTAGTGTAAGTCTAGAAATTAAGTAGGTAGGAAGTATTTTCTGCTCTGGAAGCGCGATGAGAGGTGGTAGAAAGAATTTGAGAAGTCACGAGTACTGAACAATTAATATACGAACACGTATATGAATGCAGGAAATAAATATTTGTTCGAGATGATGAGATGCCACAAAATCTGAAGCTATTTCGTGCAGTATAAGGGCAGTAAAAGAGGTCACAAAAGTGAACCATTAGTAGGTGGACGTACAGGTGTATGCAGAAAATTAATATTGTTTAAGGTCATGAGCTGCCACTAGTTAACCGCAGCGAGCGATATGATGGAGACTGTTTCTGAACGATGAAGTGTTACTGAAAACTAGGACAAGGTCACGAAAAAGCAAACATGTCACCCATAAAGTTTTTTTATTTATACAGTGTGCCATACTAAGTCAGAAAAATTATCGACGATAACGTTGTGTAAACTGAAACAATCAGTAACTGAAAATTTAAAGACAGACGACACATTTCGAACGTCAAGAAATTTTTTGAGACAACAGCCCTGTTTATAGCCGTGGGCAAAAGTAAGAAAAAGAGAGGAATAATTATGTGAATGACTTTCCGGCCATATTTAAGCCACTGAGGGAGTAATGAAAGGATCACTTTAACGAGTGTATTTGACGAGAAGTTGGATTTTTTGCCGATAAGGCGGCCTTGCGCTTTAACATTGATCTTTAAAGCTAGAAGCGGGATGCACTGAGCGATTATTACCGGTAGCCAGAGCACCGAAGTTTTGTTGTCGAACGCGGAATAGCACCGAGATTTTTTTAAGCTGGTAGAGAGGGGCAGTGCGACTGTTTAGGGAAGAGTTGTGTCGTAACATGCCATCTCACGTAAAGGTACGTGTGTCCAAGAAATCGGAAAGTGTTTGACTGTTTGTGTGTTGTTAGAATATACTGATCTCAGGCTATGTTACGATCACCCGATGGAAGTTTATGCCATAATGTTTAAAAGGTTTTCGCAGCAATAATACCTCCCATATACGAAAAGATTTAGTAACTATGGGAACAGAAGTAATGTGGAGTCCGACAGAGGTGTGGAAAGGAAGTATTTGCGTTAAACATTTGAATTTTAATGAGTGCAATTAGAACAGGGTACGCCTTTTGAAGTAATTAAACGTATTTTATGTTAGTGATCGTTGTGTGTTTCAAACTGTGGTATGGAAAAAATTTTAATTAAAAGGGAGTATTCTGAACTGGGGAAGAAAAGGAAAACACACAGCAAACGCGAGATGAATTAACACCGTATAAATCAGGGAGTAGAATCGCTGGTCGTAGAGTGCGCCAATAAATGTAGAATGAAACTGTCTGCTGCTAATCAGTATTTGCGTGTCTACTACACTGAGGAGACAAAAGTCATGGGATATCTCCTTATATGGTATCGGACCTCCTTTTGTCCGGTGTAGTTCAACCGCTGGAAGTCCCCTGCAAAAATGTTGAGCCTATGCTGCCTCTTAAGTCGCCCTTAATTGCGAAAGTGTTTCCAGGGAGGACTTTGTGCACGAACTGTCCTCTCCATTATGTCCCATAAATGTTCGATGGGACTCATTTCGGGAAATCTGGATGGCGAAATCAGTCGCTCGAATTGTCCAGAATGTTCTTCAAACCAGTCGCGAACAACTGTGGTCTGGTGATATGGCGCATTATCAACATCAACAATACATAGTTATTTGGGAACATGCAGTCCCAGAATGGTTGCAAATGGTCTCTAAGTAGCTGAACATAACCACTTCCTGTTAACGATCGATTCACTTTGACCAGAGAGCAACACGCCCCACACTATTATGGAGACACCTGTCAACGATCGATTCACTTGGATCAGAGGACCCAGTCTATTCCATGTTAACACTCCACATTTTATGGAGACACCACTAGCTTGCGCGGTGCCTTGATGGCAACTTGGATCCTTCTCTTCGTGGGTCTGAGCCACTCTCGAACCCTGCTGTCAGCTCTTACCAACTGAAACCGGGGTCATCTAACCAGACCACGGTTTTCCTCTGGGTGAGGATCCCATGGCTCTAGCTGCAGCTACCATTACGCGTTCAAAGTCTGTTAATTCCCGTCGGGCGTCCATAATCACTTTCGAAACCTTTTCACATGAGTCACCTGAGTTCAAGTGACGGGTTCGCCAATACACTGGCCTTTCATAGCTTGTGTGTGTGATACTACCGCTACCTGTATATATACCTATCGCTATCCCACGACTTCGTCATTGCCCGCATCTCGTGGTCGTGCGGTAGCGTTCTCGCTTCCCACGCCCGGGTTCCCGGGTTCGATTACCGGCGGGGTCAGGGATTTTCTCTGCCCCGTGATGGCTGGGTGTTGTGTGCTGTCCTTAGGTTAGTTAGGTTTAAGTAGTTCTAAGTTCTAGGGGACTTATGACCACAGCAGTTGAGTCCCATAGTGCTCAGAGCCATTTGAACCATTTTTGACTTCGTCATCTCAGTGTAACTATGACTATTTCTACTAATGAGTTAATGGATCCTGACTATTTGTAATAACGTTTTCTCGGCATTGATCCCAAGTGACATTGGTACATAATATGGGAAAGGCATATCTAAGGGCCGAAGAGCCTCGGTACTTCATGTACTGTAAATTTTTGAGGTCCCACGGTTTCGGAATTCTCTTATCTTGTAATATAAAATTCATTGTAGGTCACAGACCCATGTTTAGCACTACTACTGCGTAATTTGCACGTTGAGATTGTCTTTTAATCGTGGTCACTTGGTTGTCACGTGCAAAGGTTGTATGTACACTACTGCCATTAAAATTGCTACACCAAGAAGAAATGCAGATGATAAACGGGTATTCATTGGACAAATATATTACACTAGAAATGAAATGTGATTACTTTTCACGCAACTTGGGAGGATAAATACTGAGAAATCAGTACGCAGAACAACCACCTCTGGCCGTAATAACGGCCTGCATACGCCTGGGCATTGAGTGAAACATCACTTGCTTGGATGGCGTGTACAGGTACAGCTGCCCATGCAGTTTCAACACGATATCGCGTGTTGGGACGACCCAGTTGCTCGGCCACCATTGACCAGACGTTTTCAGTTGGTGAGAGATCTGGAGAATGCGCTGGTCAGAGCAGCAGTCGAACAATTTTCTGTATCCAGAAAGGCCCGTACAGGACCTGCAACATGCGGTCGTGCATTATCCTGCTGAAATGTAGGGTTTCGCAGGGATGGAATGAAGGGTATAACCACGGGTCGTAACAGATCTGAAATGTAACATCCACTGTTCAAAGGGCCGTCAATGCGAACAAGAGGTGACTGAGACGTATAACAAATGGTAGCCCATACCATCACGCCGGGGGATACGCCGGTATGGCGATGACGAATACACGCTTCCAATGTGCGTTCATCGCGATGTCGCCAAACACGGCTGCGACCGTCATGATGCTCCAACAGAATCTGGATTCATCCGAAAAAATGAAGTTTTGCCATTCGTGCACCCAGGTTCGTCGTTGAGTACACCATCGAAGGCGCTCCTGTCTGTGATGCAGCTTCATGGGTAACCGCAGCCATGGTCTCCGAGCTGATAGTCCATGCTGCTGGAAACGTCGTCGAACTGTTCGTTCAGATGATTGTTCTCTTGCAAACGTCCCCAGCTGTTTATTCATTGATCGAGACATGGCTGCACGATCCGTTACTGCCATACGGATAAGATGCTTGTCATCTCGACTGCTAATGATACGAGGCCGTTGGGATCCAGCACGGCGTTCCGTATTACCCTCGTGAACTCACCGATTCCATATTCTGCTAACAGTCATTGGATCTCGACCAACGCGAGCAGCAACGTCGCGACACGATCAATCGCAATCGCGATAGGCTACAATCCGACGTTTATCAAAGTCGGAAACGTGACGGTACGCATTTCTCCTCCTTACACGAGTCACGACAACAACGTTTCACCATGCAACACCGGTCGACTGCTGTTTGTGTATGAGAAATCGGTTGGAAACTTTCCTCATGTCAGCACGTTGTAGGTGTCGCCACCGTCGCCAACCTTGTGTGAAAGCTCTGAAAAGCTAATCATTTGCATATCATAGCATCTTCTTCCTGTCGGTTAAATTTCGCGTCTGTAGCACGTCATCTTCGTGGTATGGCAGTTTTAACGGCCAGTAGTGTATATCAAATGTAAGGTGGTACAACTATTCAGAGGCAATTACGTCCAGCGCGAGAAACGTGAGTACACGGAGACTCTACTCGAGGAGCTGACATGAATGGAGGCAACGCTGCCTTGAGGCAGTGGCGCGAGCAACCAAGGGATGACGCTGCGGGCCTTCTGTGCGTGGGTTCAGTGTCCGCATGCTGCTACCCCAGACCATCAGGCTGGGAGGCACATCCTTCTGTTATGGTGCATGTTCTGCTGCAGGTAGCTGGACGCCCTGCGAATCCAGGTACTGGACCAGAGGGATTACCCACTCACTCGAAGCAACACAGCGCTGCAGACTAGGAGCGTTGATATTTTTAAAAATAACGGTAATCCGATAGATCGATGTTTAGAAAAAAGAATGAATGAACTTATCGATGTATCGAAGGAAAAAATATCGACGCATCTGCCTATAACAATATCGCCTGCACATTGTAAATATACTGCAGGTTTTACAGCTGTATATTGATTTAGGCCCTACAGTCTGGAACCGCACGACCGCTACGGTCGCAGGTTCGAATCCTGCCTCGGGCATGGATGTGTGTGATGTCCTTAGATTAGTTAGGTTTAAGTAGTTCTAAGTTCTAGGGGACTTATGACCACAGCAGTTGAGTCCCATAGTGCTCAGAGCCATTTGAACCATTTATTATTAGGTATTCTGTACATCAACGAGGTAGCTGCCTGCTTATCCCTCTTAGAGCAAGAACTGAAGGCAAAACGATGCACGCTCACGCTTGGCGATAACTACTTTGCTAACAATGGTAACTGCATGTAAGAAGTGCACAATAAAAGGGGGCCGACGGGTCCGTCGATCGGTTTCGCCACATATCGGATTTGTCCGGAACACTTCGTGTCGAGTGTCCTGTTTTTTCATTTCTGAAACGCCAGCGACCTTGCAGTCGTAGTGTCAAAACTGCGTGGCTAAGTTAAACGTGCAGATACTGTTGCTAAGCGCCGAGCGCCGATTACTTCAGCATTTCCCCCTCACACGTCACCGCCCACCCGTGAGACCGATCTTGTCATTTAGATTTTTGTTCATCTGTTTCAGCACCTGTTTTTTCAAGAATGCCGATGTGAAGAAATAGCACACTAGTTGGGTTAAAAATTGTTTCTAACGCAACTGGTGTGCTATTTCTGCACATCGGATATCTTGTTGTTCCATTCACATCGTCAGTGTAATCGGACGACTTCTTTGTACCATCTACATTTACTTCACACAGTCAAATACAGAGACTGGGCGTGACGAAGGTTCAAAAATTAGTAAGAGTCCCTCACACACTGAAAGTAAAATTATGGTCTACAACAATTTCAAAAGAACAATTTCAAATATTTACCGAAAATTGCGAAAAAAATATAAAATAAAAATTCAGCACTCGATATTACCCTTCCTAAATTGATATATCGGTGAGAAAATAATCGCTGATAAATGTAGATAATTTTTTGAATGCGTATCAATATGTTGATATATCGATGTTTAATCAACAGCCCTAATGCCAATCCAGTTCCTGGAGCAGAGGGGCGCCCCACTTAGTTGAAGCGACACGGCGCTGCAGAATATGGGTGAGGCGGTAACCCAGTGGTTGTCAAATTGCGCATCAAGCTTTCGTGCAGTTCGCGATTCTCAGCGGTATTTGATAACAATTACCATACAGCAACTATCAGCTAACTAACGTTAAGAACTTCTCAAGAGTGTAGTTTGCCTGCTCAGGGAGAAGCAAAAATACTTACAGAGACAATAATATTTTAAGATGTGCTTAATTTTAATTGTTGATGAATTCGGCAATGAACTATGTTTGCCACCTACCTCGGGTCAGAGAGCTACGTAGTGCGACGACTGTGAGGTTAGAAGATCAGAGAGGGGCAATGATTTGTTGTTTTCCACTGCTGACAACTTATGTGCGTTTGCGACTAGTGTCGATCAGCTGCTATGATATAACTTTGACACGGATGTAACAACGATTACTGAAAATGTGCTTTGCTGGGACTGCGTAACCTCCCCCCCCCCTCCGCCCCCACTTGTTTCTGCATGGAATTTAGCCGAACTTTACCACCCACTCTGTAAAATCTACGTATAACCAAAAACTATCTCCCCACAAGCTGGTGCCTCACTTAAACTCATATGCTAAACTTTGACTAAACAGAACCTAATATGAACAGAACTGTAACTGATCTGAATGCAACTAGTAAAACAATTATCTGGCCCTAACCAAAATTTCCATTTACTTCGCGCCTTGACAACATTGTTGCAGATTTCTCTGGAGTGCAACGGCAAACAGCAAGCAGTCAGCGGCTAAGCTAGATATTTCTGTTTCTATATACGTATTCGTGCTGTTGCAGTCGGATGGAGAGAGTAACTATTCCTATGAAATTATATTCCAAGACAACGATTTTAGAATGAAGTATGTATTAAAAAAAGACAGAGTAAGACTCGCGTGATCTTCACACATGACATTGGTCTGAACAATATTATGCGGAACAAAGTGAGCAATGATTTAAATGGATACACTGTTAACAGAGAATTTGTATAGAAACCAGACGGCTTAATCAGTTAGTATGTTAATGCATAACCCAGGGAAGTGGGGTGGTCTTTCTCTCAGCAACTAGCTGACAATAATCACTGCTAGCTGCGCAGTACAGCAGTCTTACATCAAACTCCCTCTCTTCGAAAATAATAATATAATAATATCATTCAAAATGTATATTCTCTTCGCTTTGTCCTTTACAATCAATCTTTCTTCATCTAATAGATACAATCACAAGTCCACACAGCACTGTTAAATACGTCCGTCGACTACCATACCACATTTCAACTAAGAATATATAACAATAAAATTTTCACTCTGCAGCGGAGTGTACGCTGGTTTTGAAACTTCCTGGAAGATTAAAACTGTGTGCCGGATCGTGCCGGAAGTGGTAGAGCACTTCCTCGCGAAAGGCGAAGGTCCCGAGTTCTGGTCTCGGTCCGGCACAAAGTTTTAATCTGCCAGGAAGTTTCAAGAATATATAAGACTGTGCAGAGGCAAAGATTGTGCCACGACAAGACCAAGGATTGTTTAACAATTAATTTGCTCTCTCTCTGATGTGCACATCGATAACATACAAAAATCAAAATGACATGACCACCTTACAATAGTCATCTTCAAACACAGTACCAATTTTTAGCAAGGGACATCTTATTAATTAGCTCTGTCGTAATACATCTATCTACATCTATACTCAGCAAACCATTGTGAAGTGCATGGCAGAGCCTATGTCCCATTGTGCCATTCATTATGGTTTTTTCTCATCCACTCGCATATGGAACGTATGAAGAGTGAATGTTTAAATCCCTCCGCCAGTACTGTAACGAATTTTAACCTTGTCCTAGGGGAGTTATACGTAGGGGTTGTAGTATATTCCTAGAGTCATAGTTTAAAGTCGGTTCTCGAACATTTGTATGTAGGATTTCTCGGCATGTTTTGCGTCTATCTTCAAAAGTCTGCCAATCCGGCTTCTTCAGCATCTAAAAACCGGTGACCATTCAAATGCAGCTTGTCTCAGATAGTACTTCGATATAGATAACTACATCATCTGCAAAAAGTATGAGTTTACTGTTAATATTGTCCGCAAGGTCATTAATATGCAACCTGAAGAACAAGGGCCGCAGTACAGAGTCCTGGACCACACCAGGTAGTAGCTGCTACATCTGTCGCTGCCTCTCCCTCAAGACAACTTGCTGCATCTTCCCTACGTAAAAATCCGCAATCCAATCACGAATTTTATTTGATACCCAACACGATACTACTTTTGATAATAAGCGTATATGTGGTACTGAGTCAAATGCTTTTCTATAATCAATGAAAATTGCATCTACCTGTCTGCATTGTAGCAAAGCTTTCAGAATATCTTACAGTGAGTGGAAGAAAATGGAATTTGAATTACTTATCAAACTTTTGTGGTGGTGGAGCATTTACATATAAGTAAATCATTGTTATTAATGGAAGTCAATCGTACGCATAGTAAAACCGTCCACACTTCATCATGCTACCATAATAATACAACTGTTAGATCGCTGAAGCTGGCAGCAACCTGAAACAGACCACAGTCAAAACGAAGTGTTCCGAATGCTGCCGACTTCCAGCGATCTATACTTGGGGACCGGTGGCGAGTTTAACGCGCTGTTACTACAGTTACTCTATTGGGAGGTCACAACATTCTGAATAATAGAGGGTGATTGCGTAAGAGCGTGCAAAAATGTAACAGAACATAGAGAATGCTCCACTGAAGAATTTGAGGTAGGGAACATGGGGTCGGAGAAGCCACCTTAAGGAGACAAGGAAGTAAACTTGTATACCGCTTTGTTTAGCATTACTGTTTTCCAGTTTATTTAAAACATGCGTCCCAGTCTACAAGTCCTGTGCTGTTTATTTATATGCTCATTATTTATTACGTGCAAGGAAACAATGAAGACGGACATGATTGCCAGGAAATCACGACGCAGGATTTGTTCACTTTACTTGTCTATAAGGTGGCTCTGTTGAATCGTACTTGTCCCGTGACAGAACGTGCTATGAATCAAAGACAGACACATTCATTACTCAGTGTTATTCAGAGACGTACAGTACACTACGATGCAGCAGTACCGGTACAGTTTCGCAGAACTCACTGACATGCACCTCGTGTACGGAGAAGTGAGTTGCAAAGCTCTCGCTGCTGAAGACAGTACAGGGAACGACTTCCTATCAGGGCATCATCCTTCAAGACGACTCGATGACTGCAGCAGACCCGTCCATTGGAAAGAAGAAAAGAGCGAACTGGCAACATGAGGACCACAGCAGGGATATTTGTCAAGGTACGACAGAGTCTGAGTCGCCGATTAAGGTTGATGGCCGTCAGTTTCAGCACATTTTGTAAGATACAGTACAAATGGTAAGTTCGTTGTGTCAGTGATGGTATTTACAGTTAACTGTAACTCATGTAAATAAAAAAGTACTCAGCGATGCGATTTTATTCCTATTATCTCCTTAATGTACGTCCCCGGTAGCTGAGTGGTGCCGGCACGGTAGCTCAGCGTGTTCGGTCAGAGGGTTTACCTGTCCTCCGTAATAAAAAAACCTGAGTTAATAGGTATACTTGAAAAAAGAGACAGCATTGGTCGTATATTTTTTACTATCGCAAAATCGTTTTTCTGTCACTGAGTGACCATCTTCAGTGCTATATTGTATAACTTAAATTAGGATGCACTGTTGTCAATAAGCTTACGGCAATCACATAGATTGAGTCTATGTGATTGCCGTAAGCTTATTGACAACAGTGCATCCTAATTTAAGTTATACAATATAGCACTGAAGATGGTCACTCAGTGACAGAAAATCGATTTTGCGATAGTAAAAAATATACGACCAATGCTGTCTCTTTTTTCAAGTATACCTATTATCTGGCCGTAGTGCACAGGACAACATGGAGTCGCCAATCAACTGAGTGAATAGATCATCAATGAACTTTAACGGGTGTCGTGGGACGTCCACCCCGAACAAATGCGACGAACAATATCGAACAAAATGAGATAAAAAAAAAGATAAAGTGCTCAGCGTGATAGAATGTCAATCCTAAGGGCCCAGGTTCGATTCCCAGCTGAGTCGGAGATTTTCTCCGCTCAGGGATTGGGTGTTGTGTTGTCCTAATCATCATCATTTCATTCCCATCGACGTGCAAGTCGCCGAAATGGTGTCAAATCGAAAGACTTGCACCCGGCGACCGGACTACCCGGCGGGAGGTCCTAGTCACACGACATCTGCATATATCTCCTCAATCTGGCTTCTCCGACTTCAGACTGTTCGGTAGATCATCCTGTATGTAGAGTTCAGTTTTTGCACGCTCTTACGGAAACAACCTGTACAGATTACTAATTAATAATAAGATCGCTACATATGCGGCCCGAGGTGTCTGTACTGGCTCTTGAACAAAAAAGTTTGACGACTGCTCCGCTAACCTGTTTATGGCAGCCGCCGCGTACTTCTGTCCGCAAGCTCGTCGTTGCGAAGGTCCTCAAACCCTTGTCAGCATGATGGACCGTCAGGCAGCCTTTTAGTTGACCAGACGCTTGTGCGCTCATGCGTGGAACGCTATCTGGAGAAACTCCCTGTGAATATTTAAACACCACAAGATCACAGTGCACATGTAGTCAGTACGCCACTGTCCACGAACATGAGCTCTCGTTGTATACTTGTCAGTCAGAGACAGAACATTGTAGTCAATGTCGACATTTTCTTTATTGTGTGTTGTGGCAGAATGAACACTTTTACATGACACTCGCCACGACGCTTGTGAGTCATGAACAACGCGTTAGGCGCCCGCATGAAGATTTGGCTGGAGCACTGAAGACTCGAAAATTCATTTACTCGTCTCTCGTGTCTCGAAGTTGTAAGCATTCCGTGTGACGAACGGTGTTGTACTGAAAAACAGTGACGCGAATTTTGCCTTGTACTTGGTACTTTTCTAATACGTGCTTTACAGGGCAACTTGTACCATCCAGTCTCGTAAATATTGTAGGAACTGATCTGTTCACTGGCATACATTATTAACTGAACGTCACAGCATGCCATCAGCGATGAAATATAATGTTTAAATAAATGTGTATTTTTTTGTTGAATTCTGTACTCAATTAACATTTTTACTGCGCGCCATCAGCTGTGACGCATTTATTTTTAAAATCATCATCTGTGTACACTGATGTAACAGTTAAAGGTAAGTTGTTCTATGTTTGATTTTTGTGTGTTTGTTGACCTGTACTTCTACGTGAACATACAGTAGTACAAGTGTCATAAGAATGATTTTTATGTATGTTTTGTTTTGAAAATGTATTTCGGTAGTTGTCATTGGATTACCTTGCTATTCAGTGTACATCGCTGTGTGATTTTCGTTTAACATAAGTCTCTTCTTGTTTTCCTGTGAAATAGTACTTCATGTGACATATGTAGCAGGCCGAATGATTGAGTTGAACCTGTAAAGTAAGAGGTATGAATGAGGCCATTTGTTGTAAATTGTAATGCGTATGTGTGAACATTAATAATAGGCCATCTCAGTGAATGTGTGTGTGTGTGGGTGAGTCTCTAATGACGTTGCCGTCAAGCCAAAAAACTGTAAAGAACAGAGAATTGTGAATGTTTAATAAATTGTCAGTGTTCTTATTATGTGTTCCCTAAATAAAGTTCCCATTAGTCGAGTATGTATAACTGAGTGTGAGATGCTCCACAGATCAGTGTGCTTGAGTAATGTTAAGAGATACAAGGCACAAGGTTAAATTGTCAACTGTGGAACATCTCTCATCAGCTACTGAGCGTGCAAAACAAAAACAAAAATACTCGTAGCCCCAAATCAGTTGAAAATGTCCTTGATTAAATTCTGCTAGTGACGCGTCTTGGCACAACGTCATCTGCATCCACTTCAATTCGCAACAGGGCTGAGATGTAATGTGGTCATTTTTCTCTGAAAATGTTCACTACTACTTTTCAAATGATGATACGCAAATCCCCTTCATCAAGTAATGGTTATGTAATTGAACATTTGGATTAGTGTTGGAAGTGGCTGTGTTTCGTTTCACTGTCTGTCCTTCTGCCTTTTTTATGAAGTTGGGGAAGCTTCGGAGACCTGAGAGCCTGCAAGTTGGATGCGCAAGATGAGGATCATTTTAAGTGGAATTTGCTGCTATAAGTCAGTTGCACCCTGGGCAGGCACCTGGCGGCAGCTAGCAGGGATGATCTTCTGTTTCCTCCAGTTCGCTATCGAGGAGGGTTACGTTCCTCCAGCAAAGAAAACATGGAAGTCTTTTCTTGCCTCAGGGCGTATGAATGTTCGTTACTATGCTTGAGAGAAACGTTCTGATTAAAGATTAGAATACAGCCTTCTGACTGGATCATACTGTCATTTTAAGGAGATCCCACGTCTTCCACTGTGCCTACACGTAGAGTTTTTCATTCGTCAATTTCAGAATCATATAGAATCATATTATAAAGCTGAATAAGTCTCCTTGCACAGGCTGCCAGACTCAGAGCGATTGGCTGAAGTACGAGGTGCGACAATAAAGTAATGAGACTGATGTGGAAACAATGTTGCTTAACGTTTTAGTCAACTTTAGTGATGTCTCCTTCAAAGTAGTTTCCTTCTGATTGCACACACTCTTTCCAGCGCTTCTGCCATCGATGGTAACATTTCTGGAACTCATCTTCCGTAATATCCTCCAAGACCCTCGTCAAAGCGTTTTGGACATCTTGTGTTGTTCGAAAATGGTGTCGTCCCTTAACCGCCGTTTTGACTCTTGGGAATAGAAAAAAGTCGCACGGAACGATATTTGGTGAATAAAGTGGCTGTGGTAGTACTGAAATTTGTTTTGAGGCTAAAAATTGCTGTACTGTCAGAGCAGTACGGGATGGCGCATTATCGTGATGCAGAATCCAGTTATCAGCCATGTTGGTACGGATACGAAGAACTCTTTTACGAAGTCTTTCTAAAATTTCTTTGTAGTAATATTGGTTAACTGTTTGTCCAGGAGGCACCCACTCTTTATGGACAATTCCCTTGGAATCAAAGAAGCACACAACCATGCATTTCACTTTTGACTTTGACGTGCGAGCTTTTTTTGGTCTGGTTGATCCCGTTGAGCACTATTGCGAACTTTGGCGTTTTGTCTCTGCATCGTACTCAAAAAACCAACTTTCATCACCAGTGGTAACACGGCTCAACAGTTCTGGATTGATGTCCGTTTCCTCTAACAGATCGGCTGCCACATTTTTCCGTGTTTCTCGCTGTTGTGGTGTGAGATTTTTGGAGGTCATTTTCTCATAAATCTTTCTCATACCAAGATCTTCAATTATTATTAGACGAACCGTTTCTCGGTTGATGTTCAGTTCTTCTGCAATCATTTTCATAGATAATCTTCGATCAGATCGTACGAATTTACGCACTCTGGCCAAGTTGACATCCGTCCGTGAGGTTGATGATCGTCCACTGCGATCTTCAACATTCGTTCTGTCTTCACTTAACATTTTATGCCAACGAAAAACTTAAGCTCTTGACATAACGTCCTCTCCAAAAGCCTTCTGAAGCTTACCGTAAGTTGTCGTCGCGTTATCACCCAATTTAACGCAAAAAGAAATGGCATACCGTTGCGCAATATTATGCGGTTCCGTTTCCGTGACGAGAGACACAAACATGTTTTAACTTATTACAGCATAACTCACGACTGCGCAGTTGCATCGATGTGCCACTTGGATTAGAAGCAGCTTATAGACCAAGGTCAAAGATAATCTATCTACATCTACATCTATACTCCGCGAGCCACCTTACGGTGTGTGGCGGAGGGTACTTATTGTACCACTATCTGATCCCCCCTTCCCTGTTCCATTCACGAATTGTGCGTGGGAAGAACGACTGCTTGCAAGTCTCCGTATTTGCTCTAATTTCTCGGATCTTTTCGTTGTGATCATTACGCGAGATATATGTGGGCGGTAGTAATATGTTGCCCATCTCTTCCCGGAATGTGCTCTCTCGTAATTTCGATAATAAACCTCTCCGTATTGCGTAACGCCTTTCTTGAAGTGTCCGCCACTGGAGCTTGTTCAGCATCTCCGTAACGCTCTCGCGCTGACTAAATGTCCCCATGACGAATCGCGCTGCTTTTCGCTGGATCATGTCTATCTCTTCTATTAATCCAACCTGGTAAGGGTCCCATACTGATGAGCAATACTCAAGAATCGGACGAACAAGCGTTTTGTAAGCTACTTCTTTCGTCGATGAGTCACATTTTCTTAGAATTCTTCCTATGAATCTCAACCTGGCGCCTGCTTTTCCCACTATTTGTTTTATGTGATCATTCCACTTCAGATCGCTCCGGATAGTAACTCCTAAGTATTTTACAGTCGTTACCGCTTCCAATGATTTACCACCTATGGCATAATCGTACTGGAATGGATTTCTGCCCCTATGTATGCGCATTATATTACATTTATCTACGTTTAGGGAAAGCTGCCAGCTGTCGCACCATGCATTAATCCTCTGCAGGTCTTCCTGGAGTACGTACGAGTCTTCTGATGTTGCTACTTTCTTGTAGACAACCGTGTCATCTGCAAATAGCCTCACGGAGCTACCGATGTTGTCAACTAAGTCATTTATGTATATTGTAAACAATAAAGGTCCTATCACGCTTCCTTGCGGTACTCCCGAAATTACCTCTACATCTGCAGATTTTGAACCGTTAAGAATGACATGTTGTGTTCTTTCTTCTAGGAAATCCTGAATCCAATCACAAACCTGGTCCGATATTCCGTAAGCTCGTATTTTTTTTCACTAAACGTAAGTGCGGAACCGTATCAAATGCCTTCCTGAAGTCCAGGAATACGGCATCAATCTGCTCGCCAGTGTCTACGGCACTGTGAATTTCTTGGGCAAATAGGGCGAGCTGAGTTTCACATGATCTCTGTTTGCGGAATCCATGTTGGTTATGATGAAGGAGATTTGTATTATCTAAGAACGTCATAATACGAGAACACAAAACATGTTCCATTATTCTACAACAGATTGACGTAAGCGAAATAGGCCTATAATTATTCGCATCTGATTTATGACCCTTCTTGAAAATGGGAACGACCTGCGCTTTCTTCCAGTCGCTAGGTACTTTACGTTCTTCCAGCGATCTACGATAAATTGCTGATAGAAAGGGGGCAAGTTCTTTGGCATAATCACTGTAGAATCTTAAGGGTATCTCGTCTGGTCCGGATGCTTTTCCGCTACTAAGTGATAGCAGTTGTTTTTCAATTCCGATATCGTTTATTTCAATATTTTCCATTTTGGCGTCCGTGCGACGGCTGAAGTCAGGGACCGTGTTACGATTTTCCGCAGTGAAACAGTTTCGGAACACTGAATTCAGTATTTCTGCCTTTCTTCGGTCGTCCTCTGTTTCGGTGCCATCGTGGTCAACGAGTGACTGAATAGGGGATTTAGATCCGCTTACCGATTTTACATATGACCAAAACTTTTTAGGGTTCTTGTTTAGATTGTTTGCCAATGTTTTACGTTCGAATTCGTTGAATGCTTCTCTCATTGCTCTCTTTACGCTCTTTTTCGCTTCGTTCAGCTTTTCCTTATCAGCTATGATTCGACTACTCTTAAACCTATGATGAAGCTTTCTTTGTTTCCGTAGTACCTTTCGTACATGATTGTTATACCACGGTGGATCTTTCCCCTCGCTTTGGACCTTAGTCGGTACGAACTTATCTAAGGCGTACTGGACGATGTTTCTGAATTTTTTCCATTTTTGTTCCACATCCTCTTCCTCAGAAATGAACGTTTGATGGTGGTCACTCAGGTATTCTGCGATTTGTGCCCTATCACTTTTGTTAAGCAAATATATTTTCCTTCCTTTCTTGGCATTTCTTATTACACTTGTAGTCATTGATGCAACCACTGACTTATGATCACTGATACCCTCTTCTACATTCACGGAGTCGAAAAGTTCCGGTCTATTTGTTGCTATGAGGTCTAAAACGTTAGCTTCACGAGTTGGTTCTCTAACTATCTGCTCGAAGTAATTCTCGGACAAGGCAGTCAGGATAATGTCACAAGAGTCTCTGTCCCTGGCTCCAGTTCTGATTGTGTGACTATCCCATTCTATACCTGGTAGATTGAAGTCTCCCCCTATTACAATAGTATGATCACGAAACTTCTTCACGACGTTCTGCAGGTTCTCTCTGAGGCGCTCAACTACTACGGTTGCTGATGCAGGTGGTCTATAGAAGCATCCGACTATCATATCTGACCCACCTTTGATACTTAGCTTAACCCAGATTATTTCACATTCGCATTCGCTAATAACTTCACTGGATATTATTGAATTCTTTACTGCTATAAATACTCCTCCACCATTGGCGTTTATCCTATCCTTGCGGTATATATTCCATTCTGTGTCTAGGATTTCGTTACTGTTCACTTCCGGTTTTAACCAACTTTCCGTTCCTAATACTATATGCGCACTATTTCCTTCAATAAGAGATACTAATTCAGGAACCTTGCCCTGGATACTCCTGCAGTTTACCAATATTACGTTAACTTTTCCTGTTTTTGGTCTCTGAGGACGGACGTTCTTTATCAACGATGATAATGTCCTCTCTGGTAAGCCGTCAGGTATTTTATCGTTTCGCCCAGGGGGGGGGGGGGGTCCCTCTAACCTAAAAAACCCCCGTGTGCACGCCACACGTACTCTGCTACCCTAGTAGCTGCTTCCGGTGTGTAGTGCACGCCTGACCTGTCTAGGGGGGCCCTACAGTTCTCCACCCAATAACGGAGGTCGATGAATTTGCAACCATTATAGTCGCAGAGTCGTCTGAGCCTCTGGTTTAGACCCTCCACACGGCTCCAAACCAGAGGACCGCGATCGACTCTGGGCACTATGCTGCAGATATTAAGCTCAGCTTGCACTCCGCGTGCGATGCTGGTTGTCTTCACCAAATCAGCCAGCCGCCGGAAGGAACCAAGGATGGCCTCAGAACCCAAGCGGCAGGCGTAATTCGTTCCGACATGTGCTACTATCTGCAGCCGGTCACACCCAGTGCGTTCAATAGCTGCCGGAAGGGCCTCCTCCACATTACGGACGAGACCCCCCGGCAAGCACACCGAGTGCACACTGGCATTCTTCCCCGACCTACCCGCTATTTTCCTGAGGGGCTCCATAACCCGCCTAACGTTGGAGCTCCCTATAACTAATAGGCCCGCCCTCTGTGACTGTCGGGACCTTGCCGGAGAATCGGCCACTGGCCCAACAGGCGAGGCATCCTGTGGTGGCTCGGAAACGATGTCATCACCACTAGGAAGCACCCCGTACCTGTTGGAAAGGGGTAAGGCAGCCGCCACGCGGCCAGATCCCACCTTCGCCTTTCGGCCAGGCACGCGCGAGCCCACCACTGTCCGCCATTCACCCTGGAGTGATGGCTGACCGGTAAGATGCTCACTGCCGGAAGACGCAGCGACATCAGGGGTTCCATGTGATTCCAAGGCCACCGAAGTAGGCATAGGTCTCACCACAGTTGCCCCAACGCCACTACGAGCCGACGCCTGCGCCTCGAGCTCGATGAGCCTAACAGACAAAGCCTCCACCTGCTCCCGAAGAGTGGCCAATTCTCCTTGCGTCCGCTCACAACAACCACAGTCCCTACACATGACTATGTTTACCCTACCCTATACGGTGACAAATTCCCAAGATAATCTTCTGATGAGCTAATCTGATAATCAAGAAACACTCACTGAAATACGAGACGCGAAAACTACGCTAGGTTTTCCCAGAAAAACTATTTAAAAGCTAAGCGCAGCAAATAAGTACAAAAACGCTTTATACAAACAGTACTCGCTGCTGCTGGTGCTCTCGCTCTGGCTGTCACAAGACAACTGCTGATTCAAGTGACTAGTGGCTAACGGCCGCGAAACAAACAAAGACGGTTTTAGGGCGCTTTCTGTTCTAAACGATCAAGAAAACACTAAGAAATCTAACACGAAAACTACGTAAAGTTTTATCAAAAACTGTTAGTTACTATGCAGAGCAGATAAAGATAATGTGCCTATGCAAGCCTGCAGGGTTGCCACATATTGCAAAGAAAATCAGTCTTATTACTTTATTGTCGCACGTCGTATAATGAGATAGAAAAGAGTAGGCTCAGGATCTTCACACCCATTAGCGGTGATTTCCAGTACTGGTAGCAAAGCTGTCGAGTTTTAGGCGGCCGTTGTAGAACACACTTCTCTTCAGGTTGTTATAGAGTAAACACATTGAGAAGTGCTGTGCTACCGCTGGAAGGATGTCTGTACTTCCGCACTCAGAACAAAGAGACGGTGCAAATCGTATTCTCCAGTCGCTGCTCAAGCTGGCGACGTTGTCTCGCACTCTGGGTGTTTTGGTGAGATGGGCCATGGTCATCGTACAGGAGCTGAGTATGCATTCAGCTTGTTACCGAGCGAGGTGACGCAATGGTTAGCACGCTGGACTCGCATTCGGATGGATGATGGTTCAAACCCGCGTCCGGCCATCCCGATTTAGGTTTTCCGTGATTTCCCTAAATATCTGCAGACAAATGCCGGGAAGGGTTCCTGTGAAAGGGCATGGCCCGTTTCCTTCCCGATCCTTCCCTAATCCTAACTTGTGCTCCGTCTCTAATGATCTCGTTGTTGACGGGACGTTAAACACTGATCTCGTCATCCTCCATCCATCTTGTTGCTCTAAATGTGCATTTTTGGCAACCATACGGTGTTAGCTACTGTCTTTTCATGTACTTTCTACACCTAATTAACAACTTACTCACTGGTCGTTGTAACGTACCCTCTCTTTGTTACTGTTTTTGTTTTTCTTGTTATTGTTTTTTGTTATTGTAGTTGTAGAGATATGAAATTATTGTAGCGGTTTGCTTAGTCAGCCATGCTTCGGAATTTTTTGACATTAAATGGAGCCTGAAACTTGCGTAATAAATACTTCGCGTGAAGTGCGATTTGCGGCATAAACAAAAATTAATTGCCGAGATGCAATCCACAGAATATTAACAGAAAAGCTTTAGAACAATGCACACGCCTGACTAGACACATTCAGAGTGTACGTACATTCGCGTACGAGTGGTTGCGATCTGATGAGAAAGATCTATCTTAATTTTTTTTTGTGTAAAATAATTACGTCGTAACACACTCGGAGATTGCGGACGTACAATCAGGGTAGAGGCACGTGCTTTCTATCATTCCCCGTGGCCTGGGTAAAAGAAAGGCAATTATTTAAATTTAAGAATATTTCTTTTTGAATCGGACTCCTATTTTTATACGAAAAGGAAGATTGCAGGTTCTGAATGTCTCGGCAAAAACACATCGAAATTAATCTTAGCGGCCACCAAAGGAAAGTAGTGAGCACAGTCACGTACCTCTGTTGTTGAGCAGCGCCGTCGTAAAGACCGTCGCGTCCATCTAAAATTCGCCTTCTCGAATTAACAGAATAATTAGCACTCCATTGGTATGGAATTTAGGCTTGATCTTGACAGAAATTATAAAACACATTTTTCATCATTTAACACCTCCATTTAACACACACATAGACATGAAACTATACAGTACGTCTTTACGCCAGCACATCAGAACAAAAAGGTAGTTAATACTAGAAGTAATAAAAGAATCTCGAAATTAGTCCTTTGTCTCTCAATGATAAAAAAGTTTTTTAGAGTATTCCTCTGGTATGACAGTCGAACAAATTTTCTTCTTGTATCTTTGAGATTAAATTACAACATTTTTTAGTTCCTTTTCACCGTATTCCCTATCCGCCTGTGCCAAGGTTATACTTTAGCGTTATAAGCAATTGTCCGCTTGTTAATAGTTTTTTTTTATAAATATCAGTGGGTAATTTTCACGATTAAAGATAATGAATATAATTGTTGTAGTGATCGTTTATTTCCATTCATAGCTAGAAGCTCCCTCCTGCCTCTAATACGTCTATGTGAGTGCCGTGGTACTCGTTTGTTTCATGCTTAACTGGACCACGCCTATTAATATTCATGTAAGACGTTTCCCGTTCGGCAACAGTATTCTTCTTTTAAATTACTTTGCTTCATCATTTGGAGTGCTTCCTCGCTCTGTTGGTCACTAGAGTGTGGTCCCGTGCACGTGAGTGGTACGCTGCTGCCGCAACCGACACTCCACACTGTCTCTCTCGATAAAGAATGAGGTAAAATGATTAGATCCGAAGAGGAGACTACGTGCGGGAGATTAACCGTTGCAGAAAGAAAATTACGGTAGTGCTTGCAAACAACTGGAAATAATGACCGTGCCGATACATCGATACGAAAACTCGTCCGTCACCGCTAAAAGAACAAACTGGCCTCCCATTCGCAGTTTTACGTAACTTTAGAAAAAATTCGTTACACGATTCTCGGGTCATTGGCAAGTGAAATTATTACTACCATCGTGAAAAAAGATATTTATCATTGAACTCCTCTATAACAACGAATTAGCCACTCGCCACCTGATCTCAAAGCACGCACAAAGCAACAAGATTCTCTCCGGAAAGATTACTCCTTCAAAAATATTCATTTAACACGCCAATTAAAGAACAAGTTGAAAATCACTAGAGACTAAAGAGACTAAACTGCTTATAATGAGCGCGAAAGACGTTACTTAGCATGGTTGAATAACGGATGAAACACGACCACAATGTCTAGAGCGACTCAAAACTAAACGAATTTGACACGCAATAAGCAGAAAAGTAAGCAAAGAATACATAGGGGAACAATTAAGCGCTGATGCTTTCCTAACTCATACTTAATCTAATTTCGTGTTTACTAGGAACACACATGCTCACCGACCGAGAGCTGGATTACGACTCCTCTTAATAAAAGCAACTTCTGTCCGTTGTTGAGAGCGGAATCTGACTTTTTTTTTATTTAAGGAATTGAGAGAAAGATGGCGCCTGCTCCACCAGACAACGAGGAAGACTTGAAAAGCCGCTATACCTACTTGCTGTACGAGCAGACGATCTGAACGAGGTGCGAACGACTGTGATTCGCTAAAGTTGGTTCAGGGAGACTCTTTGCGACATCAAAAATTCGAAGGGTTGGTGCTGTTACTTGGGGAAATAAATATAGGGACTTCTTTTGCTTCTACAGAGCTTTCAAACCACTCGCCCATTTCAACCTAAACGGTCAAGGCGGCAAAAGGAAACCATTATGGCTACAAGTCGGTGACTGCTGCATTTAACGAAAAATAAAATATCTCGCTCCTATCATCCCTCTGGTGGATTTACAAAAGCATGATGGACTGTTTTAACAAAGCGAAAGATTTCACTTGACTGATGGATTTTACTAATTTGTACACTTTTACTTACCGTTTTAAGTTTTCCTTTTTTCCCTTCGCGTACCATGAGGCCCACGCCCTCGGAGGTCCCGCTTGTCTCAGCCTAGTTACTTAATGCTGTTACCGCTGGATAGTTTCCTTAGTTATGAGGGGAAACAGCTGCAGACGACTCGTCATTTGAAATATCTTGCCAGTGTTGTGCCCGATACTGGTTGTGATCAGCGTCATCATCATCATCATCATCATCATCATCATCTCAGCCTTTTCCCACGTCATGTGGGGTCGGCGTCGCTTAGCTGGATCCTTCTCTTCCATAGATGCCTATCCAGTGCTTCTTCTCTGAGCCATCCTTTCTCCTGTAGGTTCCCTGCTACCTTGTCTTTCCATCTCAGTTTCGGTCTTCCTCTTCTCTTTGGTTATTCGATTTCTAGGTCTTCACTTCTTCAATGGACAAAGAAATCGCTGACATATTTCAAGCAGGTAGTAATTTCTATCAAATAATTAAATAACTAATACGGAAAAAGAGAGTGCTATTAGAATTTTAATATGTGGTTGTGAAACATGATCCATGAGAAGTAACGATCAGCAGTGTTCAGGCAGTTGTGATGAGGTTTATTCGTAGCATGGCCGGAGAGACGGGGAAGAGTAGAATCCTAAATGTGGAAATCCGAAAACATGTTCAAGTAGTAAGACTACAAGACAAAATAACCTTGCAGCGGCTGAGATGGTGAGGGCATGTGCGACACATGGATGCTAAGAGGTTTCCAACGCTAAAGTACGATCTGAAACTCGAGGAGAAAAGAGCAACAGGACGAGCAATATTAAGACACAAGGATATGTTGAAATTTCATGTCGAGCAGAGAGGACAGCATCAAAGAGGAGAGAACCTTTTTTTTTTTTTTTTTTTTTTTTTTGAGTCATCACTCTTCTGACTGGCTTGACACAGCCCGCCACGAATTTCTCTCCTGTGCCAACCTCTTCGTCTCAGAGAAGTACTTGCAACCTACGTCCTCAATTATTTGCTGGATGTAATCCAATTTCTGTCTTCCTCTACAGTTTTTGCTCTCTACAGCTCCCTCTAGTACCATGGAAGTCATTCACTGATGTCTTAACAGATGCCCTATGATCCTATCCGTTCTCTTTGTCAATGTTTTCCATATATTCCTTCCATCTCCGATTGCGCGCAGAACCTCCTCGTTCCTCACTTTGTCACGTTCGTTTGTAGTACCACATCTCGAATGCTTCGGTTCTCTTCTGTTCCAGTTTTCCCACAGTCCATGTTTCACTACCATACAATGCTGTGCTCCAAACGTACATTCTCACAGAACCTTAACGATCCTAACTGGTGGAGAAGCTTCATTCGCCCACCCATCGGAAAGGATTGGACAACTTGGCTATATGATGATATTTTCCGAGTGTTCCTCTAAGAATTAACAGTATACATACCGTGACGTAATTCTCAATAATACACGGGACCCTGCAACGGCACATTCCGTTGCTGAGCAACAGTTTCACACGAGACGACTGGCGAGCAACACGAATGTGTTCGCCGCTGGTCCGCAAAGAAGAAAACCGGGAAATACAGTAACAGCACACAGCAGTGACGGCAGTCAGGAGGTAAGCCGTGAACAAACATACGAGTTCTGCCATTCCGCCGGCCGCGGTGGCCGAGCGGTTCTAGGTGCTTCAGTCCGGAACCGCGTGACTGCTACGGTAGCAGGTTCGAATCCTGCCTCGGGCATAGATGTGTGTGATGTCCTTAGGTTAGTTAGGTTTAACTAGTTCTAAGTTCTAGGGGACTGATGACCTCAGATGTTAAGTCACATAGTACTTAGAGCCATTTGAACCATTATTTTTCTGCCATTTCCTGGCAACGAAAACATAGGCGTCAAATCGATTACACCCTTTTGCGTACGCATAACATAAATTATCGTAGGCCTATATGTGCAGTAAATATGGAGATTTTGGCACGGCAGTTATTTACAGGCTAAGTTGATTTTGCAGAGAAGCATCTTGTCTGACGCTGTCTGTGTTGGAGACGTCTGAATTTTATAAACTTCGTAATTACAGCAAAATCGGAGTACTACGAATCTCTCACTCTGCTACTAAGCCACAGTTGCAAGAGCACTTATGCACTCCCACTTATAGATAAGTCGAGGGTATTAGCAAGATGTTTTCAAACATACGTTCTCCTTCAAGAAATAACACATTCTTATAAGTACTTCTAACACATGGCGTTAAGCTGTACCTTTGTCACAAAAATGATTTGCCTATAAAATCACAGACGTCTTGAAGAGTTTTGTATATATACGGAATGAAATGAGATTTGAAAATTTAGCTTCTGCTGAAAATATTTGCATTTATGGTCTATGTGTTGATGCGATTCGTATCCTCAGTCCCAGTTGAGAATGCCCATATTTGATTGGCGTCTCATCTCTCAGTTACTGGATAGCAAAAGTCTCTGGAAGGTTGGCAGTCAAGCTGTGTGCAGCTGGCGTGACACTGAGGCTGTTGTTGCCTCACGCTATGCTTCACTTCGGTGGTAAGTAACTGACAGCAGTAAGCATCATCTGTGTATGGCCTCATACACAGTTGTGCATCTGATGGTCCTTCACGTCCCGTCAACAACGAGTTCTTCATGCGTCCGACACACGAACGTTATATCTAGGCAGCAATATCACCTGCCATCGGTCGCTCTCTTCAAGCCCGCCACACACGAGCGATTTATCAAGCAATTTCAGCCACTATTTCTAACGCCACTGTCATATCTTCTCTCATGTTTAGCGGTTGCGGAACTTGATCTGTCTATGCGCTTCAGTCCGGAACCACGCTGCTGCTACGGTCGCAGGTTCGAATCCAGCCTGGGACATGGATGTGTGTGATGTCCTTAGGTTCGTTAGGTTTACGTAGTTCTACGTCTAGGGGACTGATGACCTCAGATGTTAAGTCCCATAGTGCTTAGAGGCATTTGAACCATATTTTTCTGAACTTGATCTGATAATGTCGATTTGATGCTAGGAAAAAAGGGCGTCACTCGGCTGATCGACTTTACTTACTTTCCTAAAACTCCTCTTCATTTACATTTCTCCTAATTCGTGTTTCCTTTCTTCCCTTCGATCGCGAGTTGGCAACTTGTTGTCGGAGCCCCTCTGCTTCTCTCCGTTGTCGCAGCATACTTCTTCCATAAATGTGCCGTCAGATGGAGCAAATACCACCTCTGCCAAGCGTGGTGCCAATCTTGTTACCAAAGCAATATTGTAACACCCTTGGGACACTATATGAAGTGTATTCAGATGTTTGAAGGTGCAAGAGTTTATACTTCATTGACTGCCCACCACCTTTCCCGTCACGCTAAGCAATGTATCTTTGGTCATGTGAGAACACGATTGTCTCTTCTGAGGCGCTAAGAATGTTGAACCCGGAGTCATCCAATCAGAAGCTTAGGTGGTAGTTCGACTCTTCCCAGCCACTCGGCCGGTATCACGCAATCCTTTCCTTCCGCCGGCCGAAGTGGCCGAGCGGTTCTAGGCGCTACAGTCTGGAACCGCGCGGCCGCTACGGTCGCAGCTTCGAATCCTGCCTCGGGCATGGATGAATGTGATGTCCTTAGGTTAGTTAGGTTTAAGTAGTTCTAAGTTCTAGGGGACTGATGACCTCAGCAGTTAAGTCCCATAGTGCTCAGAGCCATTTAAAACATTTTTTTCTTTCCTTCCTGGTTGATATTCTTTCGGTGAGGCAGACGTGCTGACGCTTCTCTCGTCGCAGATTGTAGCACGTCATATGCAGGTTTAGTGAACAAGGTGGAAACTTTTGAACAGTACACTTCGATGTAATACGGTGAAATGCATATCGCCGTGCCCGATGCGTTTAGTTTCGTTTCAAGTCACCATTACAGCATTTGCTTCGACATAACACTTTTTCTGTAGTACGAGTAATCCGAAATCCATTTCAGTGATCGACATCCCACACTTAAAATAATTTACATGCGGCTTATCTTACCTTATCAATGAGTTTTCCTATGTGGAATATTATTTTTGTAATGTGGTTTTTCGAGATAGTGTACAGAAAGCATTTTAAATTAGTCCACTTCAATGTGTCAGCAAATTATCAAGAGCGAACTGTCTACTCGACTCCGTTTCCTATTACAGTGTCAGTATATGCAACTTGCTACATACATTGGTTTGTTTCGCCTTTTCTATAGTGAAAAACTTGCCACATACACTACTGGCCATTAAAATTGCTACACCAAGAAGAAATGCAGATGATAAATGGGTATTCATTGGACAAATATATTATACTAGAACTAACATGTGATTACATTTTCACGCAATTTGGGTGCATAGATCCTGAGAAATCAGTACCCATAGCAACCATCTCTGGCTGCAATAACGATCTTGATACTCCTGGGCATTGAGTCAAACAGAGCTTGGATGGCGTGTACAGGTACAGCTGCCCATGCAGCTTCAACACGATACCACAGTTTATCAAGAGTAGTGACTGGCGTATTGTGACGAGCCAGTTGTTCGGCCACCATTGACCACACGTTTTCAGTTGGTGAGAGACCTGGAGAATGTGCTGGCCAGGGCAGCAGTCGAACATTTTCTGTATCCAGAAAGGCCCGTACAGGATCTGCAATATGCGGTCGTTCATTATCCTGCTGAAATGTAGGGTTCCGCAGGGATCGAGTGAAGGGTAGAACCACAGGTCGTAACACATCTGAAATGTAACGTCCACAGTTCAAAGTGCCGTCAATGCGAATAAGAGGTGACCGAGACGTGTAACCAATGGCACCCCATACCATCACGCCGGGCGATACGCCAGAATGGCGATGACGAATACCCGATTCCAATGTGCGTTCACCGCGCTGTCGCCAAACACGGATGCGACCATCATGATGCTGTAAACAGAACCTGGATTCATACGAAAAAATGACGTTTTGCCATTCGTGCACCCAGGTTCGTCGTCGGGTACACCATCGCAGGCGCTCCTGACTGTGATGCAGCGTCAAGGGTGACCGCAGCCATGGTCTCCGAGCTGATAGTCCATGCTGCTGCAAACGCCGTCGAAGTGTCCGTGCAGATGGTTGTTGTCTTGCAAACGTCCCCATCTGTTGACTCAGGGATCGAGACGTGGCTGCACGATCCGTTACAGCCATGCGGATAAGATACCTGTCATCTCGACTGCTAGTAATACGATGCCGTTGTGATCCAGCACTGCGTTCCGTATTACCGTCCTAAACCCACCGATTCTATACTCTGCTAACAGTCATTGGATCTCGACCAACGCGAGCAGCAATGTCGCGATAAGCTACAATCCGACCTTTATCAAAGTCGGAAACGTGATGGTACGCATTTCACCTCCATACACGAGGCATCACAACAATGTTTCACGAGGCAACGCCGGTCAACTGCTGTTTGTGTATGAGAAATCGGTTGGAATCTTTCCTCATGTCAGCACGTTGTAGGTGTCGCCACCGGCGCCAGCCTTGTGTAAATGCTCTGAGAAACGCTAATCATTTGCATATCACAGCATCTTCTTCCTGTCGGTTAAATTTCGCGTCTGTAGCACGTCATCTTCGTGGTGTAGCAATTTTAATGGCCAGTGGTGTAGTTTGGTATCCAAATTGTAACTCTGAATGAAATCGCTCAACGAGGTCATCTGGCGTACAATGGACTGATTGCACTAGCGTATTCCCCTTGAATTTATCTTACATAAGCGGTTTTCAGATCATATGGTAATTCTGATGCTGATGCAGTTTTCTCCTAAATCTGCAGGAGGCAGAGGTGAACAGCTTGCACTTATCAATACTGGACAAACAAAAGGGATATGCAAGTAGTTAAATAATGGGGAGAAGCAAATTTTAAATCACATTTCTGGAATTTTGATAAGGTGGTAACTGTTACGCTGTGTGATAATGAAACTGGGAGCTCTCAGTTGGCAATTCATATTTAATGTTCAGAAAGGCATTGATGCCAAATCACTTTTCCCTCCATTGCTTCACTTTTGCTAAGCTTGCTCTCCCCGACACGTTTCATATAACGTTGTATTATCATTAAATTGTTTTTTCCTTTGCGGACATATTTCAGGCCATAAATAAATGTTTCAGACTTGTATGAATTGGCTGGTTCTAGTTGACAAGACAGATGACAGCTTATAAGTCGCATATTTCAGGTATCAGTTTTCCAAATGATATACATACATCTATAGTCATTTCATCCCCATTTTCTTATCAGTCCTATATGAAGCCAATACATGATTTTTCTAAGAAATACACATGGTGTGTTCTGTAATTTTTGTTATAGCATTAGTATGTACAACACTGTTATCAAAGTTTTCTACATGTATACTTCGTAGAAATCGTGAGATACTGAAGCCTAAAACTGTACTGATACTAATTTTTTACATCAGTATGTGACCGAAAAGTGTAACAATGTTACATATAACAACGAAGATTAAGGAAGACGAAATTAGACAATCGTATTGTATTACGTGGCGACTTGTAAAGTGGGCAATGTGGCGCATGAACATGATTCCTCTTTCAAGCAATCCAAAGACTATGTTAGACTCACAAGTTCATACATATAACAGCAGAGTTGTAACCAGCTTACATGTGATTGTTATGGAGCAACAGAATGAATATTAAAAGGAGTCTTTTCTGCTATTGCTCCATGCCATAAATGAAAGTAATATGATATAAAAATATGTTTTACATAAGTATAAAACTATTATAGAAGTTCATAATCTAATACTGACTATGCTGCATCAGATTGATTGATGCCACAAACTTCCGAGAACAGAAACTGTAGAGGCTTTCCTCATTTTGAGGATCACTCTATCACTCGACCACAGCAACGTTCTGCAGCAGCAAATTTCCAGTAACGCTTTGCAGACACTAGCTATTTTGGGCATTTTACCGCTACAGTACATATCGCCTTCGTTTCTTCTTTCCCTATATCAGTAGAAACTATTTCCGATAACGGCTTTAACAACCATACTCATTTCACTACTATATCCAGTAGTGACCTTTCTCGAGATGTTTAATCACCGCAGCAGCCGGCCGTGGTGGTCGAGCGGTTTTAGGCGCTTTTGTCTGGAACTGCGCGACCGCTACGGTCGCAGGCTCGAATCCTGCCTCGGGCATGGATGTGTGTGATGTCCTTAGGTTAGTTAGGTTTAAGTAGTTCTAAGTCTAGGGGACTGATGACCTCAGATGTTAAGTCCCATAGTGCTCAGAGCCATTTGAACCATTTAATCACCGCAGCAGCGACGAAGTTCGCACAGGGGGCTACACCAGGAGCGCCAGTAGCACTGTCAGCTCGAAGATCAGAACACTCGAACACTAAAACACATCTGAAGCGGTGATGCCTGTACCATTACGAGCGGTACATAAAGTGTTTTTATGACCTGATGCTAAGGTAATACTGCCCAAAGTGCGGTTCCTTGAAACTGACAATTTTTAATTATATCGATCGGTTGCCGATATGCCGTGGATCATGTAAGTTACTAAAGTGTGTATACGTTCTGAAGGCATATATGGGAGATTTATGAAGAATAAATTTACGACTTAGGCCGTAGACTTCAATTCACCCTTGTTCAATTTAAATTCGCGTATTATGTTAGCAAATTTAAGAGAACACTAGTTTCTTGTATAAAATTAGTGAGAAAATTTCTATTTTCGTTATTTGTCAATCGATAGCAATGGAATAACCTACTTTGTAATATCATTCCGTGGCGTGCGAGGTCCGCTGACCTGACTCTCCTTGATTATTCCTGATGGGGATATCTAAAGTCACTTGTGCATGAGACCCCAGTGCTTACGGAGACGGAATTATTTGCTAGAATTGTAGCTGCCTGTGATGTGATTCGAAACACACCAGGGATATTTCTCAGGGTGAATCAGAATCTTGTTCGCCGAAGTCATGCTTTCATTGAGGTTGATGGCCGTCACTTTTAGAATATTTTGCACGATACAATACAAATGGTATTTTCATTGTGTCAGTGATGGTATTTTTAGTTAACTATTGTAAGTAAAACCGTACACAGTAATGTGATCTTATTCCTGTTATCTCCTTAAGCTGGCTCCTCCGTCCTCAGGTTCCATATCTCAAAATGTTCAGTGGAGCATCTTCAACGTCTTGTTAAATTTTTGCACGCTGTTACGGAAACATCCTGTATATACGTAATTAAATTTGTGCCGAAACCTCAATTTGCGAGTCCTTCTTGCACTTGCCCAGTTTTTTTCTTTATTTAAGCGTCATCACTGAAAGCTCGTAGTAGATATTTTGTAAATTGAGAACTCGAAATACTTCGAGCACGAAATATTATAAAAAATCTATATGAACATTGCTTAGTATGGTGGACAGTGGACTAGCGGAAGATATACGGGACTTGAATTTTGATTTTCACCACTATAACAACGAACTGATTTCATAGATTTTGTATCCGCGTGGTCTAGGGCGCCTTGTTACGGTCCGTGCGGCTTCCCCCGTCGGAGGGTCGAGTCCTTCCTCGAGCACGAGTGTGTGTGTGTGTTGTCTGTAGCGTAAGTTAGTGTAAGCTAGATTAAGTAGTGTATAGGCTTAGGGACCGATGACCTCAGCAGTTTTGTCCCACAAGACCTTACCACAAATTTGCAATTTCTTAGATTTTGATATGTTTCACAGCTAACAAAAAAGATGAATACTCAGTCTTATCTTTATTGTAGTAGTTCACCCTTTTCAGTATTGGAGATAAATTGCCATGACGTCTTTTGCTCATAAGCGTTTGTAGAAGGAAAGTAATGATTAGAAACAGTATACAACATTGAGATAGAGGAAATGGTTCTTCGGTGATGAATCAGTCCTTATACGATCTTTTCCATTCCTTGCTATGTCACCAAGTAATAGAAAGGGCGAAGAAACAAGAGACCTCTCTAATATTGGATCAATGCGCTGGATTTCCATTCAGAAGTCGTTTGAGCAGCTCACCATTGGCTGCAATAACCCTGTCCATTCCGAACTTGTCGTCTACGGGAAACCAAACCTTAATGATCTGTCTTTTTTGGTGTGGATATTGTAAGAGAAACACCAACCGTCATGCAGTTACCAAATTTAGACAGCAGAAGTTAACGTTTCTGTGTCCTCAAAAACAGAATTAAAACAAATGGTTGACGATACCGGGAAAACTGTTGACTCCTATGCTGTACCATATCAGTAGCTTTCTGTTTGACAGCAGAATGCACTCCCGAAACGCGAATGTTTTGATATCGATGAAAAACAGGGGAAGCTCAATGCTGACAGTCACAGACATTGTTTCTCTATTTCGCATTGCTACAAACGGAAATCTCGGATGGCTTACATCGTCAGCTGCGTACAGAAGGTGGCGTTTCAGCGTGAAGACTTACCTTTATGAATGTACCTCACAGTTTGGCATTTAAAATGCGTTTACTAAGTGTGGTGGGACAGTACAACGTCAAGGACGTTAATAGTTTTACAGTGGGCCGAGGAAAGACATTATTTTCTCACTGTTGAGTGCTATTTACGCTGAAATAACGGAAGTCACGGGATACCTACTGATACGGTGTAGGTCCTCCTTTTGCCCGACACAGTGAAGCAACTCGTCGTGACACGGACTCAACAAGTCGTTGGAAGCCTTTTACAGAAACGCTGCCTGTGTAGCCGTCCATAATTGCGCAAGTGTTGCCGGTGCAAGGTTTTGTGCACGATCTGACCTCTCGATTATGTCCCATAAATGGTCGATAGGATTCATAACGGGCGATCTGGGTGGACAAACGACTCGCTCGGATTGTTTGGGAACGCGAACACACAAATCACTGAAAATGGCCTCGAAGTAACCGAAGATAACCATTTAAAATCAATGATCAGTTCATTTGGACCAGAGGACCCGGTTCATTTCATGTGAACGCAGCCCCAATATTACGGATGGGCCATGACCAGCTTGCACAATGCCTTGTTGACAACTTGACTCCATGGCTTCGTGGGATCTGCGCCACACTAGAACCCTACCATCAGCTCTTACCAACTGAAATCGGGACTCACATGACCAGGCCATGGTTTTTCAATTGTCTAGGATCCAACGATATGGTCACGAGTCCAAGAGAGGCACAGCAGTCGATGTCATGCTGTTAGCAAAGGCACTCACTTTGGTCGTCTGCAGCCATAGCCCATTACACCAAATTTCGCAAAAACAGACATAATGTCTTATGGGATAACAGCAATCAGTGATTTTATAATGTTACTTAAAATCCGTCTTGATTGCAAAAAAATTTTTTATGCATGTGAAAGTTGCTGGATTTGGACGGGCTACTCCTGTAACTGAAATATCAGATCTGAAGATGGTTCTGACTGAACCGAAACCGGTCGTATGAATAATAAAAAAAAATTTTTGCAATCAAGACGGATTTTAAGTAACATTATAAAACCAAATTTCGCCACACTGTCCTAACGGACACGTTCGTCCTACGTCCCACATTAATTTCTGCGGCTGTTTCATGCAATGTTGCTCGTGTGCTAGCACTGAAAACTCTACGCAAACGCCGCTGCTCTCGGTCGTTAAATGAAGGCCGTCGGCCACTGCGACGTCCGTGTAGAGAGGTGATTCCTGAAATTTGGTATTCTCGGCACACTCTTGACGCTGTGGATCTAGGGATATCGAATTCCGTAACAATTTCGAAAATAGTGTGTCCCTTGCGTGTAGCTCCAACTACCATTCCGCGTTGAAAGTCCATTAATTCCCGTCGTGCGGCCACAATCATGTCGGAAACCCTTTCAGATGAATAACCTGAGTACAAATGACAGCTCCACTAACGCACTGTCCTTCTGTACGTTGTATACGCGACGCTACCACCGTCTGTGTATAAGCATATCGCTGACCCATTACTTCTGTGACCTCAGCATATGTCATGTCCACAAATGGCAAAAACACAGAGATTGTTGCTGATAGTTTTAGGGACACTTGGGGGTTATCTTATTATTTATTTATTTATTTATTTATTGTTCCGTGGGACCAAATTAAGGAGAAGTCTCCATGGCCATGGAACGAGTCAATACATGAAATTATAACACGATATTAGAAACAGATAAAATGAATATAAAAAAACATATTCAGGTGACAAGTCGTAAATTTAAATAAAGAAAATCAACAATGTAACACTGGAATTTGCTTAATTTTTTAGCTCTTCCAGGAGCTCCTCGACAGAATAGAAGGAGTGAGCCATGAGGAAACTCTTCAGTTTAGACTTAAAAGTGTTTGGGGTACTGCTAAGATTTTTGAGTTCTTGTGGTAGCTTATTGAAAATGGATGCAGCGGAATACTGCACTCCTTTCTGCACAAGAGTCAAGGATGTGCATTCCACATGCAGATTGGATTTCTGCCTAGTATTAACTGAGTGAAAGCTGCTAACTCTTAGGAATAGGCTAATATTGCTAACAACAAACGACATTAAAGAAAATATATACTGTGAGGGCAATGTCAGAATTCCCTGACTATTGAACAGGGGTCGACAAGAGGTTCTCGAACTTACACCACATATAGCTCGAACAGCCCGTTTTTGAGCCAAAAATACCCTTTTTGAATCAGAAGAATTACCCCAAAAAATAATACCATACGACATAAGCGTATGGAAATATGCGAAGTAGACTACTTTTCGTGTTGAAGTGTCACTTATTTCAGATACTGTTCTAATCTATATATATAAAACAAAGTCGGGTTTGTTACAACACTTATAACTCGAGATCTGCTGGACCAATTTTCATGGTTTTTGATTTGTTGGATTTGTCTCCGCCCCGACTAGCAGAATACATCTTAAAAATAATGAAAAATTGAAGAATAAAAATTTTCATGGTTTTTGATTTGTTGGATTTGTCTCCGCCCCGAATAGCAGAATACATGTTAAAAATAATGAAAAATTGACGAATACTTGAAAAATGCGTTATTTTCCCTAAAAGTTCTTTAGTTTCGGAGCTGTCAAATTTTTTTGTCAAAATCTGTAAGTAATGATTGACATTTATGCATGCGTTCATAAACTATTTAAAATGGATGAATAAACTATTATGTGTATTTTTTTTAAACAGATTGAAAAATATTACGTGTGCGTTCAGAAATGTGTAATGAATACTTAATCATTTCAATAAATGCTCATTTGTTTATTACATGTCAAACATTTGTTGTCCAATCCTGTCAAATACTGTAACAACTATTTATGTGTGCGTTCAGAAATTTATTTTGTGTAAATGTCTCGAAAGTTCAGGTAGGTACTGTTATATTTGTTTGTTTTAGACATTAATTTGTGTAAATTATTTATTAAATTAATTAAAGATTTATTCTACAGGTTAACAAAAGTGTAAATGTCTTTTCATGGGTTGTCTATGATTTTTCTTGATAAGCTATTGTCTATGTCTCGATTGTTTTATGTGGTTTTGTGCGAGTGCATATTCAGTATTACTATTAATAAAAATGCCGCGTCCTAGAAGATCTAATCTTTCCCAGCGGAGCCGTAATGCAATTAGGCAACGGAATATTGCGAGTCAATTATCTGACGAAGAACGAGAAATTGCCCGAGAAGAGCGCCGCGTTAGGATGGAGCAAAGAAGGGCCTTAATTCGTGCTTCTCAAACACAAGAGCAAAGAGAGACAGCCCGTGAAACGGCTAGATTAGAAACGAGAAATCGTCGAGCTTATCGTACAGATGAACAGAGGAATAATCTTCGAAGTGCAAGAAGAAATGGTTCAAGTATTGATTTGAATCGAGCAGCGTTTCGCTATGATTGCACCATCGACTACAGCTTGCATCGTTTAGTTTGCATTGGTCCAATGGACGTTGTTTGCCAGCATTGTGGCGCATTGAAGTTTGCTGGTGAAACGCCTGGTTTGTGCTGCCTTAGTGGTAAAGTGACATTGCCATTAGTGGTCCCGCCACCAGAGCCATTGCGTTCCCTGCTTTATGGCGAAACACTAGAATCACGACATTTTCTAGCGAACACTCAAAAATACAATGTCTGTTTCCAAATGACTTCATTTGGGCGGAAATTATCGAAGAACACGCATATAATCCGACATTTAAGGTAATTTACGTTAAAAACTTTATTTTCTATGATTGTAAAAAAAATTTGGAATGTAGTTTGTTAGATTTCTGTATTTGTCTCTAAAATAAAAATGGTATGTTATTATTTGAAAAAAAAAGTGTTTGTAAATCTAACTATAACTATGGCTTTGAATTTACAGATTCAAGGCCAGATTTGCCGTCGCATTGGATCATTGCAACCTATTGAAGGTGCACAGCACAAATTCTTGCAAATATACTTCATGGGCAATATGGAAGAACAACTTGACCGGCGTCAAGGGATCAACACAGCTACGAAAAGAGCAATTCTCCAAGATTTGCAGCAAATGCTTCATGAACATCATGCATTGGTCAGGCTGTTCAAGACTGCTTTAGAGCGCATACCAAGTGATGACTATAAAGTTGTAATCAGAGCAGATGAAAGACCAGCTGGAACACATGAACGCACATTTAATGCTCCAACAATCGATGAAGTGGCAATCCTGATTGTTGGTGAAAACTTGGAAACACGTGATATTGTGCTTACACGACGCAATACTGGGCAACTACGAAGAATATATGAAACACACCGTTCATATGACGCGTTACAATACCCGCTGATGTTTTGGCAAGGAGACGATGGATATCACTTTGATATCAAAATGATTAATCCATTGAATGGTAAGATCAATATCATTGTTTTCATTTTAACTTGATATACATTTTATTCTGTTTGCTTTTGGTACACAAAGAAAGTTGTCACTCCTAATTTAGTAGAGAGTAGCTGTAAGAGCCGTTAACCTATTAGGGGTTCTAAAATACAATTTTTACTGTATTTGTTTCAGGGGAGGAAACTACCAAGAAGGTTAGTTCGATGAATTATTACGCATATCGTTTGATGATTCGTGAAAATTCTGACAATTATTTGTTGCGATTTCGTCGACTGCTTCAACAATACTGCGTTGACATGTACGTTAAAATCGAAACGGAGCGCCTGACTTTCATCCGGTTGAATCAAGCTAAATTGCGTTCGGAAGAGTATATTCATTTACGCGATGCAATAAGCACAGAAGGAGATTCAGAAAATGTTGGTCGATTGACTATTTTACCAGCGACATACACAGGTAGCCCGCGTCATATGCATGAAAATGCTCAAGATGCAATGACATATGTTCGTCATGATGGTCGGCCAGATCTACTCATTACATTTACATGTAATCCGAAATGGATGGAAATTATTGAATTGCTGCTTCCCGGACAAACATCAAGTGATCGACACGACATCACCGCACGGGTTTTCAAGCAAAAAATTCGGTCACTAATAAATTACATTGTTAAGCAACGCGTCTTTGGGATTACTCGATGCTGGATGTATTCAGTCGAATGGCAAAAACGAGGCCTACCGCATGCTCACATTCTAATTTGGTTAGTAGACAGAATTCGGCCAGATCAAATAGATGACATCATATGTGCGGAGATTCCTGCTCCTGAAACCGATCCAGACCTACATGATGTTGTAATCACGAATATGATTCATGGACCATGTGGCACTATCAACCGCCAATCACCGTGCATGGTCGACGGCAAGTGTTCCAAACGGTATCCGCGAAAATTCACGGCAGAGACCATTACAGGCAACGATGGTTATCCATTGTATCGGCGTCGATCGCCCGATGATAATGGTAGAACTATCACAACTAAAGTGAAAGGAAACGATTTCATAGTTGACAGCAGTTGGATTGTTCCATATTCGCCACTTCTATCCAAAACATTCAAGGCACATTGTAATGTTGAGTATTGCAATTCGGTCAAATCTATTAAATACATTTGCAAATATGTCACGAAACGGAGCGACATGGCGGTTTTTGGTATCCAAACATCCAATATCAACGATGAAATCACGCGCTATCAAGTTGGTAGATGTGTGAACTGCAATGAAGCAATTTGGCGTATATTATCATTCCCTATTCACGAACGTTATCCCACTGTTGTACATTTGGGGGTGCATCTAGAGAACGGTCAGAGAGTATATTTCACAGCGTCGAATGCTGCTCAACGTGCCGAAACACCTCCAGCGACAACACTGACCAGTTTCTTTGCGTTTTGTCAAAACGATCCGTTCGCACGAACGTTGCTTTACTCGGAAATGCCACGTTATTACACTTGGAACGCTACATCGAAGAAATTTCAACGTCGGAAACAAGGCGATGCAGTTCCTGGTCATCCAGATATGCGTTCTGCTGATGCTCTTGGTCGTATTTACACAGTTCATCCGAAGAATGATGAATGTTTCTATTTGCGGTTGTTACTGGTACATGTTCGAGCGCCAACATCATTTGAATCACTACGAACTGTTAATGGTATAATGTGCCCCACATTTCGTGCAGCATGTCAAGAGCTGGATTTGCTTGAAAACGATACTCATTGGGACACGACAATCGCTGAAGCAATTATTTCTGCATCTCCAAGTCAGATACGCACATTATTTGCTATTATCATTTCGACATGCTTCCCATCGAACCCACGTGACCTGTGGAACAAATACAAAGATAACATGTCAGAAGACATTTTATACCGAATTCGTGTCAGCTCAAGAAATCCCGATCTTGAGGCGAATGAGGAGATGCATAACCAGGCTTTGCTCTTGATCGAAGATATGTGTTACCTCATGTGCGGCAGTTTGTTAGTTAGGTTAGGAATGCCAGCGCCAGATCGCGGAATGAATGACGCATTTAATAGAGAATTGGAACGTGAACGTGAATATGATCCACATGAACTAATCCAATCAGTTCAAACGAATGTGCCACTGTTGAATCCTAAGCAGAAGGAAGTCTATGATACACTGATTAATGCAATTGATGATGGAAATGGTGGCTTATTTTTTTTGGATGCCCCCGGTGGAACTGGGAAGACATTCCTCATGTCACTGATTTTGGCCACTGTACGTGCGAGATCCGACATTGCGGTAGCAATTGCTTCTTCTGGAATAGCGGCCACATTGTTAGACGGATGCCGTACGGCTCACTCAGCGTTAAAATTGCCATTAAACCTTCAAACTACTGAACAACCGACATGTAACATTTCGAAACACTCCGCAATGGCCAAAGTTTTAGTAGCATCAAAAATCATCATATGGGACGAATGCACAATGGCGCACAAACGCGCATTGGAAGCACTAGACCGAACATTAAAAGATCTGCGCAATGACTCGAGATGTTTTGGTGGTTCAATGATTTTATTATCTGGCGATTTCCGACAAACACTACCAGTAATTCCAAGATCTACTGCTGCCGACTAAATAAACGCTTGCCTCAAAGCATCAAATCTGTGGCGATATGTAAACAAACTTCAACTGTCTGTAAATATGAGAGTTGCATTGTTGAACGATCTATCTGCTGATGATTTCTCGAAGCAATTGCTGACTATCGGTAATGGCCGTGTTCCTGTTGACGAATCGAGCGGTTTGATTTCATTTCCTCCAAATTTTTGCAATTTCGTCTCATCAAAAGACGAGCTTATCAACAAAGTATTTCCGGATATCATTGCTAACAACAAAAATACTAAATGGTTAAGTGAGCGAGCAATTTTGGCGGCTAAAAATAAAGATGTAGATGACCTCAATTTTATAATTCAAAATCAAATCGTAGGTACTCTGTATTCATTCAAATCTATCGACTGTGTAACAAACGAAGAAGAAGCCACTAATTATCCAACTGAATTTTTGAACTCCTTGGATGTGCCTGGTTTACCACCGCACAATTTACAACTGAAGGTTGGCTCGGTAGTCATCATGCTTAGAAATTTAAACCAACCAAAACTGTGCAATGGAACGCGTTTGGTGATAAGAAAACTGATGAGCAATGTGATTCACGCGTCGATACTTAAAGGAAAATTTAAAGATGAGGAAGTTCTTATTCCAAGGATTCCGATGATCCCAACAGATATGCCCTTTGAGTTTAAACGAATTCAATTCCCGATTCGTCTTGCCTTCGCCATGACGATCAACAAATCACAGGGCCCATCCTTGACTATTTGTGGCCTCAATCTAGAAAATGCGTGGTTTTCTCATGGTCAATTGTACGTGGCATGCTCACGTGTCGGCAAACCATCCGCATTATTTGTTCTTGCGCCTGACCAAAAAACAAAGAATGTCGTTTACCACAAGGTGCTTGAATGAAAATCCGATTAATGAATTAATCAGAGTGTATCCCAACCTACACAACATAGTTTTCAATGATTTTTTTCTGACATGTGTTTGAAATTCTTAATTATTATTATTTTTTAAATTTTTATTCTCATTCTGTATGTATTCATCATCATTCATCAAAATAAAATACTTTTATATTTCTATCTATATTAATATTATTTTGTATCATTGTATTACGTTCATCAAAGCCTAAATTAGTTCAGCTAAAAGGTAACACGACATTCATTGACTGTTAGGCGGTACGAAGTTCGCCGGGTCAGCTAGTGGTAAATAAAGCAGCATTTAGTTTCTGAACAAGATCCTGAACATGGGCTTTCCACAACAGCTTACTATCTATCCGAACTCCTAGGAACTTGAACTGTTCCGTCTCGCTTATAATATGCCCATTCTGTCTGATCAAAATATCGGTTCTTGTTGAATTGTGTGTTAGAAACTGTAAAAATTGAGTCTTACTGTGATATAGCATCAAATTATTTTCCACGAGCCACAAAAATTGCGATATATTAACGCTGAAATGTTTAATGTTACGGAATCAGCAATCAACATATAATAAACAAATATTACACTACTGCCCATTAAAATTGCTACACCAAGAAGAAATGCAGATGATAAACGGGTATTCATTTGACAAATATATTATACTGGAACTGATATGTGATTACATTTTTACGCAATTTGGGTGCATAGATCCTGAGAAATCACTAACCAGAACAACCACCTCTGGCTGTAATAACGGCCTTGATACGCCTGGGCATTGAGTCAAACAGAACTTGGATGGCGTGTACAGGTACAGCTGCCCATGCAGCTTCAACACGATGCCACAGTTCATTAAGAGTAGTGACTGACGTATTGTGACGAGCCAGTTGTTCGGCCACCATTGACTACACGTTTTCAGTTGGTGAGATATCTGGAGAATGTGCTGGCCAGGGCAGCAGTCGAACATTTTCTGTATCCAGAAAGGCCCGTACAGGACCTGCAACATGCGGTCGTGCACAATCCTGCAGAAATGTAAGGTTTCCCATGGATCGAATGAAGGGTAGAGCCACGGGTCGTAACACATGTGAAACGTAACGTCCACTGTTCAAAGAGCCGTCAATGCGGACAAGAGGTGACCGAGACGTGTAACCAATGGCATCCCATACCATCACGCCGGGCGATACGCCAGAATGGCGATGACGAATACCCGATTCCAATGTGCGTTCACCGTGCTGTAGCCAAACACGGATGCGACCATCATGATGCTGTAAACAGAACCTGGATTCATCCGAAAAAATGATGTTTTGCCATTCGTGCACCCAGGTTCGTCGTCGGGTACACCATCGCAGGCGCTCCTGCCTGTGATGCAGCGTCAAGGGTAACAGCAGCCATGGTCTCCGAGCTGATAGTCCATGCTGCTGCAAACGTCGTCGAACTGTTCGTGCAGATGGTTGTTGTCTTGCAAACGTCCCCATCTGTTGACTCAGGGATCGAGACGTGGCTGCACGATCCGCTACAGCCATGCGGATAAGATGCCTGTCATCTCGACTGCTAGTGATATGAGGCCGTTGTGATCCAGCACTGCGTTCCGTATTACCCTCCTGAACCCACCGATTCTATACTCTGCTAACAGTCATTGGATCTCGACCAACGCGAGCAGCAATGTCGCGATAGGCTACAATCCGACCTTTATCAAAGTCGGAAACGTGATGGTACGCATTTCTTATCCATACATGAGGCATCACAACAATGTTTCACGAGGCAACGCCGGTCAACTACTGTTTGTGTATGAGAAATCGGTTGGAATCTTTCCTCATATCAGCAAGTCTTAGGTGTCGCCACCGGCGCCAACCTTGTGTGAATGCTCTGAAAAGCTAATCGTTTCCATATCATAGTATCTTCTTCCTGTCGGTTTAATTTCGCGTCTGTAGCACGTCATTTTTGTGGTGTAGCAATGTTAATGGCCAGTAGTGTATTACTGCAATGTAATCTGAACGACCAGATGTTTCAAAGCAAGAACTGTAGTTCCACGTGAACCGTTATAGTTACCTTCTCCTCTCCTCCAGCGATGATTCGGTGGGTTCGCTTCTGAGCATCAATCATACACGTATCTGACCCAGTGGATGCAGCCACGTTGAAAGTATGCTTATGCAGGGGCTAGACCGACGTGTGGTTACTGAAGAGGAGTAGCATCCGTTTCTGTGGTTGCAGGGGCAACAGTCTCAATGATCGGCTGTCCTAATTCTGGAGAAATAGTCAAATAGTCTTGCTATGTTGTTACTGTGGCACAGCTGAAGCCAAGGGAAAACTACAGCTGTTGTATTTCCGAAGACAAGCAGCGTCAGTGAGTCGTTTAAAGATTTGTCATCCACCTCGGTAAATTGTTCTGGAGGTAAAATGAACATACTGCTTATGCCTTCTGTCTAGAGGGTTGACATCAGAAAAAACAAATCTGGCGTTTTGTGTCCGAGAGCGCTGTATGTAGGCTACAGAACTTGAAAAATGAAGTCGATATTAATTAGATGTAGAGATGTATAGTGAAGTGCGGTAGAAGAAAGAACTGGATTTCTGATCGTGTGGATTCGCTATTGAAAACTGAAGTGGCTGTGTCGAAATTATGTGTAAAGGGAAGAGTGCACATAAAGAAAATGCAGTCAGTTTACAAACGAGAGTGTTTGCAAAAGTCAGTCCTAGAATGCTATTGCAGTGTATGGAACTCAAACCAAATAGGTGTAGGGGGATATTGTTGCTATACGAAGATTGGCAGTAGGAATAGTGACAGCTTTGTTTGACCTGTAGGAGAGCGCCACGGAAATTTTGACCCACCCGCGCTGGTGAACGGTAGAAGATAGGACGCCATTTATCCCATGAAACCTTACTTAACAAAGTTTTAAGAATCAACGTAAGTGCTGAGTCTAGGGATATACTGCAGCCTACGTGTCACCGTAGAGACTGCAAAGACAAGATTAGAATAAGTACCTCTCGCACTGAGCGATAGTCCGCGAGACAAATAACCGGTATTGACGGTTCATGTGGCGTAGCGGTATTAAAAAATTGGAATTATTAAAAAAAACTTGAGCAAGTTACAAAACTGAATACCAGCGAATATTAAAGTACTAGTCGTTTGTCACTCTACCAGTCAACCATAGTAACCAGTGTTGTTATTTTCTAAAGTTATATGGGAAAGAATTAAGTAAGCATGGGGCGTACACTTTTCAGCCAGAACATTATGACCACCTAGCTAATAGTCGATATGTCCGTGTTTGGCACGGATAACCACGACGACTCTTCGTGGCATCGAAACAAAGAGACCTTGGTAGATCGCTGGAGGGAGTTGGCACCACATCTGCACACACAAGTCACCTAATTTCCGTAAATTTTGAGGAAGGGGGAGATGAGCTCTGATGCCATGTTCAATCACATCACGGATGTGATCGATCAGGTTCAGATCTGGCAGTTGGAGGGCCAGTACGTCAAATGGAAATCGCCACTGTGTTCCTCGAACTACTCCACACTCCCCTGGTCTTGTAATATGGTGCATTATCTTGCTGAAAACTGCCACTGACGTCGGGAAACATGATATTTATGCAGGGGTGTACGTGGTCTGCAACCAATGTACGATAGTCCTTGGCCGTCATGGTGCCTTGGACGAGCTCCACTGAACCCATGTATGCCCACGTGAATGTTCCTCAGAATGTAATGGAGCCGTCTCCAGTTTGTCTCCACCCCACTGTACAGCTGTCAAGTAACTGTTCCCCTGGAAGACGACGGATTTGCGTCCTCAAAAAAATGGTTCAAATGGCTCTGAGCACTATGTGACTTAACATCTATGGTCATCAGTCCCCTAGAACTTAGAACTACTTGAACCTAACTAACCTAAGGACATAACACAACACCCAGTCATCACGAGGCAGAGAAAATTCCTGACCCCGCCGGGAATCGAACCCGGGAACCCAGGGGCGGGAAGTGAAAACGCTACCACACGACCACGAGCTGTTTGCACCCTCCCATTGACATGATGAAGGAGGTATCGGGATTATCAGATTATGCAACGCTCTGCCACTGCACCAACGTCCACTGCCGATGGTTACGTGCTCTTTTCAGTCGTAGTTGCCGATGTCGTGGTGTTAACATTGGCACATGCATAGGTCGTCGCCTGCGGAGGCCCGTCGTTAGAAGTGTCTCGAGTACTGTGTGTTCAGATACACTTTTAAGGTCTGATGTTAGTTCTGCCACAGTTACCCCCCTGTCCTGTTTTACGAGTCTACTTATCCTACGATTTTTTTTTCTTTGTTGAGTTTCGCGTCCCCCCGAAGGGAGCGGGCTGGCAGCAGCTTACTGCGCCGCTCTTTAGCCTATAGAATTTGTTTTAAGAAGATGAAGGGAATAAATAATAAAAGCTGGCGATAAAATCGGTGACTTAAATGGTAAAATGGTGGAAAATTGTGGAACTAAAAACATAAAACAAAGGGTTCATGATGCTAATAAAATACACAGGAAGCATAAAAATAATAGACAGACAATTAAAAAACACGGCGACAGTCTGGTTTCTGTTCGCAAGAGATATAAAATTCACACCCAGTGACAGTATGATTATGTTGGCAACACTTTGGAAAGACGCACAATACTGAATACTCACTTGAACTGTGCACTAAAAAGTTGGCACAAATATGACATACCACAGCTGGTATGGGACTGCCATCACAGAGAATCGGACGGATTAAGGATATGCAGGTGTGGAGGTTGATAGAGGGGTTTAAACCCCATGTCCGGCCAGAGAGTAGTTTGAGGAGTTGGAGGTGGTTGTGGGCTTTGGATTGGATGGAGTGGAGATGAGGGATCCAGGTGAGGTGACGGTCAGTGGTGAGGCCAAGGTAGGTGAGGGTGGGGGAGAGGCGGACAGGACAAGTGCAGATGGTAAGGGGGAAATCCAGGAACTGGAAGGAGCCAGTGGTAACACCTATGATGATTGCCTGGGTCTTGGAAGGATTGATTTTTGGGAGCCACTGGTTGCCATGTGGTAAAAAGGTCAAGGTGATTCTGGAGAAGGGTCTTGGGACCGTTGGAGGGTAGGAGCGAGGGTAAGGAATGCGGTGTCATTGGCATACTGCAGGAAGTGTACTGAAGGAGGGGGGGGGGGTTGGGGAATATCTGCTGTGTACAGGAGGTAGAGGAGAGGGGAGAGGACAGAGCCCTGGGGCACACCTGCAGAGGGGTGGAACGCGTGGGAATCGGCATCATGGATTACCATCCATAGCAGGGGCGGCGGGAGAGGAAGGAGGCCATCAGACGGATGTAGTTGAGAGAAAGGGCGTAGGTTTGGAGTTTAACATCCTACGACGTCCGACATCTGTAATGAGGGTTGGGTGCCAAAGCCCACTTCGTCTGAACCTGATTTCACAATGGTATCGCCACGTGTTGAAGAAAGTCACAGTTTTTTTTTTGGTCATCAGTCTACTGACTGGTTTAATGCGGCCCGCCACGAATTCCTTTCCTGTGCTAACCTCTTCATCTCACAGTAGCACTTGCAACCTACATCCTCAATTATTTGCTTCGAAGTATTCCAATCTCTGTCTTCCTCTACAGTTTTTGCCCTCTACGGCTCCCTATAGTACCATGGAAGTCATTCCCTCATGTCTTAGCAGATGTCCTATCATCCTGTCCCTTCTCCTTATCAGTGTTTTCCACATATTCCTTTCCTCTCCGATTCTGCGTAGAACCTCCTCATTCCTTACCTTATCAGTCCACCTAATTTTCAACATTCGTCTATAGCACCACATCTCAAATGCTTCGATTCTCTTCTGTTCCTGTTTTTCCGCAGTCCATGTTTCACTACCATACAATGCTGTACTCCAGACGTACATCCTCAGAAATTTCTTCCTCAGATTAAGGCCGGTATTTGATATTAGTAGACTTCTCTTGGCCAGAAATGCCTTTTTTGCCACAGCGAGTCTGCTTTTGATGTCGTCCTTGCTCCGTCCGTCATTGGTTATTTTACTGCCTAGGTAGCAAAATTCCTTAACTTCATTGACTTCGTGACCCTCAATCCTGATGTTAAGTTTCTCGCTGTTCTCATTTCTACTACTTCTCATTACCTTCGTCTTTCTCTGATTTACTCTCAAACCATACTGTGTACTCATTAGACTGTTCATTCCGTTCAGCAGATCATTTAATTCTTCTTCACTTTCACTCAGGATAACAATGTCATCAGCGAATCGTATCATTGATATCCTTTCACTTTGTATTTTAATTCCACTCCTGAACCTTTCTTTTATTTCCATCATTGCTTCCTTGATGTACAGATTGAAGAGTAGGGGCGAAAGGCTACAGCCTTGTCTTACACCCTTCTTAATACGAGCACTTCGTTCTTGATCGTCCACTCTTATTATTCCCTCTTGGTTGTTGTACATATTGTATATGACCCGTCTCTCCCTATAGCTTACCCCTACTTTTTTCAGAATCTCGAACAGCTTGCACCATTTTATATTGTCGAACGCTTTTTCCAGATCGACAAATCCTATGAAAGTGTCTTGATTTTTCTTTAGCCTTGCTTCCATTATTAGCCGTAACGTCAGAATTGCCTCTCTCGTCCCTTTACTTTTCCTAAAGCCAAACTGATCGTCACCTAGCGCATTCTCAATTTTCTTTTCCATTCTTCTGTATATTATTCTTGTAAGCAGCTTCGATGCATGAGCTGTTAAGCTGATTGTGCGATAATTCTCGCACTTGTCAGCTCTTGTCGTCTTCGGAATTGTGTGGATGATGCTTTTCCGAAAGTCAGATGGTATATCGCCAGACTCATATATTCTACACACCAACGTGAATAGTCGTTTTGTTGCCACTTCCCCCAATGATTTTAGAAATTCTGATGGAATGTTATCTATCCCTTCTGCCTTATTTGACCGTAAGTCCTCCAAAGCTCTTTTAAATTCCGATTCTAGTACTGGATCCCCTATCTCTTCGCCGGCTGCGGTGGTCTAGCGGTTCTGGCGCTGCAGTCCGGAACCGCGCACTGCTACGGTCGCAGGTTCGAATCCTGCCTCGGGTGTGTGTGATGTCCTTAGGTTAGTTAGGTTTAAGTAGTTCTAAGTTCTAGGGGACTTATGACCTAAGATGTTGAATCCCATAGTGCTCAGAGCCATTTGAAACCTATCTCTTCTAAATCGACTCCTGTTTCTTCTTCTATCACATCAGACAAATCTTCACCCTCATAGAGGCTTTCAATGTATTCTTTCCACCTATCTGCTCTCTCCTCTGCATTTAACAGTGGAATTCCCGTTGCACTCTTAATGTTACCACCGTTGCTTTTAATGTCACCAAGGTTGTTTTGACTTTCCTGTATGCTGAGTCCGTCTTTCCGACAATCATATCTTTTTCGATGTCTTCACATTTTTCCTGCAGCCATTTCGTCTTAGCTTCCCTGCACTTCCTATTTATTTCATTCCTCAGCGACTTGTATTTCTGTATTCCTGATTTTCGCGGAACATGTTTGTACTTCCTCCTTTCATCAATCAACTGAAGTATTTCTTCTGTTACCCATGGTTTCTTCGCAGCTACCTTCTTTGTACCTATGTTTTCCTTCCAAACTTCTGTGATGGCCCTTTTTAGAGATGTCCATTCCTCTTCAACTGTACTGCCTACTGCGCTATTCCTTATTGCTGTATCTATAGCGTTAGAGAACTTCAAACGTATCTTGTCATTCCTTAGTGCTTCCGTATCCCACTTCTTTGCGTATTGATTCTTGCTGACTAATGACTTGAACTTCAGCCTACTCTTCATCACTACTGTATTGTGATCTGAGTCTATATCTGCTCCTGGGTACGCCTTACAATCCAGTATCTGATTTCGGAATCTCTGTCTGACCATGATGTAATCTAATTGAAATCTTCCCGTATCTCCCGGCCTTTTCCAAGTATACGTCCTCCTCTTGTGATTCTTGAACAGGGTATTCGCTATTACTAGCTGAAACTTGTTACAGAACTCAATTAGTCTTTCTCCTCTTTCATTTTTTGTCCCAAGCCCATATTCTCCTGTAACCTTATCTTCTACTCCTTCCCCTACAACTGCATTCCAGTCGCCCACGACTATTAGATTTTCGTCCCCCTTTACATACTGCATTACCCTTTCAATATCCTCATACACTTTCTCTATCTGTTCACCTTCAGCTTGCGACGTCGGCATGTGTACCTGAACTATTGTTGTCGGTGTTGGTCTGCTGTCGATTCTGATTAGAACAACCCGGTCACTGAACTGTTCACAGTAACACACCATCTGCCCTACCTTCCTATTCATAACGAATCCTACAGCTGTTATAACATTTTCTGCTGCTGTTGATATTACCCGATACTCATCTGACCAAAAATCCTTGTCTTCCTTCCACTTCACTTCACTGACCCCTACTATATCTAGATTGAGCCTTTGCATTTCCGTTTTCCGATTTTCTAGTTTCCCTACCACGTTCAAGCTTCTGACATTCCACGCCCCGACTCGTAGAACGTTATCCTTTCGTTGATTATTCAATCTTTTTCTCATGGTAACCTCCCCCTTGGTAGTCCCCTCCCGGAGATCCGAATGGGGGACTATTCCGGAATCTTTTGCCAATGGAGAGATCATCATGACACTTCTTCAAATACAGGCCACATGTCCTGGGGATACACGTTACGTGTCTTTAATGCAGTGGTTTCCATTGCCTTCTGCATCCTCATGTCGTTGATCATTGCTGATTCTTCCGCCTTTAGGGGCAATTTCCCACCCCTAGGACACTGTACTATGTGACAGTTTACAATCCCACAGACAGCTAGTCGGAGTGTATCCCCATCAGTACGGCTTCAGACAACATAGACCTATAGACGGCGCAGTAAACAGAGTAATAGAAATGGTACAGGCAACTGACGACAAATATGCAGTGTTATATTGATAGACATTGCTGGAGCTTTTGACAACTCCGGTTGGTTGGTTGGTTGTTTGGGGAAGGAGACCAGACAGCGTGGTCATCGGTCTCATCGGATTAGGGAAGGATGGGGAAGGAAGTCGGCCGTGCTCTTTCAGAGGAACCATCCCGGCATTTGCCTGGAGTGATTTAGGGAAATCACGGAAAACCTAAATCAGGATGGCCGGACGCGGGATTGAACCGTCTTCCTCCCGAATGCGAGTCCAGTGTGCTAACCACTGCGCCACCTCGCTCGGTGACAACTCCGGTGGCCGGCTTTCTCCAGAAGACTAAGAGATATAGGGACTCAATCAGCTTTGTATAATAGTCTGATAGGTTACTGCATGGACAGAATAGTTAATTGGAAGTCTTGGTCACCGGAAGGCTATCAAAAAGATTATCAAAGAATGTCCACAATGGTCTATTTGCGGGCCAATATTCTAGGACATTGTCATCGAAACTGTATTGAATAAAATCAGTGAGGATAACAGAGCAAAAGGGGTGATTGTAGTGTTAGCAAATTCAAGACGGGAATTAGAAACAAAGCCACACAACTCCTTGAAAGTATCAACAATTTGTGCACAAATAATAAACTGTCTATAGCAGCTAACAAAACAGTATTCCGTTATTAAAGGAGAGGCTTGAAAGGAAATCTATAATAAAATTAAACAGTATCTCGCTCTAAGAACAGGGAAGTAACTAGATATCTTGGAATATGGATAATAAATTAAACTTAAATCAACACGCAAGACTAATTACTGACAAAACGATGACAATAATGCATAAATTAGCTAGACTTAACACGACCCAATTTAGACTACCACTATAGACTATGCGGATATATCACATGGCACTCTTTGAGTCAGCAATTTGTTTTGTTGCGAGCACCTGGATACATCGTCTCAGACTGACAACATATTAAAAAAATGAAAGACGCGGACATAGGAGCGTGCTCTACAGAATATCCAGAGCTCTTAGAGCAACACCAATAGAGGCACTGTGTTGTCATGGGTGTGTGCTCCGTTCATATCACTATTCGTCACCGTCACCGAGCAGCGAAGAAAGGTAGACCACACAAAATACAAGACATAACTGGATGCAATATAACAGACGGCTTAACATATGGCGGATTGAGGAGTGGCAGGGCTGGGACCGGACAGACAAGGGACAACGTGTCCACTCGTTTTTCTCGAATATACGGGAATGCATAAAACTAAAATACATTGATCCCACAAGAGGAATGCCCCATTTCCTGAAGGGACGTGGCCCATATGATGCCCATATCCGTCGTGTGGGTCTAAAAGAAACTGACACTTGTGAATGCGGTGAATATGGTACCACTGAACATATGGTTCTCCTCTGTAACGCATTAACACACCTAAGACCGAATGTAGAATTACAAAACCTAGGAAACACAGTAAGAGATCAGAACGAATGGCACTTCCTGAACAGATTCTCAGACGATGTATCTCAAACTTTTCGTGAAGCTTACAGACAACATATACTATACTTAAGAACACTACAAAACGCAACACAAGCACGCCAACAAAACACGTGGCACAAAACAGACACAGACAGTGACACTAACACAGAATCGGATGAAACAACAGATACAGAAAGTTAACGTGACATTCAAATATTAATGTAATTATCCATACAAGTTCAAAAGACCAATGTGATATAACAGAACCTAACAATAGAACAAATAAAATAGTATAAAACTGTATAATTAACACTAGATTAGGATTAATTCATAACACAATTAATAAAGCAAACCTATTACGTAATGCAAAAGATATCAGTTGCAAAACAAAATACTTTTAAAGCAGTTCAGTGACGACACACTCGAAGTTTTCCCGATCCCTCGTCGCTGAAACAGCTTCGATTTGACGGACAAATTTACTCTTTCACTAACTTCTCTCACATCTTTATTTATTATTTGTATTCTCGTTAATCTTTATTTGTTTATGTTTCCTAATCTGCGTATTTTATTTTATAACCTCTATTTATATTAACAAAGAATTAAGAAAAATCTAATTGTTAGTACATTTTCACTGTATTAATTGTATTAGTAGAATTGTATTATCAATAATATTGCCCACAAACTGTTATATAGATAGTGGGCTACTTATAAAATAAATAAATAAAAATAAATAAACCCCGGGAGGTCCAACGTTAGCCGCGTTGTGGAGTCTCCTCGGAAGATAGCGTTCAGGACTGGAAAGGAAGCCAATTTGCCCTCGGTATGTCTGCTGCGGTGGCTCATTCGAGATGTGGTAGGGGCCCAGACTGCGGCTATCGAGCGTGCAGGGTGCAGTCGTCTCCAAACTGTGGCCCACCTCGGCATCAACAGCGCCTTTTACTTGGATCCTGAGGCCATCCAGAGTCCATACAGGCGGCAGATGGAGGTGGTGAAGACTGCTGGCCTCGCACGTGGCGTGCAAGTGGAGTTCACCATTTGCAGCATTGTTCCCAGAGTTGATCAAGCTCCTTTGGTTTGGAGCCGAGTGGAGAATCTCAACCCAAGACTTCGTCGATGTGTGACAGTTTTGGTTGCAGGCCTGTAGACTTGCATTATCGGGTAGGAACTTGTAGGACTCCCCTTGACAGATAGCAGAGTACTTGTGGAGTGCTCATGTTTTTCTTTTTTTTTATTTCTTAGAATAGGGAGTAGTTTGAAGTGCTCTTAGGAACACCCTCCACTGATGTGCAGAAAGGTTAGTCAGACTGCGTTCAGAGTAAAGACACTTCGACTGCCAAAATTTTATGAGTAAGCTGGCGAAGTATTCGTAACAAGTTTCCTTAATTTACTACGCTCCAAGAATGTTATCGCGCTTAAATTATTCTTGGGACCGATTGCTGGCTGAAACCTGAAGTAGAAAGTTCAGAGGTCTTTAGTTATCGTCTGTTGGAAAAACGGATTAGACGCCATAGAAGGGAGAGTATTCATTGTAGTTGACAAAAATATCTCTATTGAGGTCGAAGTTAAGTGTTTTTTTCGGCCACAGTTGTATAGTTACTCAAAGAAAGTCTACGTCAGTAGCGTGTAAATACCCGGATCATTTGAGACTAGTTGGAAGCAAATCACTTATAAGTCGCCAAGGTTATATACGAGGAGCGCTGGATAATAATGCAAGAATTTTTTCTGGGCCAATTTCCGTTGAAAAGTTCGGAATTTGTAGTGGATCATAGTGAAGTATTCACGCTTCAGGTCGTTTAGTTTCATGAAGTTTCGATATGTGGCGGTGCTATACGTAGCCTTCAAATTGTTGTCTGTAAGGAAGGTGCCTTCCAAGCAGAGAGCTGTCACTGAGTTTCTTGCGGAAGAAAACCATATCATCGCGTATATTCATAGGCCTGCAGAATGTCTGTGGAGACCTGGAAGTGAATAGAAGAATGGTGAGTCGTTGGGCGAGACGTTTGTTATTATCGCAATAATGTCGTCCAATCGTGTCCGATCTCCCTCGTGCCGGACGGCCGCAGGTAGCTGTGACTCCTGCAGTGTTGGTAAGTGCGGACTAGAGATGGGCAAACTCGTTTATCCTTGGGAACTAGTTGACTGGTGCTCGCTCTTTTTTGGGAGCCATTCATTTTTACTCGTTCACCGTTCATTTGTGCTTGGTATACGGTTTTTATGAAAAATTGAAAATTCGTAGCATAGGTGACTGAAGACGGAAGGCGCCAAGAGGGGGCGCTTGCCTCCGCCCTGGAGTACAGAGTTTTTATTCACAGTAGAGTGATTCTGCAAAACCTCTCCTTTAGCCAAATCTAGCGTTATGTAGCTGATCGCAGTGAAATAATATAAGGTGGCGCACGAAAAACCGGCCCCGAGTACAGACTGCTCGCCAATTACGCAGGATTTTTTGACCGCTACGAGCAGAATAGATAAGCACGCAATAATTAATCAGTGAAAAAATATAAAATAAGGTAATGCAAACAACAACTTCGAAACAATAGATGACGTTTGGTAGGCGAGAATGAGCAGTCTAGTACTCGGGGCCGATTTTTCGTGCGCCAGCATGTACCAGTCAAATAGTGTTGTAGAAGTTATCATATTCTCTTTACAAAATGTGACACCAGACACTCGATTATGGAACGCGAACTTAATTCGGTTGTAAGTCGGTCTGCCTTCCATTAACAATGAACATCCTCTTTTACCTTGGATCAAAAAAAGACGCAAAATGGCCACTCGTGTGTGCCCTGCTGACCTCCTTTGCATGTGTAATAACAAAAAAATCTTGCCTTTTTGCAAATATTTCTTCTGCTGTTTATCGAAATATTAAAGCAAGCTGATATGCCATTTTTTTACCTGAAAAGATATACTAAGTAATTTTATGTAATTTACGTAATTATAAAATACATTTAAATTGCCCGTCATGGACGTTGAATAGAATACAAAAAGAACCAGAAGTTCAGAGTTCAAAAAAGGTACGAAACAGATCTAGAATGGGCGTGCCCAGCGAACGAAACGAACAACTCGGTACTGAACTAACTAGCAGCAGTGGGCAGTGGAACTGCGACGAGTGGCCACGCGAAGAAGGACGAGTCCGGCCGAGCGAGACCGAGACAGGCGGGAACGGGACCGAGGCTGGAACGAGACCGGCCAACGTGCCGTTGCGGGAACGAGACCGGCCCTTTCCCGTTCCCGGGAACTATAAGTACACTCATGCTCATAAATTAAGAATAATTGCAGAATGTGGTGCCACACAACGTGGCATTACACAAAACTGGCGCTAATAGCATAAGCACAAAGGCAACACACACGACACAAATCTGTAAGTCCACGGTATTGGAGATAAGTTGACAAAACCGTCCCGAAGCACATGTGCTACAAAACGCCACTGTTTGCTGACAATGTGCCTCGACATCAGTATGGGATCTGATCACCATGCACACGCACACAAGCCGCACAACGGGTTGGTATACTCTGGATCAGGTGGTCGAGCAGCTGCTGGGGTATAGCCTTCCATTCTTGCACCAGTGCCTGTCGGAGCTCCTGAAGTGTCGTAGGGGTTTGAAGACGTGTAGCGATACGTCGACCGAGCGCATCCCAGACGTGCTCGATGAGGATTAGGTCTGGAGAACAGGCAGGCCACTCGATTAGCCTGATACCTTCTGTTTCAAGGTACTCCTCCACCATGGCAGCTCGGTGGGCCCGTGCGTTATCATCCATCAGGAGCAATGTGGGACCCACTGCACCCCTGAAAAGGCGGACATACTGGTGCAAAATGACGTCCCGATACACTTGACCTGTTACAGTTCCTCTCTAAAAGACATGCAGCGGTGTACGCGCACCAATCATAATCCCACCCCACCCCACCAAACCACGACCTCCGTACAGGCACCTTTCAAGGACATTAAGGGGGTTGGTATCTGGTTGCTGGTTCTCGCCAGATGAAAACCCAGCGAGAATCACTGTTCAGACTATACCTGGACTCGACCGTGAACATAGCCTAAGACCACTATTCCAATGACCATGTAGTGTGTTCTTGACACCAGGCGTTACCGGCTGTCCTGTGACGGGGGGTCAGTGGAATGCACCTTGCAGGTCTCTGAGCGAACAAGCCATGTCTGTTCACTCGTCTGTAGACTGTGTGTTTGGAGAAAACTGTTCCAGTGTCTGCGGTAAGGTCCCGAGCAGGGCTACCTGCAGTACTCCGTGGCCGTCCGCGGGCACTGATGGTGAGATATCGATCTTGTGGTGTTGCACCCTGTGGACGTCCTGTACTGTAGCGCCTGGACACGTTTCCTGTCTGCTGGAATCGTTGCCATAATCTTGACATCAAACTTTATGGCACATGAAAGGCCTGTGGTACGACCTGTTGTGTTTGACCAGCCTCCTGTCGCCCTAGTATTCTACCCCTCATAACGTCACCAATATGTGTTCTTTCAGCCATTTTCAACACACAGTCCCCATTAGCAGGTCTGAAAACGTCTGCACACTTACTCGCTGCACCGTACTCTGACATGCGCCAACCCACCTCTGCGTATGTGGACTGCTGCTAGCGCCACCGTGCGACGACCGCAGGTCAAATGCACCGCATGGTCATAAAGCGAGGTGATTTTAAATCGCAAGCCGCCCACCAGAGCGTTGTTTCGTCATGTATGAGCATTATCCTTAATTTATGAGCATGAGTATACAAAGCCGCGACGGAAGTGGATTTTGAAAGACCGTTCCTTAGAATTCGTTCATCGCTCGTTCCGTTGATCTTGATGAACCGTCCCTTTGGACTCGTTAGTTCGCAAACGACCCATCTCTAGCCCTTTCACTGCTCCAGACGTAAATATACGCTAATCGTTTCAGTGCTCCAGACGTATATATACTATTTGCTATAAGTAATACTTACAGCGGTTCCCTGCTACAGTCGTATAGATCGTGTAACGCCGACAATAGGGCCAGCGAGTCGGAGGTAATTGTTGCGCAAGTATGCAGTTTAATTGTTGGAATACTGGGAAATACCTGAATGACTACTGAATGCTGAATTCTCTTTCTGCTGAGTTCATACGTATCGCTATATTACCTAGTTTGTGTGCGGCCGTTTCCGCGTTACCGAATAAAATGACGCGACGTTACCGTCCGTTTACAGACGATGAGCTGCTGAGTATTCTAAACCAAAGTGACGACGATGACATCATCATGCCCAAGCCAGCTGATTATGAGTGGACAGAGAATGACGACGACGAGCTGGCAGATAAATCTGTCACCACAAATATAAAAAACATTTGTGAACCAACAAACGTTGAACCAGTAAATTCAGATCCAGATTTTGATGTTATCGTCGATTCTTTCTCCGATTCCGAAGAAGAGCCTGAGCGTATGCCTGAAAAATCTCCTAAGAGACAAAAAACAGGTGATTTTAGATGGAAAGACTACGATTTGGACCCTAAAGTGTATAATTTCGATAACAGTGGTTCCGGTTGCAAAATCGTCAATTTAGATGATTTATGTACTGTATACAACTGCTTCTAAGTTTGTTTTTTTTTTTAGCCAAGAAATTGTGAGCTACATAGCTGAGCAATGTAGTTTATATTATGAACACCTTTGCAATGATGCCAGTGAAAAATCAAGACTGCGACGTT